>NC_139349.1:173388619-174133619 GCF_055883805.1 Amblyomma maculatum | reverse complement strand
GTAATCCGATAATAAAGCTGGCGCCCCGCCACAGTCGTCGATCAAGTGTCCAAAGTAAAAGATGTCGATGACTGAGCTAATTCAAGACTAAGCAGGAGCAGATGAAATGTAATGCGAAGGGCGGATAACCGGTGGCCTCTAGCAGGAGGCGGCAGGAAGTTAGGTGGGCGGATGAGATTATGTTTACATGTATACAAGGCCGCAGTTGGCACAGGAGTCGGTTAATTATATCGGAATATGACGTTTCTCCTGCAATGGGTGTATTCAGATTAATGATGATGAGTGTATTTGTGTTCATTTATAGCTGTTCTGCGCCACGTAAATAAAAACAAAAGCTAAGCAGCAAACGCAGCTCGCAGTGAGCCGGCTCCAGCGGAAAATTCCTGGGCCATGGCGCGAAGTTGATCTGGCACTGCCTGCTTTTTTATTTATGTCGGTGTAAATAAAGTCTTCTCTCTCTCTCTCTCTCTCTCTCTCTCTCTCTCTCTCTCTCTCTCTCTCTCTCTCTCTTTCAATTTTATCATTAAAAGGTACCCGTTTTCAGTGCAAACAATTGTCTTTCACATAGCGCCATCTGCCCAAAATTGTGAACTTCAATTTATCCTTGACGTTATTTGAAAACATGTAGCTCGAATGCGCGAAACCGAGGTGTAAGCGCGAAAACATGAGAAGTGCCATGAACGCGAAAACTGTCCTAGCGTGTGTCTACCACCTCGCACGATTGGCACATGAAACAGGTACCAGCTACCTGCTATGGTCGACAGGCGGCAGAAAGAAAAGAGTGAAAGCTGCCCTCTCAACTTGCAGTACAGACGAAAGGTATGGATTTACGAAATGCTGGTGTATAACGAACATATTTATTAACTTCTCTTTCATATAAGCGAAGTCAAGAACGTGTGTGTTTTCTCATTTTCTAATAAAACTTGGAAATCCTTACGAACACCTACGTGGATCAAGGCGAAAGGTCGCTTGCGGCGCGCCTCTTCGATGGCTCTACAACGTCTGGCGTCACAGTCGCCATGGAAGCTGTGACGCATGCGACGGAGGGACTAGAACCCTCGACCTCATGCATGGCACCAGAGTTGATGTGACGCAAGCGAGGGACTCCAATCCAAAACCTTCTTTGAGACCAAAGACCTTTTTTGAGACACGAACGTATTTTCTTGCACTGTAAGCCGCAACCTTTGCTGCAACTAAAACCCTTGAACGTACTTGAACCCACGATCCTTTTTGAGAGCTGTAATTAGAATCTTCTTCGGTCGTGTGGACAGGCTTTGATGGTGGGCTCTGACCACCCACTCTGGTGGCACTCTCACACTCTGGCGACGCCACTGACGAAGCATGAGATGCTTTAACATTAAAACAAGTCTGCCTACATTTTTTTTTTTCCTTGAATTCTGTAGCCATGCAATCACAGTCAGCGCTGTCGTGTTTCGCTCGCAGGGCATTGTCTCCCCGCAGAGTGCAACACGTGAGAGCGTGGCGACGCCGCGACGGGCACAGGGGATCACGTAACGTGAGAGCGGAAGCGGGGCTGACCCAGACAGCGCTGGCTCCCCGCCGCTCATCCCGGGTATGGCGCTTGTTTCTCGCGCAGCCTAGGGTGCCCTAGCGCAGCCCGCGGGGCGCCGCGATCGAGTCTGGGCTCCCGCAACGCCGAGTCCGTAACACGCGGTAACAAAACGGCAAAGACCCTGCTCGTGCACGCGCTAGGTGGAAGTTGCGTACGGGTCGCGGAAGTGGGAGCCCGGAAATGAAGGATCACATCGTCGCCGAGCCGCCACCCTGGCAGAAGGAAGGAGCGGTGCAGATAACAACCAAACAAATAAATATACGAAGGTTCGGAAGTGAAAGAAAACTTCGATAAAGTGCAAAGATTGTCTCCAAGCGGTATCGAAAACGGGTGGTTGAAAAAAAAAGTCGAGTGAAACAAAAACGGCGCGATCTCTTTCGGCATGGGGGCGGTTACCGAACAGTGATAGAGCTACCGCGGTAGCGTCACCCGAGATATATACAGGACGTAGGCGTCTGTTCCTCTAACAGCACTCGAGCGGGAAGCAGAACGAGAACAAAAGTTCACGTTACCTGCGAAAGGAAGAAGGACGATAATGGAAGCGAAAGGCGGAAGAAAGCGAGTGTCTTGACCCCGTGCCTGAGCCGGAACAGAGACTTTGCGGAGGCAGGAAGTGACGCAACGACCCGTTTTTCCTTTCCTTCCCTGACGAGCGCTGCTTCTTCCTTATTGTCCCGGGTGCGTTTGCCAGCCGTCGACCGGGCGAGAAGTGCGGAGCGGATAACGCTGACAGCCATAAATAGGTTAGCGGGAATAATGGAGCTTTCACCTGCCACCGTGCGGAAAGCATCCACATGTGCGCGCTGGCATACGTGTTTCTCCCGGTTGCCTTTATTGCGTAAGGGCGCCTTCCTGTATAGGCTAACCTAGATAAATCTCCATCACAGCGACGGCGCCTCATAAGGGAGCACTTCCGGCCCATCGACAAGTTGCACCCAACGGCATTCATCAGAATCAGGGATCCGGACATCGATTACACAACAAATTTCGGGCTGCGGGAAACGACAGGTCGGATCTAATTCATAAAAGAATTCGCAGCCATTTGCAAGCGTAGTGATGCAGGATCGAACCAGTGCACACATTCGACGGCGAATCTGTGCCTTCTATTCAAGCGTCTTGTTTTCGCCGCTTCCTTCTGCCGCTAAAGGTAGTTGATCAGCCGGTGAAGCATACTCGCAGTGACTCAGCAATGCAGCTGGCTTCAGTGTCATCAATGGTTTCGCATCTACAAAAAAAATACCTTTTACGCTGCAAACCACAATGGAGGAAACCGGCAGGAGCCGGAAAAAAATGGCAGTGGCTTCGCTCGGCTATGCCAGGATATACGTAGCATTAGCTAAGTGTCAGCTGGTTATTCTTAGCTTGCCCAGCACGTTTAGCCTTCTAATATTCGTTCTTCGTAAGCTCAACCGCCAATTACCAGGCAACTACTTCGGCATCCGATGAGTTAAGCTCCTCCGCTCTTCTGCGCTGCTGAGCAGCAATTTCGCTCTGCTTCTCCATGGCTATATATACCACACTGGCAAATGCCCCGCTATATATATATATATATATATATATATATATATATATATATATATATATATATATATATATATATATATATATATATATATATATATATATATATATATATATACCCCCGCTGATACCTCTCCGCATGCGCGGAGCTATCAAGCGGCTCCAGCGCAGCGTCAGACTTGACTCCTACGCAACGCAGGCGCACAGCTGGGCACGCACCGGCGCCAGTGCGTCTGCCCCGTCACTCCTCTAGAATGCGCAGACCGGCAAGGCGCGCGCGCGGCTCCGGTGCGCACTAATTCAAGCATACTTCCTGTTTCTTGTACACCTTAATAATTGTTTTCACCACCCCCGGCGCGCCAACTGCGTGCCGTGTGACGTCACTGCTCCTCGCGCTTGTACAGCACGGCTCTCCAGGAACCACTCGAAACTGCTCAATCTCGGCCAGTGTAGCTAACGCTACAATAAATTAGAGGGTCTTTTAGATGTCTCTAAAGAGGAGAACGGTGAAAGCCTACCTTTCTTCTCCTATCATTTGCCTCCGCGGAGGACACATTAACCGTGCCGTAAGAAAAAAAAAGGAAGGTGAGAGTGAAAAAATTTGCCTACGATTACGTTACTTCCTAATGCGAAATTTGAGCGTAGCTCATCTGCCGTTTCACCTTTTTCGATGAATTGAGGTAAAGTTTCGAGCGAGACATTATGTACAATTACAGACGTTTTTTTTTTCACACCAAGAAATACTCGACTAACAGTTCTTGACTGTCATGAAGGAAGCTTTGTTGTCGGAGAAATGAAGAGAGCAAATAAGTTATCGGGTGGTTGCGGGAGGCAGCGCTTGGGCTGATGGGAACGTTGCGCGGCGGAGATAGCAGCGACTGACTGATGCCGCTGAGGCCACTAGCGAGTCAAAACAACGAGGTTCTGCGCTTCGGCTTGGGATGCACGCACCATGACCAGCTGATAGCGAGCCGGCGCTTCGGCCACCGGAGAACACTGTCGCCGCCGCGCAGGAATATTGGGGGGAGCGGGGGGGGGGGGGGGGGGGGGGCGATACACGCGCGGCAAACGGGGATGACAGGATCGCGCGCAACAATCAGAGAACACGCGCGGTCGCCGCCACGGAGGAAGAAAGAGGGGGGAGGGGGAAGGAGCGCAGGCTGTCCCAGCTGCGAAGCTGGTTACGAGGGACGATGGCGACGACGACGACGCGAAACACAGGAACGGGCGTCAAGGAGCTGCGCTCTAAAAAGGAAGACATGTTGTAGTGAAGGACTGCGGACCACCGCGCAATAGAGGCTTTCGCCTCATCGCACTTTAGTGCTCCAAAGTGCCCCCTAGAAATTTTTATTTAACTCTCGCTCTCGAAAGCGTGACACCGCCTGCCGACAGCTCCGGCTGACAACGTACAGCTTAAAGTTTTCGCCTTAAAATGCACGGACCTGCTACTGCTTCTGTGTCGAGCCACCTCAGCTGCCTCGTCCCGCCGGGGTGGCGCAGTGGTTACGGCGCTCGACTACTTTTCCCATGGATGAGGGATCAAATCCCGGCCTCGGCGGCCGCTTTTCCGTGGGGGCGAAAAGCAAGGCGCCCGTGTGCTGTACGATGTCAGTGCACGTTAAAGAACCCCAGGTGGTCGAAATTTTCGGGAGTCCTCCACTACGGCATCTCTCATAGCCTGAGTTGCTTTGGGACGTTAAATCCCACAAACCAAACCAACCATCAGCTGCCTCGTGCGGGCAGAGGAAAAAAGAAAGAAAGAAGAGAGAGAGAGAGAGGGAGAGACGCGCGCTGCAACAGCCGTCGTCCACCCCCGCAGCGGTGGCGGGTGCAATGCCGGTCTGTAACAGGTACAACTGCCGGTGGGAGGCGAGCCCCCGCCGCCTACCAATCCCAGCCCCGAAGGACCAAGAGCAGCCACTCTCCTCCGACCTCCCACTAAAGTGCGATGAGGTGTAAGCATTTATCGCGCAGTAGTCCGCAGCCCTCCTCTACGTCACCTCTTTCCATATTTACACTTTAGCCCCCATTTTCCTCCCTTCCTTTACGGCGCACTTGAGGGGTTCGCGGAGAAAGTGTGGCCATACAGCGTCTTTCTTTCCTGTAAACCAACCCGCTGCGGTGGAGTAATTGTAGGCTAACATTTCCCCCATCCAGTCAGTCCCTCTGCCAACTCCTTCCCCTCAAAAGGCCACAAACCTCCGTATACTTCCTCTTCCAGCCAATATGTCGCCGGTCCTGCATGCTGGCCGCCGACATGCTGCTGCCTATCATCATAGTCCGCCCCTCCATTCCCATGGAGTCGCTTACACGGATGCCGCTCATGTGGCTCCTCGTGGGTCCGGAAGCCAGATCCTCTTTCATCCTCGTCTACCTACGCCTGCCACACACACTAGCGTCCACTTTCTCCACCCTCCGGATATTATCTCGCTTGAGGTCCTTTCCCTCATTCATGCAATTCAAAGTTTCCATTCTCTCCCACCTGTGCCTCAGTATATTATATACACCGACTCCCAGGCTGCTATCCGTTCCATTCAATCTAAAAGTCTAACACGTCATCTGTCCACGGAGCTCGAGGTTGCACTTGTTGCGCTGCAGCCCTGCCCCGTCTTCCTTTGATGGATCCCTGGACACTCGGGGATTGACGGCAATGAGCTGGCGAACCAGCTCGCCCGTGAAACTCGTACCGGGCACCGTTCATCCCCTGGCCAAGATCCTTGGAGGGCCGATCGAGAGTGTCTCTCCTTTTTTTTTCTTCTCTATTTTCTCTTCTGTCCGCACGAGGCAGCGCAGGTGGCGGCTCAGATACAGAGCCAGTAGCAGGCCCGTGCATTTTCTTTTCCTTCTTCCTACAGCCATAACAACAACAAAGAAAGGAAGGAAGGTGGGATTGAAAGTGGAAAGAGAAAAGGAGAAGCCGTTGTGGAGGGCTATGGAGTAATTTCGGCCAACTGAGGATCTTTAACGTGCGCTGACTGGGGTGGTGGTGAAGGGTGGCTGTTCCTGGCCCTACGGGGCTGCTCTACTGAAAAACAAATGTTCTACCGGGCAATAACCTCACAAAATTTCACCAAATCGCATAGACTCTCTTACAGTGGACGTCATTATCATAAAATGTTTCGCATAATTTATGATAATGTTCAAGAAACTATGAGACCTTATGCAAATATATGCGACTTGTATGTGATTTCTTATCTGAATTGAGTGAGATTGTGTGAGAAAATGTGAGGTTATTGCCTCATACAATTTTTTCAGTAGGGTGGGACGGTAGGTCAACGCCGCGTGCGGAGGGGGCTAGCCAGTCACCGAATTTTTATCTGTTGTAGGCCATCATTGCACCCACCACCGCTTATGTGGTGGACGACGGCTGTTGCGTCACGCGTCTTTCTCTCCCTTTTCTTTTTCTTTCTTCTCTACTTTCTCTCTTCTGTCCGCACGAGGCAGCGGACGTTTCAATGGAGGCGAAACGAAGAGCAGTCCATGTGCTGTGCGATGTCCGCTTACGTTAAAGATCCCCAGGTGGTCGAAATTACTCCGGAGCCCTCCTCTATGGCTCCTCTTTCTCTCTTTCTACTTTCACTCCCACCTTCCTTCCCTTACGGCGCGGTTAAGGTGTCCACAGAAAACAAGTGAAACAGTTCCCGCGCCTTTTCCCTTCCTATATAAATCAATCAATCAGGCAGCGGAGGCGGCTCAGCTGCAGAGAAAGTAGCAGGCCCGTGCATTTTCTTTTCTTTCTTCCTACAGCCACACCAACAGCGCTGACATCTCACAGCACACGGACGTCTCTTCATTTCGCCTCCATCGAAATGTAGCCGCCGGCGTTCGGGACCGAACCCGGGTACACCAGCACAGTAGTCGGGCTTCTTACCACTGCAACACCTCGGCAGGGCTCCGTCTCTCATACAATGAGTAGCTGCGGGATGTTAAACCACATAAACCAGCTAATCATTTTGCGTTTGTGTCCGGGAAAAAACGGCCCTGTGATTTTGATCAGATACCTGATACAACGTTATAACGATTCGCTTTAGACTTAGCATTCCTCTTCTATTCAAGTTGGAAGTTACTTTGGGACAGGAATGCGAAGAGACCGAATATGTTCGTCCATTTGTATACTGCTCATTATAAGTAAAGGTGTCCGCTAAGAAGTGAAGCTAACTACGCCTTCTGCGAAAACTCCAAGCACTAAACTAAAACATACAGACGGTTTAACTCAGTTAATCACAGAATATCGTGCAGCAGCAGAGCGTTTTGAAAGGATTGTGTTTACTGTGTGTCTCAACAATTAAACGATACTTTGCTGTGTCAGGCGGCCATGCTTCCAGACCGCACATTGCATGTGTGCTGCAGCACGAAAAGTTCTGAAAGCACTACGGTGGAGCACTGCGAATGCCTGAGCGTTGCTGCTGCACACAATACATCGCGCACCTCTTGTCAAGCACAGCCAGCGTTCTGTTTGACAGGCACTGGTTTAATGCATCAAAGTTCACTGGTTGGTTTGGTTTGGTTTGGTTTGGTTGGCTTGGTTGGCTTGGTTTGGTTGGTTTGGTTGGTGAATTTAAAGTCCCAAAGCGATTCAGGCTTTCAGAGACGCCGTAGTGGAGGACTCCGGAAATTTCTACCCCCTGGGATTCGATCCCGCGTCCTTGGGAACAGTAATCGAGCACCGTAACCACTGCGCCACCCCGGCGGGGTGAGAATGTGGTTATTAGCGCTGCAGCCCCAAAAGTACAGCCGCGAGCATCGGATGAACGGCGGCAACACGTCTACCGGACGCAGTTTCGGAAAAGGCCACAGGTGGTTTTTAGCTTCTGGCTTATACTAATGTACGGGATTTGTACAGCTCGTGCTGATAAGCCGCCGCCGTGGTTCAGTCGGTAGAGCGCCGGGCGCAAAAGACAGGACGTGAGATTGAGATCCCAATGGCGGCATGTGATTGTTTCTATTTTATAATCGTTTGTCTCCGTAGTTGCATTATTTCACATTGAACAACACCAGGAAAAAAGTCCCCTAATTTTCCAGGATTCCCTATATTTGTTTGGTGACCTCCGTTTCATGTTTCAACCGGGATCCCAGAGGCCTGGGTTCCATTCCTATCTCATGTTTCGAAACTTGGAAGCTGTCAAATCGGGAACATTTATCCCCAATGCATGCCTGTAATCCATGGCACCAGCCGACTCCCACATGCCTTAGTCATGCTCGGAATTTTCCGCTCTCAAGCATAGCATTACTATCATACTCTCTTGCTCCACACTCTCCTTTCCAACGACTGCCCTCCACACTCGCTGCGTCCTCGTACTGTGCCCTTTTTCCCTCCCTTTTGTGGGGTGCACTCCCGCGCTCTGACCATAACCTTCCCTTTCTCGGCAGCCACCCTCTGGATTCTCCCGTAGCACCCCTGTCGAGATGCGCACGCATTTCTGCCCTTGTCTTAATCTCTTCCTTTCAAGGTATTCATTCTGTGGGTTCTCTCCGCGGTAGCCCCATTGCGGTTGCGCATTCCTTGACAGGCAGCACAAGTCACTATAGCCGTCCATTGCCTCCTGTCTATTCTTCCTTTTTCCTTCCCCTGAATTTGGGGAGAGAAATTCTGTCTATTTTTGCCCATTTTAATTCATTTAATGATATAAATTAACGTTTCTCATTAAGGCAAGCAAATCTCGGCTTACTAGACATCGCCTGGCAACGCACGTATCTTTTCATCTGCCTTCTTGACAAAAGGTTGCGTTCCAGCCTACAGTTCTTCCCGGTGAGTTGCTCACTCGGCAGCGCTACACATCACCTCGAACTAGTCCTTCCTCTAACCACATGTTGATATGATTTATTTGTTATAGGAACGTGACACCCATTTCCTACTATCCATGCTATACAAGAGGCTATGAACCTGCTGCTGCGAATAATTACGTTTTTCTCCTCGGCAGCCTAAGGGTCATACAAAGCATTGAGAAGCAATAAATATGTTTATCATGAGCGTTCTTTACGACATTGGTCGAAGTTTTCATCCATGTACTATTAGCTTATATCGAAGTGCAGAGTTGCTCAGAAAGCTGTGGTCGCAACTGAATACATACGCTTGCACTCCAAAATAGGCAAGCGCTTTGCCCCTTTTAATGTTCGCCGAACAGTTTCGCGTTGTGCAGCAGTTCGCTACGCTTTGCTTATTTGCTCATCCGTCCGAGCCCGAACTGTATGGGAACGAAATCCCGACTCCATAGAGAAACATACTACGTAAAGATCGGACACTCCCGTAGGGCCTTGCGGCAGAGCTACTACCCTGCCACCAGCGCCCCGAGTGGCTGGTCAGACCGCTAATTTTGTCATCCGAGATTTTAGGCGCAGGCTTTTGCCCTGTTTCAGTTTCGGTTTCGACAACAATGCTTCCGATTCTGATTTACCTTTGGCAATTAGAATATTCAACTACATTGTTTATAGTGGAGCGCAAGGCTTATAATACTTCTTGCTAAGCAGGCAATACATACAGAGGTAATAAAGTGGCGGATCGAAACCTTTTTACTGGAAATACCGGTTCTCGCAGAACCTAAGTGCGCCTGACTTAGTACATGTAGGTTGGAGTAACGCAGTCGGGGCTGTTTTTGTTGTAGTTTTTTTTTTTGCCTTTATTGAGCCGCTTTTGTCAGCGGCAAACAATAGGAGGCAATGGTTCCTTACACAATTATATATATATATATATATATATATATATATATATATATATATATATATATATATATACTCATATTCTGTTACACGTGCAAAATACGTTCACGCAGCACAGCAAACGACTTGTTAACAGCGTTGCCAGTTCAAGAAACATCAAAAATAGTTCTGCAAACAAAAGAAACCAAGTTACCGTCAACACGAGGCGACACGTTGAAAAAACGTTAGGACATGTGGTCCTAGAGTGCCCCGGAATAGCACCAATCTCAGAGGCCTCAGCCCTCCCGGGTTCCCGGGTTTCGGCGAGACGAAGCGAAGTGTAGTGGAGATCACTAAACGACGCCTGGTGCCGAAGTGGGGCGGGGCAACAAGGGAGCACTGTGCACGCACCAGAGTGAACAAAGTGGCCGCGCGGAACGGCAGTTGTGTGTGTGTGTGGGGGGGGGGGGGGGGTCCGGGGGGGGGTCTTTTTATTATTTATTTTTCTTGGCTCCGCCACGCCGACAGACGGAAGCGACCCGTTAAAAAGGGGACAGCCGTCATCCCCATCACCATCATCACCAGCGCGGTGAAATGGGCGTACCCGACGGCACATGACCGGTGCCGCATCAACGTTTATATGAAAACGGGATGCTTAGATGCCACCCGGTGTGTGCATGATAAGCTGTCTACCTTTGAGGTGAAGGGAAAGCGAGCATCGGCACGCCGCCTCGCGGGTGGTCAGACTCTTGCTCGCTCGGCCGCGAAACGGCTCGAGTGTCCGCTCTTTACGTAAGTATGTTTCTCTATGCGGACTCGTGGAACCAGCACAAAACCTTTATTTTTCCGGTTATTACGCAAGACGTCGTCGCTGGGAATGGCTTCAGCACACTGCGTCTGCCATCGAGACGCGTGTGCGAAATGCATGGCACGTGTTACCGACAACAACGAAAAAAAAGAGGGAACTAAAAAAGGGAGTGAGGGGTGCGGACGGTATCGCCAAATTTTGCGCCCATAAAAAATCATACAAGCGTGAAGGAGCGCGCCTCCTTTTCATGCTAAGAAAAGAAAGACGGTGGTGATGAGGCGTCTTGGTCGTTAGAGCAAGCGCCGCAGGTGCCAATAATGGGACAAATATTCATGACACTGTCAGATCCACTTCTTCATAACGACGAATTAAGTCGGCCGCAGCGCGTAGCTCGGCGTCGCCGCTTGGCTCTGATTTCGGCAGCGCTGACGCCGGAAGAATCACGCTGCTACGGAGTCTGAAGCACTGAGAAGGATTCCTACCATCGTTAGGGGGCCATATGCGCACTCGTGGCGCAAATGGTCCTGTTCTCGGCGCCCTAACTATTGCTCTTTTAATGGCAACGCTAGCAGCTGAGGGGGACCAGGGATAAAAAGTGTGCAGGCCATACGAGCACGCACGAAGGCGCAAGATTGTTTTCCAGTTTCCAAGGCGACATAAATTGGTCGAAAGCAACTTGCAAGAGTAGCGCCATGTTTCAGATACCGGAAGAGCATTTGACAAAAGTTTAACTATAGTTCGGCGGAAATTCTTTTCCTATTATACACTGTCGTGACGCTGGGGCTATGGCGACCCGGCCTTCACTTGGTAGCGTGCAGAGACTCCGGGTTGAAGAAGGACTGAATCTTCGAAGTTGGTAAAATATGTACAAGCAGGTTTACTGGCACTTTGAGAAAACGTATTTACAAGAATATTTACATGAAGAAGAAGGGTACATCAGCAAAATGACAAGCGTTAAGAGTTCATAGCGAGAAGCGACTGGATGAGCCGTTTACCCAGGGCCCAGAGCGACATTTCGTGCTCTGCAGCGTCCTTAAAAACCCCCTATGTCCAGCCCCTCTCTGAAGATGCTGACCAACCAAATCCAGGGCACGCCCCTCAGGTATCGGCATCCAATCGAACACATCACTGCACTGATGGTCTGAAGCACTGACTGGTCCGGCATTCATTCGTTGGGCGTGATCACTTGTTGGCGGGAAAGCTTGGGAACGGCGAGGAGAGGAGGTACATTTCTATTCTTCAGCAAAGAAACCACAGGCTGGTTCTGGGGGTTTTACTTCTCAGAAACCCGAGTGCACGTGGCGCCGCATAGGGCTCCCAACATGGTCCCTTTTCGACAATTGCAAATCTTTCCTGCATTCCCGGGAAATCACTTAATGGCCGTATGAGTCATGCTCTTCTCTTGTCCTGCACGTCAGCGGACATGTCACTCTGTCGTCTCCTTTGGATAGGAGGCATTCATCACTGGAGGATAGCACTTCTCGACTGGAAGGGTGAACAAAAGAAAGCACTTCCTGCTATTTCCCGCAGGGGGACGTTTCTTTGTGTTTTTCCAGACGTTCTCTTGACAGGGCCAATTTGGCATTTGCAGGTTGTCCACAAAGCAAAACATGCTTACAAAACAGGATTCCTGGAAACAGGCTCACTTAGAGCCAATGGACCATCACCACATATTCACAAAACTTTTCCATGCCCACAGGCGAACAATAGAGCGCGCAAATGCGGATGCTTGGTCGTAACAGCCTCCTCCCCCGCCAGAAGAGACTCGGAGGGCAGCAGCCGCAGCTGCTGCATGAAGAGACGACTTAATGGCCTGCACGTGAACGCTTGAAGCTCGCTGTTGCATGTCGCGTTGTCTTGATTGTTGTAGGCCAAATTGCTTGAGCTATCTGAAACTCAACCACATGTCGAAGCAAGCACTCGGCTCCCGTCTGAAGAGACCAGGTCAAAAGAAAACTGCCATTGTTGTTCGAGAAAAGCCCACTCTCAAGACGTTCAGGACCCACGTATGCCTCGAAAACCAAACGTGCTGCTTTACATAGTCATCTATATTCAAGCGCACGAAAAAAAAAAAAAAAAAAAAAAAAAAAAAAAAAAAAAAACCTGATTATCAATTTGGATACATGGTGAGGAACATCTCGGACCGCTTAGAAAGAGCGGCTAAGCGCGTCCGCATTCCCATTTAACTTCCCCTTTTTGTATCTTATTTCAAAATTGTACTGCTGTAAAATCAAGCTCCACCTAAGAAGGCGACTGTTCTTCGATGTCGCAGTTTGCAGCCAAGCCAGGGGACAATGGTCCGTCTCTACGGTGAATTTGGCCCCTCCAAGATAGCACTGCAATTTTTGAATGGCCCATACAATGCAAGCGCATTCCTTCTCTGACGCGCAATAAGCCCTCTCTCTAGAACTCAGTTTTCTGCTCAAGTAGAGCACGGGGTGCTCATTACCGTCGTCATCTCTCTGGCAGAGAACAGCACCTAACCCTCGATCACTGGCATCACACTGGACCGTGAATTCTCGGCCATAGTCTGGAGCTCGCAATACCGGACGGCTAATCAGCACAGCCTTCAGGTTTACGAAGGAGGCTTCCTTTTGTTCGTCCCAGACTACATTTGTCGGTTCTGTCTTGCGGAGAGCGTCGGTCAGAGGGCTAGCCAAAGCTGAATAGTTAGGGATGTAGTGATTGTAGTACCCAGTCAGACCCAGGAATGCTCGAATTTCCGTCTTCGTGCTCGGCCGCGGGTAGTCTGCTACCGCAGAAATCTTAATCTCGCTGGGTTTCCTGAAACCTTGACCTACATTGTGACCCAAGTAGTCCACGGTCGCCCTTGCCAGGCAACATTTCTCGGCCTTTACGGTTAGTCCAGCTTGACGCAAAAGGCTCAGTACAGCTCTTAGATGTACCATATGGTCCGCCCATGAGTCGGAAAAAACCGCAATGTCGTCTAAATAAGGCACCGCGAATGTTTCACACCCCTTTAAAACCCTATCCATGAGTCGGGAAAAACAAAATGGAGCATTTTTGAGCCCGAAACTCATCATTGTTGGCTGGTAGCTGCCCGTCGGAGTGACGAAAGCCGCGTATCTGCTGGCGCGTTCAGTGAGCGGTACTTGCCAGTATCCTCGAGTAAGGTCCAGCGTAGTCACATATGCCGCTCTACTGACCTGTTCTACTCTCTCCTCAATATTCGGAATAGGATACACTTGATCCCTGGTGAGAGAATTTAGCTTTCGGTAGTCTACCACAGGCCTAGGGTCTTTACCTGGAGCTTCTACTAAGATCATAGGCGAAGCATAATCGCTTTCCGAGGGTTTTATTACTCCCAATTCCAGCATGCGAGTTACTTCCCTATCCAGAATTTCTCTTTGCCTTGGAGAAAATCGGTAGCACCTTGATCGCACTGGCACGTCTGAAGTCAGCTCAATATCGTGCTCAGTCAAATCAGTTCTGCCTGGCCTGTCCACGAAGCAGGCCTCAAACTCTGTTATTATCTCGCCCAGATCGGACAGCTGGGATTTCTTTAGTTCTCCTCTCTGCTCCGTCTTTTTGAGAAGCTCCTGAGCGTTGCTTCCTTTTCCGCTGAGGCAAATCAAGTTGTCCCCCATCTCCTCGGGAAGGTTTAACGTTAGATTTACCACGGCTTCCCTCTGCACATAAGGCTTCATAAGATTGCAATGATAAATGCGCACTTCTTTACGCCTACCGGGAATTTTCACTGCGTAGTTAGTGTTAGAAAGCTTTGCAACGACTTCAGCCGGTCCTTCCCACTGTACTTCGAGCTTATTCTGCCTTGAACTTCTCAGCAACATCACCTGGTCCCCGATACAAAACGTCCTTTGACGGGCTGACTTATCATAGTACACCTTGGAACGAGCCTGGGCTGACTTCATGCTGGCCTCAACGAGTTCCTTAGTGTTATGTAAGCGATTCAAGAGGTTCAGAATGAATTCTACTACTGTTGGGTCTTCTCCGCGCCCCTCCCAGGCTTCGCGCACCATTCGCAAAGGTGAGCGCAGTGACCTTCCGTACACCAACTCGGCTGGGCTAAATCCAGTGGATTCGTGCGGCACTGACCGCAAAGCGAAAAGCGCTGCAGGCAGGCAGGTATCCCATTCGCGCTTGTTTTCATAGCACAGTCCCCTCAGGACTCGTTTGAGAACAGAGTGCCATCTTTCTACGCTGTTGCTCTGCGGATGATGGATCGAGCTATGCACTACCTTAATGCCGCATCGCTCGAGAAATGAGGTGGTGAGGACACTCGTGAAAACGCTACCCTGATCACTTTGTACCTCGGAAGGGAATCCAACTCGTGCAAACACTGACAGCAGCGAATCCACTACACTCTCGGACGTCACCTCGCGCAGCGGAACAGCCTCTGGAAACTTTGTGGCTGGGCATAACATAGTGAGGATATAACGGTACCCTGACTCGGTCACAGGAAGTGGCCCAACTATATCTATTACTAACCGGTGAAACGGCTCGGTAATGATTGGTACTAACACCATCGGAGCTTTCCACTTATCTTGCGCCTTTCCAACCCGCTGGCACGTGTCGCATGACCGTACAAAATTTTCCGTGTCCTTAAAACATCCAGGCCAATAGTATTCTTGCAACAGCCTCTGCTTTGTTTTCTTTATTCCAAGGTGACGTGACCACGAGCTGCCATGGGAAAGTCGCAGTAAGTCTCCGCGGTACTTTTGGGGAACGACTAATTGGTCCCGCTCTACTCCGCGCTTATCCTTGAATAAGCGATACAGCACTCCCTTTCTCATCTCGAAAGAAATATTGTTTGCTGTCTTAGTGGCGCGGTGGCGCTCCCTTATCTCCTGTATATT
Source organism: Amblyomma maculatum (assembly GCF_055883805.1). Lineage (NCBI taxonomy): Eukaryota > Metazoa > Arthropoda > Arachnida > Ixodida > Ixodidae > Amblyomma > Amblyomma maculatum. Next base: position 174,118,243 of record NC_139349.1, on the reverse strand, counting down.
GGGATCATTGGCTTGCTCTATAGCTAAGTCCTCTCGGGTTCCACTTAAAAGTCTCGTGAGATTACTAGACACTGGCGGCAAGAGGTTACTCTCAAGAACGTCCTCATTCCGCGTCTCATCAAGCTCACTTTCAAGTTGACTTATCTGAGATGCCTCGCTCTCAAAGTTTTCTGACCTGCTATCTTCCGCATTTACCATTGTTTTAACTGCCGTTTCCTCCGCTGTGGATTTTTCTGGAATGAGCAGTGTAGCTAGTTCTCGCGCCTTTGAACGTGTTAAGGCTTGCACAACTCTGTCTCCGAAAAGGATGCCCCTCTTTCGCAGCAGCATGTCCGATTTGTTGGAGAACAAATACGGATAGCACTTAGGAAGCTTTCCTGAAACGGCAGCCTCGGTTGTTAATTCGCCGAAAGGGCCCTCGATGACCACGTTCGCGATCGGCAAGCACACACTCTGTTCCTCAACTACCTGTCGGATCCATGCACACTGTCCTGTATAGTCGGAAGGCGATACATACGCCGGATGGACAACATCCATCGTTGCGGCCGAATCGCGCAGTACCTTGCAAGGCTTCCCGTTGACTACTAGGTCATGCAGGTAGGGTTCTAAAAGCTGCATATTTTCATCGCAGTCCCTGACATACGAGAAAGCAATCTTTTCTTTCCGGCAGTTGACGGCAATGTGACCCTGCTCATTACACCTAAAGCATGTGAGCGGCTTCCTAGCCTCAAGCTTATTCTTTGTGTTCTGCACGTTGGTCACTTCCCCACTTTTCTCACTGCCGTCCTTTCTAGGGAATTTGCCTGAAGAAACCTTCATTTCTTCGTTTCCAACTCTAGCAAAGTGCCTTTCCTGACGGTTTTTCATACTGAACTTGGGATTGCGGGGCCTATCCACTGCTGGGTTGCTGAATTGTCGGCGCGAAGCATACTCCTCAATAAGTTCGGCAGCTTCAGTTGCCGACTTAATTTCGCCTCGGTCCTGTAACCAATTTCTTTCTTTTTCTGGGAGGCAGTTATAAAACTGCTCCAAAAGAATTTGCTCGACTACAGCGTCCCTATCACTGTAGGAATCTGTGCTCTTTAGCCACTCGCCCAAATTAACTCTTAAATTGTACAGGAATTCAGGGTAACTCTCGTCCCTGGACTTAGTAGCTTTCCGAAAACGTTGTCTGAACGCCTCGGCGCTAAGCCTATACTTTCTCAGAAGGCAAGCTTTGACCTTCTCGTAGTTGTCCGCGTCCTCCTTGCTTAGCCGCGCGACAACCTCCGCTGCCTCGCAGGGCAGAACCGTCAATAATCTCTGAGACCAAGTGTCTCGCTGGAAGGACAGTTTTTCGCAGGTTCGCTCAAAGTTAGCCAGATACAGACCGATATCCCCTGATATCACATATGGCTGCATGTACTTTGACATCTTGAAATCTGCCTCCTTGTTGAGAAGAGGTACCGCTAGCTGGGGACAATTGCCCGACCTCTTGCTCAACTCTAGTTCTAATTTCCGGAGCTCAATTTCTTGGTCCAGCTTTTTTGCTTCTCTTTCACGCTTCTTTTCCTCTTTTTCCCACTCACGTTCGCGCTCCCTTTCCTCTTTTTCCCTCTCAAGTTCACGCTCACGCCTCTTTTCCTCTTTTTCCCGCTCTTTCTGCTCTTTTTCCCGCTCCTTCTGCTGTCTGAGCTGTTCCTTTTTTTGACCGATGAGGTTCCATGCTTCACTGAGCTCCTCATCATCGGCTCCCAAATCTGTGATTGCCTTTATAATCAAAGGTTTTCGTGCCAAACCACTTGTATCAATTCCCAATTCCTCACACAATTGCAACAGTTCCGGTTTCTGCAGCTTTTGTAGGTCCATGATCGCTCCGAGTGTCGGCTACTTCCAAAACAACAGTGCAAACTACCAAACCTAAAGGCGTTTCCACACTCTCTTTACCAGTTCTAAAATCTAACCCTGTTCTAGAACCTGGTCCACATCAGAAGAAAAGCCAAGCACTCACCCACACATGCGATCGATGTTCCGAGCTGCCCTCTTGTTGGCCGATTGTTGCTCCTGCTTGTTGCTTGAGATGCCACCTCCGATCACAAGGTGTTGTGGCTTGTAGCTTCAGATCCACCTCCAATCACCAGATGTTGTGGCTTGTAGATTCAGATCCCACCGCTGGTCACCAGTTGTCGTGACGCTGGGGCTATGGCGACCCGGCCTTCACTTGGTAGCGTGCAGAGACTCCGGGTTGAAGAAGGACTGAATCTTCGAAGTTGGTAAAATATGTACAAGCAGGTTTACTGGCACTTTGAGAAAACGTATTTACAAGAATATTTACATGAAGAAGAAGGGTACATCAGCAAAATGACAAGCGTTAAGAGTTCATAGCGAGAAGCGACTGGATGAGCCGTTTACCCAGGGCCCAGAGCGACATTTCGTGCTCTGCAGCGTCCTTAAAAACCCCCTATGTCCAGCCCCTCTCTGAAGATGCTGACCAACCAAATCCAGGGCACGCCCCTCAGGTATCGGCATCCAATCGAACACATCACTGCACTGATGGTCTGAAGCACTGACTGGTCCGGCATTCATTCGTTGGGCGTGATCACTTGTTGGCGGGAAAGCTTGGGAACGGCGAGGAGAGGAGGTACATTTCTATTCTTCAGCAAAGAAACCACAGGCTGGTTCTGGGGGTTTTACTTCTCAGAAACCCGAGTGCACGTGGCGCCGCATAGGGCTCCCAACATGGTCCCTTTTCGACAATTGCAAATCTTTCCTGCATTCCCGGGAAATCACTTAATGGCCGTATGAGTCATGCTCTTCTCTTGTCCTGCACGTCAGCGGACATGTCACTCTGTCGTCTCCTTTGGATAGGAGGCATTCATCACTGGAGGATAGCACTTCTCGACTGGAAGGGTGAACAAAAGAAAGCACTTCCTGCTATTTCCCGCAGGGGGACGTTTCTTTGTGTTTTTCCAGACGTTCTCTTGACAGGGCCAATTTGGCATTTGCAGGTTGTCCACAAAGCAAAACATGCTTACAAAACAGGATTCCTGGAAACAGGCTCACTTAGAGCCAATGGACCATCACCACATATTCACAAAACTTTTCCATGCCCACAGGCGAACAATAGAGCGCGCAAATGCGGATGCTTGGTCGTAACAACACTACAGGCACAGCATCCCATACACTATTTCAAAGCAATTCTTTATGCGGCGCTTATATCAAGTTATTTCTTAAAAAAACATTTCTTAACTGTGGATTTTTCGCGTTGCGGGTGTGTACAGGGGGGGTATACGCTCTCCATACAGCTGCACCAAGCGTATGGAAGGAGTTGACAGCTCCTGAAACGACTCACACCTGAAATCATATTTTTGGTACTTTTCGATAACACTATAGTAAAAAGGGATTTTGAGCCGGCACGCTTGCCGACATGCAGCTTACATCGCTTCTGTTGCTGCAGGTTAGTCGTAATTATCCAACTCTGCTTTGTAGATTATTGATTGCTCTGCCGGCTCCCCGTCCCACTTGTGCTGTGTCTGTTTGTCGTAAACGAACATCGATAAGGCTTTGTAGCAAACGTTTTCGTCTTTTTGCGCATAGGGCTCTGTACCTAGCACTGCTATTACTGCTTTCAGGCGATGTTGAGTTAAATCCCGGCCCACTGGATGCCAGGGAGCTAGAACTACTTAAAGGTTTGCAAGAAGGTCAAACTGCAATATTGAGTAAACTAGAGAGCATTGACACTAGGCTAGCAAAGCATGAAGCAATGATGGCAGAAATTAACAACAAACTGCGAGTGACAGAAGGCCAGATTGCAACGCTACACGATACAGTAAGCAAACAAGAGAGCACCATCACAAACATAACAAAAGAAGTTAGAAAACTGCATAAAAAACACGTCGACTCAGAAAACAGAAGCCGTCGAAATAACCTAGTCTTTTATGGCATCGACGATGACGAATCTGAGACATGGGAACAGTCCGAGGATTTGCTCAAAAGTGTTTGCAAAGAAAATTCAGGTTTAGAACTGCACTCAGTTGAAAGAGCGCACCGTATAGGTCGCTATCACGAGCAGAAGAAAAGACCGATTATTGTCAATTTCGCCTCCTACAAAGACAAATCCAATGTTCTTTCCAGTGCTAATAAGTTCAAAGGAACTTCATACAGCGTTGACCAAGACTACTCATCCAAAACAAGAGCTATTCGGAAACTGCTTTGGGAATATGCCAAGGCCAATAAAGCGGGAGAAAACAGTCGCGTCAAATTAAGCGCCGATAAATTAGTTGTAGATGGTAAGATGTTTAGGTGGGACAAAGAGAAGAAAGAAGTTCCATTCATCAAAAATAAATGACCAAGACACAGGAAAAGAGGGCGTGACAAATTTGATTTGAATGCGATAACAGTCAATTGTAGAAGTGTCGTAAACAAAGTTGACGACCTTGCTGCTCTTATCAGTTCTGTACAAGTCGATTTAATCTTTGGAACCGAATCGTGGCTGGATTCTTCTATCAAAGACAGTGAAGTGTTTCCGCATGACTTCGTTGCTTATTGGAAAGATAGGTCTCGTATGGGTGGTGGCGTCTTTCTCCTAGTTAGCCGCTCTTTAAACTCATCTGAACTAGATATAGGCCACGACGATATAGAATCCGTGTGGTGTAAAGTAACAACGCCAGACTATTCGTCATTTGCCGCCGGAGTGTTCTACCGGCCCCCAAACTCGTCTATCACCACGCTGCAGATTTTACAAGAAATGATTTCCGAAGCCTCTTGTCATACTTTGCTGCTAGCAGGTGACTTTAATTTGCCCGACTTGAAATGGTATGAAGGAGCTTGTGAGTATGCAGCTGGGGGAAGCTTAAACTTGGAAATGAAAAGTATTGTAGATTCATTCGGTTTAACGCAGTATGTGACTGAACCTACTCGAGGAACTAATATATTGGACTTATTTTTATGTAACTCGCCAAATATGGTAAAGCTAGTGAATGTCATTCCGGGAATAAGTGACCACCATGCTGTAGTCGCAAGTATTAAAACTAAAGGTAGCAAACAAACAAAACACGTGACCAGGAAAGTGTACCTATATGATAAAGGGGATTATGCCAGCCTGTCAAGGAAGCTTTTTGATTATTTACCGGTCTTTGAATGCCTCTCTGATGATTGTGACGTTCATGAATTATGGATTAATTTTAAAGAAAAACTAAAGGAACTTAGCGATGCCTACATTCCCAGTGTCGAACATACCGGACTTAAACCGCATATAAAACCATGGATGACTACGCGTATCTTAAAAATAGTTAGGAAACGAAGGCGGATATTTAAAAATTATCAGAAATCTAAAAGCATTCGTCACTTTGAAAATTTGCGTGCTGCAACCTCTGAGTGCAAACGGAATATAAAGGATGCAAAGGGACGCTATTTTGAAAAACTTGGCAGAGAAATAAAATTGAATGCCAAGGCTTTCTGGAAGTACATGAATTGATACGGAGCAGATCCAACGGGAATCAGCGAAATAGTTTTTAATAATGAGGCGTTATTAGATGATACTGAAAAGGCTACTTGCTTGAATAACTACTTCCGGTCAGTATACTTACCAAATCACAGCTGCAGTCCTTTACATCAAATAGGTGCTGTTCAGGCTGTGAAACCAATAGAGCTATCTGTGAATGGAATCATCATCATCATCATCATCATCATCATCAGCCTGATTATACCCACTGCAGGGCGAAGGCCTCTCCCATATTTCTCCAATTAACCCGGTTCTGTGCTAGCTGAATGGAATCAGAGCACTAATAAATAAAATTAACGATAATAAGGCAAGCGGACCAGATGGCATTTCTCCTCGAATTCTAAAACATTGTGCTGAACCTATTTCTCTTTATCTCTATGTAATCTACAACAAGTCGCTATCTTACGGTGCCCTTCCAGATGATTGGAAAATTGCACACATTGTTCCCATTCATAAAGGGGGGTCCAAAAAAGAAGTCGCCAACTATAGGCCTATCTCACTTACATCCATACCGTGCAAAGTAATAGAACACATTTTATATAAAGAGATAATAACACACTTATCGGCAAACAACTTACTGGCTTCAGAACAACATGGGTTCCGTAAGGGCTTATCTTGCACGACAAAACTTATTGAATTTTATCATGACCTTGTATTCAATCTTGACAAGAGTGGCCAAATCGATTGCGTTTTCCTGGATTTTCATAAGGCATCTGATACTGTTTCGCACCCATTGCTTTTAAGAAAACTTGCTGCATTAAATATTAATCCTACAATACTTTCCTGGATCGAAAGTTATCTTCCCGCCGACAGTGCTTGGTATTAAATGGAATGAAATCTAGTTTTGTAGATATAACATCAGGTGTCCCACTGGGTTCAGTTTTAGGACCACTTTTGTTCTTAATATATATAAATGACATTTGTTCTGGAATCAATTCCAGTATACGGTTGTTTGCCGATGATTGTGTTTTATATAGACAAATTAGAAATCAAGACGACGTTGCCCAGTTACAAAATGACTTATCATGTGTTCTTGAATGGTGTTCTAAATGGAAAATGAAGTTAAATACTAAAAAATGTGTTCATGTTACGTTTGCACGTAAAAAACGTAAGTTAGCCTCACAGTATAGCATCAGTGGTATTGTAGTGACGCAGAAAGTGGCGCATAAATACTTAGGTGTGACACAGCCGACTGTTCATGGAATACACATGTGGATACCATAGTTGCAGAAGCCGCCAGGACCTTAAACTTTATACAGCGAAATCTGAAACACGTGCCGCCTTGTTTGAAATCAATAGCCTACTTAACGTACGTTCGACCACTGCTCGAATACGCTTGTGCCGTATGGGACCCTTGGTAAATAACACTGAGCAATAAAATTGAAAACATCCAAGATAGAGCAGCAAGGTTTGTCCTGTGTCGGTACTCGAGAACTGATAGCTGCACCGTCATGAAAAATGAATTAGGATGGGAAACCCTCTCCTCTCGAAGAAGGAAATTACGACTTAAACTGTTGTACCGAATTTACCACAACAAAACAGGCATTCGAAAGGAAATATACTTACATAGGCCACATTATGTTTCTGCTCGCACAGATCATTGTTTTAAAATTTTGGAATACAGTGCCAGAACTAACATGTATGCCAGTTCCTTTTTTGTTCGATCCATCAGTGAATGGAATCTGCTTTCAAGTCATCAAGTGTGCTCCATAAATGAAAATATGTTTTTTTCCACTCTGTAACCCCCCTGCTGTAGCACCCTCGGGCTAAGCGGGGTAATCATTGAATAAAGAATAAAGAAAAAAGATGTATCTCGCATTGTTAATTCGGTGCTATAGGCTCTTCCACTGCTTGCTTAGACTTACCAGTGGCATTTTCAAACCCTCTCTTAGGGGACCTAGAAAACGATCATCGGAGCTATCGCTTAGCAAACGACAAATGTACTCGTTCTGTTCTGGAGACGTCAAAAAACGTGATGTCGCCTATGGTTACTTCAACTGTTGTCTCCTTTTTCTTTTCTTTTTTTTTTTCGGGAAAGTGAAGAAATGCAACAGAAAGGGCGATGGGGAGCATCTTTCTTTATAGAACATTTGGAAGTAAGATTGCCGACAAAAAGAGAAAAAGAGCGAAAGAAAGGAAGAGATTAAGTGCAAACGGCGAGCACCGTAGTTGTGGACAAAGACGCAATTGCGTAGCGTCAGTACTCAAGTTGGCAAACGAGACTATATGCCAACAGCGGCGCGAAAGTTATCCGAAAATCGATGGAAGGGGACGTGCGTGAAAGGTTTACTTTGAACCTGCAACTTGATTGTGACAAAGCAGGTATATGACGATCACCAATCATGGTCCACCTTTGTAAGCATTATGAAACAAGTCGCCAGTAATTTACGCTCCTGAGCTCATGAGCGATGACTGCCCAACATCTTTCGTGACTTCGGTCAAGAGACAGCCGTGCAGACCAGCGCGTATATCTGCAATGTCTTTTTCCTCATACAGTGTGCCGCCGTTCCATGCACCACCCCCCGAATCAGCGAGGCGTTGGCACGCATCTGCGTACCTTCAACGTTCTCAATTCCCACTTTCTGACCAGATATGATTTGGTCAGTAAAAGACGTTCTACCAAAAAAAAAAAAAATATCCCGGCTTGGTTTACAGCATTCCTTCCTCCTACTGCGACTGCGTTTACATTGGCGAAACTGGTAGTTTTGAAAGACGCGTAAACAATCATAAAAATGAAGTAAAAAAAAAAGTGTACTAGAGTGCTACGCCGAGCACTCCATATCCAAACAGCACGTTATCCACTGAGACAAGGCACACTTTCTTACATCTGAAAAGAATAAAATATTCCTCGATTTCAATTGGAATCTTTTTCAATACAACCTAAAAGACATACCTTGAACCGAAATTGTGGAGAATTGGAATCTTTTTCAATACAACCGACAAGACATACCTTGAACCGAAATTGTGGAGATCTGACAACTGCTTACGCAAGCTCCCTGCGCCCCCTTTTCAAGCAAGCTGTATTACCAAAAAGGGGAAGCGCTCTGCGCGAATGCATGCCAATGTGAGTATGACATTATATTCCTAACGGACACGTGGCTAAACTTGTCATGTTCAAATACGCCTTATTTCTCAGATGAGTATGCTGTCTTCAGGGCTGACAGAACCTATTCTGGCGAGTGTAAATACAGGGGCGGAGTTCTGCTAGCCTGCCACTGTGTGCTAAGTGCATTTAGAAGACCAGACCTGGAGACGTACCAGGAATATGTGAGATTGAAAATTTCAACTTGTGACAAATCGCACTGTCTCGTCGGCTTTTACCACTTCCCGCCAAATTCTGATCATAACGTTTTTCCCAATCACTTTTTGGATAAGGAAGTAATTACTCGCATCCTCCCACGTGCAGCCATGCGGCTACAAAGGAAAGCTATACAGCTTCCTCACAAACTTCGTAGTTAAAGAAAAATTCGTCCTGATCCGGGAATCGAACCCGGGACCACCGCCCTTCCGGGGCAGTCGCTCTACCGACTGAGCTAACCAGGACGGTCAGCAGATCAGACGGTAGGGTGAGAGCGAATTGATTTTTATAGCTTTCCTTTGTAGCCGTATGGCTGCGCTTGGGTGAATGCCAATGAGTAATTACTCCCTTATTACAAATTTACTACACCTTGAGGGATTCCCCTTATCAACACTTTTTGGATATTGGGAAAAAAGACGGTTTTTTCGAAGTACAAAGTTCACATTTACGCGGACTTAATCTTCCTAATGTTGTTTGGGCCACCGTATTGGTCACTAGTGACTGCAGAGCAATTCGAAAAAAAAAAAAAGCCGAATGTTTATTAGATTTCAGTGATGTTCATGGTTTACATCTATGCAATGCAATGAAGAACTGCGCCGGAAACATTTTAGATCTAATTGTATCTAATGTGCCTCTTTTTGGCGTGCAGGCGGTGCGTGGTCCTTTTCTTCTGATAGACAAATACCATTTCCCCTTTAATTTGTCGTTCTTTTTGTCTTTTCATCCAGTGCTTGAGATGGTGCTAGAAAATGTTAAATGTGTGTATAAAAATTACCTTAGGCCTCAAGGTGTACGCTAACTTCTGCTGATCACTTCAGGTCTTGTTTTTTGCGCCATGATAGCACAACTGCTATTATCACTCATGAGAACGGCACTGACTGCTTAGCTTATGATAATGTAGAGCGCAAGTTCATGCACATCCTTTATGACAGATATATTGGTCGCCGGCGTTTTTACGACTATGATTATCTTTTGGTTGACCTCAATATGCGTACCCTTAGTGACAGGTGACACAAAGTCCCACGTAGTTTCTGCAAAAAGTCGTGCGCGGCTCTATTGACTGTAGTACTTCACTGCTGTCTCCGAAATTCCGCGCGTCTGATGCAAAAGCTGCGAAATGTTTTGACATATTTTATCCTGATATTCATGCCATCTATCCGAAGACTTGTTTGCAAGTCTTGTATAACGCGACATTTATTGACCCGGACATATTTGCCTAATTGCTGTTTTCATGCTTCGTTTTACATGTTTTTAATTTGCCTTTGTGATGTATCTGCCCTAGTGTACGCTCGTTTACGCCACATGGCTGCTGAGGCACATTCAGATAAATTCGACCAACCGCCCGTCCTCATAGGGCTTGTAGGGCAGCACCTGACAGACAGTGAAAAGTCGCGCGCAGCGCTTTACACATATAAAACTGTAGCTAATTAAATAGGACACAAACAGTACACTTTATGCCACAAATGGCGACAGCTATTAAGAAAATGAAGATGGATGCATCAAAATCATATTAACGCCAACCATGCCAACAACTGCAGGGGATGAAAAGCACGGGAACAGAAATAGACCATGGAAGGTATGACAGACTATAAAGGGAAATAATCACTGCATGGCGAAAATTCCGACATAAAATTAACTGGTTGGTGGAAAGAGATGAATAATAGTTTTTTTAATTTATAACTTTTATGTACATTGGATGTATTTAACGGCAATGAAATGAAGTAACTAGGCACGTAGAAAGCAAGAGTTATTTTATCATAACGAGTGGAACAGCGAGATGTGATATACGTCTTTCGTCCTCAGACGTCTACTCGGAGCATACTCAACTTTATGCGCTCGACCAAAAGTTTTTTTAGCACAACTATTTCAAATAACACTGGATTAAAGATCAAAAGGCCTAAAAACAAAACATCACATTCTTTGGAATGTTCTAAATGTTCTTTAAGTATAAGCGCAATATGGAGTTTAGCCTGTTCTGCCAGAGAAGCGCACAGTGCACGTAACCTGCACCGCCCTATCTTAAACCGCTAACACAAAGCATGCATGATCGTTTTTCTCGCGGAAAAAGGCATATAACATTAACGTTAAATAGCAAACAGGAAACAATGCGCAATTTCTGACATACATACATACATGGTTCAGGTGAAAATTCCAAGATAAATCACTGTTAAAAATAAATGATAATATTTTAGACTAGAGGCATAAACCACACAAGAGCAGGAAGTGTATCCATATGTATGTAAAAGTATGGAACCGTCAAGCGTCAGTTTTTAGTGGGTTACAAGAGCATATCAGCAGTATTTTGTATGCTTTATGTGGGAAAAAATTGTGTGCAAACCAATCCACAACTTTGTTGAAGTACTTTCAAGGTCCTTAATAGCATCAGAGGAATGCTTTGCACAGGAAATCCTAACTGCATCATCGGCGTAGTGGAATAGACGACCAGGTGCAGATTTAACTGTATCATTAACAAATACATCAAATAACAGAGGTCTAAGAATAGACTTTTGAGGAACACTGGAACTTATATTAGCAAAACTACTGCGAAAATTGTCGACCGAGAAGCTGCCGTCTATTCTGTGTAAAATTCGCAAGCAATAGCAAAAATGACTCTCTAAATCTTGATACATGAAATTTAGTTAAAAAGATGTCTCAGAACGTGCTCATTACAAGAAACGGCTATGAAACAGAGCGACCTGCAAGGAATGCAGGTTGCTCGAAATTTTGAAATCTTGGATGCTTGAAATCCTCGGTTTAAGTAAACTTAGTGAAATGATAATAGCTTACTGTTGTGCGATCCACGTTACTATGACAACCCTTTGTGCTGTCCCGTGTACTCCTATCGGCATCACGCTTGCCTTTGAAAAGCTGGAGACCGTAACGATAACGTATTAAACATCGAAAATAGTTATTGATTTCAGCCTCGAAGTAGTGAAGGGATAGTATAGTTTAATTAAATCTTTATTTACGTGCATTCGTGGGCGTCCCATCATGAGATAAATGCATTAATAATTTGTTTCAAGCTTTTTGAGCAAAATAGACTTGGTTTGCAGGGGATATATAACTCTTTATTAGATGCGAAGATGTCTCATTGTTTCTGATGGGCTTTTGTTATCGTCAATGCGAAATTTTTTATTCTTATTTAAACATACTGCTAGCCTCGTATTTGAGGCCGTTGCAGGAAAGGGGCACAATATACATTGAAACAAACAAAGTTCAAGTAGGCGCGGACATAGGTACACAAAATCAACCAAAGTGATACATATGCACTGTTACTATTATTCAAGCGCTAAACAAGGAGGAATGGGTGGTATGGTTGAACATGCAGCAAAAAGAAAAAGAAAAGATATACAGTGACGGTAACCACTGGCAACTATCAAGATTAATAAACAATCGAGGGGACAAGAATAAAAAATAACAAGAGACAGATAAGTGAATCTGATATGGATCAGGATATCGTTTCAACAAAATGATACAGAACATTACATGGCTTTGTTTGACAAAGTGGCGATGAAACTTTCGAGCGATGTACAGTTGACAGTGTCACCAGGCAAACTGTTCCAGTCACGGATTGCTTGTGGGAAAAACGAGTACCTGAATATGTCGTTGTGAAATCTGTATTCAATTAAGTGTTTACTGTGTTTTGTTCTTGTACTGTGTGTAACTTACGGTACTAAGTAATTACTGGAGTCAATTTTCATGCTGCCATTAAGGAGAAGAAACAGAAACTTAAGACGGAGTAGTCTGGTGCGAGTTTGAATAGTCGGAAGATCAGCTTGTTTTAATAATACTGTAGGGGAGCCATGACGGCGGTACTTGTTAAAAATAAATCTAGCTGCTTTTCTTAGTGCGCTTTCCAATTTTTCTATGTACTGTAAGGGGAACCAACATACTATTCCATATTCGAGTATAGTTCGAACAAGTTGGAGTTGGAGTTAAAGTTTATTTCATTCTTTTACAAGAAAGGGGAAGCCAAGGAAAAAGGCGACAAGCCTGACTGGGCCTTGGCTCCCAAAACAGATAACAAAAAGACAACAGCACACACCTCTAGTGTATATAAAATATTAAAAAAAGAACCTGATGCAGATCTAAGCGAGCGCTTGAGTGAGTACAGAGCTGCCAAAGCTTTATTAGTAATATATGTTACCTGTTTGTTCCATTTTAGATCTGATGTAATTACTATGCCTAAATATTTATACTATTCCACCTTTTTCAACATTTGTCCATTTAGAAAAAATAGGAAGTTCATTGGGGTTTTTTTATTCGTTACATTCATGCTAACCGTTTTCTCTGTGTTAATCGCCATCTGCTATGTTTGACACCACTGTGCTATATTTTCAAGCGCGTTGTTTAAGGTTGCCTGGTCTTCACGGCAGGTTATTTTCTTGTATATAATGCAGTCATCTGCAAACATTCCTATTGTTATGTCAGGATTATTAGACAAATCGTTAATAAAAAGAAGAAATAGTACAGGAGCCAGAACTGCGCCTTGTGGGACGCCAGACAACACATTGCCGTAATCTGAAAAGTGATCTTCGTAATTGATGTCGACCTACTAGATAGCTTTTCAACCACTTGGTAATATTGTTTTCACCGAGATAATGGATAAGTTTTTGGGGGAGCTTAGGATGGGAAACTCGATCAAACGCATTGGACAAGTCTAGGAATATTATATCGATTTGACCACGTTTATATATTGTACGTGCTAAGTCATGAATTGTTTCAATCAGTTGAGTAGTCGTAGACAATCCTTTTCTAAATCCATGCTGATTGGCAACAATTAAGTTATATTTTTCTAAAAATAATATAATGTGTTTGACAATTATATGTTCAAGGATTTTGCAGGCCATACAGGTAAGCGAGCTTGGTCGATAATTTGATGTGTTCGTAGGGTCACCCGATTTATGTATAGGAATAACCTTAGAAATTTTCCATTTCTCGGGAATTTCGCCTGTTTGGAGCGATTTTTCAAAAATAATCAGTAGAAACTTGGACATCCACTATGCATATCGCCTCAAGAACGCATTTGGTATGTTTTCAGGACCAGAAGATTTCTTTTGGTCTGTTTCAAGCAAGAAGGAGAGGATACCCGACTCAGTTAAGGTTAAATCATCCAGACTTGCTGTGTTACGTGGAAGCGAGTCGAGGGCGGGTTTTTTGCCGTCATCATGCGTGAATACCGAGATAAAGTACTCATTGAACTATGTAGCCTTTGCCACGGCTTCAGTCGGTGATGGATTGCTGGTTTTACACGGCTTCGAATTAAGGTATCGCCAAATTTCCAGGGAGATGTTTTGATAAAATTACTTAAAGTGACATTCATGTAATCATCGTTTGCCTTTTTTAAAGCCGGCTTTAGTGCATGGAAGTGCGCGCGGATTGCAGCAGTGTAGGAGGGTAGCGACAATTTATTTCTCAGTTTCCTAAGTCTTGCAGTCTAACGCTTTAGTTGTATTATTTTTCTAGTTATCCAAGGGTTCGCCTTTCGTACTGGTTTGGCCTTTGTTGGAATATATTTGGACAGGCAGTGCTGGAAGATTCTTTCAGAGTCCAACCAGAGTCTATCTACTGAAACTGTACGATCATTTAGAAGGAAGTAAAGGTGGAGTAAGATGTATCTAGGTAATCAAGGACGCTTACGTCGTCCGCATTTGCCCAGTCGAAAATTTGAGTAGTCTCTTTTTTAGAATGCGAGGGTGCGCCCAACATCAAGGAGCATTCAGTCGCTCGGTGGTCTGATATGCCATCGACAACTTCCCATGAAACACTGCTATCTGCATTATTATCGCTCACAAAGGTCAGATCGTATATCCCTGGCCTTTGCAGTCACACATGTTGGTTTCCGAATGAGTTGCCTAAGACAGAAATAAAACTTATATCAAGCAATGCTTCAACATGAGCTATTTCATCATTTTTTTTTTTTTATCAAGGGAGTCCCAGGCTATGCTAGCGAGGTTAAAATCCCCCGTAAGGATTATCTGGTAGTTTGGGTGAAGTGGCATTCCATATGAATTGCACGTATCAACTACGAGGAATCAGCCAAGACACGGGGATTGCCCAGAAGGATGGTCAGAACATTAAATTGAACAAAAAAGGCGGATATGTAAAGTCAAACTGCGAACAAATAGATTCATATAATAAGTGACACAATGTGGAATCTGAGCTATATGAACAGCGTTTTGAGCGTTTAGATAGCACAGAAACTTTTAGTATGCAAAGAATGAAGTTAGAATTCAGAAAGAAGTCAGAATTAGAGCCGTATTTTCTCTCCAAGTAATCTTGTAATGGCGGAAGACACATTTTTGTTGCTGCGGCCAAGCGTATAAGCGAGAATGAAAAGAACAGCCCGAACTCAGGGCGAGCTGTCGAAAAGAATTTTCTAACAGGCGTCTCTGAAAAACGGAGCGGACAACAGAAGAGGTGAATCGTTAAGAATTCAGAACATAGCGGTCAGAACTGGGAGACCGTCAGCCAGGTCGATGTCGATAGAAGTTTATTTAAGGTACGCGACAACACAGCCGCGTGTGAAATAAATTGCTTGTGGTTTTGCTCTGGTTAACCTTAGTTGAATTGCGAAAGCAACGGCGGAAGCTTCTTTTGCCTGCTACATTATTCCGCTAGAACGCCCTATCAGTGTAAGGTGCTAGATTATCGGACCGCAGCTATGCCCCTTCAAGGCGTAGCTGCGGCCACCCGAGGTCTCGCTTTGGCTGTCGAAGTGTAGCTTTCGCCAAAAAAAAAAATGTGGGACAAGGAAACTAGATGCCGGTAGTTAAGATAGTGAGTAAGCACTGAGGCTGCAAATCCTTGCAAAAGCATTACCGGTGAGATCTAGTCGCCGTAAAATGTAGAGGTCAGGAGGAGACCGTTCCCTGGAGAGATGTTTTAGCCAAGATTTCAGCTGCTTGATGAAAATGGATTCCAGTACCACACTAATCGCACATGTGGCCATATGATTCCGTAAGCACGTTTAAATAAGAATTAAAAGGTAACACGTCCGCCAAAGTTATGGGTCAAAAAAAAAAAAAAGGAGCTACTTTCCCAAAGCTAAAACCAGTGTTAAAAATGCAGCCAAATAATTGGAGTGAAGTCGGGAAGGATGAGCGAGAATGACCATTCGAGGGAAAAAATTCTTGACACTGCGAGGCGTCCGTGGCGATGACAAGATGAGAACGAAAAGTCGGTCGGTAACCCTATGATATACTGTTGAGCATAAGGAATGTCAGAAGGTTTACGTTGGGTGGTATTTAGAAATGTGGCGCAACAAACACAATCACATTAGAAGAAACACAACACAGGCGCACACTATACCAACTATAATATGGATCTGAACACACACTTCCTCTTCACCACTAATCCTCCTCTACACCCAAGTACATCTTCTTCACATACCTCTTCTTTGCCAAGGAGATAGTAGCACTTGCTTCCTCGCAGAACTCAAATATCGTCCAAGCAGCACCAACTTGCCCCTCAAGTTGTTATTTTGAGATACGTTGGGTGGCAGAACAGGATCCGCAGAGATGGCGAGTTGACGGACACAAGGAGTATTTTCCAAATTCGGATGTTTAAAGGGCCAAGGAGGAACTGCAGCCAACAAATAGGCGGAGAATGCAAACGAGATCAACCCACCACGAAAAAAAAAAAGAAAGACAAAAAGATAGGACGCTCAAGCTTCGGCTTGTTATTGAAACGTGATCGCACCTTTTGCTTCTTTTTTGCTTTTCTCTTATCTACATCCTCCTCTGACACGTTTGGGCCAACAAGATTTTGTGCTCTATATGTGTAACGTGCTCGTTACACATTACCGATCCCCAACAAGAAATTACACCACTCATATTATATAGTTGTATACCCCTTGCACCCCCCCCCCCCCCCCCCGACAGGAACACCCTCTCCAAATTTGACTTTATTGACACCTTGCGCAGCTTAGTTGCTGTAATAAAATGAACGGTGATGTCATCAGCTTACACATAGGTTTTAATCGTACGGTATCATGGAATAGATCAGAGTAAGATACTAAAAAGAACAAGAGAGAGGTCACCACCTCTTCTCGCCTGTCGAACTCTGCCATAGGGAACCCTTGTTCTGGTACAAATAGAATTATCTCTCAGCAAGAAAGAAAGATATCTGTGCTGCGAAGTAACTAGGAAGTGCAAGATCATTCAACCTTTGCAAAACAATCAATGCGGCCATGCGCTTTAGAAACATATAATGACAAGCACGCCGTATTCTTTTGCGACCCGTGTGCGGCTCTTGAGGTCGGTACGAGCGTACCATTAGAGCAGCACCCTTAGCCGAAATGAAACCTATTTAATTAGTATAGATTCAACACACCATTGTCTGAAATTAATGGCATGATACGGGTGGCACACCCTCTCCATTATACTAAGTTCGAAGTTAAATTTCCTGATATTGTCACAAATAAAACTTGGAACCTTTTTTTATTATTATTTATCACACCAAGCTTAGACAACCTTCGGTAGGCATCACTGGTTTTGGATTCATGGGCCTTTACTAGCGTAATCATCGCATCTCATAGAACCGACAGAAAAAGCAAATGTGGTGATTATCACGGTCGTGGTCATCTTTCACCAGTCATTTCTGCATTTTTCGATATATGACGGCATTAGTAGTGCAGGTGTGCAAGAGTAAATACACAAACGGCCTCTTCCAAAGAGTGGACGGGGCGACAGTTTGACACTCGAGTTAGAAGAGAAACCGACTAGGCCGTCAAAGGCACACTCGCGCGCATCAAGATAAGAAGGCGGTCAAGGCGCCGAACAGACAAATTCAAGGTAAGAAAAAGAGCGCTTTACGAACGTATTCATTCCCATCCGCACGACACGCGTGGTTGGCAAATAAAGAAGCTACATAGGTGTGCAAGACTCAGTAAGAACAGAAATAATGCGACGTAGCTCAAAAGCATGTAAACGCGACGATATTAATGCAAGGCGAGCTGACAGCTCCACCGGAGCGAGCTAGAGAGCTTCTCGGTATTACCAGGTGCTGCCTATCAAGGGAATGCTGGGAAGGTGAGTTTACTTAAATGGCTTGGCTAGCGTTGGCCGAAAAAAGAGATTCTGTCTGGCAATCAAGCAGCGGCTCCGCGACGCTCCCTTTCGTGCGTGGACGAAATTCATTTAATAGTGCATTTCTCACTTGAATAAATTCAACGCAATGGTTAGGCTGATAAGGAGACTTTAGAATCCACGTTTTATGCCCAACGATAGGTAAGCCGAATACGAAGCCTCATCTTCGCGGCGTTTCTGCTCTTCTCCAAGGTGGATAAAATGAAGCGCCGCCAGCTTTCCCTCTGTAGATAACATGAGCAGCTCCATGGAGCGAGCCGGTAATCGAAGCGGTGCTCTGAAGCACGGTGCTTAAGAGCACCGCGCTTTAGAACCTGTGGTGTGGTCTGCACACTTGTCCTATTCCAGTCGCTTCCACGATCAGAACCGAGGTAATACAGCAGACTGCAAGGGGTTATATTAATGCTATCGCAGATGAGTATGGCGAATGCTGAACGTCAAGTTTCGGCACCCGTCGACAGACGGTACAAGCTGAGTAAACAAAAAAATGCCAGTCGTACTGCGAAAGTGCGAGATCGAGGTTCAGAATACATCTGTATTTAAGACATACATGCTGCTTACTTGCTTGCAGAGAATAAAGATAAAATAGCCCAGATTGAAACGCTGTCCCTGGCATTCTGTGCCCTTTTGTTGATCTGCGCGTCGTGTGGTGCTGTCTTTTGCCGCCTCTAGCCCGAAGAAGAATTTAGAATTGCTGTTCAGATCTTTCTTAATGCGTCAATTTATTGTCTCCTAACTGTCTGTAGTCTCTTCTGCAGTTGTAGTGCGCTGTGAGCAAGTAATTTATTTTCGTCCCTTTGTTTGGAGAGATTTCATCATTATGATGATGAAATCTCTATGATAGCGTTCTCTAAGCCTGCATGGTGAGCAGTTTTTACTGCCGAGGTCTGTCATACACCTTGGGTACGGATAGTTG
The DNA here is from genome assembly GCF_055883805.1 of Amblyomma maculatum. Taxonomy (NCBI): domain Eukaryota; kingdom Metazoa; phylum Arthropoda; class Arachnida; order Ixodida; family Ixodidae; genus Amblyomma; species Amblyomma maculatum. Next base: position 174,099,458 of record NC_139349.1, on the reverse strand, counting down.
CATGAGCGCCGATGATTCACTGCCGCTGTCCTCTTCCAAACCTCGGGATATTGGCGGAACGTGCTCCAGCTCCACTGAAGCCGAGCCAGCAGACACCCCCTTTACCTTCGCTGATTTCCATCGCAGGTACCACCCGTAGTCCGGAAACCAGATGTCTGCGTCGTCCGCCAGTGAACGTAAGACGCGGTAGCCTGCGCGATGGAAACAAAAAAAAGAAAGGCTGTTGGGTGCCCTCCTAACAACGAAACAACTCTCGTATAGACTTGGTTTTATCTGGATCAGTCATTCCGGACGCATACTTTCCAGCAGCGCTGCTACGTGGTGAAAACCCGTGTTCGATTATGAATCGCGCAAAAGCTCCCGTGTTTATTGTGCTGCTTTCAGATTATTTTCTTGTGCACATGCAAGAACTGAGGAAGGGTGACTTCCTAGCTATAAGGGGCTGGGACTGGTAGGTCAACGCCGCTTGCAGCGAGGGCTAGCCTGCCACCGAATTTTATCTGTTGTAGGCGGTCATTGCACCCTCCACTGCTTCGGTGGTGGACGAAGGCTGTTGTTGCGGCGCGCGTCTTTCTCTCCCTATTTTTTCTTCTGTCCGCGCGAGACAGCGGAGGTGGGCCAGCTACAGAGCCAGTAGCAGGCCCGTACAATTTCTTTTCCTTCTTCCTACAGTCACAACAACAACAAGAACTTTTTTACCGTGTAAACAGCTGTGAGGTGTTCGTGTACAGCTGCATTTGGGTGCAGCACATTACATTTCTTCATCATCATGGTTGCACCTGCCACATATCATTCAGATCTGCATTTGGCATCGCCTCTGGAATGCGGCCTTATTAGTGTGATTGTCGCGAGACGCAGCTTCATCGTGTTCTTTGCCGCGGAAGATATGCGTCGAGATGTATCTCGAAGATTCGAGCCACTCACGTATGTTTCTACAATGTTCTAGGTTAGCGGCTTTATCTAGATGTTCCTTGCCCGCCTTTAGATTGCGAGGGGCATTCTTAGTTCGACGACTGACGTTCGATGTTATCGCCGGCGCCGATTCGCTTAGTTTCTTTGCGGGCGCAAGTCAGCAAAATAACGAGCCATTCAAGTGCATGCCAGTGCCTTCATTTGTGGTACCGGGCTTGTCACCACTACGTGACACTTGGTGGAGGTGCTGCCATTTGAGATCCGGTCTACCTCTTCAAGCGAAGACCACAGCATCGTTCCTGTCGCCCTGGAGAACCAGCCTACAGGACCCCGAGCCTCCAACCCGAGCACGGTCTGTTGCCGGACCTCCCAAAGTCGACAATAGCCCAGAATACGGTATCGGTTGTCATCCAGCAGCCCCTACAGCCCCCCATTTTCAGCGGCAACCCGGAACGAGATACAGTTTCTTCTTAGAAAGGAAGACACTGACTGGAATAAAGTCCAGCTTGATTGCTACGTCAGACCCCAGAGCTTTCTGTCATGTTGTTTCTTTATCAAAAACATACCTTGAGTACGCCATAAAATTACATAAATACGCAGAGACCACGAAATGAGAGGGGTGAAAGGCGGGGATGACGAGCAGGGGGAAACAGAGTCCTCTCCTCCCTCCCGGCCCCTTTTTGTAAAACTTTGAAAGAGCGCAAACACACACGACCACTGGTCGTGTGTGTTTGCGCTCTTTCGAAGTTTTCCAAAAATGAACCAACTCGCCCAAAACGAAGTGTTAATGAAGTATCTCCCAGTCCCTATGTATTCTTACGTGGTGGCTCAGCCCTCCCCTACCCACAAACCGCACTGCCAGCCTCGTTTAGGGTATTTTTTATGCAGCAAACTAGCTACGCGTTTCCATAAAATTGTCTTCTACGATGACTCCGCAGTAGGCAATTTTGCGTTCATGACAATCACAGAACTCGACAGCAGGCAAAAATTAGAGATGCTAGGTGTAATTTTTGTTTTCATAGCACAGCATTTTTTGCAACGCGGAGGAGGCTGTTGCAGGTATCACACCGATCTCAACTGCTTCGATCGATCTGCACAGGTATGCGAGAGAGGGTGAAGAGTGAGCGAGACTTCACACGGAAAATAAAGAGTTCGCGTGGAACTTTATCTTGAGTTTGTACATGCAATGAGAACACTTTGTGTTCAGCATACTGGTTGTTGCCATGGTTTATTTAGGCTCAGTTAACAATAGCGGGCTTGAAAGCTGCATCAAAAGTCAGCTGGAAGAGGGAGGTAGAGAACGCGTGAATTCAACTTGATGCATCGTCTGCTCAGAGTCCAAGCACCCGCCTCCTAAGTGAGGTTCAGAGGCAAGACCCACCGGTGGCGGTTCGGAATTTCCCTTTTTTATTTTTTTTTTTTTAGGAGGAAGGGGGGGGGGGGGAGGGTTGCTCGGGTATGTACAGCTATAACTATGCTAACATTATTAGTTCAATAGATCAGCTTAGCCTTCTTTTTTTCTGAAATAGAAAATTCGTTGCACATAATTTGTATTAGAAACTTTCCTGTAGTGTTAGTACAGTTTTTGGTACTAATTAAGTAGTCGCCAGTGTGCCATAATGAGGCACGACTTAAAATAACAAAATATTTTTATGTCTGACTTCACGGTCTCACGTTAGAAAAGGCTTCCTTTCGAAGAGCTACATGGCTGAAGACAGGAACAAAAAGCTGACAACTCCTCGTTTTTGTTTTTAATGCGTACGCCTCAAGTGGGTATGTTTTCCAGATCGCGTCACGACTCACCAGAAGTTTTCGGCAGGATTACGTTCCAACGAAACGAGTGATGGGAAAACGAATGATTGCACTAGATAGAGGATGAAGAAATCTCACTGGAGAAAGAATTTGGTTATGCAGAATGATTAGTTAATTAATTATCGCCAATTAAGTCGGTCAGACGTCGGGTATGTCGTGTCACCAGCGGCAGGATTACGTACGAACGAAACGAGTGGTAAGAAAACAAATGGTTGCACTACATATAGGTAAAAAAGTCTCGCTGGAGAACAAGATTGGTGCACGCATAGTAATTAATTAATAACATCCAATTAAGTCAATCAGATGTCGGGTATGTTTGCAAGGTCGTGTCACCAGAAGTTTGTCAGGGTTACGTTCGAACAAAGCGAGTTATATAGAAACGGATGATTGCGCTAAATAGAGGATGAAAAAAGATCTTTACGAAAAAAAATTGATATATACGGAGTAATTAGTTAATTCATTAGAGCCAATTAAATCAATCAGGCGTCGAAATAGCCAAGAGGGTAATGTCGACGCCCAGTGGAAGTCACGTGATGCCCAACTTCCATGGGGTGACACGTTGTAGTGCGACGTCACAAACCGAAAGCCTCTTCAAAAACTGCTCATGCATTCCCCCAATTTTATTTTATTTTTTTTTTCTATCTACAAGCGTTCCTTCGCATTTTACAAATCACCATCTTTTCGGTTTTTAGAACTGACACATCTGTAAAACGAGGTTCGCCACACAACAGCGCATTTAGTTGCTTGTAAAAAGGGCTTGTTTCTGTTAGGGGAATGAGTACGCCTCTACCAGCTTCCACCTACCAGCCTCTACCAGTCGCGTGAGCACGTTAGGACTTTGAAGGATACGTTCAGGAACATTAACGAGGTGTGCACCGCGATAGACGCGAAGGACAGAACGAGGCGGGAAACGTTATGATGACAAACTATCATAAAAGAGCGTGGCATGGTGGGGCCAAGAGATTTAAGGGACGTTCAACACTATAGCCACTATAGCGTCTCGGGTTTTCCATTCAGTAAAGGATGTTGTCCTTTAAATCATACCTTTAAAGCATACCTCGCTGATAACATCGCAGGCATTCAAAATCGTGCTGCACGTTTCATCACCTCGACCAATCCATTCCAATCACTACTTCGAAAAATAAAAAAATAAACCTTGGACTGTCCTTCCTCGAATCGCGTCACTTTTTACTATCGTCCAAAGTGCAGAAACGAACTTCAAAAACTCATCTAAGAAGATCTTCTCGTTTAAAACACAGCAGCCACTCTTCCCTGTCAGAAAACACAGTCACTTGCACTCAAAGGACAACATTCCTCGAACAGATAAAAAGTCGCTCTGAGTGACAAGTTACTGTCCCTGAACACTGTCTCTTATTTTGCTTTTTTTTTTTTTCGTTGCTGTTACTCTTCCGGTATCTATTCCTGAATTGTCAATGTAAATTTTGTTTTAGTTACTTTTATTTGTTGCTCTTACGTTATGTTTTGCTATTTGTTTCTGTTTTTTTTTTTTTTCAGCATTTTCAAATAATGTTAAAGATGTCAAACTGCCTCCCCTTATGTAATGCCTTCGGGCCCTTAAGGAGAAAATAAATGAAATGAAATAAAAAAACGTATCTGCGCAACCGAATGACTCAAAAGAAGGTATCGCACCTTTTGACTTTGCATATGCGCCAGAAAAGAATGAGGATCGTAAGTTTTGAGGTCGTCACCAAGGGATTTGTGAGCATAACCGCGGAGCGAGAAACAAGCTTCGGTCCTGAAGCATCTGTCTGAAATTTCTGCTGCTTTTGTCCTGCGTAGCACACCGTTTTATACAAAGGGGAAATTTTTTTTATTCTTTTTCTCCGCCTCGGATTTTAGATTATATATTTATGGGTCTCTACTGTGAAATTGTACAAACAAAAGAGGAATCTTCTGAGAGCCTGTGACGAGAATAAATGACAGCCTGTTTCGTATTCATGTAGTTCTTGCACATTTGAGGACTGGGGGACTCGGACACCTCGAGACCCACCTGATTTTAAGCCATAATTAAAAGAACTGCTGGTTCATGCTACTAGCATTCTTGAAGACACCGGAACAAATGACAGGAACAGTACAGTTGGCGTCCTCTATTGAAAGGAAATGTAACTTCAAAACGGCGCGAAAGCAAACTAAAGCTCTAGAGTGGTATATTTAATCCCCTTGAAGCTTTATTTCAAAGCTCCAGTTGTCCAGTGTAACTGTCAGCTGGCGTCTCCTCTTGGTCGAAAATCCAGCTCCGAAACAGTGAGAAAAAAGAATATTAAGATTCCAGTACGATTGTTTTTTATTTCAATGGCACGGTGGTCTTATGCACAGCTTTTGGATCTTACCAGAAACTCCACTCTAAAAAGTGACTAGTTTGTGTATGCATTTTCTGGTGTCTATAGGGTGCCTCGATGCCTTAGGCGAAAAGCAGCGAGGCACCCACCGTGTCTATGAATTGTCGCGCCATCTGGAAGCGGTCAATAGAAGCTTTTTTGGTATTGCCAGCATTGCTTTTTGTAAACCACATTTCTCTCTTTTTGTTTCCGTCTTAATTACCTATATCGATGTTATTGTTAAGACTTTGTGCTACTGCAAGTCTTCAACTAATTTTATCTTCCATGGTGGTCGTGCGATTATCAAGGAGGTTATAACCTCCTTGACGTTTATGAACGATCTGAAAGTTTGGAATTTAGGAGCAGTTTTCTTTGATGGCCGCGGGTGCCGCCACTATTCGTATACACCTGAATTTTGGCCAATCTAAACCACCGTATTTTAATATATGGGCTCTGAGGAACTCTGTCGGCAATATCTCTAAAGAAAAGCAATAAAGTTTATACTATCATATCCATGGGAAGTATCGCAACTGGTACTATGAAGACCTCTGGCCTGATGGATGGATGGATGGATGGATGGATGGATGGATGGATGGATGGATGGATGGATGGATGGATGGATGGATGGATGGATGGATGGATGGATGGATGGATGGATGGATGGATGGATGGATGGATGGATGGATGGATGGATGGATGGATGGATGGATGGATGGATGGATGGATGGATGGATGGATGGATGGATGGATGGATGGATGGATGGATGGATGGATGGATGGATGGATGGATGGATGGATGGATGGATGGATGGATGGATGGATGGATGGATGGATGGATGGATGGATGGATGGATGGATGGATGGATGGATGGATGGATGGATGGATGGATGGATGGATGGATGGATGGATGGATGGATGGATGGATGGATGGATGGATGGATGGATGGATGGATGGATGGATGGATGGATGGATGGATGGATGGAATATAGGAGCGTCCCCTTTGAAACGGGGTGGTAGCAGTAGCTATCATGCTCATTTTTCTCATATATCTTAATTATTGATTTAGAATGGTTAACTAAACCATCATTCTATTTATTAAATTTTTGTTCCTACATTACTAACATTATGTAACTTCTCTGCTTCTAAGCCTCCAATTTTCCAGTCGCTTTTTGCTAGTTTCCACCGCGGGTTTATTCACTCGGCCACTGGTATCTCTAAACCCCAGAGCTTCAGGAACAGTGATTGCGTCTGCATCAACTTCCGGACGGATACCATTACATTCGAGTATAATATGGTCAATTGTTCCACTGGAGTTTCCACATATAGCACATGCGTCATCTCCATTGTTAAATTTCTTTTTGTAGCTGCGTGTTCTAAGGCACCCTGATCTAGCTTCAAAAAGTAGGGCACTGCCTCTTGAGTTATCAAAGATCTCTTCCTTCCTGATCTGCATTTTCCACTTACGGTATAATTCCACACTCTGTTTCTTTTCCATAGAATTTATCCAATTTTCACCTTCTGTGTTTTTCACCTGTTGCTTAATGCTCTTTATTTCTCCGTCCTTGTGACTAGCATACTTACTAGTTAGTTTCCTAGTTCTTTTTCTCCATTGTGAGTCCACGCTTTTTAAGTACAGGTATTTAGATACTTTAGCTCCCATCTGTTACTGTCCAATTTCCTCAGGCGTTCCTCATATAATATTTTACTCTGAGCTTCCCGTACTTCGAAAGATGCCCAGCCCATATCTCCCTGTACCGCCTCATTTGTAGTTTTGCCGTGTGCACCTATAGTGCTAATCGTCCAACGGATCTCCGATTTATTTCTAATGTCGACTGTACCTCTGACTTTAGGCATAAAACCGCATTTCCGAAAGTAAGTCCGGCCACCATAATTTCTTTCCAAATACCCCGCAAAACCTCATACCTATTGTATCCCCACAATGCCTTATGCTTCATTATCCCGGCATTCCTTCTCCCTTTGGCCTTAAGTGATTGCTCATGCTTTCCAATGTATGCCAATCCTTCGTTTACCCATACCCCCAGATATTTATATTCAGCTACTCTAGGTATTTCATGGTCTTGTATTTTAAGACTCTGATCAGTTGAGCCGTTGAAAATCATCAGCCCCGACTTAACTACGCTGAAACTAAAGCCTAGAGCGTCCCCTTCGTCTCCGCAATACTTAACTAGAGTTTGCAATTCTTCCAGACTCTCAGCTAGCAGCACAATATCGTTTGCATACATCAAACCGGGGAGGCGCTGCTCTACCGCCTTTCCACCTAATCTAAATGACAGGTTAAAACCTAGGTTACTGTCTTGTATCCTCCGTTCCAGGTTTATCAAATAAAGCATGAACAGCACCGGTGATAGAGGACAGCCTTGTCTTAATCCTTTGCATACTTTGACATCCTCCGTACTTCTTATCCCTTCCCACGTAATTTCTACTTTGTTATCCCGGTATATTTCCCGTAGGAACTCTATTATCTCATACCCGATACCTTCTTCTTATAATATGTTCCACAGGAGTTCCCTGCCTACGTTGTCGTACGCCCCGTTTATGTCCAGGAAGGCCAAATACAAAGGTCTATTTTCCACTCTAGATATTTCGATGCATTGGGTAAGCACGAACAGGCTATCATCTAAGCGCCTACCATTTCTAAAGCCGTTCTGAAGTTCTCCGAGTATCTTGTTACTTTCTACCCATGCTTGCACCTTTAATTTCACCGCCTGCTTGTGAATAACCTGTACATAACAGATGTTATGGTAATCGGCCTGTAGGATTTTATGGGCATCCTGTCTCCTTTCCTTTTATAAATCAAATTCATTTTACTCTGCCGCCAGCTGTCCGGAATTTGCTTATTCGTTATGACTGTTTCCAGAGCTTTTAACAACGTTTCCTTACTTCTTGGACCGAGTTCATTAATCAGCTTGATCGGAATTCCATCTATTCCTGTAGATGTGTTTTTAGAAATATTTTTTTCTGCCTTTTTCCAGTTTAGATTGGTCAGTTCTAAGCTGCTTTGTATTCTGCTACCTTGTGTTGCTTCCTGATTTGCGGAGATTGCCCTATCGTCGCTCTTAAATGACTCGGCTATAACTGATATAATGTAGTTCACTGCGTTGTCTCCCTTTAAACAATTTCCCTTGTTATCTTTAATCCGATCCTGCTTTCTTTGATTCTTCTTCCCTAGCCAGCTTATATGGTTCCAGAATTTTCTTGCTCCGCCTCTAGAGGCATCGTGTATGTCAGCAATCCAGCGATCGGTGGACTGCTTTATTTTACTTTGGACGAAGGCCTCTACCTCAAGTTTCTTTTGTCAATATGATTCCCATTTTTGGTCGATTTCCTCCTGAGATACCTGTGCTTTCTTTGCCACTCGGTGTTCCCTTGAAGCAGCCCGTCGTTGTTCAATAGCTTCCCTGATTTCCTTATTCCACCACCTCCGTGGCTTCCTCTTTCCATTCCAGCGGTTTGCTACTTTAACCTCCTGAATGAGTAGTTCTGCCTGTTCATAATCCCAGTCTTCCATGGGGCTTTTCTCTATTGCTTCCTCTATGTCTGCTGCTATCTGCGCTATTTGATCGTCGTTTAATTTTGCGTTTACGTTTTGTCTAAGTTCCATATCTCTTTTCATCAAGGGCCCCATCTGCACACTAATACGTTTATGATCACTTCCCAGACTCCACTCCCCTTCTTCGTCTATTTCCATTTTTGCGACCTTGCTATAAATTTCCTGCGACATTAGAGAATAGTCAATGGTCGTCTGCCTGTTGCGGAATTCCCACATGATTTGGCCTTCACATTTTGTTTCTCTATTTACTATAACCAGATCGTGTCGCTCACAGAAATCTAGCATTAGCTTCCCGTTACAATCCGTGTATCCATCCAGATCGTCGATGTGGCCGTTCATGTCCCCCAGTAGAATAATATTGGCCCTGTTTCCAAACTGGCTTGTATCGTTACTGAGACATTCAACAAGATCCTTGTTTTCTTGCCTGCATTGATGTCCTCTTCCTAAATAAACTACCCCTAGCCATGTCCTTATGCCGGCAATTGTTCTGAAACCCAGATATGTTCTTTACAAGATGAATTAATTCTTTGCCAATTTGTTCCCTGGTGTATCAGATACCTACCCCTCCACCCTTTTTTTCCGTTCTCGTTCTGTTGCACCCTTCCCAGACGTAGCCTTCTATAAAAGGCGGATCTTCTAGATCCCTGAGATGAGTCTCGCAAAGAGCGCACACACCTATTTTGTCATCCTTCAACTGCTGTTCTATCTCTAGCCATTTCGCTCTTTTTCTACGTCCTTGCATGTTTATGTAGCTGATCCTAGTTCTAAATTTCTTTTTTGTACTTTTCTTTCTCGACCTACTCTTTGCCATTTTGGGGGACTCAGCCTCCATTATTACACTTTCCTCTGCTTCACTTCTAACTACCTCTGTGCACGGAGTCCTCGCGGACCCCCTAAAAAGGCTACCGCCCTGCCTGCCAGGCGCCAACCGATCTCTGCTCCCACCTTTCTGTTAAAATAAATGCCATCTCGCTGAAAAGCAATACCAAAACCTGCTTTATGTTCCTCCCTGTTTACCTCAACCACTTCGAATCGCTTCTCCAGGCTTAACTTTCTTATGTCCTGATTAACTGTCACCACGTCCTTTGCCAGCTTTCCGTTCAATCCTAGCACCTCTGGTACCGTGCATACAACTATCTGCGTTTTGCTGTGCTATCTCCCTGACCGCGTCAACTCCCTTAGCTAAACTTTCCACCACTCCTGCAGCGTCACCATTTAGGACATCGTTTAGCCCCGTGGCTACTATTACTACAGTGTACCTATTACACTATACTATTACCATACTGCGCTCTGCGGAATTCTTCAACAGCCTATTTTTACTCTCTTTCAGCACTGAGGTACAGACAAATGGCGCCCTCTCTTGATGGTAAATGCAACTTTGAAACGGCGCGAAAAGGATTGTGTTGAAGTATTCTAAAGTTTTTATTTTAGTGAAAGAAAATAACTCAGAGTATGCATGAGGGATCTGTGGCATGTTAAATTTCCGAAACTTCGAGTGCCAAAAGAAGATGCGACGGGGAAACAAAAATTTTGGTAATATTTAAAGCCAACTAGAAACTGTAAATGCTTTAAACAAGAATGTTCATTTATTGGCAAGTGTCACTGTCATTCGCCTTACTCACAAGCAAACTGCACTGGTGTGAAGACCGATTTTCGAGCGCAAATCTGCCAAACTGGGCTACGCCTTCATTCATTTTCAGACGAGGATCGTCGGGTCCTACTCAGTCTTGACGTGAAAGGTTTGAATCTAGTGACGGAAAAAATTGTCGATCCAGTTATCTCGGCAGTGAATGCGTCGCTTCCTGCAGGACAGAATCAACATACCTGGAGACGGCAGCATCATCGACTTGTAAAACTAAATGTAAACAAGTGCTCACAAGAGCTATCACAAGAGCCAACAGCTATCGACGTGTGGTGGGCGTGACATTTAGTGCATAGGCGCAATGGAAGAAAAGGCGAAACCGCTGTGGGTATCACCATTTTCCCTAGTGATCGGTGTCATCCGTTCGCATCCGGAGCTTCTTTTCTTTTTCATTACAATGTATCAAGCAGTGTGCATACATTGGCGCGGTTGCATGTCTAACGGGCTGGAAACGCACCATTGTTGTGTAGCACAGCGTTACTCGACAACAATAAAATTCCTTAATAAATAATTCATTAAATATGCTTTCATTTATTGCGGTAAGAGGTCAATTGCTTCGCAGTGAATACACTTCGCAGTGACTAACCGGATGCTCTGGATGCTTCAGTTACTTCGTCATCTCGACCAAACATGAAGGTGCCAGCCATGACTCGACTTTAAATGCCTACATTTTCTCATTTAGCACGCTTAAGCTGTCGTTGCAGGTTTCCAGAATCGCGTAAATGAGCTTTAAATATAGAACAGTTCCAGCGTTCGATTTCAATAGGTAACCAACTGCCTCGTGGCACAGCCCGGTCTGAAAAGCGCGCAGGATGACGCGCTTCCTTTTGATGCGGTCCATGATGCCTCGCTGAAGCCCTTTTCGTCTCGTTGCGAATTTGGAGGGTCGCTGCGGAGCACCAGAGCAAGATGACCAGCGGGACAGGCTTCTCATTCTGAGCAGCTCGCGCCGTGCTTTGCGCTCCGAGCACGCGCTGTACATCTTTATTTTCCTCTAACACGGGCTGGTAGCGCTGATATCAGCGCCTCCGCTTTATACCGTCGGCGGGCGCCGCCCGCCTAGACGGAACGGCGAAATATACGCGCCGACGGGGCAGAGATGGGGGTACCACGGCGGCAAGCAGGTCTGCAGATAAGCCGGAAACATCTGAGGGGAGCTCATGGCGAGGTGTCTCGAGGTACGCGGGTTTGAGGCGATCTAGAGAGACGACCTCTTCACGACCATCCAGCAGGATTGTCGCTGACTTTGTCGTCCTGTTGAGGACGTGGTACGGGCCGTTGTGTGAGGGGGTAAGAGGCGCCATTACAGCGCCTCGCCTAAGAAACACATGCGTCGAGGAAGCAAGGTCTGGGTGCACAAAGACTTGATGGGCAGATGAGCGAGGTGGCACTAGGCGCAGATGCTGACGACAGTCTTATAGGCGATGAAGGTATTGTAGGGGCTGGGACGAGGGAGCCGAAGGTACGAGCAAGTCTCCGGGAAGCCGCAGAGATATTCCGAAGACGAGTTCGGCCGCCGAACAGCCAAGGTCACGACGCAAGACGGCACGTAGGCCTAGGAGCACCATAGGAAGGTAGTCGACCCAGTGCTCGCGGTCCAGGCGCGCAGTGAGGGCAGCCTTGAGCTGGCGACGGAGCCGCTCGACCATGTCGTTGGCACAGGGATGGTATGATGTGGTGCGGCAGTGTTTAGTGCCGAGTAGCCGCGTGAGCGAAGTGAATAGGGCACATTCAAACTGGCAGCCGCGATCCGTGGTAGCAATGCCGGGGCAGCCGAAGCGGGAAACCCACGCTAAAACGAAATCTCTGGCAACTGTTTGCGCAGTAATGTCCGGAATTAGCACGGCTTCGGGCCAACGGCTGAAGCGGTCAACCATCGTCAGAATATACTTGCAGCCCTGAGAGGGGGAAAGCGGTCCAACCAGGTCAAGATGAATATGGTCAAAGCGCGATCCAGGTGGCAGGAAAGACTAAGGGGGAGTCTTGGTATGGCGTGTCGCTTTGGCGGACTGGCAAGCAATGCACGAGCGGGCCCACTGGCGAACGTCGGTGTTAATTTTCGGCCAGACGTACCGCTGGGTAACGAGGCGCTGCGTGGCTCGAATGCTATGATGGCAGATGTCATGGAGGGAATGGAAAATGGCACGACAAAAGGCCTCCAGGATGAACGGTCGCGGTAGAGCCGATGATATGTCGCACCAGAGCGATCCGGGTACAAACGATGAGGCACGAGCTGCAGACGGAGAGCTCGGGGATGGGCGAGCAGGGCTTGCAGCTCAGGGTCTTCGAGCTGCGCCCGGGCCAGAGATTGCCAGTCCACAGCAGGTGAAGACACGCCGATGGTGGTAATGCGTGAAAGTACGTCAGCTGCCTCGTTGTCGGTGCCTTTGATATGTCGAATATCGGTTGTGAACTCCGATATGTAGGCCAGCTGATGAAGTTCACGGGCAACGTACTTTGAAGAGTTCGTACAGAACACGTACACCAGAGGCGTATGGTCCGTGAGAACGTAAAATGGCTGGCCCTCTAAGAAGTGGAGATAGTGCTGGATGGTCGAGTAGATGGCAAGCAGCTCACGGCCAAATACGCTGTAGTGAGTCTCGGCAGGCTGGAGCTTCCGAGAGAAGAAACCCAGTGGGTGCCACTTGAAGTCGATCTGCTGCTGGAGAACCGCACCAATGGCCCCGCTAGAAGCATCCACCATGATGCGAGTGGGCGTGGAAGTCATAGGGTGGATCAGGACGACTGAATCGGCGAGGACTTGTTTTTCAGCCGTGAAAGCGGCCTGAGCTTCGGGAAACCAGGAAATCTCGGAGGATGAGGACTTGGTGGTGCGGAGAAGGTCAGTCAGGGGGTGAAGAAGCTCGGCGCAGTGCGGAATAAAGCGCCGTGAAAAATTCACTACGCCCAGGAACTCACGGAGCTTGCGTAGGGTAGTGGGTGATGAAAAGGCCTGAACGTGAAAAGGCAATGGACGAATTCCTAGCGCCGAGATGTGGTGGCCCAAGAACTCGAGCTCAGAAGAGCCGAAAACACATTTCTGGGCATTGACGACCGCCCCGCCGGTGTGGTGCAGTGGTAAACGCCCGACTACTGTCCGGAGTTCCCGGGTTCGAACCCGACCACGGCGGCTGCGTTTCGATGGAGGCGAAACGAAGTGGCGTCCGTGTGCTGTGCGATGTCAGCGCACGTTAAAGATCCCCAGGTGGTCGAAATTACTCCGTAGCCTTCCACTACGGCTCCCCTTTCTCTCTTTCCACTTTCACTCCCACCTTCATCCCTTCCCTTACGGCGCGGTTCAGGTGTCCACATAGCAAGTGTGACAGATACTGCACCTTTCCCTTCCTGTGAACCAACTATTATTTTTTATTGACGACCAAGCCAAACTCTTGGAGGCATTGAGAGTTCCCGGAGGGGACGCTCGTGATCCTGTGGAGAACGATTCATGACGAGGATGTCGTCGATGTAGGCAAATACCACCGGGAGTCCACGCTTCACTTCAGCAATAAATCTTCGGAAATTTTGAGCTGCGTTGCTTAGCCCAAATGGCATGCGCACGTACTCAAACAGTCCGAAGGGTGTAGTGATAGCCGTCTTCGGAATATCGGCCGACTCAACAGGGATATAGTGGGACGCTTTGACAAGGTCCACTTTACTAAAAATCTTGCAGCTTTCCAGATGTGCAGTGAAGTCTTGGATATGTGGAAGGGGATAGCTGTCGTGGACCGTGTGAGCGTTGAGAGCCCGGTAGTCGCCGCACGGACGCCAGTCACCCGGTTCTTTCTTGGGCACCAGATGGATTGGTGAGGCCCAAGCGCTGGATGAAGGGCGAATAATACCCAGCTGGAGCATGTGGTCGAATTCCCGTTTTGCAATAGCCAGACACTCAGCGAAGAGGCCGCGCGGACGAGCTGCGACAGGTGGACCACGCATGACAATGTGGTGGGTTATACCGTGCTTGGGTGGCTGATGGAGATTACAAGGCCTCGTGACCTCGGGTAAGTCTGCGAGGACTTGGGCGTACGGGCATGACGGAATCAGAGTTCGGATGTTAGTGGAAGCGACAGCCTATATAACGCCAGTGATGGAAAGGCACGTCTTGCTGTCGATGAGACGATGGCAACGCATGCTGACGTCGAGATCAAAATGCGTCAGGACGTCGGATCCGAGGATGGGTTGATGGGTTGATGTACATCAGCAACGATGAAGACCCATCGAAATGTGCACCGCAGGCCAATGTCCAGGGTGAGGGATCAGAGACCATACGTTGCGATGTAGGTTGAGTTGGCCGCATGGAGAATAGGTCCATTTGTAGATCGTTATTTTCCTCTAACACGGGCTGGTAGCGCTGATCTCAGCGCCTCCGCATCATAGCGTCGGCGGGCGCTATAGTCTCTATCCGGTGGGGTTCACTGGCGAAACTCCTGGTATTTTCCCGGAAGGCCGTTGGCGCACTTCTTGTAACCTCCAAGAAGGATCGACGGAGGAGCTCACGATACACTCCCGCGTTTCGTCACCATAAATATAGAAGGAGGGCAGACACCAGGTCGCCACTGACTGTCTGTAATCCCCGACTGTCCCACCGCCTATCAATATGGCAATTTGGGGCTCAGTCGTTATTGTTGTTGCTCTTTAAACTGATCCTTCGCACACACCCCACTCCCAAACCTTGTCTTCCTCCTACACTTTCCGCTTGCAGATGCCTGCTCGAATCTGTAAGAAGCTTCGTGTTATGAGGTGAGACTTAGCTCAAATCTGGAAGTGTCACCATCAATGGTCTCCGATGACCATTACAATAAAGTCGACACTAACATCATGCTCGTTATTCTCGCCAATGATGAAATAAGATACTCAACGAATACCAGCTTCCAAATTCCGCAACCGGACACCAACAGTAAAGAACAAGATGGATCCGTAAGGGCGTGAAAGCACAGATTCGAATTGCATGCCGTAGCTCACAGTCTGTTCAAGTTTTGCGCATTTTTCTGCTGTAAGCTCGGCGACAGACTGCGCTAATTCATCGGAGCGGGGTGACAACAATACATCATTAAATATCAACTCTTTCGTTCATTTAGGAGTTCAACCAAAGAATAAACCACATGAACTACATAGATGCCACAGTACATATGACTGTAGTTTTCCCGCCGCCGGTGGCACCCCTTATGATGACCTGTGACTAATTGCTGGCGTCCAAGGTGCATGTCTTGTAATGCGCTCGTATAGCACCTGTTTCAGTTTCGCGTCGTGGTCCCCCTGATGGTTGTAAGTGTTGAAGATAAATCGCTGATATGCTTGAGCGTCATCGTAGCCACGGGGCCTAGCTTCGTCAATGTTGCCCGATGTCCAGGGGTTCTGGTTCTGTTGGATGGGAACGAGAGCAGGATCGTCTGTGAAACCATTTGTTCTATTTCCAGGTCATCATCACCAGCTTGACTATACCCACTGCAGGACGAATACCTCTCCCATATTTCTCCAATTAACCCGGTTCTGTGCTAGCTGCATCCCTTTGACCCTCATCCGCCCACCTAACTTTCTGCCGCCCCCTGCTACGCTTTCCTTCCCTTGGAATATAGTTTGTTACCCTAAGCGACCATCGGTTATCCTCTCTTCGCACTACATGTCCTGCCCATGCTCATTTCTTCTTCTTAATTTCCACTAGAATGTCGGTAACTTGAGTTATTTCTCTGACCCACTCTGCACGCTTTCTATCTCTTAATGTTACCCCTACCATTTTTCGTTCCATAGCCCTCTGGGTTGTCCTCGACTTAAGTAAACCCTCTTTGTTAGCCTCCACGTTTCAGCCCCATAGGTGAGCACTACAGGTAAGATGCAACTGTTGTATACTTTCCTCTTGAGCGATACCGGTAAGCTGTTAGTCATAATCTGGGACTGCTTGCCAAATGCCCTCCATCCCAGTCTTGTTTTCCTTGTTATTTCCCACATTTCTTGGTCCGGATCTGCGATTACTACCTGTCCTAAATAGACATTTTCGCTTACTACTTCCAGTGCTTCGCTACCTAACATAAACTGATATTCCTTCCCTAAGGTGATGTTGAACATTACCTTAGTCTTTTGCATATTGATTTTCAAGCCTACCTTTCTACTTTTCCTGTCTAGGTCACCAATCATTCTTTACAGCTCATCTCCTGAGTTACTTAGCAAGGCAATGTCATCAGCAAATCGCAGGTTACTGAGGTATTCTCCATCTACCCTTATCCCTTATCCCTAACTGCTCCCATTCCAGGTCTCTGAATACTTCCTCTAAGCAAGCTTGAATGGTACTGGGGAGATCGTGTCTCCTTGCCTAACACCTTTCTTTATGGGAAATTTGTTACTTTCTTTATGCAGAACTATGGTTGCTGTGCAGCCAGCATATATATATATATATATATATATATATATATATATATATATATATATATATATATATATATATATATATATGTGTGTGTGTGTGTGTGTGTGTGTGTGTGTGTGTGTGTGTGTGTGTGTGTGTGTGTGTGTGTGTGTGTGTGTGTGTGTGTGTGTGTGTGTGTGTGTGTGTGTGTGTGTGTGTGTGTGTGTGTGTGTGTGTGTGTGTGTGTGTGTGTGTGTGTGTGTGTGTGTGTGTGTGTGTGTGTGTGTGTGTGTGTGTGTGTGTGTGTGTGTGTGTGTGTGTGTGTGTGTGTGTGTGTGTGTGTGTGTGTGTGTGTGTGTGTGTGTGTGTGTGTGTGTGTGTGTGTGTGTGTGTGTGTGTGTGTGTGTGTGTGTGTGTGTGTGTGTGTGTGTGTGTGTGTGTGTGTGTGTGTGTGTGTGTGTGTGTGTGTGTGTGTGTGTGTGTGTGTGTGTGTGTGTGTGTGTGTGTGTGTGTGTGTGTGTGTGTGTGTGTGTGTGTGTGTGTGTGTGTGTGTGTGTGTGTGTGTGTGTGTGTGTGTGTGTGTGTGTGTGTGTGTGTGTGTGTGTGTGTGTGTGTGTGTGTGTGTGTGTGTGTGTGTGTGTGTGTGTGTGTGTGTGTGTGTGTGTGTGTGTGTGTGTGTGTGTGTGTGTGTGTGTGTGTGTGTGTGTGTGTGTGTGTGTGTGTGTGTGTGTGTGTGTGTGTGTGTGTGTGTGTGTGTGTGTGTGTGTGTGTGTGTGTGTGTGTGTGTGTGTGTGTGTGTGTGTGTGTGTGTGTGTGTGTGTGTGTGTGTGTGTGTGTGTGTGTGTGTGTGTGTGTGTGTGTGTGTGTGTGTGTGTGTGTGTGTGTGTGTGTGTGTGTGTGTGTGTGTGTGTGTGTGTGTGTGTGTGTGTGTGTGTGTGTGTGTGTGTGTGTGTGTGTGTGTGTGTGTGTGTGTGTGTGTGTGTGTGTGTGTGTGTGTGTGTGTGTGTGTGTGTGTGTGTGTGTGTGTGTGTGTGTGTGTGTGTGTGTGTGTGTGTGTGTGTGTGTGTGTGTGTGTGTGTGTGTGTGTGTGTGTGTGTGTGTGTGTGTGTGTGTGTGTGTGTGTGTGTGTGTGTGTGTGTGTGTGTGTGTGTGTGTGTGTGTGTGTGTGTGTGTGTGTGTGTGTGTGTGTGTGTGTGTGTGTGTGTGTGTGTGTGTGTGTGTGTGTGTGTGTGTGTGTGTGTGTGTGTGTGTGTGTGTGTGTGTGTGTGTGTGTGTGTGTGTGTGTGTGTGTGTGTGTGTGTGTGTGTGTGTGTGTGTGTGTGTGTGTGTGTGTGTGTGTGTGTGTGTGTGTGTGTGTGTGTGTGTGTGTGTGTGTGTGTGTGTGTATCTTCCAGCACTTTGGCGTACGGCTCGTCTACCCCCTGATTTCGAAATGCCTGCATCACCGCAGAGGTTTCAACTGAGTCAAATACTTTTTCGTAATCAATGAATGCTATGTATACGGGCTGATTATATTCCGAGCAACTTCCAGGTGACGTGCTATTTCGAGAGAAATGTGTTCTCAGCTGCTCCGCGTTTTCTGAACGAGTGGCCGTCTCGATGCCCAGAGCACCGATGGCTTCATGCAGTTCTTGCTGGACCTGTGGCTTGAGGCTCACTTGGTAAGGTGACCGCCGTGTTGGACTGGATATATCCAAGGGGAAACAAATGGCATTCTTTTTTTTTTGCGCAAAAAACACGGCACAAAAGAAACGAGGTAGACAGGACAAGCGCTTACTAACAACTCAGGTTTTTATTGACGGAACATTTGCTTAAATACAGCAGCTGCTCTTATCAACAAGGAGACGAAAAGAAGGGACTTCGCATACATACATATCAGATCAGCACAGATCCCATCATCACACAAGTGAATGCATGCTCGCAAGATAACTGAATTCTCTTTTTTTTTAGAGCAAAATTGAAGGATTGCTGACACACGAGTTACCCGATTTTTCTATCTCATAAGCCTCAATTATCTCTCTTCCAAGTTGAGTCTTGCACCGGCGCAGTACTAACGTTTTTTTCGAGCGCGGGAGTGCAGTTGCGGCAATTCCGAATATGGTCAATCATTTTGCTACCTGAATTGTTCCTGACATCTCTAGCGTGCTCCCTCAGCCTATCATTAAGGCACCTCCCAGACTGGCCAATATACTGCTTACCACAGGCAAGCGGTATTGAGTACACAACGCTCTTTTTACAGGTCACGAAGCGCTGCTGGTGACGCTTCGAACAAGCGATGCCCTCCTCCTCCGCATTCACTCTCTTGCAAATCCTGGAGAGTTTTTCTGGAGCGGTATAAACCACTCTAACACCAGACCTATAGCACCGATCTTCTTGATATTATGCGAGATTCCGTGAATGTACGGAATAACCGCCACTTTCTTTTAGTCAATTTGATCGGGCATGCTGGCTGGTTTCTTCAGCAGGTTCTCGGCCGTTGATGTCAGCAAGGCCGGTTGGCAACCTGCGCTTGAAAGGCGCTGCAACTGGATGTCAAAGCTGCGTCCTACCAAATGCAGGCAGGACTTGCTCAGAGCGTTGGAAAGGCACGATTTCACAATGCTTCGTTTTACGGCTTTTGAGTGTGCCGAGCTGAAGGGAAGCAAGGGCTTGTTGCCTCTGGGCTCGAAGGCCCAACATACGTGTTCACTTGAAAAATGAAGCCCTATATCTAAATACCTAATGAAATTATCTTCTGGTAACTCGTGCGTCAATTCTAATGGTGCTAGGCACTCTGCAAACGTCGTTAGGTGCTTATGTACACTAGCCGAAAAAGATTCTTTGTCACAACCTACGAACATAATGAAATCTCAACAAATCTAGAAACTTTTAAAACGTTAGTGTCGCGAAGGCAGTCATGCAGCATCTTGTCACGTGTCGCTAAAAAGATGTCACTAAGACATGGTGCTAGGCACGATCCAATGCATACTCCTTGTTTTTAAATTACTGTCATATCTTTCCACTGCGCATACGTAGAAGTCAGGTACATTGTTAACAGTTCGACGAAATTGTCAACCGATAAACCTGCATTATTTTGGAAGGCTGTTGCACCATGGCTGTCAATACAATCGCGGACATTTTTTAAGAGACATTCGTGAGGTATGGAATAATACAAGTCCTTTATATCCACTGACAGAGCTGACATGCGTTTGTTGTTGTTTGATTTTAAAAACTCAATTATTTCGTGCGAATTTTTTACCCTAAAGGGATCGTCAATTTCTAAAACACTCAACTTATCCTGCAAGAACCTGGCTGGGGCTTGCTGCCAGGATCCCTTTTCCGAAATAATCACTCGGAATGGGCATGCATCTTTGTGTGTCTTGGCACTGAAGAACATGTTTAAGGATAACTTCTCAGCTTTCTCTACAGAGTGCACTAGCCCATCCAGCTTTAACGCCTCGATAAACTTCATTGCCTTTGTCCTAACTCTCGCGAGTGAAAGCTTTTTACACTCTTTGAAATTTGTAGCGATCGCTTTTGAAGTCTTCTGAAGATACATCGTTTTTTTCCAGGACACAGAAGCCTCCCTCCTTATCGGCCGGTACGATATTCATTGCATTATCCTTCAGGTACCGAACAGTCTTTTCAACAGGTAGGGCCCTAGTTGAAGACCTGTGTCGTTGGAGGAAGTCTTGCCTTGAATATCGTGGGTTAAGATTTTAATCGTTCAAACAGTGACATCATCGTGTCCTGGAGCTGCAAATTACATCATTGTCAAGATTCATAGCAGCTCTGGAGTGAGGGAGCGAGCGTACACAAAAGGACCTGTCTCGTTAATCTTCTTCTTATGTGTCACTCCAATCCCTGAGCAATACACTCCAGGGTTTCCTTAGCCTTCTGTGGCGCAAGCACCATTGAATTAGTGAGGTTGGAAACTGGTGAACACTTGTTATGATCCATGAGCCTATACAGAGCCTTCCGATTACCTGGACTTGAGAGATGTGTTTAAATTTTTGTTGTACTCCTCCTTTGCTTTTGCAATTGTCCTTTTGAAAGACGCAGAGAAGAATATATAATTTAACCAATTAGCTGGCCTGTGTTTGTAAGATAGGCTCTTCCATGAAGCTTTTATACGACGATAGGTTTTCTCGCATGCTTGTGCCCACCAGGGAGACGGCTGCTTAGTAGAGGTTGCCGCGCGTACAGTAAATACCGATTGCTGTACTCATTTTGCAGAAAGCAAACTGTCTGTATAGCTCTGTCGGACCGGATTGTAAGTACCGAAGCAAGAGATAAGGATGTTATTTTTATAGTTAATGTGGTTGATAACCTTGTGGGTGCACCAATATATCTGAATGGAGATAAACGCATATTGAAGGTTATCGGAAAATAACTAGATGTACCAGAATCCTCTATGGACCAAGAAGTTACCACTGCCGACCCATTGATAAGGCTAAGTCAATGACTGAGCGAGAAACTTCTCGCATGAATCTAACAACTCCGGAATTGCAGCAACGTACATTATATATAGAAATACACGACCAGAGAAGCTAACCGCAGGAATCTTTCTGACTGTCCCAGTCACTATGATGCGAATTAAAATCCCCTGCAATTACAGCATTCCTTGCGGCGACCAATAACCCATCGAAAAAGTCTGCCCTGAGCACGCCTAAAGGAAAGTAGTTGCACACTGCGGAAGGGAAATACGGATCGCTAAAAGCTCACATTCAGGACGTATAATTTTATTAGATATAGACGCTTGATGATATTGTTACGTGGAAGATTTACAGTTCCAAAGCTGTCCGCACAACTAACGTTGATGAGGGCACCGATTTCACAACACTCAGCGTCGTCGTCTTCTCGGAGTCTGTAGCACTTCTTCATTCTCATCACGAACAGCGAATACAGCTAAGTAACACTACCCCCCCGCGGGAAAAGCACAGTCCCGGTGCGGTCTATGTTAGCGAAATAGAACGTTGATAATAGGGCTTTAGACGGGACACATGCACTATTCCGGAGGTTGGAGCTGTGGACGGGGACTTCGGAACCACAGATTCAACTTCGTAGGTGACGTCGGTCACGGGGCGCAAAACACGGTAAGGGCCGGTGTAACGGGGCAAGTTTTTCACACAAGCCCACTCGACGGCACGGGAGTCACAGCAAAACGAGAGATCCAGGAGTGTAGTGGACATCACGGTGGCGGCTGTCGTACCAGATCTTTTGGGAGTCTTGGGATGCAGAGAGCCTGGCATGAGCTATCCGGCGGGCATCATGAGCGCGGGTGACGGCATCACTGGTGCAAGTACTGGTGGCGTCTGCCGCGGGTAGAGAGGTGTCGAAGGGTAGTAACGGGTGTCGGCCAAATAATAAATAAAATGGGGAGTATCCAGCGGTAGAATGGACAGATGAATTGTAGGCGAATGTGACAAAGGGGAGATGAACGTCCCAATCTCGATGGTCGTCAGACACATACATGGCCAGCATGTCTGTGAGGGTACGGTTTAGACGTTCCGTGAGGCCGTTGGTCTGGGGGTGATATGCGGTGGTGAATTTGTGGCGGACGGAGCACGAACGGAGAATTTCGTCAACCACTCGCGACAGGAAACAGCGGCCACGGTCAGTTAGTAGTTCACGAGGAGCACCATGATGAAGAATTACGTTTTCTAGAAGGAAGTCAGCGACGTCTGTGGCGCAACTGGTCGGGATGGCTCGGGTAATAGCGTACCGAGTAGCGTAATCGGTGGCGACGGCGATCCATTTGTTCCCCGAGGTGGAAACTGGAAAGGGGCCAAGAAGGTCAACGCCTATACGGGAAAACGGGTCAGTAGGTATGGGTATCGGCTGCATATGACCTGAAGGCAAAATTGTGGGCTTCTTACGACGCTGACACAGTTCACATGCGGCAATGTACCGCTGGACCGAGCGGTGAGCCCCGGCCAGTAGAAACGTCGGCGCAGGCTGTCGTATGTGCGAGACACCCAAGTGACCAGCCGTGGGAGCATCATGGAACTGTTCAAGGATGGTGGAACGCAGATGTTGGGGAACGACGAGCAAAAGGTCTGTGCCATCTGGCCGCATATTACGTCGGTATAGGGTGTTGTCGTGGAGCACAAATAAGGCGAGAGATGGGTCAGGGCGGTCGGAGGTAAGACGGATGATAATGGAATGCGGAGAAGGATCTAAGTGCTGTTCCTTGGCAATGTTAGCAAAGGCGGAGACAGAAAAGACACATGCATCATCGTCAGAGTCTGTAGGACTAGGGGAGTCGACGGGATGACGTGACAAACAGTCTGCATCTGGGTGAAGCCGGCCGGACTTGTAGACGACGGAAAAGGTGTATTCTTGTAATCGTTGCGCCCAGCGCCCCAAACGGCCAGTAGGATCTTTGAGAGAGGAAAGCCAGCACAAGGCATGATGGTCTGTTATCACAGTAAAATGGCGGCCAAACAAATAAGGGCGGAATTTCGTAATAGCCCAGACAAGCGCCAGGCACTCTCGCTCTGTAATAGAATAATTTTGTTCGGGTGTTGAGAGGAGGCGGCTGGTATACGCAATCACCCTTGTACGGCCGTTTTGTCGCTGAGCGAGTATAGCTCCTATTCCATGGCCACTTGCGTCGGTACGGAGTTCAGTATTGGCGGAAGGGTTGAAGTGGGCCAAGACTGGTGGAGTAGTTAGAGCAGCAATAAGCTCTGAGAAAGCTGCAACTTGTTCAGGCCCCCAATAGAATGAAACGTCTTTCTTGAGTTGTTGGGTGAGCGGACGAGCAAGGACTGCGAAGTTCGGGACGAATCGTCGGAAATAGAAACATAGGCCAATAAAGCTTCGGACATCGCTGGATGAACGCGGAGTGGGAAAATCTCTGACGGCACGTATCTTGTCAGGGTCAGGCTGAACATCGGAAGCATTAACCAAGTGACCAAGCACTTTGATTTCCCGATGGCCGAAACTGTATTTCTTTGAGTTGAAGGCCGGCGCGGCGGAATAGCTCGAGTATGGTAGAAAGGCGAGAGAGATGGCTGTCAAAAGTGGACGAAAAAACAATGACGTCGTCTAAGTAACAAAGACAAGTCTTCCACTTTAAGCCACGCAGCAATGAGTCCATCATCCGTTCGAAAGTTGCAGGGGCGTTACATAGGCCTAAAGGCATGACTTTGAAATGATAAAGGCCATCAGGGGTGATGAACGCTGTTTTTTCACGGTTCTTCAGCCGTCGACAGAAATCTGCCAGTAGCCGGAACGAAGGTCGATGGATGAAAAGTAGCTGGCTCCGTGCAAACTATCAAGCGCGTTGTCGATGCGTGGAAGAGGATATACATCTTTTTTGGTTATCTTATTCAAATGACGGTAGTCAACGCAGAATCTCCAACTGTTATCCTTCTTCTTGACCAACACGACAGGGGATGCCCAGGGGCTACTGGAAGGCTCGATTATGTCGTTCGCTAACATCTTTTCGACCTCCGTTTGAATGACACGTCGCTCGGCAAGCGAAACACGATAGGGTCGCCTGTGAATAGAACTGGAATCACCGGTGTCAATGCGGTGGGTGACAACTGTCGTTTGACCCAATGGGCGGGTACTGAAGTCGAAAAGGTCATTGTAGGCAAACAAAAGCTTGTGTAACTCAGCGGTGAATTCAGGTTGCAGATCAGCTGCAATCATGCTGTTAAGTGGATCAGGGCGCGATGTGGACGACGAGGGGTTGTTGGCAGGGACGACAGTTGTATGATCTGATAGACAGAGCTGAAATGGCACAATGGGTAATCGGGGACAGGGCAGCTAATGAAATTCCCTCGGGCAGAACTTGAGTTGAAAAGCTGAAGTTAAGGACAGGGAGAGTGGTGCGGTTCTGGGAGATGTGCACAATTAGATGAGGAAGAGTGACGTGCCGCTGCAGCATGACATCAGTAATGGGACAAGCGAGATAATCGCCATCTGGGACGGGTGGAAATGGCGACATAGGGATGTAAACGGCAGTTTCAGGAGGAAGGCGGCTAAACTGTGCTGATCGAAGGCGGGGTGAGCAGGAGGGGTCTTCAGAGCAGAGCGGAATGTCCAAGCGAAGTAGGCCGCTAGAGCAGTCAATAAGGGTAGAGTGGACTGTTAAGAAGTCAATGCCAAGGATAACGTCGTGGGGGCATTCATGTAGGACGGTGAACAACACTGGGGCATGACGGTCAGCAATTGTAACTCGCGCCGTACACATGCCAACCACGGCAGCAGGGCTGCCATTGGCGACGCGAACTATGGACGAGACGGCTGGCGTAAGGACTTTCTTGAGGCGACGGCGAAATCAGGAGCTGAGAAAGGACAGTTGGGCGCCTGTATCAATTAGAGCAGAAACGGGAACTCCATCCACAAGGACGTCGATACGGTTATTTTGTAGGGCAGGGGTCAACAGAGGTTTTTCGGTCCGGGTCATAAAGGCAGCGTCACCTCCGGGAGCTGCATTGGCTAGTTTTCCGGTAAGTGGCCAGAATAGGACGGTGACGAACTGCGGCGAGGAAGAGGAGGACGCGAACGTCGTGTTTGCGGGGATGGTGAACGGTTGGCAGCAGGGACAGTGGAACCGGGGTCAGCACGGTTCTGGTCGGGACGAGGTGGGGAATAGCGAGGGGCATAGTCTCCGCGGCGGTCGACGTAGGTGTACTGACGAGATGGCGTGTACCAGCGACTACGGCAGTGGCGGAAAATGTGGCCAACGTGAGAACAAGTAAAACAGATGGGGCGATTGTCGTGGGTACGCCATTCATTTGGGTTGCGGTAACGATATCGGGGCGAGAAACCGGCTTTGGTTGAGGCGGCAGCAATTACTGGAGGGGCAGGTCCTGAATCCGTGGTGTCGGTGATGCTGGTAGAAGGGAGGCCCATATTCGCAACCTCTTGGAGATCAACAGCCTTAATAAGTGATATAGTATCCAGGGTGTTGTCGGGTGTATGCGACAGCGAGGCCGCGGGAGTCATTGCCTCAAGCTCTTGGCGGACAATGCGTGTCAAAGTGCTGTCGTTAGCAGGCGGTCGAGGAGTCGGGATATCGATACAGGAGGAGCTAGCAGCCGTGTTCGGCAGCCGGTCGAAACGGTGAGTTTCGACCGGCTGTTTCGCCTGCTCGAAACGTCGGCACACCTGCAGCACAGAGTCCACGGTGGAGCAATCCCTTCACAACAGGAGGTTGAAGGCATCGTCGGCAATGCCTTTTACTATATGGCCGACTTTATCCTCCTCAGGTAGGCCTTGGTCGACTTTGCGGCATAGAGACAGGACGTCTTGGATGTAAGTGAGATAAGACTCCGTAGACGTTTGGGCGCGAGAGGCGAGCGCTTTTTTTGGCGGCAATGTGGCGGCCAATAAGCTTTCCGAATAGGTCGTGGAGCTTCTGTTTGCAAATATGCCAAGATGTTAGCTCGTCTTCGTGAGTTTCAAACGACACCCGCGCGGTCCCAGCCAAGTAAAATATTACATTCGCGAGCATGAGTGTGGCATCCCACCTGCTTGCTCACGCGCTCGTATAGGGCTAGCCAGTCGTCTACGTCGACGTCGTCGGTCCCGCAGAAGGTTCTGGGGTCACGGGGGCGGGCCATTACAACAGCAGGTGCGGCGGCTGTAGAGGCAGAGGTGTCTGCAGTCATTGTGGTGGTTCCGATGTGGCGGCCGCTGCGGAGATCCAGCTTGTGACAGGGGATCGAATAGATTCACCTCCACCAAGAGATGTTACGTGGAAGATTTGCAGTCCCAAAGCTGTCCGCACAACTAACGTTGATGAGGGCACCAATTTCACAACACTCAGCGTTGTCGTCTTCTCGGAGTCTGTTGCACTTCTTCATCCTCATCACGAACAGCGAATACAGCTAAGTAACAATATATAATTTTGGATATCATTGTTACCAATCAACCTCTCTAGCCGATATAATAGGATGGGCTCTGAAGATTCCGAAATTCCTCAATGAAAATGATTTATAGGGAGATAGCCACGGTTCTTGTAGAAGTACGGCATCGGAGTTTTATGCCTGTGAAGTAGTAGTTCTAAATCAGGAAGGGAAGACAGAACAGAACGATAATTTTATTATAAAATTTTAATACCTGCCATGATTACTGATCAATTAAAGAGGCAGTAATAGCCTCTTTGAGGACGTCAGCCTGAAGGAGGACTTTTAGTTACCTTTTTTATTATTTATTTTTTTTTTTTGCTTTTACCTGAGGTAGACTAGAATTTCACAGCGACGAAGCACGACGCTTTTTTTATCGATATTTATTGATATTTTTTAAAAAATAAC
This sequence comes from Amblyomma maculatum, assembly GCF_055883805.1. NCBI lineage: Eukaryota > Metazoa > Arthropoda > Arachnida > Ixodida > Ixodidae > Amblyomma > Amblyomma maculatum. The sequence continues at coordinate 174,072,590 of NC_139349.1, read as the reverse complement.
GAGGCTTCTGGGACGGAGACGCCATCTGAACATCTGTGGCGCAGATTTCTGTGCGATGTATATTACTAGAAACATTTATGTAAGCTTGTGCCTGAGAATCATCAGAAGGGGAAGTTGACGGGCAGCATTGTCTGTGCATGGTGGCAGAGATGCAGACGTTGATGTCGACTCCAATGTTATTGATAACACTGATTGAGCTACTACAATCTGAGTCAACGCCTCAGAAAAGGTGGTCATCATACAATCAACCGCATTATTGACGCTTTTTTACACAGCCGATACAAATGATGTTGCCAAACTGGACTCAATGCACTTAACAGAGCAGCGCACACGACTAGCGTATCTCTTTTTTTCAGTCCTAAAGCGCATATGCATCTGCTCTTGAGCAGCGCTTCTCTCCGATTATTTCTAATAAGTTATATTCTTCACTATGCTTTGGGCAGTCTGCACCATCAGGTGTATGGTTGCTATTGCATAGGCAGCAATGACGCTGATTTAAGGTGCAGTTGTCAAGTGAATGGTTTTGTGCACATAAATAGCAGACTCGCATGCTTCGCCACTATGTCCAAACCGCCAGCAGTTTGTGCATTGCAGAGGGCGGGGATGCAGCGGGTCCGCACAATATGCAATTAATTGGGCAAATTTTTAACTCATCAGGACAAAAGAAACCCGCAAATGTTAGTACCGACTCAGTGGAAAATTGTGAGCCATTCATCTCTCGACTGCATCAATTGACAGAAAGCACTCCAACTCCCTCATACTGAAATTCTTCCAATATTTATTGTTGGGAATATGCTGGGTGAACACCACGCACAATACCTTTGACACATGCTAGCTGTTCAGGAATTAATGCCTTAACCTGCACTGAAGTGAAATTGTTGCATTCAAGTCTGCCACACAAGTATGTCTGACGACTCCCAAACAATGCCCCTATGATCGAAAGGCCGCACTTCACATATCGGCAAGTAATGGGCCGTGAGGGATCTTAGTTCCTGTTGAATTATTTTTGGATTTTTCATTTTGATCATACCGTCACCAACAGGCACAAGAGCCACAGGAGTTACATCAATTCCATTTTCCTTCGAAGGATTTAAGTGACAGGCTTTGGGCTGGAAAGCTGGCAAACCAAGCTGACAACCCTCCGCCTGGGAGGGTCAAAAACATGACTCTTCATAGGAGTGCCCTCGGATTCACATGAACAGCGCCTTAGCCTCAATCTAAACCTTGGCCAAAACCCCACTCAGAACAGTTTCACCGCTGTTGAAGGCACAGGCACGCCACAAAAAATTGAGTGTGGTTTGACCAATGGCCATCTCGAGTAGAATTGCGGAAGCATCGAATTACGAAGATTTGCTCGGCAAAGGATGAGGTTAAGAAGTTCGCAGGGGTGGAGTGGATGCAGTTGGCACAGAACCTGGTTAATTGGAGAAATGTGGGAGAGGCCTTCGCCCTGCAGTGGGTATAGTCAGGCTGACGATGATGATGCCCGCCTAAGACGATCAGCCTCTGCTCGGCTCAACTTCTCCATGACTGTTTGCACCGGTACCGGTACGGTACCAGATATATACACCCCGAGCATGCGCAGTGGCTCCGGCGTGTCGGAAGAGCAATGATGTCACTGTGCATGCGCGGCGCGGCGAACGTAGAGGCGGCGGCACCACTGAGTCACCGCGTCTCGGAGGAGTCGGCGGTGGCCCCAGCCAGAACCACCTAGACTGCCCCGGCGCGCCAGCTGTGCACCGTGTGACGTCACTCGCTCCTCGCGCATGCGCAGCTTGGCTCATTGGGGGCTCCGTGAAATGGCTCACCGACTAGCGTAGTGTTGCTTCCGCAACAAAAGAAGGGTACAGCAGCCCAGATGCGAGGAACAGTAGCCACATAGTCCGTAGCAGCGACACCTCCAGTCCCAAGCCTTGTCTTCCTCTTCCTCGCTCCGCTTGCTGGTGCCTGCGCGAATCTGCAGCCGGCGTCAGCCGTAACTCGCTTCCGTACTACGTCAGGAGGGTGCCTGCTGAAAAGCCTAAGTGGTGGACATTTAACGTTGGCTACGGCGCCTGAGCATCACACGTGCAGCATGTCTGTACCCCTCGACGCCAAACATTGTCAAGAGTTCTCACTAGAACGACGATATCTTTTACACTGACGACGCTATTAGACACCACGGAGTATTCTTGATACATCCACCACTGAATTAAAATCCGAAAGCGACAATTTGACGCACTCTTGACAACATGCTCACACGATGGGCGCGAAACGGAAAATATAAAGCAGTAAAGCTTTTGTCGCGATGCAAATGATACACGTTTATCCGCGGCGCACCCTTGAGCGTTCATTCCGTGCGTCTCTGAATTAAATTAAAAGCTGAATTGGAACCTATGGTCTCCGAGACTTTTTCGCCTGATTCTCCGCACTGTACGCAGTGCGATCGAAGGATGGACAAATTTATTTTTTTTTACTTTATAGAGATATGAAAAATGAAATGGAGACATCGTCTCTCCTTGACAGAAATTATTTCCTCATACAACTTCTCATTCGTTGAGAGCTCGGCTATGGACTCCACCCAGTGAATGGAGTTATTCGCCACCTTGCTTAAGCACGTTAACTCCGGTTACATGTCAGAAAGTTTCTCCAGGATACGATCATGTCGAATTATGGAATTATGAACTCCATGTGATATGAAACACTGTATGTAAATCCATGTTTTTCATATCTCCTCTATGTGGTTTCCAAATAACATTCATACACTTTTCATATCTTTTTCATATCGTCATACTTAGTTTGTGCGCCATATCTTCACATATTTTCATTTGTGTAGTCCAAGCTGTTTCTCAACAGCTTTTTCGTCTGGGGACACCCAACGACATGTTGGAAATAAATTATGATGATGATGATTATTAGGATTATGATGATGATATAGTCCACGTCCCGAGTCCACGCGTTCCATATACTGCCACGAAAAACGTGGAATTATGGAACTCGTCATATGAAAAGTTTCATTAGGGTACACAATGCCTTAAGGTTTTACTTAGTCATGTGCTGTTTACTTTTTCACGCGAGACCCGCCTTCGCTACAGTAGTGTCCCATGCCTTTATATGAGCCCGAGTTAGCCGGCAGACTCACAGGGGTCCCTGAAGAGCAGCGTGTCCCAAAGTATGAGCACACTCTGGCGGACGTCCCTTAAGATCTCGAAGCAAGCGTACGCCCAGCTGGTCAGAAACACGGCGGCAACTGCCGAACCCGCAAGCACCGCCAGCGTGACGCCAATCAGCCACTGCATCTCTTCGTCCGCCCTGCGCAGCACGTCGGCGAACTGCACGCCGACAAGAGCGGACAGGTCACAACAACTGCTTGTAGCACTTGCTTAAAGTGAAAGGCGTATAATCAAGATTGAAAATAAAAAAACCTCAATGATTGCAGTCAGTAAGCTAGTCTGGCCGGATGTTTGCAATTTCGGATCAATGTACGCTGCACCATAACTTCCGCAAACTCAGCACGACTTCCCAACAGATCAATCACTACACGTATATTGCCGCCAGACTGGGGTAACATTCTCTGAACGCTTGAAAATGCGACAAATGGCGCAGAACTGTGCTCACTAACAATGGGGAAAAAACAGGGCCACTGAAAGAGCTCACGTTTTTTTTTTTTTTGTTTTTTTTTTTGTTTTGTTTTTTTGTTAATGACCTATTTGCTGCTGCACCAGATATAATGGTACACAGCGTAAAATGTGTAAAAAGTATTTTTTCTTAACACACGCGCGACTCATATGTAGCGTCCAAAAGAACTTTCGTAGACTGTATTTCCCGCCCGCGAGTAGCCGTAAGCACTAAGGTTGAGAAATGAGTGTGGTTACATGCGTTCCTGGCTGGAACTGTCTATCTCTCCAGCAGTCATTGTCCGCCTGTCGACTCGATGGCTCTCATAAACGGACTTGTGAAAAGATGCACTCTATTTTCAACGATATATGACGTGCTTGCTTGGACTAGATAAGGAAATAATCTAGATAGATATATCTACATAGGTATATCTAGATAGATAAGTGAATCAGCAAATTCAGAGAAAATGAGGAGCTTCATTATGAGATACGTACGAAAGGAGACAACAGCCACTGACACAAAGGAAAGCATAGAGTTATTTTAAGGTGATTCGGTGAACATCTCTGAATGAAGCAGTACCAAATTTGGTATCCAGTCTGATCAGAGCATGGTCAACTCCCTGATGGCCCACCTAAATTTACAAATGAACCACTGAGTTTGACATACTCAGATTAGGTTAGTCCCCAATTTTGGTCAAATGTAGACGAGGTTAAATTTCAGGGGTCCAGGGGGCCAAAATTTGGATGGGCCACTTTTAAAATTTGGTCCCCTGAATTCTCAAAATTTACATGGACAGAATTTGACCAAAACTGATGTCTGACCTAAATCAAGTATGGCCAAACCAGGTGTGACCAGCAAATTAGGATGCGTAACCCCCAAAATTTGACCAATATTGATGTCGAGTGTAATTCGAGCATAAACAATCCTGTGGTGGCCTCTAACTCAGAATGAGCCACCCCCAAAATTTGACTCCTTGCACCCCCAAAATTTGACCTCGTAAGAATTTGACAGATATTGATGTCGAATCTAATTCGAGTGTGACCAATTCGGTGGTTACCTCCAAACTTGGGTGGGCTACCCCCAAATTGTGGCACCCTGAAAATCGACTTCATTTACATTTGACCAAATTGATGTCTAATCTAATTTGAGTATGGCAGTAAAGTTCCGTTGTTGTTTCTTTTTGCTCTGTACACCAGGGTTGCGCCGTCAGATACGGTATACGTGGTTCAGCGGAGGTGGATGGATGGATGGAATATAGGAGCGTCCCCTTTGAAACGGGGTGGTAGCAGTAGCTATCATGCTCATTTTTCTCCATATATCTTAATTATTGATTTAGAATTGTTAACTAAACCATAATTCTATTTATTAAATTGTACTCCTACATTACTAACATTATGTCACTTCTCTGCTTTTAAGCCACCAATCTTCCAGCCGTTTTTTGCTAGTTTCCACCGCCGGTTTATTCACCCGGCCACTGTTATCTCTAAACCCCAGAGCTTCAGTAACAGTGATTGCGCCTGCATCAACTTCCGGATGGATACCATTGCATTCGAGTATAATATGGTCAAGTGTTTCACTAAAGTTTCCACATACAGCACATGCGTCATCTCCATTGTTAAATTTCTTTTTGTAGCTGCGTGTTCTAAGGCACCCTGATCTAGCTTCAAAAAGTAGGGCACTGCCTCTTGAGTTATCGAAGAAATCTTCCTTCCTGATCTGCATTTTCCACTTTCGGTATAATTCCACACTGTTTCTTTTCCATTGAATTTATCCAATTTTTACCTTCTGTGTGTTTTCACCTGTTGCTTAATGCTCTTTATTTCTCCGTCCTTGTGACTAGCATACTTACTAGTTAGTTTCCTAGTCCTTTTCCTCCATTGTGAGTCAACGCTTTTTAGGTACAGGTATTTAAATACCTTAGCTGCCTATCTGTTACTGTCCAATTTCCTCAGGCGTTCCTCATATAATATTTTACTCTGAGCTTCCCGTACTTCTAAGATGCCCAGCCCATATCTCCCTGTACCGCCTCATTTGTAGTTTTGCCGTGGGCACCTAGTGCTAATCGTCCAACGGATCTCTGATTTGTTTCTAATGTCGACTGTACCTCTGATTTTAGGCACAAAACCGCATTTCCGAAAGTAAGTCCGGGCACCATAATTCCTTTCCAAATACCCCTCAATACCTCATACCTATTGTATCCCCACAATGCCTTATGCTTCATTATCCCGGATTCCTTCGCCCTTTGGCCTTAAGTGATTGCTCATGCTTTCCAATGTATGCCAATCCTTCGTTTACCCATACCCCCAAATATTTATATTCTGCTACTCTAGGTATTTCAAGGCCTTGAATTTTAAGACCCTGATCAGTTGAGCCGTTGAAAATCATCAGACCCGACTTAACTGCGCTGAAACTGAAGCCTAGAGCGTCCCCTTCGTTTCCGCAATAATTAACTAGAGCTTGCAATTCTTCCAGACTCTCAGCTAGCAGCACAATATCGTCTGCATACATCAAACCGGGGAGGCGCTGCTCTACCGCCTTTCCACCTAATCTGTATGACAGGTTAAAACCTAGGTTACTGTCTTGTATCCTCCGTTACAGGTTTATCATATAAAGCATGAACAGCACCGGTGATAGAGGACAGCCTTGTCTTAATCCTTTGCATACTTTGACATCCTCCGTACTTCTTATCCCTTCCCACGTAATTTCTACTTTGTTATCCCGGTATATTTCCTGTAGGAACTCTATTATCTCATAACCGCTACCTTCTTCTTTTAATATGTTCCACAGGAGTTCTCTGCTTACGTTGTCGTACGCCCCATTTATGTCCAGGAAGGCCAAATACAAAGGTCTATTTTCCACTCTAGATATTTCGATGGATTGGGTAAGCACGAACAGGCAATCATCTAAGCGCCTACCATTTCTAAAGCCGTTCTGAAGTTCTCCGAGTATCTTGTTACTTTCAACCCATGCTTGCACCTTTAATTTCACCGCCTGCATGGCTAACCTGTACATTACAGATGTTATGGTAATCGGCCTGTAGGATTTGATGTGCATCCTTTCTCCTTTCCCTTTATAAATCAAATTCATTTTACTCTGCCGCCAGCTGTCCGGAATTTGCTTATTCGCTATGACTGTTTCCAAAGCTTCTAACAACGTTTCCTTACTTTTTGGACCGAGTTCATTAATCAGCTTGATCGGAATTCCATCTATTCCTGTAGATGTGTTTTTAGGAATATTTTTTTCTTCCTTTTTCCAGTTTAGATTGGTCAGTTCTAAGGTGCTTTGTATTCTGCTACCTTGTGTTGCTTCCTGATTTGCGGAGATTACGCTATCGTCGTTCTTAAATGACTCGGCTATAACTGATGTAATGTAGTTCACTGCGTTGTCTCCCTTTAAACAATTTCCCTCGTTATCTTGAATCCGATCTTGCTTTCTTTGATTCTTCTTCACTAGCCAGCTTATATGGTTCCAGAATTTTCTTGCTCCGCCTCTAGAGGCATCGTGTATATCAGCCATCCAGCGATCGGTGGACTGTCTTATTTTACTTTGGACGAGGGCCTGCACTTGAAGTTTCTTTTGTCGATATGATTCCCATTTTTGGTCGATTTCCTCCTGAGAAGCCTGTGCTTTCTTTGCCATTCGGTGTTCCCTTGAAGCAGCCCGTCGTTGTTCAATAGCTTCCCTGATTTCCTTATTCCACCAGCTCCGTAGCTTCCTCTTTCCATTCCAGTGGTTTGCTACTTTAACCTCCTGAATTTTACTCCTTATGAGTAGTTCTACCTGTTCATAATCCCAGTCTTCCATGGGGCTTTTCTATATTGCTTCCTCTATGTCTGCTGCTATCTGCGCTATTTGATCGTCGTTTAATTTTGCGTTTACGTTTTGTCTAAGTTCCATTTCTCTTTTCATCAAGGGCCCCATCTGCAGACTAATACGTTTATGATCACTTCCCAGACTACACTCCCCTTCTTCGTCTATTTCCATTTTTGTGACCTTGCTATAAATTTCCTGCGACATTAGACAATAGTCAATGGTCGTCTGCCTGTTGCGGAATTCCCACGTGATTTGGCCTTCACATTTTGTTTCTCTATTTACTATAACTAGATCGTGTCGCTCACAGAAATCTAGCATTAGCTTCCCGTTAGAATCCGTGTATCCATCCAGATCGTCGATGTGGCCGTTCATGTCCCCCAGCAGAATAATATTGGCCCCGTTTCCAAACTGGCTTATATCGTCACTGAGGCATTCAACAAGATCCCTGTTTTCTTGCCTGCATTGATGTCCTGTTCCTAAATAAACTACCCCTAGCCATGTCCTTATGCCGGCAATGGTTCCTGAAACCCAGATATGTTCTTTACAAGATGATTTAATTCTTTGCCAATTTGTTCCCTGGTGTATCAACATACCTACGCCTCCACCCTTTCTTTCCGTTCTCGTTCTGTTGCACCCTTCCCAGACGTAGCCTTCTATAAACGGCGGATCTTCTAGATCCCTGAGATGAGTATCGCAAAGAGCGTACACACCTATTTTGTCATCCTTCAACTGCTGTTCTATCTCTAGCCATTTCGCTCTTTTTCTACCTCCTTGCATGTTTATGTAGCTGATCCTAGTGTTAAATTTCTTTTTTGTACTTTTCTTTCTCGACCTACTCTTTGCCATTTTTGGGGGCTCAGCCTCCATTATTACACTTTCTTCTGCTTCACTTCTAACTACCTCTGTGCACGGAGTCCTCGCGGACCCCCTAAAAAAGCTACAGCCCTGCCTGCCAAGCGCCAGCCGATCTCTGCTCCGACCCTTCTGTTAAAATGAATGCCATCTCGCTGAAAAGCCCTACCAAAACCTGCTTTATGTACCTCCCTGTTTACCTCAACCACTTCGAAACGCTTCTCCAGGCTTAACTTTCTTATGTCCTGATTAACTGTCACCACGTCCTTTTCCATCTTTCCGTTCAATCCTAGCACCTCTTGTACTGTGCATACAACTATCTGCGTCTGCTGTGCTATCTCCCTGATCTCATCAACTCCCTTAGCTAAACTTTCCACCACTCCTGCAGCGTCACCATTTAGGACATCGTTTAGACCCGCGGCTACTATTACCATACTGCGCTCTGCGGAATCCTTCAACAGCCTTTTTTTACTCTCTTTTAGTACAGCCCTCATTGTTCTCCCTGGGAAGGCTCCAACCAACACTCTCTTATCACCCCTTACACGTTTGCTTACAGGTTGCTTGCGCCAGAAGCGCCCCGTCGGAGACGGTATGTAGCGATGACTTGAAGACAGGAGTTCACAAGAATAACTGAATATTTCTATACGCAGCAAATATTTACATTTACAACAGAGTTGCAAGGTGGAACTGGCTAACAGGAAAATATTCCCACCTCGCCATAGCCGAAGATGCAAAGCATCTAAACCTAGCCCAGAACGCCAGACTGGAATATTTTCCGGGTGTCTGGAGGTACAGCCCTAATTTACACAACGTCCAATCACAATAAATATCACAACGAGCCTCATTGGTTCGTTGTGACGTACAGCTCTCACTTCAACTTTAAGACCCTCTCTCCTGAAAATAAAGGAACGCCAAACTCCCAGGGTCCCGTCCTTCCTACATTACACTGTACACCAGGCCGTTATAAGGTTATAGCCAATGAGTAATGCTGCCTCCCGACCGACAGATGCCGTCTCTCACCTCCTCACCCCGCTCGCCTGTCGCTACGGGCGGGCCGCTTTTGTTAAGTGCTCGCCACCACATTCCATCAGGTGCTGCCGTGAATGGGCATCTCACCTGCGACTGCAGGGTCGAGACGGCGCGCTCAAGCTCGTGAGCACAGTACTGTCTATGTCTCCCTCTTCGGAGACTCACTGCCTGTAATTCAGCTAATAACGCGCCCCGCGCCTCGCGGCGCCCTCCTGTCTGCGCACCACCTGCGTCCACTCATGCTAAAAGACTACTAAAATGAGCTGGGCTCATAGCCACGTACGTTCCCCGACTTCCCGCGCTAATCCGTTGTTCCTGTCGGTCCTTTACAATGACTAACTCAGTGGTGACTTCGCTATTTGAGGAGGCCTCCCACAAAATTTGGTCCCTTGACCCCAAAAATTTGGAAAACATAGGGAATTGTGTGTGTGTGTGTGTGTGTGTGTGTGTGTGTGTGTGTGTGTGTGTGTGTGTGTGTGTGTGTGTGTGTGTGTGTGTGTGTGTGTGTGTGTGTGTGTGTGTGTGTGTGTGTGTGTGTGTGTGTGTGTGTGTGTGTGTGTGTGTGTGTGTGTGTGTGTGTGTGCGTGCGTGCGTGCGTGCGTGCGTGCGTGCGTGCGTGCGTGCGTGCGTGCGTGCGTGCGTGCGTGCGTGCGTGCGTGCGTGCGTGCGTGCGTGCGTGCGTGCGTGCGTGCGTGCGTGCGTGCGTGCGTGCGTGCGTGCGTGCGTGCGTGCGTGCGTGCGTGCGTGCGTGCGTGCGTGCGTGCGTGCGTGCGTGCGTGTGTGTGTGTGTGTGTGTGTGTGTGTGTGTGTGTGTGTGTGTGTGTGTGTGTGTGTGTGTGTGTGTGTGTGTGTGTGTGTGTGTGTGTGTGTGTGTGTGTGTGTGTGTGTGTGTGTGTGTGTGTGTGTGTGTGTGTGTGTGTGTGTGTGTGTGTGTGTGTGTGTGTGTGTGTGTGTGTGTGTGTGTGTGTGTGTGTGTGTGTGTGTGTGTGTGTGTGTGTGTGTGTGTGTGTGTGTGTGTGTGTGTGTGTGTGTGTGTGTGTGTGTGTGTGTGTGTGTGTGTGTGTGTGTGTGTGTGTGTGTGTGTGTGTGTGTGTGTGTGTGTGTGTGTGTGTGTGTGTGTGTGTGTGTGTGTGTGTGTGTGTGTGTGTGTGTGTGTGTGTGTGTGTGTGTGTGTGTGTGTGTGTGTGTGTGTGTGTGTGTGTGTGTGTGTGTGTGTGTGTGTGTGTGTGTGTGTGTGTGTGTGTGTGTGTGTGTGTGTGTGTGTGTGTGTGTGTGTAATTTGGCGTCTGACACGACACACACACCGGCTAAGAAAAGAGGAAAAGCGGATCATGCAGCATGGCTTTCCCGCATCACAAGTGTTACTAAAATTGAGACAGCTTCGCAAAGCTACTATCTTTTTTTATTTTTTTTCTGGCTCTTAAATTTAGAGATTCGACTCGCACGGCACATTTTCAAGCACCCGTTTGATTCAGGAACACAAACTGTTTTAGTAGGCGTGACCTGGACAGCAGAGGAGCGCATAATTACGATCTCTCAATGGTAGGGTCCCGCAACTTCTTTCTCCTCATTGGTTTTCTGTCATTGAGTTGAACGGTAATTTCGTTTCAAAATTGTCTCTACACGCAACCTAAAAGTAACACACACCCATGGAAGGCGTGACAAGATTACGGTGAGCGTTACTGCAATGTGTGTCATACCTCAACAGTGTTCACGACTGGTTTTAAGGCGAAAGCATTTCTAGGCTCATGCAACGAAATACCGTGCGCGAGAGTTGTGCGTCGAACCTGTGCGCTGATGTGTCAGTCATCGTGATTATGCAATCAGAAAAATGAAAATCCTGTCTCCATCGCGAATCAAACCTCCATCCCTCAGCCGAGCGCTGATCGTGAAACGCACCTAATAATTCTCCTTATCTACCGTGAGGATAATAGTAGCCATGACAATGACGTTGCAATTAGTGATAATAACAATGATTATAGTAGCAATGATAATGACAGTGCATTTAGTTGATAATGATAATGAAAGCAAGCGTGATACAGTGTGTGCAGCAGCAACGCTCTGGTTTTCGCATTTCTGCAGAGTCGATTCCTTAGTGCTCTCGGAATTTTTTATAGCTGTAAGAGTAAAGAGCCTCACATCAGTTAACCTAAACGGGAACGCACTCCTAAAGAAAAGGTTGGTAATCTATTAGATTGCTGTAAATTAAAAAAAGAGAGTATAGGAAAGAATAGTAAGAAGTGGAGCGAAACCTGTATATTTCGCCATGGAAGCAATGAAAATGGTGGGCTTTAATTCCACCTATATTCATTTTAACAATTCTCCTGTTATTTGTCGCTAGGTGATGCTGCTCAGAAGGTCCTACTAAAGCCTCTCAAGAGCCTACCGTTTGGAGAACGGAATCACGCCAAAGGAGCGCATGCCACGAGCGCGGAGAAGCGGCCGATGCCGAACTTCTGTTTCTTCAGCACTGGCACGACCCTCACGAAGAGTAGCCGCAGAACGACCAGTGTTGCGGATGTGGCAATGCCCTCAAAAAAGAAAGGACCCGATGTTTGTGCATGAGAATAAGAAAAACAAAGGTAGTATGAGTAGCGTGTTTTGCCACTAAACGGGCCTTCGCGAAATATACAGGTTCATTCGCACGACTTGAACAATCTCGAGTCGCATGAATGAAATCGGGCCAGTTGTCCTGAGGCAAGCGACGTAGCTTATCTGACAAAGCAGCATGTCGGAGCGGAGTTATTGTTTCAGTAAATTTCCTCAGAGTACTCGACGTCGAAACGGAGTGCATATTCATACCTTCTCGCCCGGTACGAGCGCAACCAGTTTGCGGCGGCAGACACAACACCGGACATCACGATCATACCGGTGCTTGATGCGCAGCCTAGCAAACGGTTCCTCTGCACCTTGAATGAATTCCTAGGAGCCAGCTTCGATACTTAGGCCACCAGGGAGCAATTCGTTGCTTACGGCAAGGTGGACGCTTCGCGACCATGCATCATACAGAAGGGTGTTCTTTGCGTGGTTTATTGTTGACTCGTGTTGTGCGCGAATGCGATATGCGGCGGGATATTGTCTCAATACCGATATCGTCATCTTTTTGTTCTTTTTTCTTCCACATGAAGTTTCAGAATCAACTTGCATTACGTCTCGACCAGCATGTGAGCAAAAAACAGCACGTGCATGGAATATGTATTTGCCGCGTTGAAAGTGGCGCGGAGATGAAGAGAGCTGAGCTAAGAAACTGCAGTGTAGTGCTATTTTTGTAGCTAAAGCTACACTGGCCAAGAACTTGCGATTTCGGTGTGGCCGCACTCCGAGGTGGCACAGAACCGTTGCCTAGCAACCGCCGCAGCTGACGGACGCCGCTAGGGTGCCTACAGGTTGCCCCGCGGCGCCCGGATAGAATACACTCTAGCCAGGCTTTGAAGGGGCACTTGCCGCCGCCCGCTAAAGAGAAGTGCTGCCAGTTGAGCTAACGATGCCATTTTGGTCCCCAATTGAACCAGCGCGGCCGGGCTATAGCCGGGCGCTCTACACACAGGAGAGAATTGGCGCTCGTACATTACGGCGGTCGGATTTTTTCTTCGCTGCTCACTGCATAAAATATTATTTGCGCACTGCGACAAATATTGAGTGATGCTTATACAGATCGTTCGGTAGAAACGCCGTCGGCGTGTAATAGCAGTAGTAGTATTAGTAGTTATAGAGCTTATCGGGCTTTCAAGCTAGCTTCGCTTTTTCAATAATTTCTTTTCAGACAGATTTAATATGTTGGTCCAGTTCGGAGCTACGCTCTGCATCCGGAAACCATCGTAGTTTCCTGGTGCACTGGAAATCACAACCACCGTGGCGCTCTAAGAAACCTTACAGCTGAACATAATAGATGGACTGGTGCAGCAAAGACATGATGCTCACAGGCTTAAGGTCACCCTCTTTCAAGCAATATGTGCACTCTCGGGGCTTATACTTCGTCGCATTCAATTCTGCCACCGTTACTGTCAGTTCTTCCTCTTTGGATTAGTGATAAAAGCTTAGCGATGACAAACCAGCTGATTTACGACGACCAAGAACACAGGAATCGGCGTTGTCACTGCGCGACCGAATTACGAAACAAGACGCCCGCTTGCCACAAGGTTCCATTACAATTTACTAAGTTACGTCGACGCAAGCATCCAGGCCTGCCAAGTGACAACTGCAGTTTACGGCCCTGTAAGTCTGCCCTGAACAAGACATCAACTTTTCAATTACCGGAACCACCATCTTCTTTTTTTGCGGAACTACTTGCTGTGCAAGGGGCGCTTCGCTTCGTGACCACCATCCCCATGGTTTCCACGGCCTGTTTTATTATACGCACTGATGCCCTCCTGGCGTCAAAGCTGCTTAGACGTGTCAGTAACAGCACACAAATCTGCCAAAACATACACAGTCTAGCTGTACGCATACCGCAGCCAATTCGGATTGAATGGATAGCCATGCGGATTCTGCGACCCGTCTTTCTACATCAACCTCGTCATCACCAAACCTCCTAAAAATTGGATAATTCTGCCCTCATTTTAACAAGAAAGGGGCACCTCCGACGCCGTACACGTGCTCTCATACCACCGTGTACAGTAAGCCTCCCCCACAGTCATCCCGTGCAGAGGAAGTGGCGCTTCGGAGGATTCTAGTTGGGGTGGCCTTAACACCTGCAATGACTCGAAAGTGGCCTCAATTTCGAGATTTGTATCCCCACCGTAGTTGCCCCGTCTGCTAGCCCCGAGCCGATATCCACCACCTGTGGGAATGTCCAGCGCAGAGGCCGACGCGGATCCGGCACCTGGTGGTAGCTAAGCCTCTCCCCCCATAACCCGTCGTCATATGCCACTTGGACGCAAGGACCGCACAATCGTTCACTCGGAGGCTTCGTTGCATCAGCCAACCTTCTTTCATTTATTTGACTATACCCTTCAAACTACATAAACTTTCCTTTAATGCCCCACCCTAGTGAAGGAAACCTATGAGTCACATTAACCTCATACAGAATTTTCATACTAAACTCGTACAAATCTCATATCGTCTCATACAAATATCATTCAACGTATGAGAAATATATATCGCCATTGCTTCTCTCGCGGTTCAGTTATCGTATATTCCCGATCTTCAGCACTTCGTTTACGCCGACAACATCACACTGCGGTGCTCGCACGGATCTCCTGGTCACGTTCAAGACACCATTCAGCAGAGATTGGATATCATTTCTTGCTTTCTTGACCATGCAGGCCTGTCTCCCGCGCCCGAGAAGTCAGAACTCCTACTTATGACTTACTCTGCTTTTCAACGAGATCACAACTCACTGATATCTCTTACCTTGGGCGGCTCCCCAATCCCGAAAGTTTCTCAATGTCGCGTTCTTGGCATATGCCTCTGCATGCCGCTAAAAATGTCCGGGCTCTCCATGCGGCTGTTGCTACCTGTCAGTCTGTCACCCATTTACTTCGCCGAGTTGTGAGACGGTCATCTGGCCTGAGGGAAGCACACGCCTGTCGATTGGCTCACACGCTGGCTTTTAATAAATTCCTTTACTTTATACCATATCTTTCATTCACAAAGGGCCAGCTAGACACACTTGCAACAGCTCTTCACGGCCTTTATAAAGCTACTCTTTGTCTTCCCATAACCACTTCCACCGATAAACTTCATGCCACCGGGCTTTTTCATCTTCTTCGCAGTCTCCTTTCCCTTCACAGTGACCGACAGATAGCTCGCCTCTCCGGCACAGTTCATGGACGCTGGCTTCTAAATCAGGCTAAAATTTCCCCCATTCAGTCAATCCCTCTGCCAACTCCTTCCCCTCCAGAGGCCACTAACCTAGGTATACTCCCTTCCAGCCAATATGTCACCGGTCCTGTATGCTGGTCTCCGACATGCCGTTGCCTCTCAGTCCGCCCTTCAATTCCCATGGAGTCGCTTACACGGATGACTCTTATGTGCTTCCTCGAGGGTCCGGAAGCCAGGTCCTCTTTCATCCTCGTCTATCTACTCCTGTCACACACACACTAGCGGCCCCTTTCTCCACCCTTCGGATATTATATCGCTTGAGGTCCTCTCCATCATTCATGCCATTCAAAGTTTCCATTCTCTCCCACCTGTGCCGAATCTCATGTTGCTATCCGTGCCATTCAATCTAAATGTCTAACACATCATCTGTCCACGGAGCTCGGGGCTGCACTTGTTGCGCTGCAGCCCTACCCCGTCTTCCTCCGATGGATCCCTGGACACAGGGATTGACGGCAATGAGCTGGCGAACCAGCTCGCCCGTGAAACTCGTAACCGGGCACCGTTCATCCAACAATGCAAACACGGGGGCCAGTTGGTTGATCATACTGTGGAATACTGCGCTACTTGATAGACAGAGACAAGTGGAAAACGACACACAAATGAAGCGCAAACTTACAACTATTTATTTTTATCGACAAAACACGTACATATATACATATAGCATTCTTGTCAAATCGCAAACACATCATTCATGCGTGTGATCACGCACGTTATCACTTCGACCACAACTCCGCATCTGCACAGCTATCATATCTAGCTCCTCTTTTGTGAGAGCCACAGATGATGTACTAACGCACGTATCTTTTTCTGCTGACTGAATTAAGAAGGCTTCTACGATTTCTCTTTCAATTCTTTCCTTTTGTTTGCCTACAATTTCAGTCCTGTGAAATAGTGGTTTGCAGCCAGTTTCGCATCGCAAGCAATGTTGCGCAAGATTTCCAGGGTGGCTGATTTTCCCACAGACGGCGCGATATCAGCAGTTGAAGAATGTATTGACAGCTATGGACCTACGAAGTTTCAGAACGAGTGTGGGACGAGCGTCAGCGGCTTCCTTGAACTACTGTGGGTGTATCTGAGATCCCTGTATGTGCTCTACGAAGGAAAAATATACGCACAGCGAGGAGGCATTTGTATCGGGTCGTGCCTGGCTCCTGTCCTTTCGAACCTATACATGGCAAAGGGAGACCGCAGCCTAAAACCTGAACTGGATAGCAGGGATGTTGTAGCGTGCTTTCGATACGTAGATGGTTCTTTGCTTTGTTTTAGTACAGAAAGATCTGGTACGGTCGACGCGGATATGATGGTCGCGCTTTTCAAGGGCAAATTCAATGGGCTTGACTTTACCTACGAAGTACCTGATAAAGGGATGATAAGGTTCCTCGATCTATAAATACAGGAGACCCCCATGCACACATGCTGGTGGTATCATACCAAAAACGAAAAAAGCCTCATGAGATTCGATTCGAGCCAGTCCAAGCTTGTTAAAAGGAGCGTTGCCCACTCGTGCATGTTGCAGAGCATTAAGAAGTTTAGCGATCACAAAATGACAGAAAGCATCGGCATGCAAATAACCCGGCTGAAAGCCAATGATTTTCCAGATAGTGTCATTTCGTCTGTGGCAGAAAAGCTGCTGAAAAACATAACGAAGAAAACGCAGGTGCAGAGAGAAGAGGGCAACAGAGAGCGATGTGTTGTAATTCCGTATATACACAAAGTGTCGCATGGATTAAAGAAGGTAGCAAACAAACATAATGTGAAGGTGATATTTACGGCGCCAAAAAAGTTGATAAGCCTCTGTAATGCAGTAAATGAGCATGACAAGCGTGGCAAGAGGAAGGAATGTGAAATTGCACATCAAAAAAGGTTCATACCTTGTCAGGATGAAATCATTTACAAGATCCCGATTTCGTGCGGAAGCAATACATCGGACAAACGGGAATATGTGTTAATAAGAGGCTCCTGGAACATCATAATGACTGTGGGAAAATCAGCCACCCTGGAAATCTTGCGCAACATTGCTTGCGATGCGAAACTGGCTGCAAACCATTATTCCACAGGACTGAAATTGTAGGCAAACAAAAGGAAAGAATTGAAAGAGAAATCGTAGAAGCCTTCTTAATTCAGTCAGCAGAAAAAGATACGTGCGTTAGTACATCATCTGTGGCTCTCACAAAAGAGAAGCTAGATATGATAGCTGTGCAGATGCGGAGTTGTGGTCGAAGTGATAACGTGCGTGATTACACGCATGAATGATGTGTTTGTCATTTGACAAGAATGCTATATGTATATATGTACGTGTTTTGTCGATAAAAATAAATAGTTGTAAGTTTGCGCTTCATTCGTGTGTCGTCTTCCACTTGTCTCTGTCTATCAAGTAGCGCAGTATTCCACAGTAGCACCGTTCATCCTCTGGCCAACATCCTTGGAGGGCGGGTCAAGACAGTCTCTTCGCACCACTATCAGCGAATATTACAATGCTGCTCGCTTAGACCGCAAGCTCTACCCCGACGCTCATCCTAATCTTTCCGTTCGGGAAGCTCATGTCCTTCGGCAAATACAGTTGAATACACTCATAACCCCTGCACGGCTATATCTATCCGAATTCCGTCGTGATCCATCATGCCCCAACTGCCCTTCCCCTTATTGCAACCTTTCACACTGCCTATATTCATCTCCGGTTACAATGCAATCGGGATTCTTTCCCACCTCCTCCCGTGCTATATGGACCTGGGTGGACTGGCTTGGTGCTCAGGGTGAAGAAGAACAGCGCCTGCTCGTCCAGCAGGCCATCGATATATTAGGCGCCTAAGTGTTGCGCCTCAATAAAGTCTTTTACTACTACTACTACTACGAGATAGTATGATATTTTTATGAGGTTATTGTGACTCGTATGTTTTTGTTTGTTTGTTTTTTTTCGCTACGGCGAGGCGATAAACTTCGCAAGAAAGAAAATGAAACACGCAAGAAAAATCGGCCTGTATAACTTGGCTTCCCAGGGTTGCACATTCCGTGAAGGCGAAAACATCTTTGTCGAGCAAGAGCAAAGCAGAACTTTTTTTTTTCTCCCTGGTCGATTTTACGATGCGTCAACCAACGTGCTAGCAAAACAGTTGCGGCGACGTGGCTTTGCAAACACTTCATCATTTAATCTGTCAGCCTTTATCAACTGTTTTTCACTCATACAAGTTAATGCCTACGCTCACTCGAGCTGACATTACCTTATGTTCTGGTAATTTCAGCTCATCATCATCATCATCATCAGCCTGATTATACCCACTGCAGGGCGAAGAACTCTCCCATATTTCTCCACTTAACCCGGTTCTTTGCTAGCTGCATCCCCTTGACCCCTGCGAACGTTTTAATCTCATACGCCCAACTAACTTTCTGCCGCCCCCTGCTACGCTTTCCTTCCCTTGGAATCCAGTTTGTTACCCTCAGCGACCATCGGTTATCCTCTCTTCGCACTACATGTCCTGCCCATGTCCATTTCTTCTTCTTAATTTCTACTAGAATGTCGGCAACTTGAGTTATTTCTCTGACCCACTCTGCACGCTTTCTATCTCTTAATGTTACCCCTACCATTTTTGTTTCCATAGCCCTCTGGGTTGTCCTCAACTTAAGTACAACTCTCTTGGTTAGCCTCCACGTTTCAGCCCCATAGGTGAGTACAGGCAAGATGCAACTGTTGTATACTTTCCTCTTGAGCGATACCGGTAAGCTGCTAGTCATAATCTGCGAGTGCTTGCCAAATGCGCTCCATCCCAATCTTATTCTTCTTGTTATTTCCTTTTCATGGTCCGGATCTGCGGTTACTACCTTTCCTAAGTAGACATATTCGCCTACTACTTCCAGTATTTCGCTACCTAATGTTAACTGCTGTTCCCTCCCGAGGCTGTTGAATATTACCTTAGTCTTCTGCATATTGATTTTCAAGCCTACCTTTCTACTTTTTCTGTCTAGGTCATCAATCATTATTTGCAGTTCATCCCCCGAGTTGCTTAGCAAGGCAATGTCATCAGCAAATCGCAGATTACTGAGGTATTCTCCATCTACCCTTATCCCTAACTGCTCCCATTCCAAGTCTCTGAATACTTCCTCTAAACAAGCTGTGAATAGTACTGGGGAGATTGTGTCTCCTTGCCTAACACCTTTCTTTATGGGAATTTTGTTGCTTTCTTTATGCAGAACTATGGTTGCTGTGCAGCCACTATATATATCTTCCAGCACTTTCACGTACGGCTCGTCTACCCCCTGATTTCGCAATGCCTGCATCACCGCCGAGGTTTCAACTGAGTCAAATGCTTTTTCGTAATCAATGAATGCTATGTATAAGGGCTGGTTATATTCCGAGCATTTTTCTATCACTTGATTGATGGTATGGATATGATCGATAGTAGAGTACCGTTTCCGAAACCCTGCTTGATCCTTTGCTTGATTGCAGTCTAAGGTTGTCCAGATTCTATTAGCGATTACATTAGTAGATACCTTATACGTAACAGACAGTAAGCTGATTGGTCTGTAATTTTTAGGTCCTTAGAGTCCCCTTTCTTGTGAATGAGGTTAACGTTTGCATTCTTCTATGGTTCCGGTACCGTCGATGACACCAGGCACTGCGTATACAGGGTGGCTAGTTTTTCTAGCACGATATCCCCCCCCCCCCCCCCCGTCCTTCAGCAAATCTGTAGTTATCTGATCCTCTCCAGCTGATTTCCCCCTTTTCATAGTTTCTAGTGCTTTCTTGACCTCGTCCTTCGTCACTGGTGGAACGTCTGACTGTTTTTCCTTACCCCCAATCTCATTACGGTCCTGACTACTTTGGCTACTGTAGAGATCTGTATAGAACTCCTCGGCTACTTTGACTATCTGCCCGCCTTGTCCCTTATCGCATACATCTGGTTTTTGCCTATGCCCAATTTCTTCTTTACCGCTCTAAGGCTTCCCCCGTCTTTACAGCATGCTCAATTTTCTCCATGTTATACTTCCTTATATCGGCCACCTTGCGCTTATTGATTAGCTTTGATATCTAGGCCAATTCGATCTGTTCTGTTGGATTGGAAGCTTTAATACTCTGGCGTTTCTTAATCAAATATTTCGTCTCCTTAGACAGCTTACCGGTATCCTCTTTCAGCTCATCTGGAAAAATTGTCTAGAGCTTTATTTTATCAACATGCCTACTTTTTGAAAGTGTACCTGGGTGCAAACACGTACATTGATCAGAAATAGCAGTTATCCGAATATAGTTCGAACTGCTATGACGATGTAATTTCTAAGGCATTCTAGCTTCCAAAGAGGGACCAGCGCCGTGCCTTTCGGACGCTATATTTTACGGCTGTATAAATGTGGTCGAGATGAATCGTCGAGATTTAGTTGGGCGCAAGTGCTTAGGTGGTGCACTCAATCAGTTACGATTGTGGCCGACGTGTATTTGTTCTACTAGCCGTCTAGGTTGTCTGCCAACCATCATTGCTCGGCGGCAATTGGCCGGCGTCGATTGATGAGCAAGCTAATGAATTGAATTAAAATTGCTCTGTACTTATACGGACGCCAAGAAACGGGGAGTACAGTTGCGACACATAAAATATTGAAGAAGCTTTAAAAGGCAACACAGGAGGATTTCCTTGAATTTCGGATTCACCATCACATTATATTCATTTTACATGACTGTCTTAGTTTAAATCTCTGTTACATGGCTGTCTTAGTTTAATTCTCTGTTTTACTCAGCTCACGACAAAAACAATTATATAAGAGCGAAAATTAAGATATAGAAACTGGTTTTCGGCCAAGAAGCGGCGTCTATAAATAAAGCATGACATCAGGGGCTACTGTGACGAAAACCCACAGGCGAACGCTGACTGGTTTAAACCGGTGACTGACAGTTGCGATCATATTATGTCTGATTGCCAAAAGGAGTTCGAATTTGTTTCTTTCGGCGAAGCGACCGTCAACAAGCGTGCAAAAGGTCCATGTAAAAACTGCCCTGATCGAGAGCACAAAGAGAAAATTATAGTTGATTTGCGCTACAAGAACACGTTCTCCAACTGCAAAATAGAAAGAAAGAATTACAAGATACAATAGAATCTACCTTGATGTTTCTGTAAAACGCGTCGAGATCAAAAGGGTCAGAAAAACGCCCCGGAGTGCCATTTATATTTGCTGGTTGGGAAAGAGACCAATAGAACCTCTTATCCGCATTACCCCGCCTTATCCCAACCAGGTCCATTTTCGCATCTTGAATTCCGCTAGTGTATCTAGAATAGGTGCTCGTCTTGCGCCGACTGTGCCTTGACATCAATCATTACACACACACACACACACACACACACACACACACACACACACACACACACACACACACACACACACACACACACACACACACACACACACACACACACACACACACACACACACACACACACACACACACACACACACACACACACACACACACACACACACACACACACGCACACGCACACACACACGCACACGCGCACACACACACACACACACACACACACACACAAAAGCTGAGGATATTCAGGCGCATTTTGGCTCCAAGTCGACCGCGCGATGCGTATAATCAACTGGTGAAAAAGGCGAGCCTTACGTCTTGCTTACTGGAAGTCGGCTGCACTGCAGAGCCACCCATGTCAACGGCCAAGCCCATGCTGTCTTGTGTACGGCCGGCTTTGTGATAAGTGACGTGTTCCTAGATGCGTTCAGTCGCGCGTGAGGCACGCGCAAGCACAGTGCGCGCGGTTCGATTACGACAAGAATAGTTGCGTTGTTAATCAATTAGCTTGAGGGCTGGTACCGGAGACCTTGCTGTTTGAAACAGACTCCACATGGCGTTTCTTTGATGGCAAGTAGTCAAGTGAACATTGATGCCGTCAACCAGAGTGTCGCCATTGCGCCACGCAGCCGCGGCGGTGGCGAGAACAACGGCCTCGTCTTCACTGTAATTGCTTGAGGAAGTGAACGCTGAGCTGCGCATTCGGTGGCACGGACACAAGGGCGTGACCGTCTGGGCCATTTTGCAGTGTAGGATACCTCGGTCTTCCATAATGGGTGAGAACTGCAAAGTATTTACTGGGGTGCGTCATAGTCTGAAGACACCGGTTTTGTTAATTTAGATAGCCGACCAGAAATGTTCGCCATGGTTGACTCTGCTGAAACATCAGCGGTCATGCTGGGTTTAGGGAACCGGGTTGTAGAAGAGCCACACGTACGTGGCCTGTGTACACTACGGACATGTGCCACCTACACATGCCTCTTCCACAACCTGGTTCTGCCAATCCTGCATGGCTGCTTGTTTGTTTGTCTTTTTTCTCGGGATCTGTGAAGGCTATAAATAGCTGTTGGCTATATTGTCACGTGCTGGTGACAGTACCGTTCACAACAATTTAGGAGACTTGGTCTTAACGGGAATCAACTCTTTATTGGGCTGACTTGCACACGCAAAAGAAGCAATCGGCGACGGCGGTCAATCAACGAATGCCCGTTTCACTCGTCAGCGCTCAATTTAAAAGCGGCGCAAAAGCATATCTACAGTAAACCGCGCGCAGTGATTAGCATAATTGTGAACATTGTATAAATACAAGTACATGGCTAGAATCCTTCGAGATACATCTCGAATCGTCTGCCGCAACAAAGGGAATGATTAAGCCGCGTCTCGCGACAACGAGCATGAACAAACGAAGAATACAGAAGTGATTCGTGCGCTAGATTCGCAATGATAAGATCGCATACCTGCGGCTGTCGACAAAGAACAAACAAACATTTGAATAGTTCGCGGCAATATTCTGTACATTTCTCTATCACCTGACTGGTCACCGCACAAAAACATAGGTAGCAGTTTTGACGTCAAAAGGAATGTAAGTTTGATGATTTGGCCCAGGCCGTGGCGATGAGATCAATGTGATGGGGTGGGGAGGGCGAAGAAGTCAGTAGGAATGTGTAAGTAGGGGCCATTAAAAGTTCCGCTATGGAAGAACAGAGGTCTTGTTTGAAGGCGCAGCCCAATTTGAAAGCCCAATAATGTGAAGGCAAGCTCTGAACCCGCCACGATGGGCGACGCGTGAGAGTCACTGAGGCATATTTCAATTATAATATTGGCAAGATGTCCAATCCGTCTTGACTACAACCCAATTGAATCTTATAAACTTTTGCAAAATTTCTAGCCAACATGTCAGTAAATAGTTTGGAAGGTAATTACAAATGTGCATTCTGTAAATGTCTATAGCGCCTCTAATAATCTGACTATTTGATCTACAAGATGTTTTGGAGATCGTTTCGTACCTGACTTAAAGATAACTTCCAGACACTTAAAAGGTTAATCCCAAATTTGTTCATTGCAGAACATCTTGTAGACATCTCAGGCAAATTCTACGCGTCTAAAAACGTTTTCTTAAGAACACCAAGCCGTTTACTAGACGACTACAGAGTGTCTTGGCAGAGTATGTTTTTACTGGCCAAGGTTTCTTCAGGGCATAATAGACGCACGGATCTGTAGCATGCCATTGTGGTCCGTGGTAGCAGGGGGCCGCAGAAAGTTAGGTGTGCGGATGAGTTTAAGAAGTTTGCAGGGGTCAAGTGGATGCAGCTAGCACAGAACCGGGTTAATTGGAGAAATATGGGAGAGACCTTCGCCCTACAGTGGGTATAGTCAGGCTGATGATGATGATGATGATCATGGTCCGGCAGCAGAAGACGACGACGACAGCCTCAGCACAGCTGCCAAGCGCGTGCATATTGTTCTTTGTGGCTGCAGGACTAAATGCGAGAAAGGAAACAATCCCATTCTTTTATTCTTCTTATTACATAAAAATATACTTCAAAAAATTTATTTGCTACCGTCACCCGTTAATAATTAAAAGCATTATTAACGATGCGCCCTTAACGGTGCGCACACTCCCAGACACCCTTAGAGTTAGTGGGGACAGCTGTTCCGGTCGCAAAGGAGATGCCCTCGACTTGTGTGGCAAGCTCAGCCGGAACTAAACTGCCTTGTAGGGACAGAAGGGGGTGGCCGTTTGGTGCCCAGCTTTCGCCGGTTCAAGCCAGAGTAAGGGCGGAGTCAGAAGTAACAAACAAAACAGACTTTATACACAGCAAGAGACGATACAGAGGAATACAGACTATAAGTTAAAATTTACAGATGAGAGGTTCACAGAAAACAACGCTAAGCATACAACTATACACAGGTATTCAATAACGCAGAGGGTTACAACACAGAACAAAACACAAGAGAGTCAAATAAACAAACACTAAATTGTTCACCGGGCACTGTTTCAGTCCGACGCCTCGAGAGTCACAATGTGGCCGCCGTGTAACACGAGCGCCCCTCCCTCACATGTCCATGGGCTTGCCAGCAGCGGGTGATCCCGGGAGTACAGCTGTATCACTTGCGAACACGCTGCAATAACACTGACTGACTACACAAGCGACGCGGCCTCCATAAATAGGGCGCGCCGCGTCTGTCTGTTAAGACGCGCCAAGGTTAGTGCGCACACACACTTAGCTTCGCTGGTCGAAGCGCTGCCCCTTCCTCCCGTCGAGCCGCGCGTGTCTGGGAGTGTGCGCACCATTAAGGGTGTATCGTTAATAGTCATCTAATTAATAACGGGTAAAACCGGTCAGTTGCTGTAAAAGTCCGTAAGTGTTATCACAAAGCGACAGCCACTAGGAGCTTGGTTGAAAGGTCCCACGATGTAAATGGCAAGTTTATCCCAGGGCTTGTCTGGGAAGGCAACCTGCTGCAAAAGCGTTGCAACCGGACGAGTCGACTTATTGTCACATGACTGACAAACGGCGCATGTTCGTACCAAATGCTCAACGTGCTCGTCCATTTGCGGCCACCAGTAAGGCTCTCGAAATCGGCTTTTAGTGCGACATATTCCGGGATGTGACTCGTGCATGTCCATGAGGCGTCGACGACTCTGGCACCTCAGTACAGAACATGCAGCAGGATGTACAACTCCGCGCGTAGAAGATAGTGAGATTTTTCTGCACGAATTTCTTGCCAGGCCATGTCGAAGACGTCGTATATTGCATGACTTATGCAACAGTCGAGTCACTGATGGTTGCCTCTTGTAGGTATTGTACAGTGACAGCTGGGGATAGCAGGCCGACGAAATCGTCATCAGCAGTGTCCAGCTCGCCTGACTCACTGCATGATTGTGTTGATAAAGTCAGGCGAGACAGAGCGTCCGCATCGGCGTTTTCGTTGCCTTTACGATATTCAACACTGTAGTTATAACACAACAGGCGAGCCGACCAACGTGAAATTCGTAGCGGCCGTTGTCCCATTCCTCTTGTAGACAGCAAAGTGGCAAGAGCACTGTGATCTGTTCGCAGAACAAAAGGCAGGCCCCACAAATCCACGTGCCAGTGTTCACATGCTTAAACGCAAGCTAAGGCCTCACGTTCACCAACAGAGTACTTCCGTCCTTGTGGGGTTCAGGTACGGGAGGCAAACGCAACAGCTTCCAGGGAATGCCCGTTTTGAACAGATATAACAGCGCAAAAAGATAAGGACAAGGCGGGATGACAAGGACGGCGCTGAATCGAGCACTTGCATCCGTCTGGATACACTGAGACACCTGACGAGACAACATCCCGCCTTGTCCTTGTCTCTTTGCGTTGTCATATTTGTTAAAGAAATGTACCAACACGTCCAATTTAACAAAATGATGGCTGTTGTCTTGTTGTAGCACCGACCCTAATCCATATCCGGAAGCGTCAGTCGTGACGACAACAGGAAGAGCAGGATCGAAGAAATGTAACACGTTGCACGACGTCAACATGGCTTTCAGTTGCTTGAAGCTTGAGTCTGCAGCAGCGGTCCAAGTGAAGGCTGAATCGTTTCTACGAAGCAGGGCGCGCATAGGCTCAACGACATCGGTGTCATCATCATCATCATAATCATTATCATCAGCCTGATTATGCCCACTGCAGGGCGAAGGCCTCTCCCATATTTCTCCACTTAACCCGGTTCTGTGCTATCTGCATCCACTTGACCCCTGCGAACTTCTTAATCTCATCCGCCCACCTAACTTTCTGCCGCCCCCTGCTACGCTTTCCTTCCCTTGGAATCCAGTTTGTTACCCTCAGCGACCATCGGTTATCCTCTCTTCGCACTACATGTCCTGCCCATGTCCATTTCTTCTTCATAATTTCCACTAGAATGTCGGTAACTTGAGTTATTTCTCTGACCCACTCAGCACGCTTTCTATCTCTTAAAGGCCCACTGTCCACCCTCCGGTCGAAAATATTTTCTTCCCCGGTGACTGTGAGACTTTGCCCCTAGAACGCAAGGCCGCAAAATGTTTTTGAAAAGAGTAACTAATAACGCAGTTAAAGCCACCGCAATCACCCGATTCTGTCATGCCTCTCTCCTTCCGTTCCTCGCAAAGGTTTTGCACTCTCCTGCCCGAGGTCGTCTAGCCTCCGCAATACAAATTCCCCTTCCTCCTCCGCGTTTGGCGGGAGGTGGGGCGCGGCTCTCCGCGAGCGCGAAAAAAAAACGGTCGAGGGAGCGCGCGCCGCTGGATTCAGTCTGGCCGTGGCGAGGGCAAAGCGCGCTGCAAGCGGTAGACACCCATCCTTCTCCCGTCGGTCAGCAAGACGGACCAATGGACATCGTTCGCGGTACGTACATCATTGCTGTGGCCCGTCGGGCCAGCGCAGGAAACGGGGAAACTGGCTTCCCGGAGGAGAGCATGAGAGAGCTTTGAATTGTATTTTCGATGCTTTGCGGCGCGCGTGTCACTAGAATTTTGCACAGACTATCTCTGGTACCTGATCAAAACACTGGGCTCTTTTGCTTAAAAGGGCCTTCCCTGGACAGTGGCCCTTTAATGTTACCCCTACCATTTTTCGTTCCATAGCCCTCTGGGTTGTCCTCAACTTAAAGGGCCACTGTCCAGGGAAGGCCCTTTTAAGCAAAGGAGCCCAGTGTTTCGATCAGGTACCGGAGATAGTCTGTGCAAAATGCTACAGTGACACGCGCGCCGCAAAGCATCGAAAATACAATTCAATGCTCTCTCATGCTCTCCTCCGGGAAGCCAGCTTCCCCGTTTCCTGCGCTGGCCCGACGGGCCACAGCAATGACGTACAAACCGCGAACGATGTCCATTGGTCCGTCTCGCTGACTGACGGGAGAAGGATGGGTGTCTACCGCTCGCAACGCGCTTTTCCCTCGCCACGGCCAGACTGAATCCAGCGGCGCGCGCTCCCTCGACCGTTTTTTTTTTTTTTTTTTTTCGCGCTCGCGGAGAGCCACGCCCCACCTCCTGCCAAACGCAGAAGAGGAAGGGAAATTTGTCTTGCGGAGGCTAGACGACCTCGGGCAAGAGGGTGAAAAACCTTTGCGACGGAACGGAAGGAGAGAAGCATGACAGAATCGGGTGATTGCGGTGGCTGTAACTGCGTTATTAGTTACTCTTTTCAAAAACATTTTGCGGCCTTGCGTTCTAGGGGCGAAGTCTCACAGTTACCGGGGAAGAAAATATTTTCGACCGGAGGGTGGACAGTGGGGGTTTAAGTAGAACTCTCTTGGTTAGCCTCCACGTTTCAGCCCCATAGGTGAGTACAGGCAAGATGCAACTGTTGTATACTTTCCTCTTGAGCGATACCTGTAAGCTGCTAGTCATAATCTGCGAGTGCTTACCAAATGCGCTCCATCCCAATCTTATTCTTCTTCTTATTTCCTTTTCGTGGTCCGGATCTGCGATTGCTACGTGTCCTAAGTAGACATATTCGCCGACTACTTCCAGTATTTCGCTACCTAATGTAAACTGCTGTTCCTTCCCGAGGCTGTTGAACATTACCTCAGTCTTCTGCATATTGATTTTGAAGCCTATCTTTCTACTTTTCCTGTCTAGGTCATCAATCATTATTTGCAGTTCATCACCCGAGTTGCTTAGCAAGGCAATATCATCAGCAAATCGCAGATTACTGAGGTATTATCCATCTACCCTTATCCTTAACTGCTCCCATTCCAAGTCTCTGAATCCTTCTTCTAAACAAGCTGTGAATAGTACTGGGGAGATTGTGTCTCCTTGCCTAACACCTTTCTTTATGGGAATTTGTTACTTTCTTTATGCAGAACTATGGTTGCTGTGCAGCCACTATATATATCTTCCAGCACTTTCACGTATGGCTCGTCTGCCCCCTGATTTCGCAATGCCTGCATCACCGCCGAGGTTTCAACTGAGTCAAATGCTTTTTCGTAATCAATGAATGCTATGTATAGGGCTGGTTATATTCCGAGTATTTTTCTATCACCTGGTTGATGGTATGGATATGATCGATAGTAGAGTACCGTTTCCGAAACCCTGCTTGATCCTTTGCTTGATTGCAGTCTAAGGTTGTCCTGATTCCATTAGCGATTACCTTAGTAAATACCTTATACGTAACAGACAGTAAGCTGATTGGACTGTAATTTTTAGGATCCTTAGAGTCCCCTTTCTTGTGAATGAGGATAATGTTTGCATTCTTCCATGGTACCGGTACCATCGATGACACCAGGCACTGCGTATACAGGGTGGCCAGTGTTTCTAGCACGATACCCCCCCGTCCTTCAGCAAATCTATAGTTATCTGATCCTCTCCAGATGATTTCCCCCTTTTCATAGTTTATAATGCTTTCTTGACCTCGTCCTTCGTCACTGGTGGAACGTCTGACTGTTTTTCCCTACCGCCAATCTCATTACGGTCCTGACTACTTTGGCTACTGTAGAGATCCGTATGGAACTCCTCGGCTACTTTGACTATCTTGTTCATATTAGTGATGACGTTGCCCGCCTTGTCCCTTATTTATTTATTTATTTATTTATTTATTTATTTATTTATTTATTTATTTATTTATTTATTTATTTATTTATTTATTTATTTATTTATTTATTTATTATTTATTTATTTATTTATTTATTTTTTTATTTATTTATTTATTTATTTATTTATTTATTTATTTATTTATTTATTTATTTATTTATTTATTTATTTATTTATTTATTAGTACCTCAAAGGCCCACGAGAGGCATTACATGAGGGGTGGGCTTACATCAAGTTATATTTTCAATGAATGATTTGAAGCGCGCGTTGTCGAGATGAGTCACAGCTTCGGCAGGCAAACAGTTCCAATCTTTTGCTGTTAAAACAAAAAATGACTTGAGATGAGATGACGTATATGCATGAGGAGGTTGGACGGCATGTTGATGGTTGATCCGGGCTGAGTGGCGATGCGCACGGGTGATAACGGCATTCCGCAGGGGATTATCGCATACATCTGGTTTTTGCCTATGCCCAATTTCTTCTTTACCGCTTTAAGGCTTCCTCCGTTCTTTACAGCATGCTCAATTTTCTCCATGTTATACTTCGGTGTAATGCGGAATAAACTTCGAGTAAAAACCCACGAGTCAAAGGAGGGAGCGAAGCTCACCAATGTTAGACGGAGCCGGAGCCTTTGTAGTTGCCTCGATGGCAGAAAAAAGTGTAAACATTCCTTCCCCACTGACAACGTGTCCCAAGAAAGTAAGCTGTGGAACATCATAGACACATTTGTGATTAAGCTCAAGTCCGGCTAGAGACAAACGCTCGAGAACGGCACGGAAGTTAATCAGGAACTCTTCTCGTGTGGTGCCATGAGCAATGATGTCATCAATGCATCCCTTCAGTATCAAGTGCATCATCTTCTGAAAAGCCGAAGACGCAAAAGCAAGGCCGCAACAGACGCGCTTGAAGCGGAAGAGTCCATCATGAGTAATAAATGTTGTTAGTTCCCGACTTTCATGGGGAATGGTACTTGATGATAGGCCGAAGCGAGGTCCAACTTTTAAAAACGCTGCCACCCGGCCAAGCTATGCAGAAGCTCTTCTTTTTGCGGCAAGGGGAAACTATTAACCACAGCAGCCTTGTTAGGCTCACGTAAATCCACGCGCATGCGGATGAACCGTTCTTTTTCAGGGTAACGACAATAGGAGAGATCCACTTGGAAGCATCGACCCGTTCAACATTATTCTGAGCTTCGAGCTTCTGGAGTTCCGCGGAAACTTGCTCGCGTATGGCAAACGGCAACCGTCGGAGCTTGCATGTAAAGGAGGGACGGAGTACTGCGCTCGGACTTAGTGCCCGTAGCCGCGGCCAAGTCCGAGTTCCTTGGTGAACAGATGCTCGAAGGTCGGACGTAGCTCGGATGGTACCAGGGGCGTATCAAGGGTCATATAAAGGCATTCCAGGGATGCACCCTTTATCTGCATTTGTAGAGCCGCGATGGCATCCAGACCCAGCAGTGTTGTCCCTCCCGAGACGACATACAGCAGGATACAAGCAGAACGGTCATTGAATTTTGCTGACGCAACAAAATAGCCTTGTACGGCAGTCCGTGACTTAGAGTAGTCGAGAAGTTGAACCGTGGTTGATTTTACCTGGCAGGTGTCGGCGAAGTATAAGTGATAAATATCTTCTGCAAGAATGGACACTGATGAGCCGGTGTCAGTCAGAAAGCGGATGAACTTGCCTTCAACGAGGACGGAGGCAAAGATTCCGTTTTTCCGACCATTAACCTGTAGAATAGCCGCACTGGTGACGTAATTCGGCATATATGATGTGTCCGCAGTATTTTCGTCTTCGATTTGCTACACTTGACCGGAGCGATCTGACAACTTGCAAACAGAATCGAAATGGCCCACTTTGCCGCACCGGCGACAAGTTGCGGGCTCGGCATTATTCGCCAGGTGAGTAGTAGCGATAGCAAGAGCATGGGAAGATTTCTGTACATGGCAAATGCATTTGTTGCAAGGGGTTATCTGATGCGCGCTCGCGTCCTACACGCTGTACTGGAGCTAGCTCTTCTGAGATCTCGCTTGCCTCACGGGAAGCTTGCTCGCACTGCCGAGCAAGGGCCAAGCGACAGAGTCAGGGAAGAGCCTTTCATGAGCTGGCGTTCACGCAAATGGTGATCAGTAGTCTTCTCCACCAGCTGATCTCTAATCATGTCGTCCACGAGGCTTCCAAACCCGCCGTCGTCGACAAGGCTACAATGGGCAGCGACGAACTCAGCGGCTATCTCACCGGCAGCTTGTACTCGGCGGCGAAAACGGTGGCGTGCGGCGATCACATTTACAGAGGACTGGTAGTACGTCGCTAGTATGAAAATCGCCTCGTCGAATTCGTCACGGCGAAGTGCCACCTAACCGGAGTGCGAGGCAACAGCGATAGGCGCTGAAGGGGACGACGATGGTAATGCTGACCTTCAAGTCCCAAGCAGTTCAGCATGATGGCCTTTCGCCGATCCGCAGGAAGTGTAGAGGCACCAGACGCCAACATGTAATTGTGAAACGCCCGCTCCCATTGCTCTCACGGATAGACAGGACGACCGGCAGTCGGCAGGAAGGAAGGCAGCGGCTGGAGGCCCGAGAAGCTCATGATGGTGGTCAGCAGTTCTGATTTAAGTTGACATCCTCGTCGCTAAAATATGTATCGACTGCTCTACAGCCGTTGTTGTTGTTGTTGTCCAAATAACTTATGGCACATACCCACAGAGGGGGATCGGCCAAGAATTGGGTAGCAAAGAAGTTTTTTTTTTAAGTATACTTGCATAAGAAAAAAAATTGATTTGAGGGGTAGAGCAAAGGAAATAAAACGGGAAATAAGTGAAATATAAAATGAAAAGTGGTAACACTCACTGGAGATGGACGCTGTAATTGTAGAACAAGTGATGTTTAAATATTTAGAAAGGCAAACAATTTGATTCCAGTAAAATATTTTGCATGGCGGTAAAAACAGACCTGTGACTGTGCCCAAGGATGGTGGCGCCAAATGATAACAATGTCGGGCTGCTTAAACTAAGGCCAAGCTGTTGCAATGGCCTTTCCATCAACTGTCTTCTCAACGTAGTGAAGCGGCGGCAAAACATTAAAAGTGATCTAATGTTTCTTGTTCACCGCAAAATGTGCAGACGGGAGACACTGCAAAACCAGACCTGTAAAGATAGAAATTTAAAGGTGGGATACGGCATCGCAGCCTTGTTAGAGAAATCTCAACTTGCCGTGAATGTCATAATTTTCTATTCCAAGAATAATTTAGATGCAGGTAGTCATCAGATCTTAAAAGATGTCCATTTTTCATATTTATTAAAACATTTCTCCGAAACGTCGCTGCGGTGATGTACGCTGTCGCCGGAAGGATAGATAATACGGAGTCATTGAGGGACTCTTTTGCCAAACTGTCAGCATATTCATTTAAAGTCCCTTTGCTGTGGCCTGGTACCCATACCATATGTACAATATTCAAATGTCTAGGGATCAGGGAGACAAAGGTTTTTACTATTGCAGAATCCACCGACGAAGAGAGGGATGAACACAATGATAGAGAGTCGGAAATTACAGCAACTTTAGAAAAAGAGGAGTCTAATTTCCGTAAAGCAAGTACCACCGCCAGAAACTCCGCTTCAAAAATTGGGGTGAAGTCCGGAAGCCGGACAGAAAAAGACCAATCTAAATGCGGACAATATATACCCACACCCGCCTTTTCATTACATTGAGATGCGTAAGTAGCTACTACTAAACTAGCATAAAGGCTTCTTAAATGATCTTCTAGTAATCCGTTTAGAATAACGGATGATAAGTCTTTAGCCTTATTCGGGAATATGTCGTCAAAGACAATTTAAACAGATGAACCGATGGTTTGTATGGGTAGAATACTAGGAAGGGAAACATTTAAAGGGTCCAGCAAATTTTTGACCATAACAACCTGCGGGGTGTTAAATTTAGGCCAATGGACACCGAAAAAGGAGGTCGGTTGATAGCAAAAAATAGACATAGATCGGTGAAACTCTGATTCGTATATCCTTAAGTACGTCTGAACGGTTAGAATTTGTAATCTATATATCAAGGGTGGAATCCGGGCTTCATGGTAGAGCACATTGTTGGCAACAAATTTTGGAAGTCCAAGACAACCGAAGCGCTTCTCGCTCCAAGGTAACAAGTGGTCGAATTTTATAAGCTGCTGATCCAGAGAACAAGACTGAACCGTACTCTAAAATTGGACGCACATACATAACACAAACCATTAAAAGGACATCTCTGCGCATTCCAGACCTGGAACGACTAATTCGGCGCAACATGCCCACGGCCCGAGCCCCTTTCGTAGCAATATGGTTAATGTGGGGCTGCCATGAAAGATTATCATCATTAGTTACACCTAAATACTTTAATGATTTAACCTGTGGTATTATTTCCTACTGATACATCACAGATAGACGTACAGAATCTTTTATATGGAATACGAGGACCGCGTTTTTGCTCACATTTAATGTGAGACGCAATCCACGCAACCAATTCTCAATACAGTTTAGGTACGTTTGCAAGTGGAGATAAAGGGATTGAATATCCGATGCAGTTGCAAAAAACGCAATATCATCTGCATATACGTAAGTGCGAACGTCATGATTAACTGGTATTGAGCTCAGTAGTATGTTGAAAAGGACTGGTGAGAGGACTGCTCCTTGTGGCACTCCCCTGGCTTGCTTATATCTGCCAGAATGAACGCCATTTAATGCACAGTAAAACTCTCGGTTTTGGAGCAATTCAGATATCCAGGCTACTAAATAATTTGGAAACTGGACAGATTTTAATTTTTGCAATAGAATGTTATGTTCAACGCTATCATATGCTTTGGCTATATCTAGCGTTATCAAGGCAGCGTGCATTTTTTGGCGCCGCGCTAAAAGAACTCGACTCTCGAGATCAGCATGCGCATTCCAGATGGAACACTTTTGACGGAAACCACTTTGGCAAGGACTGAGGATATTTTCTTTATTCATGAAGTCCGAAATACGTATAAGTATGAGTCTTTCAATTAATTTTACAATGTTTGATGTTAATGCAATTGGTCTAATGTTAAGGAATTATTTTGGCAAGTTTCCATTCTGGGTGTATCCAGGCATGTTTGATGGAATAATTTAGTAGCTCTAATAATATCTCAGGTGACTCGTCAAAACAGCCGTTCTGTATTCCTTTTCTTCCTCTTCCTCGCTTGCGCTGCGTGCGCGCAATAATAAACACTTCGTCGTTATCACAACCGCTACCCGATTCCCCATATCCAGAATTTTACTTGGGCCCTTCATGGCTGCACAATCTTCCGCAAAGTTGATCTCGTGAAGGCATATCACGAGATTCCTGTGGAGCCCTCGGATATCCCGAAGACCGCATTATTACGCCTTTTGGCATGTTTGAATATCTGAGGATGTCTTTCGGTCTTCGCAATGCTACCCAGACTTTTCAGCGTTTTGTTGACCAAGTCCTACGTGGTTTGACGTGCTGCTTTTCCCATCTTGATGACATCATCGTCTTCAGCCCTAGGGCAGAGGCCCACAAGCTCCATTTGCGTCAAGTCCTCGCCAGGCTCAGCCGCTTTGGTCTTGTGGTTAATGGACCGAAAAGCGAGTTTGGCGTCGCGGAGTTGGACTTTCTCGCCCATCGCGTGAACGCCCATGGCATCAGCCCGTTACCGGCCTGCGTCACCGCCATCACTCAGTTTCCCCGCCTCACCACCACCCGGTAACTGAGCCAATTTCTTGGCCTCGCCAACTATTATCGGCGCTTCATTCCTCGCTGCGCTGCAATACTGCAGCTCACGACCTTCTCTCGGTCCAAAGCAAGCCGACAGCTCTTGTCGCTTGGACCGATACCGTAGACCGCGCATTCAGCAGCATCAATACAGCCATTGGCGGCGCGACGCTCCTAGTTTATCCCAAATGTGACGCGCCCACATCCGTCATGGTTGAAGCATCGGGCACTGCTCTCGGCGCAGTCTTGCAACAGTTCGTGGCTGGAGTTTGGCAGCCAATCGCCTTCTTTTCCAAGAAGCTTGCGCCACCTGAGCGCCGCTACAGCACCTTCGGCCGAGAGCTGCTGGCAATATATTCAGCCGTGAAGTACTTCCGCCATTTTCTCGAAGGAAGCACTTTTTGAGTCCAACTATTCCACCACCGAAAAAGAATGTTTGGCGGTAGTATGGGCCGCTGCCAAGTTCCGCCCGTACCTTTATGGCCGACCGTTTCGAGTGATCGCTGACCATCACTCTTTGTGTTGGCTGAAAAACTTTAAGGACCCTTGCGGTCGCTTAGCACGTTTGGCATTGTCCACACAGGAGTTCGATGTTCGATTTCGAAGTTATTCATAAGTCCGGCCGAAAGCACACCGATGCTGGTAGCCTGTCCGGCACTTCCGTCCACACTCCTCCGTCAGGCGCGACCGACGACGATAGCTCCTTCGGAGCAGTCCGACCTCTTTTCCAGACAGCGTGCCGACGCCGAGCTGCGACTGATCATCGACCATCTTGAAGGTAGGCACCTACAATACCCCGGTACCTTGCTCGGGGGCTGTCTTCGTTCTGCCTCCGCAACGGGGTGCTTTATAAGAATTATACATCGAGGGCAAAAACATACTTGCTAGTCATACCGGCTGATCTAAGGCACGAAATCCTCCTGGCTTGCCAGGACGAACCAACTTCCGGTCATCTTGACTTCACACGCACCCTAAACCGAGTCCGGCAGAACTATTACTGGTCACATCTTACTCCGAGCGTTAAATTTTACGTCCAGACTTGTCGACAATGCCAGCGGCGAAAAGAACCTGCACTCAAGCCGTCCAGCATGTTGCACTCTATTGAACCACCCCTCACACCAACGAGCAAGTGGGCATGGACCTTTTAGGCCCATTTCCTTTATCCTCGAACGGAAACAAGTGGATTGTAGTCGCCACAGACTACCTAACACGCTACGCTGAAATAAAGGCCCTTGCCCGAAATATTGCTGGGGAAGTTGCTCATTTCTTTATGAATCAAATTGTGCTTAGACACGGTGCATCGTCGACCGTTATTACTGACCGAGGCAAGGCGTTTACAGCTCGGCTACTGCGGGATTGATTGATTGATTGATTGATTGACTGATTGATTGATTGATTGATTGATTGATTGATTGATTGATTGATTGATTGATTGATTGATTGATTGATTGATTGATTGATTGATTGATTGATTGATTGATTGATTGATTGATTGATTGATTGATTGATTGATTGATTGATTGATTGATTGATTGATTGATTGATTGATTGATTGATTGAAAACTTTATTGAGTACATGGGAGTTCTCGGAGTTGTGGGTGGTCCGCCTATTTCGGCAGCCCAGTGGCCTGCGCCGCAGCCTTAACTCTCAGCCATACCGATCACAGCATGACAACAGCCTATCACCCACAAACAAATGGCCTAACGGAACGACTCAACAAAACGTTGGCGGACATGATCTCAATGTATGTCGATTTTGAACATAAACTGTAGGACGAGATCCTGCCGTGTGTCACCTCCGCCTACAATACGGCTCTGCAGGAAACCACGCCGATTACACCGTTCCGTCTAGTATACGGCAGGGAGGTCCGCACGATGTTGGACGCGATGCTCCCGTGCGGGGATGAAGCGGTCGAACCCGATGCAACCCATTTCGCGGAACAGGCCGAGCAAGCCCACCAGCTGGCCCGCTTTCACATCAAGGAGCAGCATGCCACCGACACTCGACACTATAACCTTCGGCACAGGGAAGTCCACTTCGAACCAGGGGACCAAGTGTGGCTGTGGACCCCCGTGCGCCGCAAAGGCTTGTGTGAAGAACTGCTACACCGGTATTTCGGGCCCTATAAAGTCCTGCGCCGCTTAAACAGCGTTAACTACGAAGTGGCTCCAGATGAAAGTGTGACCGTCTGACCGTCAGTGTTCGGCGTCAGCGACCTGAAATTGTGCATGTGGTGCGCTTAAAGCCGTACTTTTCACATGAGTGAACGCTGTGTCAACGTCGCGTTTCGTAACATTGACGCTTCCTGCAAGTGAGACCTTGACTTATTGCACAGTTACCTCACCCTTAATTTTTTTTATATCCTCTCACCTTGATATCGGGACGATGTTTCCCTCTCGCGGGGGGAGGGGGGGGGATAATTCCACGTGCCTAGCACCACGCGGCCGCGTATTGCCATTCCCATGAAAACTGCAGCCATATTCTATACAGATCTCTACAGCAGCCAAAGTAGTCAGGACCGTAACGAGATTGGCGGCAGGGAAAAGCAGTCAGACGTTCCACCAGTGACGAAGGACGAGGTCAAGAAAGCATTAGAAGCTATGAAAAGGGGGATCAGCTGGAGAGGATCAGATAACTACAGATTTGCTAAAAGACGGGGGGGGGGGGGGTATATTGTGCTAGAAAAACTGGCCACCCTGTATACGCAGTGCCTGGTGTCATCGATGCTACCGGAACCATGAAAGAATGTAAACATAATCCTCATTCCTAAGAAAGGGGACTCTAAGGACCTTAAAAATTACAGACCAATCAGCTTACTGTCTGTTACGTATAAGGTATTTACTAAGGTAGTCGCTAATAGAATGAGGAAAACCTTAGACTGCAATCAAGCAAAGGATCAAGCAGGTTTTCGGAAACGGTACTCTACTATCGATCATATCCATACCATCAACCAGGTGATAGAAAAATTCTCGGAATATAAC
Source organism: Amblyomma maculatum (assembly GCF_055883805.1). Classification (NCBI taxonomy): domain Eukaryota; kingdom Metazoa; phylum Arthropoda; class Arachnida; order Ixodida; family Ixodidae; genus Amblyomma; species Amblyomma maculatum. Next base: position 174,034,921 of record NC_139349.1, on the reverse strand, counting down.
CAGCCCTATACATAGCATTCATTGATTACGAAAAAGCATATGACTCAGTTGAAACCTCGGCGGTGATGCAGGCATTGCGAAATCAGGGGGTAGACGAGCCGTACGTGAAAGTGCTGGAAGATATATGTAGTTGCTGCACAGCAACCATAGTTCTGCATAAAGAAAGTAACAAAATTCCCATAAGGAAAGGTGTTAGGCAAGCAGACACAATCTCCCCAGTACTATTCACAGCTTGCTTAGAGGAAGTATTCAGAGACTTGGAATGGGAGCAGTTAGGGATAAGGGTAGATGGATAATACCTCAGTAATCTGCGATTTGCTGATGAGTTTGCCTTGCTAAGCAACTCGGGGGATGAACTGCAAATAATGATTGATGACCTAGACAGGAAAAGTAGAAAGATAGGCTTGAAAATCTATATGCAGAAGACTAAGGTAATGTCCAACAGCCTAGGGAAGGAACAACAGTTTACATTAGGTAGCGAAGTACTGGAAGTAGTAGGCGATTATGTCTACTTAGGACAGGTAGTAACCGCAGATCCGGACCATGAAAAGGAAATAACAAGAAGAATAAGATTGGGATGGAGCGCATTTAGCAAGCACTTGCAGATTATGGCTAGCAGTTTACCGGTATCGCTCAAGAGGAAAGTATACAACAGTTGCATCTTACCTGTACTCACCTATGGGGCTGAAACGTGGAGGCTAACCAAGAGAGTTCTACTTAAGTTGAGGACAACCCAGAGGGCTATGGAACGAAAAATGGGAGGGGTAACATTAAGAGATAGAAAGCGTGCAGAGTGGGTCAGAGAAATAACTCAAGTTACCGACATTCTAGTGGAAATTAAGAAGAAGAAATGGACATGGGCAGGACATGTAGTGCGAAGAGAGGATAACCGATGGTCGCTTAGGGTAACAAACTGGATTCCAAGAGAAGGAAAGCGTAGCAGGGGCCGGCAGAAAGTTAGGTGGGCGAATGAGGTTCAAGAAGTTCGCGGGGGTCAAGTGGATGCAGCTAGCACAGAACCGGGTTAAGTGGAGAAATATGGGAGAGGCCTTCGCCCTGCAGTGGGTATAGTCAGGCTGATGAGGATGATGATGATGACGATGAAAACTGCTTCAACGGAAGCGGGCGCCGTGCTTGGTGCCGAAGACGACGAAGCGGTTGTTGGCTCGAGAGGCGCTCTGCTGCTAGACACCGTTATCGGAGCTAGAAGCCGACCTTACTCTCGGATCCTCGTCAACGTGTACCTTCACGGCTCCCTGTGGCTTGAGTCGTGACAATATCTTGACTGACCGAGTCATCTCAACATAGTTGCCGATGCTCTTTCTAGCGCTGAAGTCAATGCGACGGGCGATGGAAGGCCAATCATCGACTGCTGCTGCTCAACGAGCCGATGCCGAGCTGCAGCCGCTTCGCTCGCGCGACACCTCCCTGGTATTGGAGGAAGTCTTGCTACCTGACTGCGTCGTTCCTCTCGTTTGTGATACGTTGACCGGTCGCACTCGCCCCTACGTGCCTCCATCATACCGTCATCCCGTCTTTGACGCCCTCCATGGCCGCTTTTCGATGGAGGCGAAAAGCAAGGCGCCCGTGTGCTGTGCGATGTCAGTGCACGTTAAAGAACTCCAGGTGGTCGAAATTTCCGGAGTCCTCTACTACGGCGTCTCTCTTAGCCTGAGTTGCTTTGGGACGTTAAACCCCACAAACCAACCAAACCAACCATTCTTTGGCTCATCCTGGTATTCGCGCAACTCAGCGCCTCGTCAAGGCATGTTTATGTCTGGACTGGCATCAACGTCGACGTTCGCCGCTGATCGCGCACTGGCCTCAGCTGCCAGCAAAGTAAAGTGCATCGACACTGCCACTCCACTTGGATCCTTCCCGTCCCCGGACGCCCGCTTCAGCCTTCTGCACATCGACATTGTCGGGCCCCTTCCTCCCTGCGAGAATCACCGCTACTTGTTAACCTGCACTGCAAGTTCACGAGATGGCCTGAAGCGATGCCCCTTCAGGACATAACGGCGGAGTCGATCGCAAGGGCGCTTGTCACACTCTTATAAGCCGCTACGGTGTCCTTTCCCCCATTACGACTGATCGTGGTCGTAAATTTGACTCGTCATTATTTGAAAACCTATCTCGGCTCATCGGCGTCAATCACATTAAAAAGACTTCTGACCACCCGATTCCCAACGGTATCATTGAGATCAATCCCCTCACCATGGTTTGAGCACCTACCCTTCGTCCTGCTTGGTCTCTGCACCGCACTTTGCAGTGATTCTACTACCTGTGCAGCAGAGTTAACGTTTGGCACTACTCTCCGTGTCACTGGTGAGTTCTTCGAGCCCTCCCATGCCTGCTCACGTCACAGATTACGCTAAGTAGCGCTATGAGCGCTACGTCATTCCTTCCACCACGTCAGCGCCAGTATTCCCGTCGTATCCACTTCCCCCTGACCTTCAGCGGGGCACTAATAAAAACATTAGCCGGGGCTCAGCTTTAGTTAAGCCCGGTAGGTTGCGGTAGGTTTAGTTAAGCCCGGTAGGGTGGGCATACGCTATAGTTCCGTTGCCGTTCTTCTGTTTCTTCGCGTCTTGCCACCTAGTTGCATTCCTACGTTCTTGACTGCTGAGTGAACATGCAGACAAAACGTTTTCACTGTTCAAAGCGTTCATTACATTGCATTCGGAGTCGTCACCGATTGAGGACGATTCAAGAGAAGCGCGACGCGGTCGTCTAGCTGCATCTTGAGCGCGCCGTCGAGCGAGATGCTGTTCCCGTTCTTCATTTATTTTATTTAGTTGAAGATACTGCAGACCATACATATACATAAACAAGAATATGGCTGCACAAAAACAGATTACATACAAGTAAATATATTCATAACGAACGAAGTACAATTACAACACACGAATTGATGCTCCAATTCTTTAACAAAGTCGCTGACTTCGAAAGTGTGCAAAGGCAAGGAATTCCAATCACTGATAGTTCTGCGAAAAAAATTATGTGTGAAGGTGTTTGTTCTTGCAAAGATGGAGCCAAGGAGCGAGGGTGTCTAGTTTTCCGGTTACAATGTAGAATTACGCAATCCAGCAAGTTTAACCTTAACTTACCTTAGAGGCAGTTATGCGAAAAGGCGGGCCGACTAACTTTTCTACGAGATTCCAGATATTCTATGATATGCTGCCGCATCAATAAGGATGGAGAATCGTTCCTTCTGTATTTACCAAATATATACCGAACAGCTTTTCTTTGGACTGCAATATTTCCTTCTTATTGTACGGATCCCTTACAATGGCGGCATATTCGGGTTTGGCTCTAATGCAGGCATTATAGGCTAAAAGTTTAGCTTGGAGAGGTGCGCCCTTAAGTTTTCTCTTTAGGCACCACAGCTTACCAAGAGCGGAAGAGCAAATTGCTGTTTTGTGCGGAGACCAGGTTAGTTTATTAGTAAGCGTAGCGCCAAGATATTTATGCGCCTCTACTTCTGTTATAATATTGTTGTTAAGTAAATAAGAAAAGGCGCTGATAGTTTTCTACCTTGTAACTCGCAAAAGGACTGTTTTCTCTGTATTTAAGTTGAATTCCCCATCGTACACACCACACATGAATAGCCTGTAGATTTGTCTGGAATCAATCAATCAATCAATCAATCAATCTTTATTTCAGTTTGTACATGCAAACTGGGGATGGTGAGAAAAAAGCAGTGAATTATGCACCGCTTGACGGGCCTCACCACCCCTACAAGTCAGCAGTAGGCACAAGGCAAAAGCAACCACTGGTAAAAAAAAATGAATACAAGTGCATCTACAGAACAAGGTTGACAGAACATATCTCACAACTGGCAGCAATAATAGACGCAGAAGACCGTGAGGCTATAACACAGAGTGGCACAGTACGTTCAAACACAATTGACATCACTGTAGCATAGATTGCTGAATAAAGCTTTTACGAATGGAAGAAAAAGACATAATATTCACTTGGTCACTCAAAGGGGTATTTAGGAACTTTGGCACAATAAATCTCAACATACAAAACCCATAGTTAGTTCTGTACTTTGGTAATGCAAACCTACTCTGCAGTCTGATGTCGTATGGTGAGTGGCGACATGTAATAGGAACAATTTCAGAAAAAAATGAATCACCCTTTTTTAACGTTGATTTATAGAGACATGCATATCTGTAGTCAAATAATTTGTTGAAAGGTATAATATTATAATGTAGGTAAATGTGTCTAGTAGGCGAATCATACGTCCCGTTGACAATTGCGCGAAGCATTTTCTTTTGTAATGTTTGCAGTTTAATGACATTAGATACCGTTGTATGGCCCCAGACAAGGAGGCAATAGCTAAGGTGCGAATAAAAAAATGCATAATATAAAGTAATTTTAGTTTTGATAGGTAGAATATGCCTGTTACGTGAAGTAATTCCGACAATTCTAGAAAGCGTTAACACAATATTATTAACATGGGCATCCCATGTCATCGTACTGCTAAACGTTACACCTAATGATTTGAATGTGTCCACGTACTCGATTTCACTGCCATTGAGGTATAACGAGGGGCGGTAAAGTACTTGTTTTCCTTTAGGAAGGAAGAGTACTGCTTTAGTTTTTTCTTCGTTTATTTTTAATGAGTTGGCTGATGACCATGTGGCAAGCGATAAGAGCGTGCGGTTCGCGGTGCCTGCTAAGCTTTGTACGTCATTGGAAGAAAAAAAGAGGCTGGTGTCATCTGCATATATAATGTATTTTGCATGGTTACTGATATTAGGGATGTCATTTATATATATATTGAACAGGAGTGGCCCTAAAATGCTGCCTTGAGGGACGCCATTCGAAATTCCTAGAATCTGTGAAGAGGAATGATTAATCACCACATACTGAGACCGTGAATTCAGATAAGATTTGATTAGGCTGAGAGCATGTCCGCGTATGCCATAGTTCTCTAGTTTTGCAAAAAGAATATCGTGATTTAGGCAATCGAAGGCTTTACTGAAATCAACGAAAACACCGAGAGTTAGAAGCTGTGACTCAAAATTTTTTAAAATGTATTCCTTTTGGACGAGTAGCGCATGCTCCGTGGGCCTATTTTGTGTAAAGCCATACTGACAGTCGGTTATTACGGAATGTTTCTGCAGAAAATGTTGCAAACGGATGCGAATCAGTTGTTCTAAACCCTTAGAAAAGTACGGAAGTACAGACACTGGCCTATAGTTTCCCAACTTGTTCGCATCACCATTTTTATATATCACGGCTACCCTGGCTAGCTGCATGTCAGTAGGGAAATGAGCTGTAATAAGTGCGGTGTTGTATATATAGGTTAGGCATGGCGTAATTATGTCAAGAATGTACTTAACTGGTCGGCTCTGTATATTATGTGCATCAAGACTGCAGGTGTCTTTTTAATTTTCGGCATATTGCAAAAACTTCACTTTCGTCCGTCGGTCTTAAGAAGAGAGATGCCTCTATCTTGTCACTCAAGAAATTCGCGATTCCGGCATTGTATTGGCTATAACCTACTTCGGAAAAGAATTTATTAAATTCATTTGCAAGGCATGAACCTGAGGTCTCTTTACCATCGATTATTAAGCTCTTTATGTTCCTGCTGTGTGTGTTTCTATTTAAAACCAAGTTTAAGCGCCTCCATTTTTCTTTGGGATTTCTAAGAAAGCTGGATATCAAACAAGTTGTTATAGTAAGCGGCCCTAGCTATCCTAATTTCTTTATTCAGCTGATTGCGCAATAATTTAAATCTCGCTAGTGCGTCCGCATCTCTCGTTTTAATGAACTGTGGAAACATCTTGTGTTTCTTTTTCAAGAGTCGCGTGAGGCGACGGTTCATCCACGGCTTACGAGCATTTTTGCATGGCGTTATGTCAACCACAGAGAAGCAGTCATTGTACAATAAGAGAAAAAATTGCAGAAATTTGCGGTAAGCGCCCTCAGCTGTATTTTCTCGGTATTCGGGATCCCAGTTCACTAAAGCAATGCGTCTCCTAAATTGCTCAAGCCTTTCTTGGGAAATAAGTTGCCGTCGAGGCTGTGCGTTTGCCTTCGTACGGATTTGTTTGTCTAGGCGCAAGAAAACAGGTAAATGATCACTGATATCTATTGCGATCCGGCCCGAAAAGAGTGTACTGGGACTGTTTGTTACTATAAGGTCTAGCGCCGAAGAACAGGTAGCAGTGATGCGTGTGGGACTACTGATAGCGTTGTGGAATCCAGTCGCCCCGAGAAGCGCGGAAAGCTTTTGCTGTGCAGGACTTACTCTGTTAATATCTATGTTGAAGTCTCCCGCTATACAGGAAATAAAGGTTTCTGTGTTAAAAAAGAATAATTCGCGCTCAAAGCGGTCAAAAAACGTGGCTAAGTTTCGCTGGGGGGGGGGGGCCGGTAAAGAACAGAAAACGTTTGGCGAGCGGACTTCACAGTGAGCATTTCGATATCACCATTACAGAAGCAGTGATCAGATAACAGTTCACAGGCGTACGTGTTTTTCGCTAGCAGCGCAACGCCTCCCCCACGTTTTGTAGCACGGTTAACAGAAAAAGAGTTATACCCCGGTATTCGCAGAACATCGGTGTCATGACGATACCATGTTTCGGTTAAACAGATGATATCAAACGATATCCTTAAGCCTGCCAAAAATTGCGTCAATTGGTCAGCTTTGTTCATAGCAGATTGCATATTAAAATGTATTAACATGAGTTGGTTATTTTCATCTAGGCTAACATGTTTATTAAATTCTGAAGGTGTGAAAAGAGGTGCAGTGCTCGATACATTTTCCAGAGGCAAGAAAGCAAGAACAACATCAGTGTGATGAGTAATGACGTCGCCTTACGTCATTTTTAGCAAATCGTCATGACTGTTAATCCGAACGATACCAGAAGTCTGTTTTTCGCGCGAGTATGCTACCGTTTTTTGTCCACACAAACTTCCAGGACACTTCCCCTTTCCTTGCAATAGTGGCACCAAGAAGGCGTTTGTTGTCTGGTGTCAAATGTTCATTGACGTAAATTCGTTGAGCAGGACCAGTGAAACCAATATCAGTGGTTGACAGGGTTGCTTTCTTTGCTGCCTCAAGAAACTGGTTCCTTTTCGTACGGGTCGTGAATCTTACAACGAGATTAATGTCTTTGTTGTTTCTGGTTTTAACGCTGTGCGCGATGTGAATGTCTGCAAGGTCGAGAGGAATGCTGGTGGTTTGTGCGATTTGAAAGGCTATTTCAGCCGCTCTGTCTTTAGCGGTGAGTGGGAAGCCCTTTTTCTCCACATTATTCAACCGGCTGTATTGCTCCAGTTCAACAATTCTCCCTTCCGCTTTAGTTAGCCTCTCAGTTAGGTCCTTATTTTCCTGCCTTAAGGCAGCACATTCCTCCTTTGTCCTCTTGACCTCTGCAGTCAGAGTTTTCAGTTCAGATAGAGCATTTTTGAAATCATCAGCAGCGTCAGAACAAAATGTTATGCTCTGATTCATTGAGCGTATTTCGACACGCATTTCGCGTTTGAAATCTTCAATGGCTTTCATGACTTCAGCAGTGGCAGTCGACATCGTTAACAAAAATCACACGGCAACCAGTCGGCAGTGGCAGGCAGTGGAAAATTTGGTCGAGTATAAGTAAACACAATGCATGTGCACTCACCTATGAAGCACAAATAAATAGTATGGGAAGCAGTTAGTCGTCTGCACAACGTGCCACCGCCCACTGGACGGCAGATCCGAAGAGGGGATGCTTATGTAGCCTGGGCAGCACGTGACGTCACTACGGCACTCGTGGCTGGCGGCTCTCGTAGGCGTTGTAGATACGTTGCTCTTCCGCACGTGTCTTCTATCGCAATTTCCTGGTACAGTTGTAGAAGCCCTATGAAGCACAAATAAATAGCATGGGAAGCAGTTAGTCGTCTGCACAACGTGCCACCGCCGACTGGTATGAAGATTGTATGATCATTAGGCGCTGTTATGTTTTTAAAAACCACACAATCATCGGCGAACAATCGGATAGAAACGTCACCATGAATGACATCAAGCAAGTCATTGATGTAGTATATCAGAAACAATAGCGGCCCCAAGACACTGCTTTGGGGCACACCAGAAGTCACAGACAGCATTTTTGACGAACAATTCATAATTTCAACAAACTGCTGCCTATCTCTAAGGTAGGCACAAATCCACTGCAAGATAGAAGAGGGAAGACCAACACAATCGAATCTGTACACTAACTTTCCATACGGCACTTTATAGAAGGCCTTCGAAAAGTTTAGAAACAGCACATCTGGCTGCCCATTCATATCAAGAACTTGTGCGAACTCATTAACAGTACAAACAAGTTGGGTAACAGTTTACATGTGCTTCCTGAAGCCGTGCTTACGCTGTGATCGGCTGTCTAAGAATTCCCGGATGTAGTTGGCAGTGACATGCTCTAAGAACATGTATTCGTGATTGAAATGGGGCGGTAATTTCGTACAGACAAACAATCACCGTTTTTGTAAACAAGAACGACACGTGCTTCCCTCCAGTCATGGGGCTATTTCCCCTGTGACAAGTGATAACTTATCTGTCAAGAACGGAGATAGTTGTTCCGCATACCGTCACAGAAAAGAATTCGGTATACCATCAGGACCAGAAGGTTTTTTAGTGCCGAGTTTTAAAAGCATAGCTATGACCCCTTCCCGAGAAACCACGACTTCATTTGTGCGTGCTAAATGTGTGCTCTGAACCCTGAACTTCAGCTGCGCCAGTGAATACCCTGTGGAAGTAAACGTTGAAATGTTCAGCGATTCCAGTGGGATCAGTTATTGCTGTATCTGCGATTTTAATCTTCTTAATTTCCTTTTTGCTTTCATTTAGGTGACGCCAGAATTTTCTGGCGTCGCTCTTTATGAAGTCAGGAAGGCGATGGCCAAAGTAATTATTTCTAGAGTCCCTAACTTATGCCAATAACTCTTGCCTTAGCTCATGAAAGCGTGCAGTTTTCGTGTTGTAGTGTCTCCTTAGTCGCTTCATCTTACGTTTCGTATGGATAATGCCACGGGTAATTCAAGGACTGAAGCGTCGGCTACGAACATTTCTTAAGGGCACATAGTTGTTAACCCAAAATCTAATGACGTCGCAAAACGTTTGCCAAGAAATTTCAACATTTTTCACCACGTTGTCAAACTGCATATCCAAGTAATCAATTATTGTAACATCCTTAGCCCTGGAAACGTATCTGACTACTCTTTGTCTTTTTTGCGGTCGCATTTGATTCTGTGATTACCATCGAAAAAATATTAACTTGTGGTCAGAGATTCCATGTTCTACTGAAATCTCTGACCCATGAAACAACTCAGTGATGAATAAAAGATCCAGAATCGCGGTTCCACGAGTGATTTCACGAGCACGCTGCTCTAACTTCAAATAAAACTTCATATCTAGTACTATATATTGCCACCTGGTGTCCCAGATGTTTTTAGGTGGCACCTGGAAGAAAAGGACGCCGAAGTTGTCTCGCGTGCTGTGCGCGGAACTTTGCCTGCTGGTTGAGCTTCGTCCCGTCTTCTTAGTCACATCTAGCCCTGTTGTCCGTGACATATTTTGGTGGAGGTGCTGGGTGTCGATCCCAGTATATGTCCCGAACTCCTCCGCATACCCAGGATTCAGGTCCTGTGCCAATCGACACTCCTGTTCACCGCGCTAGCCGGAGGAACCTAGGCCTACCACCTGAGCACGGGCCGTTGGAGTTCAACACCGCAGGCGCCCCTCGACCGGCTATGCAAGGAGCTCCAACTTACTACACCCTGCAAAATCCACGACTGCCTCAGCCATTCCACGGCAGTCAGAGCGGAGACGTCGAAGACTGGCTTATCCAATTTGAACTGGTCGCCTCGTTTAATCAGTGGGACGACGCCGCCAAGCTTCGAAACGTCTTCTTCAGCCTGGAAGATGGCGCTCGTACTTGGTACGAGAACCGAGAAGACGCCCTAACATCATGGCGTGAGTTCTGCCGACGAATTCGTGAGACCTATACCAGCGCGGATCGGCGAGAACGCGCAGAAAGAGCTCTACAGTCTCGTATACAGATGCCAAATGAGACTGTGACCATGTATGTGGAGGAGATGACCCGGCTCTTCCGACGTTCTGACCCGGCAATGACCGAAGACAAAAAGGTGCGCCACCTTATGCACGGTATTAAAGAGCAACTGTTCGCTGGCCTCGTGCGTAATCCACCAAGGACTGTTGCTGAGTTTCTTTCGGAAGCTGTCACAATAGAGAGGATGCTCCAGCAGCGGTCTACCACTTACGACAGGCCGGTGGTCGCCGCTTCGGTTGTGGAGCCGTTTTCGGCCTTCGGGGCTACCCCGAACCTACGCGACATCATCCGCTCAGTTGTACGCGAAGAGCTCCAGAAGCTTTTCGGTGCTCTACAGCCGATGGTCGGCTCTGTAGCTAGCATTGTCCGCGAAGTGCTTCAAGCGTTGAAGCCCTCGGTAGCGTCTGCTGATCCACAACCTTTCCCCACGGAGTACCTGCGTCCAACTTATGCAGATATGGCGCGACGCCCTGCCACTGCTTCGGCGCCATTACCGCCACCCGATCAAGGCTCACTGTATTCCGCACACACTGAGCCGTTCGTCGACAACCGACGACCACCCCAGCGGAAGGCGGACCTGTGGCGCGCCCCAAATCGCCAGCGCCTGTGCTTCCATTGCGGGGAGCCAGGTCATCTCTATCGCCAGTGCCCCTATCGACACCTTGGACTTCACGGATTTCCCATCGACATGCGTCGCCCTCCAATAGCCCAAAGACCCCGGGAGATTGAAGACTACTTAGCGCAGCAGCGCATGGCGCCAACTTCTCAGCGGCAGTCACGATCCACGTCCCCACGCCGACCATCGCCGCAGCGTGGGCCATCCTGGACGGCGCAGCGACGCTCGCCAAGTCCCCACCGGGAAAACTAAAGACAGCGACCTCCGGGGGCGAGGCCGCTTGCAATCGACGTGACGAAGACCCCCTGACAAGGAGACCTGTGAGCGATCTGGATTTTACGGCACCGACGACAGTTCCTACGCATGAACATCGACTCTCGCTGGACATACCCGTGCTTCTCGACGGCCATAAGGTTAGCGCATTGGTGGACACTGCGCGGATTTTTCGATTATAAGCGGGAAGCTAGCAGCGCTTCTAAAAAAAGTCATGACACCATGGTCGGGCACACAGATTCGCACCGCTGGCGAACATGTCGTAACTCCTAGTGGCCTGTGCATGGCACGAGTTCAAATTCGCAGCTCCACGTTTATTGTAAGCTGCCTCGTTATACCTGACTGCTCCCGTGACGTTATCCTTGGGGTTGATTTTCTCCGGGAGTATGGAGCTATTATCGATCTCCGAAAGCGCACAGTGACATTTTCAACCGAGAAAGCTGCTGATACTGACGTCAAGAATCGCCAACGCCGCGCCGCCCTTCGAATTTCCGCCGAGAGCGTTTCGATTCCGCCACGCGCCAGTGTTTTTGTGACTGTTACTTGCGACGAACTGCGTGACGGGCATGCGGTCGCGGAAGGCAACCAGTCACTTTTGCTCACCCACGGCATCTGTACAGCGCGCAGCCTCATCCACCTCCGCGACGGCCGGTCTGATCTCCTGGTGACTAACTTCACCAACGAACCCCGGAATCTTTTTCGTGCTACTGCCATCGCGTTTGCTGATTCCTTTGCGGATGTTTCTGAATGTTTTACGTTTGGGGCTGTTAGCACTGTGCAGCCCCCACTTGACCGTCTTGATATTAGTCCGGATCTCTCGGACACACAGAATCGTGAGCTACGTGCCCTCCTACTAGAGTTCAGCTCTTGCTTTGCGTCCTCATCGAAAGTACGGCAAACGCCTCTCGTGAAGCACCGCATCATTACTCCTGACGACGCCCGCCCTATCCGCCAGCAGCCGTACCGTATCTCAACGACGGAACGTGAAGCGATTCAGACACAAGTTCAGGAGATGCTTTGTGATGGTGTCATACAACCATCCAACAGCCCGTGGTCATCCCCTGTCGTGCTGGTAAAGAAAAAAGATGGGACCCTTCGCTTCTGTGTCGATTATCGAAAGCTGAATGCCATCACTAAAAAAGACGTCTACCCGCTGCCCCGTATCGACGATTCGCTCGACAAGCTTCGTCGCGCCCAGTACTTCTCCTCCATTGACTTGAAGAGTGGGTACTGGCAGATTGAGGTTGATGAGCGGGACCGGGAAAAAACAGCTTTTGTCACCCCAGATGGACTGTACGAGTTCAAAGTGCTGCCTTTTGGCCTATGTTCAGCGCCGGCAACTTTTCAGCGCATGATGGACACCGTCCTCGCCGGCCTCAAATGGCAAATCTGCTTAGTCTATCTCGACGACGTTGTCGTATTCTCTGAAACCTTTGAAGAACACCTCGAACGCCTGCGCGCAGTATTAGATGCCCTCCGGTCAGCTGACTTGACGCTCAAGCCCGAGAAGTGCCACTTTGGCTACAAAGAGTTGAAGTTTCTTGGTCACCTTGTGAGTGCCGCAGGCGTTAGGCCAGACCCCGACAAGACTGCTGCTGTCGCCAAATTTCCCGTTCCTGCAAACAAGAGAAGTTTGAAACCTTCCTGGGTCTCTGCACGTACTACCGCCGCTTCATCGCCGATTTTTCCAAAGTTGCCGCCCCCCTGACTCGCCTCATGCGCGATGATACACAGTTCGTGTGGGGCGCCGAGCAACAAGAGGCTTTTGCGGAGCTGCGCAGCCGACTGCAAACAAGCCCTGTTCTTGCGCACTTTTATGAAGACGCTGACACCGAAGTCCACACCGACGCCAGCAATATCGGCCTTGGCGCTGTACTCGTTCAACACCAAGCTGGCGTCGAAAAGGTAATAGCGTATGCCTGCCGCACGCTCTCCCGCGCCGAGACAAACTACTCCACTACGGAAAAGGAATGCCTTGCGGTTGTGTGGGCAACCATGAAATTTAGGCCTTACCTCTACGGCCGCCAGTTTGAAGTTGTCACCGATCATCATTCCTTGTGCTGGCTGGCTAACCTCCGCGACCCATCGGGGCGCCTAGCACGATGGAGTCTTCGCCTCCAAGAATTTGAGTACACCATTGTGTATAAATCTGGCCAGAAGCACGAAGATGCTGACGCGCTGTCGCGCGCACCCGTCGGTTTAGTCGATGAGAGCACGGACGATGAGAGCGGTTTTCTTGGACTGGAGAGTGCTTCAGACATAATGACCCGACAGCGAGCTGACCCGGACCTTCGACCTGTCATTGACCACCTGCAGGGTCGCGCTGCTGATATCCCTCGGCAATTTGCTCGAAACCTGTCTGCTTTCTGTGTCCGGAATGGCGTTCTATACAAACAGAACTCTAGCACTGTTGACCGAGCGTTCCTCCTCGTAGTGCCAGCCGACCTCCGTGCCGATATCCTTTTTGCCTGCCATGATGAGCCCACCTCCGGCCATTTGGGCTTTACACGCACACTCGCCCGAGTTCGTCAAGCCTATTATTGGCCTAAACTCGCTGACGCCGTTCATCGCTACGTCAGAGGCTGTCGTGAGTGCCAACGTCGAAAGGCGCCACCTCTCAAGCCAGCGGGTTTGCTCCAACCTATTGCGCCTCCCCGAACACCGTTTCACCAAATCGGCATCGACCTTCTGGGCCCATTTCCGCTGACATCGGTCGGTAACAAATGGATTATAGTCGCGACCGACTATCTCACACGGTATGCGGAAACCAAGGCGGTGAAGCGTGGCACGTCATCTGAGATCGCCCAGTTTCGAATGGCCTCACGGAGAGACTCAATAAAACGATCGCTGACATGATTGCAATGTACATAGACTCCCAGCACAAGACCTGGGACGAGATTCTCCCGTACGTCACATATGCCTACAACACTGCCATCCAAGAGACTACGCGTTTTACGCCATTTCGCCTGCTCTATGGACGCGACGTTCAGACGATGTTAGATGCCATGCTTCCGTGCTGCACGGATAATCCTCTTATCCCAGACGCTGAGCAGTTTGCTCAACGCGCCGAGGAAGCACGTCAACTTGCCCGCATCCACATTCAGCAACAGCAGGGAAAGGATACGCGTCGCTACAACCTCCGTCATCGACACGTTACATACCAACCAGGAGAGCAAGTTTGGGTGTGGACACCGGTGCGCCGGCCCGGCTTGTCTGAAAAACTGATGTCGCGATACTTTGGACCTTACAAGGTTCTGCGCCGTGTCACAGAAGTGACATACGAAGTCCTTCCAGCGGGTACTGTGCAGACCTCGCGTCGGCAACCACGCTCCGAGGTGGTGCACGTTGTCCGCATGAAATCGTATTTCGCGCAGTAATGTGCGGTGTACTATGCACTCGTTTAGTTGTGTAGGGCACCGCCTCTGTTTTATATTCGTTTTCTGTACTGACTTGCATCGCCCATCGCTCGCGCCCAGTCTGTGCTTTCGATTTTTTTAGGAGGGGGAGTAATGCCACCTGGTGTCCCAGATGTTTTTAGGTGGCACCTGGAAGAAAAGGACGCCGAAGTTGTCTCGCGTGCTGTGCGCGGAACTTTGCCTGCTGGTTGAGCTTCGTCCCGTCTTCTTAGTCACATCTAGCCCTGTTGTCCGTGACAATATACTGATCTGGAAATTTTATAATTCAAGGAGTTCCAATAAATCGAAGGCAGGTTGAAATCCCCCGTGATAAGAACATTCTTTCCGGCCAACCCTAGGAGGCGGTCGTATAAACGGTCCAAGAAAATGTCATCAGCGTCTGGAAGACGATATACCGCACACAAAAAATGTGACTCCGAATAGGGGAGAAAACCTGGGCCAGGGGGCGCTGCGCCGCTCTGTGCGTTCTAGAGTCACTAACGTTGAAGCTCTGGGGTTTAGAGATAACAGTGGCCGGGTGAATAAACCGGCGGTGGAAACTAGCAAAAAACGACTGGAAGATTGGTGGCTTAAAAGCAGAGCAGTGACATAACGTTAGTAATGTAGGAACAAAATTTAATAAATAGAATGATGGTTTAGTTAACCATTCTAAATCAATAATTAAGATATAGGGAAAAAAATGAGCATGATCGCTACTGCTACCACCCCGTTTTAAAGGGGATGCTCCTATATTCCATCCATCCATCCATCCGTTCTGTGCGTCAGCGCTTTCCATGGAGACCCCGTCAAAACCTCCGCGCATGCTGTCGTCTGCTCCGCGCTGCTTTCCAGCACGTGTTCGCGCGCGCGCGCTCGGTTGTTTCTCTCCTCCTCCGGCCGCGTTCTGGCCGCCGTCGCGCTCCAAAAAAGGGGCAAGAATGAAAAAGTGACAGCGCGCTTTTTCGCAAAACTCGTGAAAGTGTTTTTCTCTCTTCTCTCTTTCGTGCTGAAACGATGGTTGTCGGTTTTTTTTTTAGGTATCTCGTACCGCTCGTATCTCGCACCTCTGTTTGTAACTGGCGGTGTCGCAGCAGCCATCGCGGAACCAAGTCGGCCTCAAGAAACAGATGTATGTCATTAATGCCATCACTCGGCGCTTATAAAGAGGAAACACTACGTTAATCGTTCTATCCTCATACGCGATCCTGCTTCGGAAGCTCAAAACTGCGCATTCGCTAGAGGAGATAACTGAACTAGGGATTGCACAGCGTAGTTGTGGAATTAAAAAGACGGAGGTTTACTTGGAGAGATGTCCCCGCCTGCATGAAAAGTCGTCAGGCATTTCCTCGCTCTTCGTCTCGCGGAGAGAGGAAACTGCTGAAAAAATGGCATGGCTCGGCTTCTCGTCAGTGATCCAGGTCGTTAAGAAGCCTCTCATCGTTAAAGGTAGATAAGTCATTGATTTCGGATGGCAGCGCCACAGCAGCGAACTCCCACTGACCGCTGTCAGCAGGAACCAAAGGGTAAGGCGGCATGCTTCGTGCCTTTGTAGGGAACGCGTCCTAAACGCGCAGAAAGCAGGCACCACGGCGCCGGCAGCATCGCCTAAAACGTCTCCTTTCAAGTGAGCAGTCACAGATGGAAAGGAAGGTTCCCAACCAGCACCCGGAGCACTATACTCCGTTTCATACATCAATTGCAACACTGCCAAAGCTACAGCTCTCGTTTGCGCTCTCCGCATCCGCGATGAAAAATAGTTCCTGCTCTTGACGAGAGGAAATAATAGTTGCTTTGTCTGCAAGCTTAATGCATCTTACATTTGCAATCAACTTCATGAAAAGCACCTTTTTCTAGGAAGAAAGGGTCGGATTCGGTGAATTTGTATGTTTTTTATGTCGTTTTCGTTCGTGCCGCGTTTTCGCTGCCCCGCAACCTTGCCAGCTTTGCCACTATATGGCGCTGGCTGTGCCCTCCACGCTGCGCATCTCTTTTTGAGAAAATGGTTCTTCGGTGCGCATTTTTTCTACAAGATCCGCACTGCAAAGATGTCTCGGCATGGGAAGCAAGTTATTGCAAACGTGTATGCTCGGAATAGAGTCCGTTTCCGCAGGAACCACTCGGCCACAGAACAAGCGCGTAGTGATACGCCTTCTGTTTTTTTTTTTCTTGCGGACTACTTGCGTAGCTTTCGCTGCGTTGCACTTGATGTATGAAACGGAGTATAGTCGCTGTGTACACGCGTATCAGTTCTCAACTAGAAGGCTGGACCCTTCATTCTCTGAGCATGGAAGAGACATCAAGAGGTGCCGCCTCAAGTCCTTCAAAATACCTGTCGCTTGCCTCTGCCTTCGAGTACCGAATTCGCGTTCATGTTTTATTTTTATTTTTTTGTCTGAGCCTGCCAACAAGCGCTCTTTGAAAACAATGTCCGCGGCGATCAATTAATCATAATTTCTCACTTTCGAAAGCACCGATAAAAAGCGCCCCTCCAGCCAGCCTCTATGTCAGCCGGGGCACAAAAAAAAGCAAAAATAAGAAACACCACTGGCAAAGAGCGCCGGCTTTGCGCGCACAGACGCACGACCATCCCCCCTCGTCCTCACTCTCCTTCTCCCGCTCCGCGTGCACGTGCGGCTGCCTGTAGCACGCGCTCCCGAGCGAGCGGGCTGCGCAGACTCCGCAGACAGCCGCGCGCAGCGCGGCCGCGGATGCACGTAGGTTTTGTAGTTCCTCTCCGCTCCGCTGGAAACCGAGCGCTGGCGTCGCGGAGCAAACTCCAGCTTTGGTTCCCTATAGGCAAATTTTCAACAAAAGACTTTCATGCATACCAATTTGTTCACAGACAGTAACATTAACGTAACACTTTGTAACAACTGCTACACCGCCACCACGCGCGCCTCTGTCACGCCGATATAGGTGATACCCCGGGGGCACGATTTCATCGTCATGTATTTCGTCGTGCAGCCAGGTCTCAGTGATCACACAAATATGGGGATGCGTCTAATGCGTCTGTTTTGTTCGCTATGCTTCTAGCGCTTAGCGAGCTCAGCTGCTTCAGCTTTGTTTGCTAGCTATCAGGCAAGGAGGCTGCCTTTTTCGGCAGCGCTGGGCAAGACATGGTGTTGTCATCTCATATGTAAAACTGGTCGTCGACACGAAGTTTATCATGAAATAAGTTCACTTTTTTCCCTTCGTCTTTTTCGCTCTTTGCACTTTCGGAGCGTCTCTGCGCAGTAGTCATTTTGGACGGATATGCCGGATCCTTTCATGGCTGCAGTCTCCTTCCGGGGTAATCTTGGAGCCCAAGAAGAGAAAATCTGTCGCAGCTTCCACTTCTTGTCCCTTGATGCTCCAGGACTTGAAAGGGCAAGACGTTGAGCTTATCTTCAAATATTTATTTCACAACCTTGCTGCGCAAAGACGATTCCGATTCATCAGAACTGCCTTCAACGCCAAAAACAATAAGCTTAGGGTTTCCGGCTACGGTTTTCCAAGTCGATTAACTTTGTGTGTTCTACCCATTGAGCCTCTTGCATTTTATCAATGATCGTTTGGACATCAGAAGTGGCTGTCATCAGACATCAGAAGATCTGTCTCTGTAGCCCGCTGTCGTTTCCTGGCTTCACCGAGACGGCGTGACTTTTCTTTCTGTTTATCAGGATGCATAGCGAGTGCTTCAGCTGAGGAAGCGCGAGCACTTATATACCCATCGTTTACCTCCTCCTCCTCCTCTCAACTGCGGAAGTAGAGGTGACAGCAGCGCCTCCACTCGGTAGCAGCGCGGCTCCAGCTGCAGCGCGCCGTGAACGCTATCTGGAAAGAAGGGACACCTCTCCCCCTAGAATGGAAAACAGCGATTGTCACCTTCATCCCTAAGCCGGGTAAGCCGATCAATACCGATCACCTCCGACCTATCTCCCTAACGTCTTGCGCAGCAAAGCGCATGGAGGCCATGGTTCGAGATCGCCTCTCTGAATATCTAGAGGCCCGCAATACTTTCGCAGAAACGATTTTCGGATTCCGACCTCAGAAGTCAGCACAAGACATTCTGCTTCAACTCAGCCACGAGGTACTCACGCCTGTCGAGCACCCTCACAATGACAAGGTGGTTCTCGCCTTGGATTTGAAGGGTGCTTTCGACAACGTGAAACACAATGCCATCCTCGCTCACCTCGGTGAGACACAATGCGGACACAACACATTTAATTACGTAAAACAGTTTTTAACGGACCGTGAAGCTTTTCTCCGCATTCAGGACAAGGAGCACGGTTCTTATACTATGGGTACGCGGGGTACGCCACAAGGCGCAGTGCTGTCCTCACTACTCTTTAATTTGGCAATGTTTCATCTCCCTGCCCAACTAGGTGAGGTTCAAGGTATACAGCATGCGCTGTATGCCGACGACATCACCATTTGGGCTACAGAGGGCAACATTGGTCAACTGGAGGACTGCCTGCAAACATCGGCGGGCATAGTGGATCGCTATGCTACGTACTGTGGTCTCCAGTGCTCTCCTCAAAAATCAGAATTCGTGCATCTATGCCCCTCGCCGAGATGCAAGACACCAATACTTCTCTCTCTGGCTAGTGGACCCATACGCGAAGCCACAGAGATTAGAGTCCTCGGACTCTTTATTCACCAAAATCGTCGCGCTGACACACTAGCCAAGCTTCGCAAGGTTGGCGACCAAGTGGGCCGCATGGTCCTCCGCGTCTCCAACAAGCATGAGGGCCTCAGAAGCAGGGATACGATGCGACTCGCCCATGCTTTTGTGACGAGTCGAATTCTTTAATCAACTCCATACCTGCGCTTGCGCAAGCATTATGAAGACATCCTGGAGGTCACTCTCCGCAAGATGTTCAAGAGGGCGCTCGACCTCCCGATCTCTACCTCCAATGCGAAGCTCCTTGCATTGGGAGTGGTAAACACCTATCGGGAGCTACGCGAGGCGCACCTCACTAATCAATACACGCGTGTTGCGCAGATCGTGTCCGGTCGTCGCCTTTTGGACCGGCTACATATACAACACAACCATCATATTGAGGAAAGGGTACGAGTGCCAGAGCTATGAAGAGGCGCCCTCCGTGTTCGACCCCTTCCTACCAAAATGGACAGAGAAGACCACAATGGAAGGCGTCAGGTGCGGGCAAATGTCCTGCACCGCCATTATGGCTCTAAACACAATGTTTTCTATGTGGATGTACCGGGCCCGCACCATTCCAGGGGAGGATGGTACACGGCTGCAGTCGTTCACGAGGAAAGACAGTTGGATGGCCTCACTTTTAAGGCCCCTAGCGCAACCCACGCGGAGGAGGTAGCAATCGCCCTGGCTGCCTCCCACCCTCAATGGGTGGTAGAATACCTCCTGGGAAAATGTGTCGGCTCCGTCCTCACCAGGGAACTCAATAGCGGCCAGATTGAGGCTCTCTTAGGGAAAGTAAGGCTAATGTGCGGAGGGAACGACATGGTGGGTCCGAGGGCCGTAACAGCAGTACTTGACCACGTTGTCAAGACGGATCCGTTTCATCTTGGAGCAAAATCAAGGCAGCTAAAGTCGATGCGGAAGAGATAATTTCTGCTCGGCCACAATCATTAACCGAGGAAAGAAGGAATTATGGTGGCATCTCCTGTCATCCCATTACTATCACATATTCCGGTTTAGCTTACGTCGACGGATACATTGATAGTGACTTCGGGTGTGACGCTTGCGCTATCTTTCTTGAAACTAGCGAAAGAAGCAGCCCCATGTACACTATTTTACGAGGACAAGAATTCTCGTAGACTGCATTATCCAAAACCAGATTTTATTGCCCTATTGGGCAAGATTTTCTTAAAAAACTAAACTGATGCACCTACCACACATAAATGTTCTCGAAGTACTTCAACTCCTGATTCAAGCAGCACAATTGAGAATTCGCCATTGCTGAGTTGCCCGGAAGGAATTAACAACAGCCTATAAGGTCCGCTTCTTTGATATCTGAAAAATTTATCAGAATCCTTGTCAATTATGCCAAGGAAGGGACAAACAGAAAT
Organism: Amblyomma maculatum; assembly: GCF_055883805.1. Taxonomy (NCBI): domain Eukaryota; kingdom Metazoa; phylum Arthropoda; class Arachnida; order Ixodida; family Ixodidae; genus Amblyomma; species Amblyomma maculatum. The sequence goes on along the minus strand of NC_139349.1, from coordinate 174,014,540 downwards.
TACAGGCCAGCTCCCTATATGAACAAACCGTCCGGGAAGGTATTGAGACTGTGAATTTCCTAATCGCAGGTCACGTTTTGATGAATTGATGAATATTTAGTACAATGTATAACTTTGAAGGACAATTTTTTATTGTTTGCCGCTCTTTTCAATTATGCATAACTGTTCATGCCCATTTCCTTGATTAAAAGTTTTTGTTTATCTATATAATAGACCGACTACGTCTGTTGTACACGTGCACCAGTCGCGCTACTACATATACATATTAACGCGACAGCGTTAAGGAGCTCGTGTCGCAGAAAAGCCGGTGTCGTCGGCGTCGGTGGCGTTGGCCGTGAGCGATAAATCCCGGCATGCACTTCATAAATAAAAAGCAACTTCCAAGATGGGCTGGGTGGGAATCGAACCAAGGTCTCCGGAGTGTGAGACGGAGATGCTACCACTTAGCCACGAGTTTTTTTTTTCTGTATTGCATGAATTAGTACAAATACATCAGTAAAAGATCGTGATTGCGATGCCCCTTGGCTGACAACCGTGTCTAATGGACTTTCATTACCACAAGTTCGCCCATCAGACTCAAGACCTCCTCCGCAGCGTCTTTCTGCTTCAAAATTTCTTTCAGTTTATACACTTGTTCAACAAAACAATGACATACGGATCGTGCATCGACATCACAGTGTCTATAAGCCATCCTACTCCTCCAGATACTGTGAAGGCCCAGTAACATGATGAGGTCATACTGAAAATCATCGTTAATAGTTGTCAAGTACCGAATTCCACGTGGCGTCAATGGCAGGTCTTTTTTAAGTGTCCTTTGTAACACATCCCAATAAAACACCGCATCCCAACAATCCAGGAACACGTGCTCAACTGTTTCAGGTTTCCTACATAGTAGACAGTTTGAGCCCCAAGGTACAAAAAGGCCCTTTTCTTCCATCCATGTTTTGACTGGGAGGGTTTCTGTATGCAATTTAAAAAAGAATGTTTTTACGCCCGGTGCAACAGTCATGTTTTTAACTCGTTTGAGCACATCTTTCCCTGGGCCTTCACAGTATAAAGTTTTGTACAATGGAGCTGGGAACAATTGTGAAATAGATCCTTGTACAGTCGCCTAGGTGGTACCGTCGCTAAATACTCTACAGAGTACCTCACGCGCAAAAACTTGAACGACCACACCACTTCTCGCAGGAAGCGTGACACAGTGTATCCCCGAGCAGAGCATGATGAGACTATAAACTCTGGAATTGCACTGGATAGCATGGTTTGCATAAAGGTTCTCGGGAATGCATCTTTTTGGTCACGTAGGAAACAAAACCTTAAAACCATCTGCCGCACATATAGATGCATTAGAGACATCATCATCATCATCAGCCTGACTATACCCACTGCAGGGCGGAGGCCTCTCCCATATTTCTCCACTTAACCCGGCTCTGTGCTAGCTGCATCCACTTGACCCCTGCGAACTTCTTAATCTCATCCGCCCACCTAACTTTCTGCCGCCCCTGCTACGCTTTCCTTCCCTTGGAATCCAGTTTGTTACCCTAAGCGACCATCGGTTATCCTCTCTTCGCACTACATGTCCTGCCCATGTCCATTTCTTCTTCTTAAGTTGCACTAGAATGTCAATAACTTGAGTTATTTCTCTGACCCACTCTGCACGCTTCCTATCTCTTAATGTTACACCTACCATTTTTCGCTCCATAGCCCTCTGGGTTGTCCTCAACTTAAGTAGAACTCTCTTGGTTAGCCTCCACGTTTCAGCGCCATAGGTGAGTACAGGTAAGATGCAACTGTTATATACTTTCTTCTTTAGCGATACCGGTAAGCTGCTAGACATAATAGACATAGAGACAACCCTCCGTCTTTAACTCGCCGAAAGAGATTATCTCTGCTAATTCGTTCCCGGCTGGACGACCAAATGAAGACCGCAAATACACGATGGAACCTTTGTATATTGCTTCGAGCACAATACATTACTTGAAGTAAATACATTATTCTTGCAACCAAAAAGGTATTGCATACAGTCGCACTGGCGAAAATAGAGAGATTACGTCCCATACATCCTTTCGTCCTTTCCCGTATTTCTTCCGCTTTTTCATTCCAGTAATTCGTATTTTCCCCGTATTTGTCCAATGGAACTCCCAAATAAACTCCGGTCTTTGTAGCCCATCTTACCCCACAGAAAATTTCCGGTTCCTCTTCCCATTCCCCGTGCCAGACTCCGAGACTTTTCTTTAAATTAACAGCACTACCAGTCTGCCTGCAATACCTTTGTGTTACTTTCAAAGCTTCCGAAACGCTTTCACGATCTTCACGAAAAAGCGCCACATCATCAGCGTATGCCAATATTTTCACTTCACATACTCCCAGCTTAAAACCATGGACGTATTCGTTAGCAATTACCATTCTACACAATTGTTCCAAATATATAGCAAAGAGGAGAGGAGACAGTGGACATCCCTGCCGCACAGATGTTCTTACATCAATTCTTTCAGATAACACTTTGTTAATCATAAGGCGTGTAGAACAACATGCATAAGTCATTTTAACTCCTTTCAATACAACGGCACCAACACCAATATGTTCCAACAAACAGTAGAATATTTCATGAGACACACGATCAAATGCTTTTTCGAAATCCACTTGAACCATGGCCACTCTCCTGTTTAGAGCATCGCAGCACTCGAACACACTGCGCGCTACATGAATATTATTAAATATGCTTCTGGTCTTTATTCCACATGCTTGATGAGGTCCAACAATATCTTTTATAATGTATTGCAATCTCTTAGCTAACACCTTCATCAGAATTTTATAATCAACATTTGTTAACGTGATCGGTCTATAGCTTGTAACTTTTAAAAGCATGGCTGGCTCATCAGTCTTGGGAACCAAGACCGTATGCGCGTTGCTAAACGACGGTGGCAGATAACCCACATCAAAGCAGTCCTTGAAAAGCCTATAGAGCATGACAGATAACTCACTTTTAAGGCTCTTGTAAAAGGCCGCACTCAAACCATCTGGACCCGGGGACTTTCCGACATTCAATTCATCAATGGCCTTTTCTATTTCCTCCACACTTATTTCGTTCTCTAACTCTTCAGTAACTTCGTTGCCTAATATTGGCATCAGAGGTAAAAAGTTATCTCTAAACCCTTCTTCACTTGGTGCTTTGCTCGAAAACAGCTCACGGTAATGTTCCACGAAGGCGCTCGTAATTCCGTCTTGCTCATCATGCATCTGCCCCTTGTATTCAATAACCGTTATCTCGTTCGCGCGCGCATATCGCTTTTCATCAGCGAGGGCGCGTTTTGTTGGCGTCTCTCCACCGAGCCATTTTTCCGTGCGCGCTCTTATCGCACCGCCTCTGTACTTCTGGGCATCCAAAGCTTCTAGCCTAACTTTGATGCCTTTTATATCATGCATGAACATACCCGGCGTTCGTTCTTCTTCGTAGCCATACAAGAAACAAAGGTTGAGGATGAGCAGCAAACAGATAATATGGTGTTTGGTTTTCGGTCACGCTTCATGCAGTCGGTTTGTCGGCAGGTTGCTGTATTTTCCTGAGGAAAGGTGTAGGCATAGCAGTGGAGCAAGTAATAACTTGAGCAAGGGGGCGTTTCGTCGTGTGCGACATCAAGTACGAAACCTGTGCGGTGAGGGTGGTGGTCCTGTATGCACCAACGACACAAAAAGAACGGCGCGGCTTTTTTGAGCAGTTGGTGCCTTTCCTTGAAAGCAGTCGTGCGCTTATATTTTTAGGAGATTTCAACTGTGTTGTAGACTCTAAGGATCGTTCGAATAGAAATGTTGGGAAAGACCAAAGTGCCGAATTCCTGCAGTGTGTCCTCAATGAGTGCAGCTTAGAGGATGTAACAGTCCTGGTGAATGGTGAGAAAACGTGTGCAGTACACATTTTCAAGGTAGTAGTCACGCGCGACTTGACAGAATATATGTGTCGCCGGAGTTTTCGCCTACCTGTGAACAGTATGAAGTGAAGCAAGTGTCATTTAGCGACCATTGCTAAGTTACGGTCACGCTGGGCGGAACGAAGCAGAGTAAATCAAAAATGAACTGGGACTTATGGAAAATAAACTCGAGGCTTACAGAAGACGAACTATTTTTAAGAAAAGTTAAGGACTCAGCCACGAGTTCGATGCTTGAAAGCGGTACAAAAGCGCTTCTAGTGAATGCGGTGTTGCCTTAGAAACGTGCCGTAGAACGTTATACTGCGGCGTATGTCGGTAATTATGAGCATGCTACTTACAGAAGTCGCAGTTACAAGTAGCGAAGTACGTTTCCGCTACATTTATTCTGAGCTCTGCGCACATGCAGAGCCATCTTGCGGCAAACACAGAAGAACCCCTCCTCGCAATGTGCGGCGCTGCCCCGACACGTGGCGCGCCACTCGCCCCTGACGTTTTGCCGTGCACCCTGACGGGTTGTAGAATCAAGCGTCTTTCCTTTCTTTAGATCGCTATCTTCGCTCACCCGCTTGTCCCCTTCGGGCCACGCGGGTACCGGTGCGAGGATGCCCAATACCCTTGCGTTTAATAAGTTTTCTCGCTCTCTCCCCTTCCAACATCCAGCGTGCGTCACTCGAACAGTGGTGTTTAGGCGACGCGGCTCCTCTTTCCGCTCACAGCGCGATTGCTAGGTGCAGCGTCTGATGCCGGACGCCTCTGACGTGATTGCTGCGCCGTAGCGCTTCTGCTGGGAAAGCGTCCCCTGCGATGTGTGCCGAGCTGCTTCCGAGGAATCATGCTTCTGCGTGGTGCTCCTAAGCGAGATAGAGGACGATCCCATCAAGGCGTCAGCCCCATGATCGCGTCCGCCTTCATGGCGCGTCGCTGCCCGGCTTTCTCCCTCCGAGACACCGAGTTCTTTGGTTCGTTCCGCTTGCTCAGGCGCACGTTTCGTTGCCGCGCCGAACGCTGCGTTGCTCGGCGCTCACCGCGTGATTCGTGAGTGCAAAGTCCGACGCGGGGCGCGTCATCAGTGATTGCTGCGCCGTAGCGCAGTCTTACACTCCTTGGCAGGTCGACGGGTGTTGTATTGCAGGACCTTGCGCGCTCGCTCTTGAGACGCGTGTGATGGAAGCGGCACCGTCTACCAGTGCCGGTAGCGCTGGGCGGTGCGAACGAGGTGCAATAACGCTATCCCGTTCCACTCTTGAAGGCGAAGCTTAAGCGTCCTCCAAATTTTTCTCTTTCAACCGACTGATTTCTTTTTAAAGAAGCTAGAACAGCTCACTCCACTAAACAACTGCAATTTTAACTATATGCGTAAACTGCGCGCCATGCGCGCCATGAATTTTCGCCGGTGCCTCTTTTGCTCTAAACGAATACGGCAGCAGTTGACAGAATCTCATCAATTTGTCATACACACACGTGAGGTCGCGCAGCCCCTGCTCACAGCTTTCAAAGGCACACTGCATAGCCTGGTACATTTATACCTTTATTTTTGTACAAACTTTAGTGGCAAAAAGTGTTGAGGTAGTGTACTCGAAGCTTCATTCGACCGTGCTCGGCCGCACTGACGCAAGCGCAGGCGCGTGCAGATTATTGACTGTATTTTATTCCACATATACGGCGTATTTGTATAAACCATGAGAGGTGAAATATCAGAACCTGCCAGTTGCAATTGAGGTGGGCGGAGCGGAGAGCGAGCGCGAGTTTCCCATGCGCGTGAACGGCGGAAGTAGAGGCGCAGCAGTGGGGCGGTGGCGACCCCACCGAGGCGCGGCAGAGAAGAGAAGAGAAGCGCGCTTTTCCTCGAGACCGGCCGTGCTCGCATTTGGTATGACGTCACAGTGACGTCATCATCTCATCCGCGGCGCGCCGTGCCTACCGACCGCCGCCACGCGACGTCTCTACTTCAAGCAGGAGACACATGTGCGAAAGCTTGACCGGCATACCGCAGCGAACGCCGCATGCGAACTGCCGCCGCAGTGCCAGCCGGGACACATGGAGCACCGCGCGTCCGGCGAGCGAGCTCCCTCAAGCTCCGCCCACAGCCGGTGCCACTGCGCAGCGGAGACGGAAGGCTGCTTGCAGCGATGTTATCAGAAGGATTGTCTGCTGTACTCGTGCAACAACAGCAAGCCTGCACACGTACGAAGCTTTCGGCAACGATGCCACCCGCGGACGCGCTGGGCGACGAACTTCACCGATTCGTGCTTGCCCTAGTCGTCGCTAGGCCTAGCCGGTGTCGTACCGAAGAGGCAGCGGACCGCGCTTCGGAACGGGCCAACGCTGTAATAAAGGTTCGAATTTCATCACCAGGGTACTGAGAAGGCCATCTTATAATAGAATGAACATAAGCTCGATTTGAGCGGCGCATTCGGCAGCGGAGCGAGCAGACATTTGGCGATCGACCGGGCAGCAGCAGCTGTTGGGCGAACAAACTCGCTTGTGTCGCAGTTATCACTCGTAGCAGCTCTTCAGTGTTGGCTGGCGATCTTCACAATTTACTGGTAGTTGACAGACCTGTATTTAGTGACTTTTTATGCACACGAAGAAACAATACTGAAGGGTTTTCCAGATGCCGGCGCGTCCGCGTCGTCTGCTCGGTGGTACCTCGACGGTGGAGGCGAGAGGCGCTCCACCCACGGCTCCACCGCACAGCCCCCCTACGTCACCGTGACGTCGCCGCTGTTCGCGCTCGCATTGGCTGCAGCCACTCGCCGGAGCGTCGCTTCGCCAGGCTTCGCATGCGGACTGCCGGAGACATCTGCCCGGTTGGACGCGGGCGGCGAGCGCCGGAGCGGATCGCACTCGCTTTTCGGACATGTGTCCCCGCCTTCATAGCCCATCTCTTGCAGCTGGTATGACGTCACAGCCATCTGGAGTCATTACAGGTCAAACGTGCCTACCGACCATGGCTACGCGAAGGGCTGAAAATGGGAGTAGTACTGCGTTCGCAATAATAATAACGATCTAATAATACGACTATTTGATCTACAAGATGTTCTGGAGAGCGTTTCGTACGTGACTTAAAAGTGACACGGCCGCTCGATGGAAGCGCACTAGGTGCGGCCTGCTACGTCGCCCGAAACCGGCGGAAGGCGCCTACTTCCAGTCACCACCGCCGCGGCGCCACCGTTCGGGGACAGCCGCGCGCGGAGAGCTTCGCCTGGCTGCGCTTTGAGGGAGGCGTCGGCGTGGCAGAAGCCTTTTATTTTAGGGATATGAGCTCCGCTTCACACAATTTGGCAACACGAATTAGTATATACTGTCATGTCCAGTGTGACCATGTCAGCTCTTAGCGCTTGCTCGGTAAGGATGTATACTGGAGAGTACCCCGAAAAACGTACAGTGACGGTGGTTCAAGGCCACTGGATTGGAGAGCTCGCATTACCGTGATGTTGCATTCGGATCCAGTTGTTTGTCACATGAAAATGTGACCCGGCTGTGAACAATTGAAAGCTGTTCAGCTGCCATGGTAGCCTAACGCATAACCACTTAATTAACTATGTCGCGAATTCCGTGTCATTTTCATACCATTTGCCCATTCCTGCATACAGATTTTATACACAAATTGATGTCAACCTGTTCTAAGCTGCCAGCGCTATCCAATAAAAAAATGTCCTACTATGAGCAACCTCTGTAAAAATGCCACATGTAACCAACCTTTCTATCTCATTCTGACAAATGTTACGGTGGAAATAAGAAGATGTTAATTAGGTTAAATCTAGATGATAACCTGGGATCTTCGACTCAGTTGGAGACTTTAAACTTTGTACGGCAGAACGCTATTCGTCATGCATGCTTCCCGCATTTTGCATGACCGGACAAAGTAAGCGAGCTTGATAGAGCCGGTCTGCCTCAAGGTGCTACGTATATGCGCCGAAAGTTTTTATTACTATCTTTATTGGCTGTTCGCAAACCCATTCAATTTTACTGGTTCATAATTTTCAATGGAAGAACGCGCATCGAGTGTTCCTTTTGTGAAACTCTCAGCTGCGATCACAAGAATGTTCACGCTCCAGAGCGCAACTGCAGCCGAGATTCAGCGAGCAGCAGAGTACGGTTATTTATTGGCCACAGAAAAAGAAAGCAACAAAATTACCAATCGCAGAGGGAAAACCTTTCTTGAGAAAGGTTTATGCCATAGCCATAAACGTCGCTCCACTATAGAGTTCACATTTCCAGCCCAGCTCGCTATCAGTGGGGGCAGCAACTTAACGATATCTTGCATAGCGCCTTAGCATGGGCACGATCATTTTTTTTATAGATTAGCTGCAAGTACTGTGTACAGTGAGAAAACAATGATGAAATCAAAAGTTTACACAGCTTACTACTTTGCCGGACCTCTTCAGACATCATCCTGTTAAAAGGTGCTCGTAAGCTGACAAAGCTTGATTACTTTCTTTGCGGGGTACATCAAGCCTCCATTGTCCTTGGTTTTCATTAACTTGTAACTGGTCCAGTTGACTTATATTTCCTGCAACAGGCTCTTGTACGACTGACATGTCGCCTCAAAACCATTACCAAATATTGCATAAATTAAGCAACAACCTGGTAGTGATAAACAAAACTTGGGGTTCTTAAGTCCCCTTGAGGAGCCTCGTTAGAGTGCCCGCACTTTGCTACCTGCTTATTCACCATATCCCGTAATTGCTGCCTCTGTCGCATATAATTAGAATGCAGCCTTAAGCCACCTCATTATATGAAAAAGCACCATACACATAGCTATATAAAGCCCCACTTTACCGAAGCTGTACGAACGTGCCCTATAGGAGTATAGTGTGCCTGACTTGGGATCTAAGGGTCCCACTTTAAATAATTCCCATTTCACCCTTCCATCTTATTGACTCTCTCTGGTTTGGACATTGAACATGTCATGTGTTCTCACTGCGCTAAAGGTGTCTGGCCATATCACCAACTAAAGTGCCTCTTACAGAGGTTTTTTTTTTTTCGACTTTCCGCCGACAGAGCGGGCGCCGGATTTTCTGTGGATCGTTGCTTTTCATTTTACCGCATTGGCTCAAACAGTCTCAAGAGTATAAACAAATGTTGTAAGCAGGCTCCTTTACATGCAAGGCCACTCAGACTAGCGCGGCAAAATTCAGAACAAATTGCATGCTTATATAAAAAAAACACTTTTCGTAGCTTTTTCTGATATGTCCTCGCAACATAACCTGCGAGAAAAGCTTCTGGTGCTACCTCATCGTGTTCATCTGCCTCACAACACATCGTTAAAAATCCTAGTTCACTGACCAGCTCCCTGGTAGCTAAATAGGTTAACGTGACGGCAACACAGGAAAAGAGGCCGACACAATTAGCGCGGTTGTGCCATCTTCTTCTCCTGTGTTTCCGTCACGTTGTTTGCACGGTTAACCTATAATTAATCACCAACAAGTCCACTCTGCTGTCCCTTGTAGCAAATTCAATGGCAGCTGGTAGGGTATTATGATTCATCATCTGGACTTTTTAACCTCAGCGCCGCTTTCATTTCAGAGGAAGCGAGTGCATTTCCACTCCTCGCTGCTGTCTTTGCGTGAAGCGATCTCAGCAGATAAAATTAGAGGATCTCTTAGATGTCTCTTAAGCGGAGTACGGCGAAAGCCTACCCTTCTCCTATCATTTGCTTGTCATCGTTTGCCACAGTTCATTTCAAGTTGTCGTTTGATATATTGGTCGTTTCCCAGTCATGGAGAGTCTGCCTGCGTAGTCATTGTAGCCCTTATCACTCATAACTAAGCAGGTTACTCATTTAGAATCAGCAGTGGTCATTACACGTCGTTTCACATATTGGTCATTTCGTAGTCATTAACAGTAATGATGAGTCATGTCTAGCTATTATAGTCATTACCACACATCGCTAAGCAATTTTACTCATTTCTAATCAATTGCGGTCATTACATGTCGTAGTTTGATATACCGGTCATTACAAATCATTTTAGTAATTATTAAGCTATATTAGTCATTAGCATTAGTCATTACCTCTGTCAATGTCTATAACGTTTATTGATTACCTATCACCATCAATCATTTTCATTCTCAATCTCCCTCTTTGCACGTCCGCTTTTGCGACTGACACACCAGTGCACAGATGCGACGCACAGATTATAGGCACAGCTTTTGCGCACAGATTTTCGCTCAATGAGCCTAGAACAGCTTTCGCCTTAACAAACGCATCCGGTCTCATCGGTAATGTGCTTGCACACGCGCACACAAAAAAGTTTGCGTTTACCACGCACAGGCGATGCGAACGCGCCCAGAAAGGAAGCAAACCGCGCTCTCAGAGCCGGCGACCCCGGCGGCGACGTGTCCCCGAACAGTGGCGCCCTCAGCAGAAATAGCGGGCGCAACTGTAAACTCCCCAAGGACGCGCTTGCCCATTGACGGCGGCGCGACGCAGCAGGCCGCACCCAGTGCGCTTCCATCGAGAGGCCGCGACAGTGACTTCCAGACATCTAAAAGATTCATCGCATATTTGTTCATTGCAAAATATCTTGTAAACATCTCAGAAAAATTCTATGCATCTAAAAAGGTTTTTTTTATGAACACCAAGCCGTTTACTAGACAACTACAGAGTGTCTTGGCAGGGCATGTTTTTTACTGGTCAATGTTTCTTCAGGGCATACTAGACGCACGGATTGAACAATGCTACATAGCCTTCCATGCGAGGGCATTAAAGTGAAAGAAACGCAAGCACTATTCACCTTGATCTGCCAGTACACCCTCGCTTATGTTTACCTCACAATCTCCGAAATGTATACGCTTCTATGGTGAGAACTGCCAATCGACTGTTATATATGGTATTTTGTGGCTGGTTATTATTTTTTGTTTTTTTTGGGGGGGGGGAGGGGGGATTGGGATAGTTTGGTTTAAACATATTTTATTTAAAACTATTCATTCATGCCAGAGCACAGAACTAAACTGAAAAGTGAAAGCTGTTCTAGCCACGCACACACAGTCTACACAAGTTATTGTAACATCTTGAAAACGTTTGGGAAGTATGTGCTTCCGAATAAAAGCTTCATCTGCTTGGTTTGAGCATAACTTGAAATATTTTAGAAATTTTATTATTTCATCTCTTCGACGTAGTAAAGTTTTTGCTTCGGCGTTGTTGGTTGACTGGATGGTGGGAGCAAGCCAGCAAGTTGGTGGAGCAACTTAGTAAACAACCGGAGAACTTTATACAAGTAAAACAAGAGGTGGTACAACAGTTATGACAAAGGAAAACTAGCCGCGGTCGGCTACGCCGACCGCTAAACAGAGCGAAAAGGGACTCCGCGTCCCGCAGTCGAGATGGCGCCTCTTGCCCCAGCTCCAAACCAATAGTATAGTGCTCTAGAATATTGCAACAGCTACTCCAAACGCTCGGCCAGCGCGAGCGCCCTATCGCAAAGGGTAGCTCCAGCAAAAGACACTCGGGAGCCGTCCCGCGCTCCTGAGATGAGCCAAGAGCGCGCCCCTTTCCACACGTGAAAAATAAAAATACAGTAACTGTAGCTTCTCTTCCCCGCAAACGCATGTGTGCTGCTCGTTGGAGCCTGTCCGACCGTTTCACTGACTTCAGTTGATGTACTAGTAAGCTACACGCGGGACGAAAGCCAGACCCATCTCGCAGGATTTATGGCTCCCGGCCGTTCTCACTCGGGCGACGGGAGCCGCGTTGATGAGTGTCCGCTCGAGGGAAGCATAGTGTCTCTCCTGTAGCAAATGGAAGCGTGTGACGGGAGTACGAACAGAGAGCCTGCGTTCATGAACTAATGGTTTCCCTCTAGGAGCCAGGTGTTTGAAAAGAGACCAGATGTGACGCGCAGCTCTCACTACGGCACCCCGCCGAGACATCCCTTCCCAGCCAAGCATGCCAAAAGTACAAACGGCAACACGCCGGACCTTACAGGAGAGCAGCACTTAAGGTGATAGCCCGAAATGAATTGCTTGGAATTCTTACAGTCATGCATGCATGTTTTGCCATATTTGTCGTAATATTGTACCGTGTCAGCCTCGGAGCCCGCAAGCAGTCTGGCACCGACGACGAAGTCGCTTGCACTCGCTCGAGCTGGGTGCTTGGTTGAAGTGTCGCCGCCGCCTCAGTTGTGCCCTGCCCTGAATTCAAGGAACTGCTATCGACAACCTTGACCCTCAAGGCGTTCCTGAGGTCGTGACAATATAACAATGTTTCGAAATATTGTAGCTGGAAAGGTGGGAGCACTAACTGAACTGGAACGTTTCATAGCTGACTCAAAGATTACTTTTAGACACCAACAAAAGTTCATGACATACTGAGCGGTGCAAACATCTTGTAGATATCTCGAAGAGAAATTTAATACGTTTACAAAGGTGATCCATGACGTATTGTACATTGCAAAACATCTTGTAAATACCTCAGGCAAATTCCGTTTACAAAAAGCTGTTCTGCATACGAAGACATTTACTAAATGTCTTAAGAAGTGAGAGGAAGAAGAAGTGTCTTCCTGCTAAGGTGGCTTCATCGCTCCTCTGAAAATTCTTGCCGTCCTTGTAAGCACCTGTCCTGTCTCCAGAGATGTGGATCTTCTATTTCCGAGGAAGCTCCAGACGTCCTCTCCGCGTCAGGTTGCGAGACCTCCGGCGCATGCTACTCATGTATGATTGCAGCTCAGGTCGGCACGGAGGCTAGGCCTAGTGCTGCCGCTGCCACGCTGGCAGAGGTAGCTTCGCCGGAGTTGCTCGCTGCAACTCCTGCCCTGCCGTCGACACCTCAACCTGACCATCGGCCTCAGGTCCAGCTTGGTGCTCCCGGTTCTTCAGCACCAGCGCCCATTCAGCCTTCCCAAAATGGACAACAACCCGTAAGTGAACTGTTCTCTGGGCGGAGCACGGCTATGGCCACTCAGCTAACACGACGAGATGCACATCCAACAGTGCGACCTGAGGAGACAAGCTTTCCAATGAACCTATCGGCTCCACCATCAGTATCAACGAGCACCCGTGCCCCTCACAAGCGTCCTTCGGAAGATAATCAATCGAATTCGTCCTCGGCAAGTGGTGGCTATCAAGGAAAGCGCTCCTGTTTAACTATCGAAAACCAGGTTGCACCTACACCGGGATCGTCATCTTATAAGGTGGCGATTAAATCTCTAGCCAACAAAAGCCTCACCGATATACCAAACAGGATCATCCAGGCCAACTTGGACGCGTGTCTCGGAACCAGAGGTTTTCGGGGCTTCACGGCAAGGAAGAAGTCACACACTATAGCTGTGTGGCTCCCGACACTTACTGCGGTGGAACGTGTCCAAGCGCTTAGTTATATTTCAGTCACAAGTGAGATCTCAGTGCCTGTGCAAGTGTATCTAGTTGAAGGCTCCGACTTGCAGCGTTGCGTCGTTTACAACTTCGACATAAACGAAGATCAAACCACCCTTCAACGTGAGCTGTACTGCCCAACGCACCGAGTCATACAGGCCCGACACATAGGAAAGGGGCGTTCCTGCATGATCACCTTGCAAGGCCCTCCGATACTCCCAGCCTGTCTGTACTACTACGGTTGCATATTAAGGCCACGGCCGTATAAACCGAGTGTGGTTTACTGTTATAACTGTTTTCGGACAGGGCACATGCGCAAATCTTGCCCCTTTGCTACTGCCGATGAAGGTGCGTCTGAAGCAAATGTTACGTACCGATGCGGCCTCTGCAAATCGGACGACCACGAGATAACATCTCCAAGTTGTCCGACAAAGCAAAACGCAACGCAGAAGGCTCGTCTTCGGAACACTAAGCGTTGGCCAATAGAGGACATGAAACCGGTGCAGACATCCAATCGCTTTGCAGCTCTTCAGTATGATGATGACGAGTGGCCAGAGCTTCCTGAGCCCGCTTCGAATGCACGTCCAGCTAGGACAAAGTCTAATGATACAGTGCTCAAGAAACGCCGTCGACAACAGCCAATACAGCAGCGTATACTGGTCTACCAGACGACGATATGGCTGTAGTGGATGAGCAAATCAATCGTCTCTTAGCAGAAGTTTTTAAGCTCCGACAACACCGCGAAATGCTTGCTCGACGTCGGCGAGCTGCAGAAGTAACCGCCAAATCTAGTAATTGCCCAACACAACCGCCTTCATCCCGCACAACAGGGCCATTTGCTGCCTCTTCCCAGAGTACCACAACGCCCAATGATAACTCTGCAACATCGCTGTTCCGCTATATGGTCAACCAGTTGTCCAACCTGACATCCGTGATAGTACAGCGCTTGGACTAGCACACAAAAATGGCGAGATCCGGTCGTCCTGGTGTACTACAGTGGAACTGTAGAGGCAATTCCACAAAGGTGACCGAGCTCAAGACCCGACTGCGATTCAACAAGCTTCGGGTGTGGGCTATGTTACTTCAGGAAATGAACGCCTTGCCATCTATTCCTGGCTTCAGCGGCTACGCGTCTCCTTCAATGACCGACCGTCGCGTGCAGACTGCTTCTCCCCCGGGAAAGGCGGCGATATATGTTGAAACGCGTATTCCTCATGTACGCCTTTCTCTCGAAAACTGGTGCACATCATACCAAGAGGTAGTAGCAGTTGCTGCGAAATTTCTGAAAGGAACCGTTGTTCTTGTTTCTTATTACGTTCGACCGGCTGGAGGCGCCTCTTCCCGTATTAATCTTGGCTGGTTATTAAGTGTTCGTCGGCAATACCCCGGCTGTCCAATTTTAGTCGGAGGCGACTTTAACGCCCCTCACCCAGATTGGGGGTATCCGACTGCAAGCCCTCGTGGTAGGCGTGTGCGGGACGCCTTCACTGATGCCCTGTTTGTTCTGCTTAATCACCCTGGGACAGCAACACGGCCTGTGCGTCACATACGTAGTGCTGCCTATGCTCCAGACTTGACGTGGTGGTTGGGCGCAGGAACTCCCTCATGGCACATGGAACCGGATTGCTGGGGAAGTGATCACCACCCTATCCTCATCGGTCTCCATCCCTCCCGTCTCCGCCCTTTACGCCGCAAATGTTCTGTGATAAACTGGGACAGCTTTCGCTCATGTCTCGACAGTATGTCTTCAGATTCGCCGTCACTCCTTGTTGACCGTATACAGAGAGCACTAAACAGCGCTACGACTACTACCTGGATTGATGTAGGTCGACCGGCACCAGATCTCGGCCTGATTAACTTGTGGGCAGCCCGCCGTCAAGCTGAGCTGGCTGCTACGCGAGACCCTACTTCGGGGCAGGCACGTACACGACTGAATTATCTTACCGCGAAGGCTCGGAGATATGAACGCGATCTCTCGCGACGCCAGTGGCATGCATGGTGTGAACAATTTTCTGATAAATCATCGAATGCCTCACTATGCCGAACGTTTCGTGCAATGGAACACGGTCGTCGTTCTACTGACGCAGCAGCAACAGCATGCTTTGCGGCTAATCTGTCGCCGGGTGATTTCGCCAAAGAAGCTGCTCGAAAATTTTTCCCAAAATACGTTATACTGCCTCCTTCAGCTGTAAACCTTAATTTGGCAGGTATCCCTGCAGACGCATGGAAACTACCATCTGCTGCCGACGCTGATGGAATTGCGAGCCCCTTTTCGATGTGCGAG
Organism: Amblyomma maculatum; assembly: GCF_055883805.1. NCBI lineage: Eukaryota > Metazoa > Arthropoda > Arachnida > Ixodida > Ixodidae > Amblyomma > Amblyomma maculatum. The sequence goes on along the minus strand of NC_139349.1, from coordinate 173,999,012 downwards.
CTGCTGGCTGCAATTGACGATGCGAAACGGAAAACAGCGCCCGGCCTGGACAAAATTCAGTATGAGGTTTACAAAAACCTCAGTACTGCTGCACTTCCTCAACTACTAGACACCACAAACAAAGTGTGGCTTGATGGTGTCGTACCCGAGAGCTGGAAAACCGCTGTCGTGATCCCTATTCCCAAACCTGGGAAGCCTCCAACGGACCTCGCCAACTTACGACCAATCTCCTTAACATCAACGCTTTGCAAGCTCGCAGAGAAAATGCTAGCCACACGACTTTCTTGGTGGCAGTACGGTTTTTATCACCCTGCTCAAATTGGATTTCGTGCAAACATAGGTACAGAGGACGGATTGGCTGTCTTGGCATCAGCAGTTCTATCATCTACCCGCAGCCGCAATGTACGCACCATATTAGCAATGGATGTTGAAAAGGCATATGACAACATCAGTCATGCTGCAATCCTGAATGCCATTGACATGCTTCATCTCCCTCCGAGAGTGCGCACTTTTGTCGCATCATTTTTGGACGGAAGAAAATTTGCAATACGCCTCAGCGGTGACACTGTTGGTTCATTCGTTTCACTACGTGGCGTGCCCCAGGGATCAGTATTGTCTCCGACGTTGTTCAATATTACTTTCATCCCATTTGCGTGGCGCTTACATGATATCCCTGAAATCAAGTTTTTGCAGTACGCAGATGATATCACGGTATGGAGCACTCACCATGATCTTCTCACTCAAGAGGCCGCCCTTCAGTCAGCATTAGACGTAACCTCTGATTACGCATCCTCCATTGGCCTTCAACTTTCTGTGTGTAAAACTTCATACACGTCAGTCGCCAACCGCTGGGGACGCCGTAAACTTGCCTCAAATCCAATTCGTCTCTCTCTATCAGGCACCCCAATACAAGAAAGTTCGAGCCTGAAAATTCTGGGCTTAACAATTCACCAATCAGGATCAGCGACTGCTTGGCTCTCTCAGGCAAAAAAGCAAGCACTTCAAACTATAAATTTAATAAGGAGAATTGCACCTAAAACGGGTGGCGCTGGCTCGTCTGTTGCACGCCAGTTAGTGAGGGCGGTTCTGCAGCCCCGTATTGTTTATCAGGCCCAGTTCCAGCATCTTACAAGGGCACAATGAGATCGCCTTGAAACCGTAAATCGAGAAGCTATGAGGACCATAACATGCCTCCCACGAATCACACCGGTCGTAGCGTTACAGGAGAATGCGCAGCTAAACACCATCGATGAACTGGTGCAGCAGCGTCGTGGTGCTCGCAGACTCAAGGCCACTTTGTCACATTCCACGCAAGCACTGAGGGCGTATGCAACGTCACACATTATTCTTCAGCCACCTGCGCCAGTTCTCCCTCCCTGGAAATTTATACAGTTAGGAGACAACAGGCCAACTGACATCCGCAGACCGACGTCTGCCAACTCTGCATCGTTGCTACGCCAGAGATTTGAAGAGCAAGATACTAACCTGCCTCAAGATTCCATAGTAGTGTACGTAGATGGAAGCCTGCAAGGCTGTGAAGCCAAAACGGCAATCTACTGTCCACGGAGACCTAGCCTGAATCAGACAACTACGTTTCAGCTTTCGGAACCACTTACATCTTTCTGCGCTGAGCTTGTGGCAGTTCTGGAGGCACTCTGCTCTGTGACTTCTATAACCATGCTCCCTACAGCCCACGTTGTAATCCGCACTGACGCACTTCAAGCAGTACGTCTGCTCCGACGTGTCAGCCGCTGCCCTAAAATTTGCCAAAACATCCACCAGCTTGCGGCGCGCATCCCACAATCAATACGCATTGAATGGGTCCCACGGGATCTGCTGCCTTCCCAAAGTCAAGCTGATTTTGCAACCCGCCTCGTGAACCAAGATGCATCAATCCCACGGCTTCTCGAAGTCGACGACGCTACCCTCCTTTTGACAAGAAAGGAGCACCTCCGGCGCCGCACACGTGCACTTATCCCTCCGTGTGCGATATCCCTTCCTCGCGGTCTCACCCGTGCAGAGGAGGTTGCGCTTAGGAGGATCCGGGTCGGTGTTGCCCTTACACCAGCTGTAACTAGGACGCGGTCATACTTCCAACACTTATATCCTCGCCCAGGATGCCCGATCTGTAACAACGAAGATGTCGAGGCCGACATCCACCACTTGCTGTGGGACTGCCCAGCACTCAAGCCAACACGAATCCGGCACCTGAGCATAGCTGGCCTTTCAGCAAGCAATCCTGCCTCATACGTCACTTGGACGCAGGGACCTCATCATCGCTCACTTCTGGACTTCATAAAATCAGCCAACCTTTTTCCATTCATTTAATCATTCATTCATCCTTCATCTCATAACCTACTGATGCCCTGAGGCAATAAATATCGACTAAAAAAATGTCTTAATATGTCTAGTAAAATACAGCTCGTAAGACGTTTCCAGGTGCCTTTCAGGCACTCTGCAAATGTACCCTTCCTCTACTGGTCTCGCTCCTCCTATTTGAGTTACAAGGTGTTCTGGGATGAAGTTTCGTAGCTGGTTCAAAGGTAACTGAAACAAGCTACGAGGTGTTTTAAGATGTCTAGGAATGTCTTGTACATCTGTCGAAGATGTGTAAATGTTCAGCGGCGCAACTGAACACGTCTATAAGGCGGATTATCTTGGTCACTAACAGGGACTCCGGAACCGGGGGGGGGGGGGGGGGAAGGGCAGGGGGGGGGGCGGTCGCCCCCCCCCCACCCACCTTCCTACTGCTTACACTAAAATCACTTTTATGAGCGCTCAAATTCTACAACGCTAAAATGTAGACTGTGTTGTAAATGAGCTAGCATGGGCTGCCACCATTTTGAAAACTTTTTGTTTGCCTGAGCTAAATCATTACTCTCCAAAAAAACAAAAAAAAAACAAGTATTGAATGACGGACCACAGTTGGTGACCAAGAACGAGGGGATTGAAACAGGCCATGCGCGAACTTCCTTAACTGAGGTTATATATATATATATATATATATATATATATATATATATATATATATATATATATATATATATATATATATATATATATATATATATAATGTTACGAAGCGGCAAGCCGATGGAGACAGGAGACAGAACATGACCGATGACGATGGTAGATGACGTTTAATGCATGTTCGCGGCGGGCCTAGCGCGAGCGCTCCTGCCCGTGCCACTGCCCGCTTCTTCTTCCTTGTCGTCCGTAACATGACCCGGGGCCACCGAGCGATAGTCCCGATCGTGGACGAGGAAGTTTAGCGATGTTAATGATTTTATGGCGTGGTGATGGGCGTGTCTGGATGCTTGAAGAAGAAGAGGAAGAAGGAAGAATAGAACGGCTTGCCGGTACGATGTCTGATGCGTGGGTGATCCGCCTCCCTTGGAGCTGTCGACCATCCATCACCAGAGTCCATGGGACCGATGGCTCGAGGTCACGTCGGGCAGCTTGGGCGGGGGTTGCGTGTTCGTGTCCATCGGTTCCTTTGGGTCATTCGGGTCTTTCGGGTCATCTCGGTTCTGATTGGTCTGTTCTCCTTGTCTTCAGGTCCGGGCTGGGGGCTGGGCGGTGGTAGTTGTTCAGGTCTGGGCTTGAAGGGCTGGGGCGAAGCTGCTCGGCGATGTCCCTGGGCCCTCGGTGATGATCCCAGCTTGAAGATGGCCTCGATGCTCCAAGGCGAGGATGGGGATGTCGTCATCGGTCATGTTCTGTCTCCTGTCTCCATCGGCTTGCCGCTTCGTAACAATATATATATATATATATATATATATATATATATATATATATATATATATATATATATATATATATATATATTTCATGCCAAATTAAGGCACTTTTTCATTTCTTTGCCCAAGTTTCGTTCGCTGGCGTGAAAATTGACAGACTGCAAGATTAGGGCACCCTTGAGCCAACAATTTCTTCTCGCAAGGAATCTGAAGGCAAGTTGTTGGGACACTTAAACAACCTTTTGTTGGCTTCCTGAAGTTTTCTATTTTCTTAACCCAGCTTTTTGATTGCTTGAACTTGAATCATGTTGGTAATTTTGAGTGAGTATAATAATGAGTATTTTGAAAGTATGAAGTGCGATAGTGTTTTAAAGGGAAGCTGAAGCACTTTTCGAAAAAATTGAGTTTTCGGCAGCATTTAGTTGTTTTTGGTCCACTGAACAAGAATATCGCATGAAAAAAGGGCTTAAATAAACGCAAACAGCTGTTTTTTAGAAGAAAACGCGCACCAGCGCCTCAGGGCGCCGAGCGAACGCCACTGTCGCCTGTGAGTGGTCGGGACCGTCGTGACGTCATCTACGGGCGTCCCGCGGGTCTCCGGCCTGCACCGACGGCGTTGCTGCGTAGTGCGTTGCTAGCGCGTTGCTTCAGTTGGCTGGAAGGCCTAGTCTTGAAAATTATGGATAATGCGAGCAGTAGTGAACAGTTTGGACTCTCGCCATATATGTTGGAGCCATCAGCGGTTGCAGAAAACGGCGGAACCAACGACGCCGCGGAGTGCACCGATGGAGAAAGTGACGCCGCGACATTTTCACGGGTTTGAAATCTCCTCTGGTACGTATGTTTTGTGTAGGTGCTTGTTTTTACATATCTTTTCGATGTAGATGTGCAAGTGGTAATAAAGTAAATCACGTCGAAACGCTGTTGCCTACTGGCTGCTGCATAACAAAATTTCGTAGGTACGAAATTTTTCCTCTTCACGGCAGAGACCCACCGCGCTGAAAGTTTCTTGTCCTTTGGAAACGTGTGAAACACCACATCGTCCCGGCCGCCAGTGTTCGCGCAGCCGAATGCTGCGCAGAACGACGGCATGATGGCCACTTGTCGCTACACCCACTCCACACAGAACGCTCGAACTAGAAAAACCAAACGGCACTAGCAAAGGATTACGTTGAATCGTTGTTCGCCACGCCAAAGCGCGAGACGCAGCGGAGCAAGCAATGCGGGATGGGCAGGAGGGCTGGCCGGCTCCCCGTGAATGGCGTCACTTCCGCCAGCTCTCCAATTTTGCCTCCCCCAACCCGGCGCTTCCGGAGGCGACGGGGGCGTGTCCGCGGCGGGTTTTTAAAAGGCGATTGCGGCTGTTCTAACGGACAGAATCGAGAAAAAATTTACACATATGATTTTCGAGGTCTTTTCTTCCCAACCACAGCATTTCATGCAATTTGAAAACCGCTTCAGCTTCCCTTTAAGGACGACCCACATGGAGCAATTTTCCCGCGGCAAACCTTGCGAACTACCGCCCGGCGGCCGTTCGCGGTCGCCGGAGGCCGTTCGCCGGCTATCAAGCCTAGGGTCACTGGAAATTACAGTGTTCTAGAATATTGTAGTGCGCTCACATGGCGGCGGCGCGTGACGCACTTCATGTCGACACCGGCAGATGGCGCGCTTCCCAGCGTAACCTGAAGCTAGACCGCGCGCCGAAGTAGAACGGGTACCGTTCACTGCTGGATTTGCCGAACGAAATGCAATATTCATGGCGTCTGATGCACGATACATCTTTTGCTGCATCTTACCAGTATGCAGTGACCTATGGGGCCGGGTAATTTTTGCCCCGCAGACAATGGCGAAGGGTGCCTTCAGGATGCGCAATGATATATTGATAATATAACGGTAATGGTCGCCGCATTTTCGCAGTGAGAATACCACAGGGCCAATTTCAACGTAACCTTTTTTTTTTTTTTTTTTTTTTTTTACAACTACCATCGGCTGCGGAGATGCATGTTATTAAGCAGTGTTCTTCCCAAACTATGCGCGCGAAATTCGACATCAGCGCATTGCTGCTTCGAGAAGCTATTTATATGCATTGCGTCGCTCTAAACCCAACAGAACATGTAAAGGAAATAAACACAAGGCACTCTTATGTAATAACGTTTATTTTAAGACTTGGAACACGTGCAGCCGAAAAATCTGGCCGAATATTTACAAGTGGACATAATCCTACACCATGCAGACTAGGAACTTTTCGCGATCTCCTTGTGCATGGTCCTCTTTCTTTTTTCATTTCTCTCTGAGTTAATGCCCTTTGTAAAAAAATGAAGCCGCGTTGTAAGGTAAAAGCTGATCACATTCTTGGTGAGCTCAGCTGAATGCTCAGTGCAACCAATGTTGCGCATGCATCTTGCCTTCACCAGGCTGAGCACATCTAAAATGCTATCGGTATGCAACTGTTTTTTGCTGAAGCATTCCGTGAACATGTCCTCAAGAGTTTTCACAAAAGAAAACAGTGTGCTGTGCGGGTATAGAAGCCCGCCTCTGTCTCTGTATCGTATTAATGCAGCCAGCCCAAGACTCTCATCTTCAGATGACACGGTCAGAGCTTTCATGCATTCCTGGCACTTAGTTTTCATTATGCACTTCCTCGCGACGTATCCTGACACATAATAAGTTAAGCGAGAGTCGCTTCTCTCTATGTGTTCGTCATGATCCACTGAAGACAACATCGCTTCAGCATCTGGCAAGTTCCGCGAAGCAATGAGGGCATCCACCTGGTCCCACACATTGCTGGGGGGACCACCTGCACTGCTGTGCTCAGCATCAAGCAAAGCACTGAGTGCACATGGATCTGCATTGCCATATCTCACAGTTTTGACTAAACTATAGAATGACATGCAGTTCATTGTTATGAGAAACTGAGCGGGAGTTGGATGGTCATTACAGCCTGAGGCTTGTCTCACGATTCCAAACAAATTTGTGATAGGTTCCTGACTAAGCCGAGATGTCATAAGATATGCATACCCTAAATTTTCTAGGTATGACAGTAGCTGTAGAGTGCTTGAGATTGTCACACGCAGACCAGTCGCTGTTGACTCGCTTAAGAACCCTCCTGCTCCACCAGCGTGCTGCTCCCAAGACGTGATATAATTCAGAAAATCCGAGAGTGCTTTGGCTGATGAAGAATTGGGTCGCTGAGCTTCTGCCGGGAACCTAGAAGTCATGATGCTGATGAGCCGGTTGATCCTCCTGTGAAAACAATTTTCTCATATTATGAGTTCAGGTCCCTTGAGATACATGCCTTATATTTTAAGTTTTTATTTTTATTTTATATTTTAAACAAAGACGCCTTCGGCGCGTCTTTCACACGGCTGTAGCCAGTTCTGCACCCAGGAGCGAAGCAGTAATTTCGACGACGGCCAGGCATTTTTCACTGACATAGCACGCTAAAAAAGCGTGAGACACAAAAAGACCACACGGATTTAGCAGGCGATAGAGGACTAACTGATCAAAAGGGGCTGTGAAAAGCAAACCGCCGTTGCCGCTGCCGCGAAGCAAAAGAAGCGACTAGCGAGATCGTTCAGGTGACGCTGGCAGCAGCGCCCCTGGCGGGCGCCGGAGATATCGACACTGAGTGCTTCACGGCGGAGCGGCGCATGGATACGGCAGTGAGCCCACTGCCCCCTTCTAGAACACTGTACTGGAAATTTTCCAGCGACTCTAATCAAGCCGGGCCAGATATTTTCGCCTGCGACCTGGCAACGGCTGCTCCTAGGCGCGACCACCGTGAGATGGCAGCACTTGCTCCCATTCCGCGCCGGCTGCAACTCCGAGTCGTGCGCACCGACAATACGCAAAACTGTCACAGCTTGAAGTTTGGAGGGCATGTGGCTGTCGAATCCGTTTGTTGCTATCGCCGCCGCAGAGTTGCTTAGTTCTTTTGCGGGCGCAAGTCAGCCCAATAAAAAAGTTTCTTCAGTGCAATCACCGACTCTTCATTTGTGTCATCGACCTTTTTTGTCACTACCACGTGACAATATGACGATGCTATAAAACAGCTGATGAATTCTGACCATTGGGAAAACACTAAATTGAGGAGTTGTATGTCTCGTCAATGGTTGCCACTAGCAGACAAATGGACCATGTTCAACAGAACAAAATTCTCAGTTGTGATAACTGTTGTGGGCGCCACTGACGACAGCACCCCAAGCGGCAAGCTAACCAGGCGGACCGCCGGGAGACCCCGGCATGGGCCATCGCGCCAAGCAGAGCGAAAATGGGCGCCATTACATGATGTACAAATAAACAGTCTTGCTTGTTATACCGGCTACGTCTACTACATGACGGCAGTGGCGGGACAACCAACGCAGCGTGACACCCAGAAGGACAGCGAGCTCAACGTAAGCGGCCGCAGCGTCATGCCAGACACTCGCGGCGCGAACGAAGAGCGCGCGAGCGGCACTCCGAGAATGACGTTCAACCCGCTCGCCGTGGAACTGCCGACAAAGCTCGATTTCCGCGAGCGCGAAGATTGGACACGATGGCACCGCAGGTGGGAACGCTACCGACTCATCTCCGGTCTGGCAGGACGAGACGAGACGACGCAAATCAACACATTACTCTACGCCATGGGCGAAGAAGCGGAGGACGTCTCACTGCTTTGAAACTGACAGACGAACAGATGGCATCATACTCCGCCGTGGTGAGTGCTTTTGAAAAGCATTTCCTACCTCGAAAGAATGTCATCTACGAGAGAGCGCGATTTAACTCTCGGAAACAAGAGCCGCATGAAAACGTCGACGCATTTGCAACTGAACAGTTCAAGATGGCCGAAAGATGCGATTACGGAACTCTCAAAGACGAACTGATTCGGGACAGGCTCGTGGTCGGCTTGCGAGACGTAAAACTCAGCGGGAGCCTGCAGCTTGACGCAGAACTGACTCTCGAAAAAAGAAATCACAGCTGCCCGCAATTCAGAGAGCGTGAAACTTCAACACAAGGAAATTCGCTCCATCGAACAGCCAGCTCTCGACATGGGAGAAGTTCGCGGCCATACAAACGTCAAAGCTCGCCGGAACGAAGCGAAGGTGCCTTTCAAGTCGCGCCCTCAACGTACACACAAGACGGGAGACGAACACTGCAAGTGCTGTAGTGGTGTGCATCACCACACGAAGACACAGTGTCCCGGGATAGACAAGACGTGCAACCAGTGTGGGAAAAAAGGCTACTACGCCCGCGTCTGCATGTCTAAGCCGAAGGACGAGACCTCGAGTATCCGACAACGACCAAAAGATCTCGGAGAGCTATATCCAGGCGAAATCAAAGTGGGAGTGAACACGCCGTGGAGGATTACTGCTACCGTGAACAACTTGCCTTTTACCTTCAAGGTCAACACCGGCGCTGATGTGACTGCAATCGCACATGACCAGTACGACAGAACCGTCATGGGACCCATCAAGTCAACGCAACAGCTGTTGATAGGCCCACGCCAGACAGCGATAGCCACTGTTGGCTGCATTGATGCAACAGTCACCTGGCGTAACACTGAAGTCCAAGAAGCAGTCTTCATCATCAAAGGATTAAAAGAACCGCTGCTCAGTCGACCAGCTATAGAATCACTTGGGATTCTACAGCGCCCTCTTGAGCTAGACGAAACCCTCCCACAATCAACTGATGTCCCCAACTTCTTGGCGTCATACCCAAAGCTAACGTCTAGGCTTGGAGTCAAGAAGACTGAGTACCGCATCAAAGTCAAAAAGGATGCTGAGCCATACGCAGTCAGTTATCCTAGGCCGTGCCTCTTCCACTGCTTCCACTTCTGAAGAAAGAACTAGAAAAGATGGAAGACTTGGGAGTCATCCAGAAGATCGAGTGAGCAACCGAGTGGTGTTTTCCAATGGTTGTCGCACGAAAAAAAAAAAACAACGAGCTGCGCATCTGCGTGGACTATGGTCAACTCAACCAACAAATAAATACGCGAACGTGTGCTCATGCCTACGGTGGACGAGTGTCTTGCAAAATTAGCAGGTGCAACGGTTTTCAGCCGCCTAGATGCACGAGCAGGGTACTGGCAGGTGCCACTGTCCAAGGACTCTCGCGAATACACAACCTTCATCACACCAGTTGGCAGGTTCCAGCTCCTGAGGCTTCCCTTCGGAACCTCCACAGCGCCAGAGTTCTACCAACGAGAAATGCTCCGTGTGCTCGAAGGACTAGATGGTGTGAGTTGTCTACAAGATGACATCATTGTCTCAGGGAAGACCACTGAGGAACACGACACCAACCTACTGCTGGTGCTGAGGAAGCTAGAAGATGCAGGTGTTACCCTCAACATCGACAAGTGCTCCTTTCGACAAACAGAAGTAACATTCTTAGGACACGTCGTAAACTCAACAGGAGTCAGCGCCGACACGGAAAAGGTCAGGGCCATAGTCCAGCTCGACCCACCATGTGATGTGTCAGAAGTAAGGTCTTTGTTGGGCTCTGCAAACCACCTAGCAAAATTTTTTCCAGAGCTGGCAGACTTTACGAAGCCTCTCAGAGACTTGCTCCACCAAGACGCCGACTGGCACTGGGGCCTAGCTCAGCAGCAGAGGTTTGACAAACTAGAGCAAGCTTTAAGCAGGACGCCGATTCTCACTCACTACGATGCTCAGTCGCCTCACACAGTGTCTGTGGATGCTTCCTCATACGGTCTTGGGGCTGTACTTCCACAGCAGTCGCACGAAAAGCTCCGACCTGTGGCATATGCATCACGCTCCCTTACGGATACAGAACAAAGATATGCCCAAATCGAAAAGGAGGCCCTGGCAATCACATGGGCTTGCGAACATTTCCGCAAATACCTGCTGAGATCAACCTTTCACGTGGAAACGGACCACAGGCCGTTAATACCGCTGCTGACGACTAAACAACTTGACGAGCTGAGTCCTCACCTTCAACGTTTCAGGATGCGCCTTTTCGAGTATGACTACACCATGACCCACACTCCCGGCAAAAAGCTGTACACAGCTGACCTTCTGTCCCGGAAGCCATCTGGGAAACCAGCAGACAAAGAAACAACTCTCGAGAGTGCAGTGCGTGAGTTTGAAGAATTAGCACTTGAACAGCTCCCTGCTTCAAACCAAATGCTGGACAGAATCAGGGAAAGCATCCAGTCAGACGAAATACTTTCCAGGGTGGCTACCTTCTGCACTACATCATGGCCAACTGTGCATAGGCTGTCACCCGACCTGAAAAGGTACATCGAGGTGGCTAGTGAGATTTCGCTCGTTGATGGTCTGCTATTCAAAGGCGACAGAATAATCATCCCGCCAGAAATCAGAGTAGAGGTTCTGGAAAAACTCCATGCAGGCCACTTGGGCACAACGAGGTGCCGAGCGTGGGCAAGAGAATGCATATGGTGGCCAGGCATAGGAGCACATTGAAGACTACGTGGAAAAGTGTCCAACTTGCACAGAGCACAGAAAGCCATAAACAGAACCCCTGCTTCTAACCCCATTGCCAGCACACCCTTGGGACACAGTCGGCATGGATCTCTTCACGCTGGAGGGGAAGGAGTATGTTGTAGTAGTAAACTACTACTCCCGATTTTTCGAGCTAGAACAGCTGCCGAGGACAGCTACAAAAAACATAGCCCTAGTCTTTCAGCCAATGTTTGCACGGTACGGTGTTCCACGGACAATACGCACAGACAACGGGCCGCAGTTCACTTCCACAGAGTTCAAAGAAGTAGTGCATCACTGGGGAGCCTCACACACAATATCAAGCCCTTACTACCCGCAGAGCAACGATATGGCTGAGAGGGCTGTGCAGACAGCAAAGCAGCCTTTGAGGAAGTCTTCCAACATACACGAAGCGCTGCTTGCCTACAGGGCCGCACCCAGCATGGAAGGGTTTTCACCAAGAGAACTCTTAATGAGTCGTCGTCTGAACACCACAGTACCAACCACTTCGAAGCTGCTAGCCCCGAAGTGGGATGACAGCGAATTCAGACAAAATAATGAAGCCTGCAGAGCTCGTGCAAAACGATCATACGACACCCGGCACAAGGTACGGAGCCAAGAGCGCTTACCACCAGGCACAGCGGTGCGCATCCTCGCTGGAGCTGCATCACACGGCATGGTAACACAGCCAACATCAGAACCAAGGTCCTACGTTGTACAAGCCGACAGAGGACAAGCAAAACGTACAGCAAGACACCTGCAACCGTTGCAGGACACGAGCACCACAATAAGTGGACGTGTTTGTAGCGACCAGAACGCCTGGACCTGTGAGATCAAACCTTTCAAGAAAGGGGGGTGTTGTGGGCGCCACTGACGACAGCGCCCCAAGCGGCAAGCTAACCAGGCGGACCGCCGGGAGACCCCGGCATGGACCACCGCACCAAGCAGAGCGAAAACGGGCGTCATTACCTGATGTATAAATAAACAGTTTTGCTTGTTATACCGGCTACGTCTACCACACAGTTGAAGACTCGTCCAGACCGGCCTTCCTAATGATGCACTCAGCACAGGTTAAATAGGCAGGGCGACAGTATGCAGCCTTGCCTCACTCCTTTCTCAATCGGAAACCAATCAGTAAGACCATACCCAGTTCTGACTGTGGCCAGTGACTGTGACTGTGTGTGACTATGGGATTGAGAGTTAGGCAGTTCTATGAGTAGACCATTTACTATAACGAAGGAATTTCATAGCGCCATTTCATGTTCTAGTACTGTACCATCGATGCGAAACAAAATAGGCCCAGCAACGACTAGCGAGCAGCGCACGGCAAAGCACTGTCGTCCGCAGCGCCAGCGGGCGGCACTGCTTTGGTAAGGTCCTGTCATAAGGTGTGTAAGCTTTGCGATATTGCCTACTCTGATGATCAGCTGAAGCGCGAGCTTTTTCAAGCAACACTTGCTGTTGGGCTAGTTGGTTCAGATCCATACTTGGGAACACAGCGTCGAATAGGACGCAACACAAGAGAACGAAGGTAGACGGGACGGAGCGCTGAATTGACAACTTTTATTTTCGAAAGAAGATGACCCGTATTTAAGCGGTGCGTATCAGAACACGTGATCAAGGCAGGGAGCAAAACAATGCTGAAAAAACCTTTCTTGAAGAAAAAAATGACCGAAGACAACAAAAATGTTATGAGGGATAAGCTCTGATAAATAATTTCTGCTGCATGAAAGTTATCTCCAGTGCCAATAACCAAACAGCCAAAGCGAAGAAAATGAACATGATTAAAGGTTTTTAAACTGACGCATGCCCAGAACTATACAGCGACGCACGCTGCTAAAAGTCTAAAAAGCGCCAAAAACCAATAAAAAAGAGAGATGAATATTTAAACGCAAAAAACACAACAATGTTTGTACAAACAAGAATGTGAACATGGCACTAATCGCAATGAAAATATGTAATAATGTTTGAATGTTAGAAATGAAAACATTGACAGGACTGTGAGCATGACAATAACAGGATAAAGGCCCGACAAAAACACGGCCAAAAAGGATGAACAATGACAAACGACTAAAAAACACAACCAAAAAGAGGTGAAAGCTTTCGAACTCTGTTAAAATCTATAATATCTTGAGAGAAAGGCTACTTCTTTTTCTGACAGTAAAATTGAAGGCATGCTTACGCACTGACCCTTTGAATGCTGGCAGCTTCATAATCTCACGTGTTAGCTTATCAACGTGTCTCCCTATCACTGAGGTTGTTTTCGAATTCTGGTCAGCATCTTGATTCCTCATGTTCACCACAATCCCTACAGTGAATGCCTAGATGGCGCGACTTTTGAACGGTTACACTGTATTTGTGTTCTTTCAGTCTCTCGTTTAAGCAACGACCCGTCTGACCAATGCGCTTTTTCCCGCAAGACAGAGGAATGGAATAAATAACCGACTTAGAGAAAGGGCTGCCGGTGGCGAGTGGTGCAAATGTTCCTTAATTTTTTAGGTTTATTTAAGCGATTGCAGAGACATGCTAAACGCTCTGGGGCACTGAAAACTACTTCTACACCAACTTTTTTTGCCATTTTTCCCAGGCATTGGAACAAGCAGGCTACCCTCCTAAGTTTTTGGCCTGTGTTGCTGAAAGTATGCTGAATAAGTCAAAAAGACATTTAGCTGAAAGACAACAGATGCGCAGAAAGAATTTGGTTGTTCTGCCATACAAGCATCAAATTTCCCACAACCTGAGAAAATTGGCTGGTTGGGAGTCCGTCACTATGTGTGATGACTTATTTTGGTTGTCTTGTGTTTTTATGGTGATGGCTATTGCCAGTGATTCCGCTTCCGCAGGATCCTTGGCATAGATCGAAGCCTGAATAATTGGCCTCTTCTTGTGGTCAACTGCAGCTATTGTGAACTTGCCAGGTTCGCCGTAAGCCCCTATGTCCACGTAGACAACTTCCGCGTCTTTAGACAATTGTTTTTCCAATGATTTGACTCTGGCTTTCCTTCGACCCTTCTGTAACTCATGGTGCATGTGCCTGGGTATCGGGTTCACATAGATGTTGTTTCTTGTGGATGTCGGAATTTGTGATTTGATCTCAGAAGTTCTTAGTGCCTGCCATAGCCCTAGTTTTGACAGGATTTCCCTACCCGCCTGCGTTGTTGTTAGGCGTTGTTTCTGACTCTCTAGAACCGCCTCCTTGAGCTCCTCGAAGTTGTTGTGCACTCCGAGTGCCCAAAGACGTTCCGTTGATGTTGTTGGCGAGAGGTTTAGGGCCGTTTTATAGGCTCCTCTTATGATAGTGTCAATGGCCCTTTTATCAGTGAATCTAATTTCGTGATATGGGAGCCCGTAGGTAATTCTGCTAACGACTAGGGCCTGTACAAGGCGTAGGGTGTCCTCCTCCCTCATCCCTTTCCGGTGGTAGGTCACCCTTCTAATCATTCTGGAAATTTGGTTGACTGTGGTTTTGAGTGTTTTGATTGTATAATCCACTCTCAAATTGCTTTGCAACCACAGCCCCAAAACTCTGATCTTGTCCTTCTCTTGAATTATCTGGTCTCCTAGAGAGAGCTGAATTTCTCCTGGGGACTTGTAATTTCTTCTGTGTAGCCTGATAAGTTCGGATTTTTCTGGGGAGCATTGAAGACCACTCTCCCCGGCAAATTCCTCGACTAGGTCTATAGCGGCTTGCAGAGCTTCTTTTTGCGCCAAGGATCCCTGAGTAGCCCAGATGGTGATGTCGTCCGCGTATAAAGTGAAGCCAATATCAGTGCGGGTCAACAGTTTTTTTGCTAAATTTATCATTGCTATGCTAAATAGCATTGGAGAGATTATTGAACCCTGCGGTGTACCTTTGTTCGGCATGGGTACTTTTGGTGATCGGATCTCTCCAATTCCTATGGTGGCTGTGCGATCTGAGAGGAAAGCCTTCACGTATTTGAAAATTTTCTCTCCGCAGTTGATATTGTTTAATTCTTGCAATATGGTTTGGTGGCCAATGTTGTCGAATGCTCCTTTGAGATCTAGTGCCAGAATGAAATTTTCGCCTTTTCGGGGTATGGTGTTGATTACCTCTTCCCTAATCCGGAGGAAAGCATCTTGCGTGCAGAGTCCCTTGCGGAAGCCCAGCATGCAGGAAGGAAAGATGTTGTTTTCGTCGATGTAATTTTGGAGCCTTAGGTGGACTACTTTTTCATAGAGTTTTCCCAGGCAAGAAGTGAGGGAGATAGGACGGAGACTCTCCACAGCCGGTGGCTTTCCAGCCTTTGGTATCGTGATGATATCCGCGTGTCTCCAAGCTGATGGGACCTGTCCCTTCTCCCACAGTTCTTCGTTGATGTACTTCGTTAGGTCTTGCAGATGTTCGGTGCTTAAGTTCCTAATCATAGCGTAGGTGACTTTGTCTCCTCCAGGGGCAGTGTTTCTTGTAAATGTACGGGCGGCTGAGTAGACCTCCGCCAGTGTTATGGGGGAGTCAAGGGAGGGGTTTGGTTGACCCGCATATGAAGTTTGGCAAGCCGGAGTAGGGTCTCCTATGTATTTCTTGTGCATGGCGGTGATCAACTCTGCATCTGTGCCCGGGTATTTATGGGCTATGGTGTGGAGGGTTCTTCTTGTGGCCGTTTTGGTTTTTGATGTGTCTATCATGCTTCTTAATATTGACCATGCTTTAGCCGTGCTTAGGGTACCTTTCAGTGAATTGCAGAAATCTGCCCAGTTTTGCTTGGCGAGCTTTATAGCATACTCTTGTGCTTCAGCCGTAACCTGTGCTATCTTCATTTTAAGTTTTCTATTTAATTTTTGCAATTTCCACCGTTTTAATAGACTTTTTCGGGCTTCCCATAAATGTAGGAGATGTCTGTCTACTTCTGGGGTTTTGGTCGTTGTGTTGATAGTCTTGGTCGTTTTTGCATGAGCATCCTTCAGGCTTTGAACCCAATCTTCAATTGTTGTGATGCCGTCGTGTGGCCGTCTAATTTGTCTGAACTTATCCCAGTCCGTTATTTTAGTAGAGCCAATGTTCCTTTTCATACGGGTTGTCCTTAGGGATAAGCTAAGGATTTTGTGATCGCTGCCAAGTGTTTCTTCTAGATTGTTCCAGGTGCAATGTCTTATGTTTTTGGTGAAAGCTAGGTCTGGGCAGGTGTCTGTGCTTACACTGTTTCCTATTCTAGTGGGGGACATGGTGTCCGTCATAAGACAGAGGTCCAGCTGCTCAGCCGCTTCCAACAACTTGGTTCCCTTCGGGGTGTCCTTGTGGTAGCCCCATGCCGTATGTACAGCGTTTAGGTCCCCCATAATAATAAGGGGGTTCGTTCCCGCTATGCGTGTGCATTCCAGTAAAAGTGGCTTGAAACCTTCGTGCGTGTTGCTTGGAGGACTGTAAAGGTTTAGAACAAACACACTCTGCTTTCTTCTTTTTTGAGAGATGATCTCGATGAGAACTTGATTAATTTCACTGAAGGGAAGGTCGTGCGGTATGACTGTTAGTGTGGGGGCCACTAGTGTAGCTATTTTAGGTGCCGTGTCATGGGTGTATGTGAGGTATCCTTTGAGGTATGTTGTGCATCCTGTTTCTTGGAGACAGATGACGTCCGGAGGTATCGGTTGATTTTGAATAAACATCTGCAGGGAGCTGCGTTTCCTCTTGAAGGAGCGACAGTTCCACTGCCAGAGCTCTAGGAATGCACCCGCTATGCGTGTGCATTCAAGTAAAAGTGGCTTGAAATCTTCGTGCGTGTTGCTTGGAGGACTGTAAAGGTTTAGAACAAACACACTCTGCTTTCTTCTTTTTTGAGAGATGATCTCGATGAGAACTTGATTAATTTCACTGAAGGGAAGGTCATGCGGTATGACTGTTAGTGTGGGGGCCACTAGTGTAGCTATTTTAGGTGCCGTGTCATGGGTGTATGTGAGGTATCCTTTGAGGTATGTTGTGCATCCTGTTTCTTGGAGACAGATGACGTCCGGAGGTATCAGTTGATTTTGAATAAACATCTGCAGGGAGCTGCGTTTCCTCTTGAAGGAGTGACAGTTCCACTGCCAGAGCTCTAGGTGATTCAGGAGATGTCATTCCATACGTTAATGACATTTCGATGTCTACTGAGCTGTTGAACCTCGAATGATAAGCTGTTTCTCATGCGATACTGCTCAATCGAGACTGTAGTATAAGTAAAAAAAAAAAATGAATGTATTTTTTTTTACTTATTTGTGGACACTCTGAACAGATCTGGCATTCATTACATGCCATCCTGCTCCAAACAAGTTGTCGAGCGGCTGACTGCCACCTGTTACCTTCCGTCTGCGTAATATAAGTGCCTGCGGCATTTTCAGGCCCCCGTAATCGCGTTCTAGAGTTTTCAGGCTTGTCGCTTTTTATTTTTTAGGGTTTTTTCTCTTCTCTGACTACAGCTTCATTCATTCCTATTCTTCTCCCATACTCGTTCCGTCCTTCTCGGCCGCTCGATTCCCCGCAGCTTTTTTTTTTTTTTTCTCACCCACCCCCGCTTGGGGCATTCGAGCTGGCCTTTGTGAAGCTGCACCACACTTGGGAGGAGGGGCGTTCGCCACAAATGTTTTTTTTTTGTATTTTTCTACATTTTTACCGTGTTTTTTACGCCCCCCACCCCCTTCGTTTTTTGCTCGGCCTTTTCCAACTGCGCGCGCTTCTCCTGTCGTCTTCCGTTTCGCGTGTTTCTAGCCTAGAAATAAACGCCCAACGGGCGGCCAGGGCTCGTCCCTGTCTCTGCGTCTTGTGTCGTGTGGCTCTGGCATTGTTTGTGCTTCGCTACGTCGCTCGAGCTGGCTGAAACTGCTACCATTTCGCTGCGCAGGCCGCCTTTTTCAAGCGCGCGCCCTGCCCAGGCGGCCGCGCGTCTCCCTATCAAACTGTTCCGGCGCTCACTCGTGGCGCTGCCTGTTCGCCGCGAGTGCTGCCCACTGCAGTCCTCCAAGAACTCGGTATTCAATTTATTCAATTTGCGAATCGAATAATTCGAAAACATGTTAGTCGATTCTTATTCGGTAAATGCCTCACACGTGTCTCCAAGACGCTTGTAGATGTTTAGGAGCTGTCTCATGAATCCGGTGTTAAGACGATTTATCTTGGCGAGACACCTCGTAATCTCTAGTAGACAGGTGGGTGTTCATTTGGAAGATTCTAATTAGCCACACACCAATACTTCTTTTCATCTTTAGTAGTGACACAGATATACTTATCAAGCAAGGTGGCTGCAACAGCATATGTATATATATATTCAGATACAACTCAAGTCTCAAGCCACACACAATTCCTCCATGACAGAAAATTGTCCAATGGTACAGCTCTTCTATATTACCCAGATAAGATCACACCAAATTACAAGCTCAAAAATTTTGTGCCTCTGGATTGTTTGGAATGGTCAAATATCACAACCTCATTTTGTTTACTGTTCAACGCAGCAATACACATGGTGATGGTGGCCCCCCTTTGTAGCAGGTTGCCTGTTTAGCTCCAAAATCTAAAAATGTAGCCTAAAAACAAAAAAGAAAACACGGTCACTGCAGTTGTGGCATTGTCACTCTAAAGAGCATTTGCCCCCCCTTGACCCCTTGCAAACTTCCTAACCTCATCCTCCCACCCAATTTTCTGCTGCCCTTACTACGCTCTCCTTTACTTGGAAACCGATGTGTTATTTTTCGCAATACTTGTCTGCCCATGTCCATTTCTTGATTTTGACTAGAATGTCATTAATTCAAGTTTTTTCAGCATTCCCAGTTCCTAATGCTACACCTACCATTTTGCATTCCATAGCCCTCTGCATTGTCCTCATAGTAGAACCCTTTTTGTTAGCCTCAATGTTTGTGCCCCAGAGGCGAGTACCGTTAAGATGCAACTGTTGTACACTTTCCTCCTGAGTGACACTGGTAGGCTGCTAGTCATAATTTGTGAGTACTTGCCGAATGTACTCCATCCCAATCTTATTCTCCTAGTTATTTCCCTTTTGTGGTCAAGATGTGCGCTTACTACCTGTCTTAAGTAGACATAATTGCCATCACTTCCAGTGCTTCGCTACCTATTGCAAACTGCTCTTCCTTCCTGAGGCTGTTGAGACCTACTCCTTAGTATTCTATATATTAACTTTTAGGCCTACCTTTCTGCTTTTACTGTCCAGATCATTAATCACCCTTAGCAAATCTTCTAAGTTACTTAACAACATGTGATTAGCAAGGCAATTAACGTATATGGATCATTCAAGGCAGTCACTTATAACTGCTAAAGTGATTTAGCTTCTTGATACTATTTACGTTTCAGTTTCATCAGCCAAACGCTGGCTATAACATGCATTTGATGTTCAATTCAAGTGAGCTACTGCGATAACCACAATACAACTGCTATTATGATGTATGTTGTCATTCCAAATTATGGAGCAGACTAGCCGAAGTGTTCTAGTGAATTAGAACTATGTATTGCCAAATATAATGCAAGTTTTTTCGTGCCTTACATGACCTAAACACCAACTACATTTCAAGTTATTGTTCAGCTGATGAAACCAAAACAGCATCAAGGAAGAAGTTTGATCAAATTATTAGGCATCATAGGCAAATACAATGTGGTGATCCACAAATTCCTATACCTAATGCATCATATAAAAAACGGAAAATTCACAACTAAAATTGGGTGCCTATAGCAGTCCTTCAAAGTTTCTCATTCGTTCTCGCAACTGTTTCCAGTTAGCACTGCTTTCCAAAGCAAATTAAATCTATTTGAAAGTGGAACCATTAGCACCTCAGTAATTCCATCTAACAAACACCCATACAACAGCTGTCTGTATTCGAGATGAAGTGAGGATGACAGTTTTTGAAAGTTTCGTCAAGTGCTTTGCTGCAAGCTCCACCAGGAATGTGGAAGAATATCTTCATAATCGTAAAGGCCTTGCCTATGCCGTTTCATGTGCAATGCAGCAGCAGTGGTACCTCTTTATAAATGGCACCATTTTGTTTTGAGGATCCTTCCCCACACAGACTGTGATAAGCACATGACCAGTACACAGTTTCAGTGTACTCGAAGAGGCACTGGGATACAAGTGAGATACATATGCACAGGCATTAGAACAGCGTGATGCCATCCTAAAATTAAAATAAAAAGCTAGTGAAGAGCCAAGCGACATCCAAATTTGGCTGGCCAACGTGCACGGCCGATCGCAGTGCCAATAACCATGATGTTAAAAGAAAGCAAACGTGTAACTGTGCAACAGAGTTTTTGCAAAAGGGGATACTTCCGATAATCATCATGCCTGCCATAGCATCAAGAAAAGTGTAGGGCACGATACAACTGGTGCAGGTGCTAGCACCCCTAACAGCTGTATCGCGTCCTACACTTTTCTTATAGCTACCACATTTTTTTTCTTATTAGTTTCATGCGATTGGTATTTTTTCCGTGGTTTTCAATAAAAGTTTTAGTTGTGAAAAACCGCTCGTGCTGTGTCCTTCTATTCTTTGGTCCTCGTTTTTTATGCTAGCTTCAATATGAATTAGATGTCCTGCTTTTATCAAGTGCACTTAAATCCAAAGTGCACAAAATACAGTGAAAGAACAAACTTCACCATTGTTAAACTATGAATGCAAGACTAATTTACAATGAGGAGAGCAGTACTGCTCTCACAAAAAGAGAAATGCACCACGATGGCCTGCCCAAAATGAACATGGGGCAGGAGGAATGTCTACGCCTCTCAGCCAGTCTCAAAAAATGAGATGACAAGGGAATGTGTGGCCAGATCACTGACTAATGTTTGTGTAAATTTGCTTGGCAAAATGCTGATAAGTGGACTAACATTCAACACACTTCCTTCATTTTGTGCTGCCAAGAGTTTCATCGATCCTAGCCTCTCCCACATGCAAAACACCACTGGATCAGAGCTTTCCACTTGCAGGTTCATAAAATCTCTTAAGCAGCAGGTGTCATCAATATTGTGCGTTTTATTTAAGCATTAAGAAATATATGAGCAATATAAATCAGACAAGCAACTGCAAATGCAAGTTCAGCATGGCTTACTTGGAGCAAAGCCTTTACATCCAAACAAAACAACAAAAGACAGTAATAAAGCCTTAATTACTCATCCAGTGATTAACAAAAGCCACAAGAAAAAAAAAAGTATGGCAAAGTGGAGAGACACACTCTAGAGATACGAATAGAACCTTGTATGGCATACCCACAATGTATAAAAAAATTGATTTGCTTACAAGCTAAAGGTGCTTTGTATCATATGTTTAAGTGCGCAATTCAGATCAGAACATAAATTCCGTCGAATAGTGTACAGCTTGACACACATTTGGAGAAAATAATTAATCTCTGTCCTTGACATAAATAACATAACTAATATCAACCCAATTAGGTAATGCTGTAATAAAAAAGGTGAATGGTTCACAAGTAGAAACAACAGGCAATCAAGAATAATTTCCTTATACACTCCCTCTCTTCTCACTGTTTTACAGCTTGCAAAGATGTCTGCAGTCCATTCATTACATGATACCTTAGCCAACAGCTCCATTTACCTCCGCAAGGTACTTTTCGTACTTCTTCTCCTGAGCTTCCTGCAGTTTCTTCACTTTCTTAAGTTGCCCCTTGCTGAGTTCTTTGCCTTCGGCATCATGCGTGGGCAGACCGGTTTCTGGATCAAACTTACTGTACTTGTCCGTTTCGGCAAGGAACATCTCCTTCGGGTTGATGGCTCGCTGCATATCTCTCTCTGCTTGCTTCAGCTCCATCTCCCGCTTTCTTTTTTCTTTCTCTTCCCTTTTCTTCTCCTCTTTCCTCTGCTTCTCCTCCCTTTCTGCCATTATGGCTTCCCTGCCAACAACCTTGATCACTGACGTTGTTTCTCCGTTGTCGTCCTCCCGGTCTTCCAATCGCACTCCCAACTCTGGAAGCATGCTGTCCCTCAGAAGGTCACACCACTGCAGCACCTCATCAGCCTCCCGTGAACCAGTGAACTTCTTTGCAATGCTGCGCACATTCTGCCGGAAAGAAGAAAGAACTTCCAAATAGGGCTGCAAAACCTCTTCGTGGGAAACATTTGATGCTTTGCCACCTCCTGTCCCAAATCCAATAGCAGGCGTTACACTCTCATTAGCCACTCCAAACACTTCTAAAATATGGGTAACATAACCTGCAATACTGCGAAGCAAGGTCACATCAGGAGGTTTCTTTGATTCTTGTTTGGCCTTGATGTACACGTTGCATGCCGTTACAGCAGAACGGAGGCTCTCTAGAGCTGTTCTGGTGTCAATGTTATCACATAGTGCAATATGGACATCATCTTTTGCTGCAAGGAACTTGTTGTTTAGACCAACTTCCTCCTCCGACCACTTGGTGTAGGCATTAACACTTTCTGCACCAGGAGCACCTCGAAGGAGATCCTTGATATTTAGGAAAAATTCACTGAATACTTTTTCCCATTGTGAAGCCATGTCCATAGTGTTGTCACTGTAGTCCAACGTGTCCTTCCAGGAATGCAGCAGGAATGCCATGCGCAGCCTTCGTGCTGAATGTCGGCTCAGGGCATCACGAATGCTTACAAAGTTTTTCAGTGACTTAGACATTTTACATCCAGCAATGGTCAGGTGCCCGGAGTGCAAGAAGTAGCGAACCCAATGGTCATTGCCAAAGTAGGCCTCAGCCTGAGCCAGCTCATTATCATGATGTGGAAACTTTAGGTCATAGCCGCCAGTGTGGATGTCTAGGGAGGAACCCAGGAGGCTACTCGCCATGACCGAACATTCTATGTGCCAACCAGGCCGACCGGGACCCCAAGGCGAATCCCACGCCGGCTCGCCCGGTTTGGAAGCCTTCCAGAGCGCGAAGTCATTGGCGCTTCTTTTTTCGTCCTCACCGGCCACTGTAAGAGCCCCTTCCCCCTCTTTCAATGCCTTCTGGTCACCGTACGCCTCGGGGACAAGCTTCGCATAAAAGTGGTCGGGGTCGGCGTCAAAGCGAGCGGTGTCGAAATACACTGAGCCCTTGGAAACGTAACCGAACCCACGCTCAATGATCTTGCAGACATAGTCCACGATCTCCGGCACGTACTCACTCACTCGAGTCACCACATCGGGAGGCCGCACGGTTAGTGCTGCCATATCCTTGTAGAACTCTTGCTCCCAGTGCTTGGCCAATTTTGCGAAGATCGAGTGATCTGAGACGGTGGCGCCCATTTTTGCGTCCAACCAGTCGGAGACCGGGTCTTTGGCACCGTCAAGAAGCGCCTCGCGTTGCACACAGCCATCTGCTAAAGCCTTTTCGAACGCTTCAGCAGCTTGCAACGACTGCTCCAGCAAGCGCGTACACATGGATCGCTTGTCTGGGTCGTCTTCCTTCTCGAGCTTCGCCTTGTAGGCGTCAATCGCTGACTTGACGTCAGCGAAAAGTTCACTGGGCGGCCGGTCAACTTGGCTCCTATAGCTCTCGAAAAGGTGGTCTTGCCTCGCCCTCTTGATGATCTTGTCGTCGATGTCAGTAATGTTCATCACGTAGAATATGTTATAGCCGAAGTAGTCAGTAAGCACCCGGCGAAGAATATCGAAGCTGATGTAAGAACGGGCATGGCCCATGTGGGAAGCGTCGTACACCGTTGGACCACAGCTGTACCATAGCACACGGTTCTTGTCTTGCGGTTTGAATAGTTCCTTCGATCTTGTGAGGCTGTTGTACAGGCGTAGCTCGGGAGCTTTTGAATTTTCCGGCGCCTTCCAAGTTGGTTGACAACGTTTAGAACTTTTGGCATCTGCCATGCTGGCACTAGTCAAAGCGCGTAAGCTCAAGCGCCGGTCGATTCGCGTTAGGAGCCAGGCCAGGACCATGCCAGGAACGGAACCGATGAGCAAACTGTGAATGTAGCAATGGTAGCGGCAATAGTGGCGCGACCAACTAGCCAAACACAAAACTACAATGCAACTAATACGTTACCATTAATTAATAAATGTGTAAAAGTTTGTATTATTTATTGTTACAATTTTATTGCAATAAATAATAGGTAATGTTTAAAGTTTAAAAATTTACGTTAGAAAACAATATAATTTTTTTTTATAGATCACTTAAAAAAACTTTATATGCTTAAAAATAAAAAAATATTGACCATACTATGATTTTGTTATTGTACAATATATAATGTGTGTTATTCGTAAAGTGATTTGTGTTTCTTTCCAATGCAAGGCGCCACGATCGCGTCGTCTTTTAAACAACATGGAGTTCGTGTTCAGCGCTTTGGCTTCTTGACAGCTACGTTTGGTTCTTGTTCAACACTGCACGATGCCTTTCGGCATCAAACCTACGTGCGCTACATGCAAGACTACTGTGTCTTCCATGTGGCGAAAGACAGAAAAGGGCGATGTTGTGTGCAATTCGTGCGCGCTGCGTGGACACAGTGTGCCGACGGAGCCGGAGCAGGCAGCCCCAAAGGAACCGAACGGGAACGGATGCCCTTTCACGTTGCGCAAAAGCACAAGGGCCAAGAGCTCCAAGCTCAGGCAGCAGCAGCAGCAGGCGAAGACCGCGGTGCCCAAAGGAAAAGGGCGCCGTGCCATTTTCAAGCGAGCGGTTCGTGCTTATATTTCTTCAAGTAGCAAAGGGGCTACATACAGGCTGGGCCGTTCTGTGTGGGCTAAATAGCCTGATAAGGGGAAATCAGCTGAGCAAGCAAAATAGGTAATGCACTTAAACTTATAGAGTCGCTCACTGATCCTCTTTGTATGATGCAGTCATTAAATAGTGCGTATACCGTCTGCATATTACCGAAGAGTGCTACTTTCTTCTACTGCCTTGCTTCCTCCGCGTTGCGAGATAGCGGGGGCCGGCGTCTATCCTCATCGTAATAGTTGGAGGATCGGGACGGAATGAACTCGAGCGCTATTTTAAAGTTTTCAATAAGCCGTTTTTCACGTTCTCTGTAGACATTGTAATTTGTTGTAACAGTCCTTAACCTTGGCTAATACTTGCATACGTCTGCATTCTCGACCCTTTAGCGTGTGCTTATAACTGGACTGAGCAGAGCATTGGACGTTGTGGACATTTCTACGTAAGTAATTTGCCTGGTTATTCAGACCGCTGAAACTAATGCGTCAGCTGATGGCTTTCGTGCTTCCAAGGGTGCACGCTCCGTCGCTGGTAATGGCGGCCCGAGATAAACCCAACATGGCTCACGGCTGTTCGTGAGCTTTCTTTGGCCGCAACTGGGAGGGTATAGAAGCGTGTGGGAACGCTTCCCTCCCCTCTGTCAGCGTCGTTTTTACGTGTGAAAAAGCCAGAGGATATCGTGGCAAGACAGCATTTGTCGCTGGCCGCACGGCGAAAGCACAATGCAGCGCTGCAGGCACCGACGCCGCACCGCAGTTCATGGCCAGGCCGAGCGCTTGTGATGGCGGAGCGCGCTCGAAGCAAGTCGCTGTGTGCCTGGTGCAAGATGTCACTTTCTTATGTGCTTCTCTTGCACTACTTGCTTTTGACTTGTATGCTATGAGTGTGACATGCAATAGCTGCTGCCTTTTTTCACTTGGTTCTTCTTTTTCAGCCCTTAAGAGCGCCAACTGCTGTAGCAACTTGTGTAACCAGTGACTACGTGTTTTTCCGGGTAAGTGCTGAAGCTCACTTCTTGGAGTAACGAGGAGGCAGCCATATACAGCAGGTTGTCCCTGTCGTTAGCATTAGCCTGTTAAGAGATCATCACTGGCTGAGAAGGCATTTTCTGATTGTACCATAATGCCTCAGTCACCTTTCTACAAAGGCAACAAAATTCCCTCATTTTCAGTTTTGATATATTCTCTCATGCAAAATGTTCTTTTTATTCGAATGCATTGTACACAGCTGAGGACTCTAGATAAATAATTGAATCAAGAATACCACCCGCAATATATGGTGAGCAGCTGCCTCATTGTTGGTTCTCTTCTCCCTTGCATGCCCTGGCACTTCTGCACTGGCAGCATGAAGTGTATGTGTATTTGTAGCCATTCATTGTAGCACTTGCCTGTACTCACCTATGGGGCTGAAACGTGGAGGCTAACCTAAAGAATTCTACTTAAGTTGAGGACAACCCAGAGGGCTATGGAACTAAAAATGGTAGGGGTAACCTTACGAAATAGAAAGCGTGCAGAATGGGTCAGAGAAATAACTCAAGTTACCGACATTCTAGTAGAAATTAAGAAGAAGAAATTGGCATGGGCAGGGCATGTAGTGCGAAGAGAGGATAACCGATGGTCGCTGAGGGTAACAAACCGGTTTCCAAGGGAAGGAAAGCGTAGCAGGGGGCGGCAGAAAGTTAGGTGGGCGGATGAGATTAAGAAGTTCGCAGGGGTCAAGTGGATGCAGCTAGCACAGAGCCGGGTTAAGTGGAGAAATATGGGAGAGGCCTTCGCCCTGCAGTGGGTATAATCAGGCTGATGATGATGATGATGATGATTGTAGCATTCGGGCCCTGCATTGACTTTTACCCCATTATGGCGTTAAAGGCCCTGTTCACTAAAAATCCGGCATTTGCGTTGTGAGTGAAAAATCACGAGCATGGTGCTGGTAGGCTGTAGCTGGCAGCTGGCTTGACAGAGCACTAACTGGACGTTGGGTTGCCTCCTGATCGTCTTATATGGGAGGGTGATATTAGAATCAGCCTGCCAGGACCCTTGCATTCACGTTACCTCTAGGCCACGCGGGCGCATTTTTACGGCTTGATTAAAGCGGGGCTCTATATGCGGGCTTGTAGCCTACGCTATCATGTCATACCCTTGAAGGCGGAGCGTAAGTGTCCCCCATAATTTTTGTGCTGACAGAGAAAGTGTTGTGCTTGGGGAGCAGAAAATGTGGTGTGGCAGCTGTGACAAAATAAGCACAGGGGATCCTCATAGATGTTTTTTCTCAGCTCCTCACATGACCTAGGAAAATAAGCCACGTTAGCCTTTAGGAATCAGCGTAGTCCTTTAGCGCACCTTCTAGGCCTTCAGCCAGAACAGCACCATGCAAAAGAGATCAACTGGTTTAACTTTATGCAACTCACAGTCTTGAAATATTCATTTCTGGGTATGCTACTTGACTGCAATACTTTGTCGGTAGTGGGTCGTACAAAATTACCTGGAGGATTAACTGTTGAAAGACCTGCAGCAAAGTTAACCCATGTAATTAAAATTGGGTGTGTTTTTGGCCTGTACAAGAAATCAAATTTTTACAAGAGAGTAGGGCTGAAGAAGTACAGCGTTGCCTGTGAAAATGGCCATTTTATATCCTCATTGCTGTATGCTGTAAGTTGGGAAAAAAGGAGCAAAAACAATTTTTTTTAAGGATTCTACAAAAAATGACGGCATGGTAACATTTACACAAATCACTGGCTTTGTGCGTGAGTTTGTGCAAGTAAATGGCAGCGTGGGTGTCGTGTGGTGTCATCCACTGCAGACGGTCTACATGACTGGAAGCTGCCACCAGTGACTTGAACTAAAACAAAGGAAGGCAAAACAAAGCATTACAAACATCCTCGTCGGTGCGTTTTAGCTCGAAAACACCACATCGAAATGTTAGCGCCCGCTGTATTCCCTCAAGAGCACCTACTCATCTTGAATGTGGGAATATGTGTGAGTGATAAAGCCAGGTTTTGAGCCCTAGGCAACGTGTGAATGGTACAAGTATACTTCCCAGTGTGTCATTTGACAGCACTTGACAGGAACGCAGATGACTGTACGAGTTATACCCCTGTCAAGCGCGCAAGATAAGTGCACTTACGGGAAGTGCACTTTCGGTACTTCCGAGTGCTCTCAGTCACACTTTGGCATACGTGGTGCTAAACGGAAAACAGAGTGCACTCGCAGTAAAAAAAAAAAGTGACTGGGGACAAACAGCTCATTTTTTAAAGATGTTCATCAAAAAGAAAAAAAATGCCAAACATGATTGTTGTGCATTAATTATAAATAAAAAGAAACATAGCCTATTTTTTGTTAACGTAAACGAAAATTATAACAGCATATTAAGTTCAAAAACGTTTCAAGTCAGTATCGGCCGAGACGGCTTCCTAGCCTACGCAGACCAACGTTAAAGTGTACTAGAAAAGGGTAGTGGGCTTACTGGCGCCCGTTCCCTGACACCATTCATGTCAAATACAAGAGGTGGCACCACAAGTGACTTCACTGTAGCTTCTTGCTGGTCCAGCCTACGATGCTGCGTGGTGGCGCGCTGTTAGGTACGCGTTGCTTTAATTCTTGTACCTACTAAAGGAGCGAACGGCTGATGAACTGTCGGTACATGATCGATCTGCAGTGACATCCTTTGTTTAGCGACACAGGCAGGGTGAAATATGGCGCAGCACGCAATCAGCGATATGTATGGCTTGATGGAAGGGCCTAGTATCAAAACTTTTTTTTTTTTTTTCACGTTTTTGTGCTGAATTTTGCTTGTTGCTAACTTCGTGGTTTTAAGTGGGACGATACTGATCACATAGTTAGCCAGAGCTCATTCAGCCTTTTATTTTTAACGTCTTGCACATCAGTTAGAAATACAATGCGCGAGTGTGATGGTGCTTGGGACCATTTACGACACTTTCATACAGGTTTTAGCTCTAACTGGATGACGAAATCTATGCTGGTCCTTGTTGTCAACGAAAGATTTTAGCACATACAGCATTTTTTGAATGTTCTCTTGGATAACAAAATTTAAATAGGCATCAACTAATCGAATGTGCAGTGAACCTGAATGTGCATGCTTCTATATTACCTTCTTTCACGCCTTTTTAGCATTTGTTTAGCTGATTAATATGTGCACTGCGAAAAGAGGGGCCTAGCAAAAGTAATTCATTGCCAGACCTCAAAAAATTATTTCAAGCTATATGAACCTAAAGCACTTATTCATATCATGAGCAACGGGTCAGCTGAAGATGATTTGCTTAACTCACTTACCCATCTTCTTAGAATTTATCACTTTCACATAAAAGCGGAGCTGAGTGATTATATAAAAGCTGATGATAATGGCATAAAAATAGGTACGCGCGCACAAGCGAGCTAAGCAGCAAACTTCTTGCCCCAACCTTGCTTTCACAACTGTCAGCATTTACTGGATGTTTCAGTCAGCAGTTAATGGCAACTGAAGCATTTAGTGAACATGTTTTAAAGATTGCTGGCAAAGCCGACAGCAGACTCGACGGGTACAGCAGTCTCCCCCTTCCTTTCTAAAGAAAATGTGCTAACCAAGCGAGTTGGAAGTCATATCCCCTGGTGATTGCATTGTGGGGAGTGCCTACAAACTTTGCTTCCTATTTTCATCACATATTGATGCCCAGCATAACCTGAAATATGAACTATTACCTAATATTAACTGCTAGCGACATGCTATGGTCAGACAGAAATGCTTGTGCAGGCAAAGATGACAGCACGCGCACACAGGTTTTAACACGGTGGGCATGGCCAAGCACTACAGTGAACTTGGCATCAGCGCCGCGACGCGGCCACTCGGACAAACAAAATCCGTTGATATTTGCGGCGCCACCGCTAGCGTGGGCTCGGCTGGGGAGTAAGCCCACTGCTCCCTTCTAGTATACTTTACCAACATGGCGACTTGCGACGATGCAGCATCTGATGATGATCTGACGCCACTAGAACCGAATAATTTTATAAATTGCTGTGAAATAGCTAAAATGAACTTATGTTTCCTTTTTTATGCATTGCATTTTGTACCAATGAAGTCGCTGGCGACAAGGCTACGCACTCGGCCAGAAAGTGTGTTCCCCACAACATATTTCAATAAAAGTGTACTCTTCTGCCAGTGCACTCCACTTGCAGGGTTTAGATTGGGCAAAGTGTACATATAGCAGGTGACACTCTTCGTGAGAGCACTTAACTTGCACGCTTGACAGGGGTATTAGGCATCAAATGCACTCGCAATAACCATTGTGTTTATGGAAATTTCCCTAGAGGAAAGTTTCAAAGGAAAAAAGAATGCATGCACAAGAACAAGACAGCATAAGACCAACACTATACCTGTGTCATTATGTTCCCTTCTTCTCATGTGGTGAGGCCTTTTTGTTAGATTCTTTCCTTTGGTGAATGTGCACCAGCTGGCCTGGCAAGCTATGCCTTTTTTCCCTGAAGATTTAGAGCAGAATATTAACTAGACTAATCGCATTTAGTAACATCCTCCAAGGGCATTTATGCAGGTACAAATGGAAGATATGCAGGTGTTTGAAGTTTTCATAGTAGAAGTAAGATTGACCCTTCACCATACCATAACTCCTTTACATTGTAATTCAGTCACCCCCTATGGTGGAAATACTGTAACTAGAGTACTATAACATGATTCTATTAGAAAAAAATTGCAGTTGGCAACAGTAACCCATGGAGCCTTTTATTGCTCTATTAGACAACCATAGCATATTAAAAAACATTGAGCCTTTCTCTATATTTAATAAATTAAAGGCATCACAATTCTAGCACTTATAACCTTTTCTTTTATATATACTGAGACTTCATTGTCATCAAACGACTGTGTGCAGGTCATGTCATGTCTGCGGCACTTCACGGATTTCTGTGTCACTGCTTACTCTTACTTTTCTGCTTGCGTTGCTTACTCTTCACTAGAGGGAAAGCTGGGGGCGCTGCACTTCAGCCATCGTGGGCTCGCTTGCTGCAGGACATTTTGTCGGGAACATAGAGGGGCGTTACTAAGATGTCACCTCCTCCTCTTATCTCGATGCACGAACGTAGATATCAAACGCCATATTAGCAAAGGTGCGAAAGCAGGCGACGCCAATAAAAGGTTTGTTTTCCAAAATGCACTAAAAAATTTTCTGAAGGGATTGAGCAACTGTATATATTCTAAAAACATTTTTTTTTTTTTTAAGTTTGCCTAATAGGTGCAAATATTTTCTTCTGTGCTGCACAATACTTAGCCAATAGGAGAGAGAGCCATCGCTTATTTTGGCCAAGGTTTATGCTTACAAGCTGTTTCGCTCCCTTCTTGCAATTTATGGTCACAATATTAAATGTTGGGACATTTTTCATTGTAGAAAAAAGTTTATTTTTGATGCTTTGGGTGCCCATGGTAGCTGAACTGGTCGTCAGAAAGCTCCATGTAAACTCTCATAGACGGCGGCACAGCTTTCCCTCTGGGTAAGGTTAAGGAACTCTATGTGTGAATAGTTGTTGCGTTCGCTTCTTGTGCACTGCCTCATGCACCGGTGTTAGCCATGGGCTCACATGGGGCATTTACAGGGCACCTACTACCAGGTGGGGGACATTGTGGCCCTCATGGATGAGAATGATGACACCTACTACGCTCAAATTCGGGGCCTGCTGCAGGACCAGTACTGTGAGAAGAGCGCAGTCATTACGTGGCTGCTGCCAACATCCGAAAGCCCCAGGGACCACTTCGACCCTTCCACCTACATTCTGGGTAAATTGGCACCCTTCCTGTCCTTTCCTCTTTCTTTTGAACAGGAGGAAATGTCTCATGCTAGCAGTGAATTTTTTTTTTTGTGTGTGGCACTCCACATAGAGTACCCTGGCTGAAGGCGATATTGTGGCAGTCATTATTCACTTATGCAAGCACCGGCTTTTAATTACTTCTTCCCAGCAGGCTGGTGAATAAAAGTTGCTAGAGAAGCATTACTGCTCACACAGATTCAGACATGGCTAATGTAATCAGGTACTAGCATAACTAAGGTCAGCACAGCTGTTAACTACCAGTGCTTTGTCCTTTTGTTGTGTGCATGATGTGTTTTCTACAGCAGAATTTTGTAAACATGGAAATATTATACTGCCTTGCATCCAAAAGCTTATTTAATTATATACTGAAGCTCACAAAGTTTTGGGTAAGCTAAATTCTTACTAATATGCATGGAGCAAGAAATAAAAGCCACACAAGGGGGTATGGCATAGGCAGATTTATCATTACTCTTTAAGGGGGCAGTCCCATTTGAACCACATGGTTCGTGGGCTTTTTTGCTGAAAAAGAAAAATTTTCAGTACTGTATTAAAAAAAAAATTTTTTCTTTGGGATTGGGGGGGGGGGGGGGGGGGGGGGGCATAGTGCTGTGAGAGGAGCACAAGGGGCTAAACAAAGCAAAGCTTAGCTAAATGGTATAAGACATTGAAGAGCAAAGCTAAATGAAGCAAAAAATAGCAAAATGAGTGCTTAACATTGCTTCCGCGTGTATAATTTTTATTTTATGTCCATAAGTCTTCTACGGGATTTTCATTGCATTGTCAAAATGTGATAGGTTCACACCTTTGATATGGCTCTCCTGAATCTATTGCCACCTAGATGAAATGTCTCCAGGCAAGTGATTAAAAACAAAGTGCTGGAACTTAATGAAAAAGACATTACATTGCATTCAGAAATCAAGCCAAACCCTTCCTTATACCTTCACTCGCAATCTTTTAAATAATCTCAGGTGACAGAGAAAACAGTTCAATAATAAGTGGTTCTGTGGTTCACTCCCTCGTACGGGAGTGCAATATTGAGATTTTCAAATACGAATCGAATACAAATATTGGAAAAAAATGACTTGGAATATTTCATATCGATTCAGTGGAAATAATGGAATGTTAAATAATAGCAAACACTGTTTCCCTTGTTTACTTGAGAATTCACATGATATTTGCAAATAAAATTAAACTAGAATTGCACAGAAGTCTATACCCTAATGAAAAATTCAGTACACAGATTATACAGGATTCTGTACAGTAGTTTTTTGTACAGAAAGGAGCGGCATGAAAAAGTTGCTGAATCTCTGCTGAATACAGTAAACTGGATCATTAGTTCAGCTTTCAAGGGTCAAGAAAAAAACGTCCGAATTAAGTAAAAGCTTGAACGATCGAATGGGCCTGAAAAACTGCTAAAAGCTATTGGCATCACAGTAATTCTATGTGATGAAAACCTATATGATGGATGTGTGCATTTGAGATGAAACCAAAGTAAGAACGAAGTTTTTCCTCCCCATTTTGTCAAGTGCTTTGCATTGCGAATAGGAAGGTCCACAGAAGCAGCCCCTTTTGAGGATGAGGATGCCGCAAATCATGGTTCGGGATACACCCTTGCCGCTCAGTTTGCTTGGCTTCAGACCCTGGTCGTCCGCTGCAACATGCCTTCAATTATAATTCCTGGAAGGGCTGTTCTCATCGCCACTGCTGGCATGCTACTTTCAAAGTGCCTGCAGAATGTAATGCACATATCTACCGCTTTTGCTGCCAGCCCCATGTTTCTGGCCTCGCCATTGGCACCAGCACGCAACAAGGCCATCAAGGCTTTATGTGTAAAACCCGCGGCTTCAGTGGTGTCCTAAAGCTTTGTTTTGCCCCAGTGCATGGGGTCAATAGGCCCGCATTCAGTACTGTCAGTCTAGGCATCCGCCCAGTCAATATTATATTGCAGCGAAACATTCAAAGCGCTATTTGTTGTTTTGAAGCCACCGGCATGCGGCCTTATCACGCTGATCCTAGCATGCATATCAAATCTTTTTCTTTGTTCGTTCATGCTTGTTGCCGCGAGGCGTAGCTTTACCAGTTTTTGTCGCGCAAGATGCGTCGAGAGAAATCTAGAAGATTCCTGCCACTCTCATGTGTTTCTGCAATGTTCCAGATTACGCTAGTCATGGTCTGCGACTTTATCTTGATGTTTCCTTGCAGTCTTTAAATTGAGCGTTGGTGCGTGCAACGAGCATTCTTTGTTCGACAACCGATGAGCACGATTGTTGCTGTTGCCGCCGCCGAGTTGCTTAGTTTTTTTGTGGGCGCAGGTCAGCCCAATAAAGAGTTGACTTCAGTGTTATTACGACTGCCTTTTCTTTTGTGCCTGCGACCTTGACTACCACGTGACAATATTTCATCACACCTAGGACGAACCCAGTCACCACGTCGAGACGTGTATTTTACTTTTCGATGTCTAAGTTGCATCCCTCTCCAAATGCATAGAAGTAAAAAAAAAACAAGCGGATAAGATGCACCTGTTTACTCGGTAGAAAACTCTTTTAAGATCACATTGTGAGAAAGCGCGATGAAAATGGATACTTGCAGCAGCTGCTGCATATGCCCATATCACCTGATATGCACTGAACATTGCATAGCATCCAGTCTGAACAGTAGTTTTCAAAAATATATTATTTTGATACATACAGATGGTATATCCATATACAGGCGGCGTTTGGGCACTACCATCTAAGAAAAAATGAGGGGAAAAGGAGGAGGGGCCGAAGCAGCGAAGGGAAATATGCAACGCCAACCTAGGCAATTGCCTTGATGGTCGACTTGATTATTTAACGTGCACTGGCGACTTTTCGCCAGTCCCAGAGAATTTTTTCGTTAACTGCAAACTTCCTTCGTGCAGCCCGGCACCCATGCTCTTCGGAAAATTCAACTGCACACAGCTTGAATTTCGCGTCAATAGGACACGGCAGATGTGAAGCACGCATGGTTTTGGTGGTAAAATACTTTTGTTAGTATGAAGACAAAAAGTAAGGAAAATTACTTAGCAGTGTTGTGGGCGGCCTTTGGGCTGCCAGTTTTAAGGTCCAGGCAGTGATATATACGCCACTACAGCAATCAATGCAATGAAGATGCCAAGGCAGAGGGAAATGATGTGAATGGGAGCAGAAAATTAAAGCAAGCTATCATCCTCAAATAAACATTTTCCTCCCTCAGGAGTAAAATGTCTATAAAAACATATAAGCTGCATTTGATTTTTGTAAGACAATTTGATGTTACTTTTGAGTTGTTTTCAAATGCAGTTACTGCGCTTGGGAGAAGATGGCACGCAATTTTCCTGCTTGGGCGCAGCATGCCTGCGTTGCCCACCCGATATTTCCCACGTCAAAAAAAAAGTCAATTTTTGGGTTTACCCTTTCAGAAGTGACATTGTAGTTTTGGGTTCCAGATTCAGATGACCAAGGTCTCTTATCACGCGCTGACATTGTGAGCACAGGCTCCTTTTTGGGCCCGGAACAGGTGTGGTGCCATGGCCCAGATTTGTCCCATACATAAGTCATACATGGTGGATAAGATGCATTGGTGAAATTTTTAGAAAAAAAACTTCGACTTATAAACCAGAAAATACGGTAGTTGTAGCAGGCTAATTCAAGGAAGCCACTGGGCATCAAGTGTAGGAGTGACATTCAAAATGCAATGCTCATTTCCGGTCACGAGGTTAAAATAAGCCCTCTCTTATCCATGTGCATTATGCAGCTGCCTTAAACTCCCCAGAAAGGTTTGTCTAAAAGGATTTAAGAAGAGGGATGCAAAGCTGAAGGGACAACTTTCGAACTGCTTTGCTGATGAAAATATCGGAGATGATGTAACCTTATTGCACTTGAATACTTTTAATTTGCTCACTTTCTAGATATAGGTGACCACAGCAGAGCGCCTTGTACAGAATAAGGAAAGAGATTATTGTGTTTATGACTACTTTTTTTTTTTTTTTTTTGGGTGTCGCACTACTTCAAAGCATCATCATTCTTTTTGCTGCCGCTTTGTTTCAATGGGGGCGAAGCATAAGGCACACTGTTTTATTTGATGTCAGGGCACGTTAATGATGACCCGGCGATTCAAATTATGCTGGAGTCATCCACTACAGCGTTCCTCATAGCTGATGTAGCTTTGTGATTTTAAACCCTATAGTAAACCAGGGGCCTCACTAATGTTGCTATGTGGACCGCATTGCAAAAATTCATCTCTCGCTGGCCATGGGCTAGAAGATAACAAGAATAGCACTGAAAAGCAAATAAAGCAATGCGAAAACTAAAAGCAAGGAACAAAAATTTAACAAATTATAAAATCATTTCATTCTCATAGAAAAAAAGAAAAGGTGGTGCCTGCTCAATTCTGCCTAAACCCTCTGGATGAGGGCCATTTCAAAATGGCTTGGAGGGTTGTGTTAAAATGATACTACGAGCAATAAATGCCACAGTCACTTATGCTAAAAAGAAAAAACTAAACTTGATCGTGAAAGAGATGGTGGACACATGGATCTTAATGACAGCTGATGTTCATCCAAAGTTCATGAAGATCAAGAAGCCAGTGCCTTTTTTAATTTCCACGATGAATTTTTATGGTGTGAGGATGAGGCCTTTAGTTTATTTGAGCTGGAAAATGAGTCCTGTTGCAAAGTGACTCGTGAAGCTGGAACAATGGAAGTTTCGGAGCTGGCGGGCCGCATCACACTGCTTCGCAGGCCGCATGCAGTCTGCATACTTGAGAGAGCCCTGCTATAGGTGTCCACCAAGTGCCACTAGCATCTGCAAGCACCATCGTGTAGCCATTTTTGCATTCACAGGGGGACAGCAGATGATGCGTTGCATGCTAAGTAGCGGAATGGAGAATCCGTGGGTCTGCTGCTGTTTCGAGGGATTCCAGGAGCTTTAAAATCTTATTATTACGTGGTGGCAAGCAAGAAGGTGGCGCAGCATGGCGACAGGGTGAAAGGTGATCTCATGGCTGGCCTAGCGCAAGGGCTTCTCTCGCACCACTGAGCGATCGTCCCAATCGGTTCGTTGAAGTCGGTGGTGACATGACGGCGAGGATGTTGAAGAAAAGGTAGAAGAGAATGATTTGTTGCCACCATGACGACGATGACCGCGATGATGCTTGGGTGATTCGCCTCCCCTGGAGCTCTTCAACCATCCGCCACCAAAACATACATAGGACAGATGACTCCAGGCCGCGTCAGGCGGCTGGGTGGGGGTTGCATGTTCATGTCTTTCGGGTCTTTGCTGTGATCTGGTATCTGGTCAGTTCATCTGTGCGCCTTCTGGTCCGGGCTGGGGGCAGGGTAGCGGTAGTTGCGTCTGGTCGGGTCTGGGCAGGAAGGGCTGGGACGAAGTTGCGACGGTATCTCTGGGCTCTCTGCCGATGGTCCCGGCGTACGGTTCGCGTCGAGGCTCCAAGATGAGGATGGGGATGACATACACCACAGTTTATTTATTTATTTATTTATTTATTTATTTATTTATTTATTTATTTATTTATTTATTTATTTATTTATTTATTCATTTATTATACCCTTAGGGCAAAGCATTACAGAGGGGAATGGGAAAGTACATAAAAACACTGAAAAAATGTGAAACATGAACAGAACGCAACAAATCGCTAAAACAAAGGAGGAAAAAAAAAAATCATTATAAGTAAATAATACAATATTAAACATTACAAACGGTAACAGCAGAACGAAACAGAACAGGATCAGTAATTGCCGCAACAGAAGAAGGAAGGTGGTTCCAGTCATATGATGTACGAGATATAAAAGAGTCCAAAAACGTTTTAGTTCTGCAGACGGTGATGCCTACTTTATGTATCTGATCGGTTCGAGGTGAAATGTATGAAGGGGGAACGAGCAGCTCACGACGAATCGATTCGTGATGAAATATTTTGTGAAAAAGACATAGACGTGCAGTTTTGCGTCGTGATGCAAGTGAAGTTAAGCCCAAGTAAAGTTTCATGGTGGTTATGCTTGATGTGCGCAGGTAGTCAGAGAGGATAAAACGAGCTGATTTGTATTGTGTCATTTCCAGTAGGTCGATCAAACATTTAGTACCAGGATCCCAGACTGCTGAAGCGTATTCAAGCTGTTGTGAGCGGACGAGTGTGGTGTATAAAAGAAGTTTGATGTTTGCTGGGGCTGCGTGAAAGTTACGTCTCAAATAACCGAGCATGCGATTAGCTTTGTTAGTAAGGTACTCTATGTGTGTGGACCAACTGAGATTAGAAGTAATATGAATTCCGAGATACTTATATGTTGTAACAGGTTCAAGAAAGACATCATTAAGGGAATGAGGCAGATAATTATTAACATGTGCAATGCGCATAAGTTTGCACTTGTTAGGAATGAGTGTCATGTGCCAAGTTTTACACCAGGATGAGATAGTGTTAAGGTCAGTTTGAATCAAGTGCTGGTCTCTGTCGTTTATTATTTCCCGAAAAAGAATGCAGTCGTCAGCAAACAGATGCACAGAAGAGAAGAGATTTTTGGGTAAGTCGTTTATAAAGATAAGAAAGAGCAGAGGCCCCAAGACAGTGCCCTGGGGAACACCAGAAAGGACAGGATGAATGGTGGAATTAACGTCGTTAGCGGCAACGAACTGCTGACTGTGCGTAAGAAAACATTCCAGCCATTTTAGAATGTTAGTATCTAATCCTATCGTGCGCAGTTTTAGTAACAAGAGAGGATGAGAAACCGTATCAAACGTCTTCGCGAAGTCAAGATAGATGCAATCGGCAACCGAGCAACGGTCTAAAATTGTGTGAAGTTTGTGTGTGAATAAAAGTAGCTGTGTTTCGCATGAATAAGACTTCCTAAAACCATGCTGAGAGGGATGAAAAAACGAGTTGGATTCAAGAAAACTGACAATATGTGAAAACAGTATGTGCTCCAAGATTTTGCATGGGATGCTGGTAAATGATATGGGCCGGTAGTTAAAAGGAGAGTGTTTATTGCCAGATTTATGCACAGGAACCACCTTACCCATCTTCCAATCAGCCGGAAATTCACCATTGTCCAATGACTGCTGAAAAATTTTAGTTGAGGCAAGAGATGAATACATTTTAGTACTGTTTAGAAATTTGGCAGTAATGCAGTCAACACCAGCAGAGGAGGTTATTTTAACATTGTCAATAATTTTAGCTATACCATGAGGATTGATTACAACTGGATGCATCGGAAGGTAGTTGCAATCAGCCAAATCAGGCAAATCCGGCGTTTCAGCACTTGAAAAAAAAACTCGAAAACACATCATTTAGTACACTTGCGCATGCGCTATCAGATATCGGTTGGTCACTTGAATTCGTTAGTACTATTCTAGACGTTTCAGACAGGTTAATGATGTTCCAAAATTTTCTCGGATTATTGAGCAACATGCCCGGTATTGTATTATTCAGATAATTGGTTTTGGCATTTTTGACGGCGGAAATGTAAGTCTCAGCTGCAGAGCGGTAACGAGACCAATGATGTTCAGTGCGTAAGTTCTTAGCTATACGGAAGAAACGTTTCTTGCGGTTAGACAGGCGCTTAAGATGAACATTATACCATGGTGCGTGCTGCTGATAAGATATTGCACGAGTGAGAATATAGCTATTAGCGAGATCTAAGATTTTGTTCTTGAATAACAGCCAGTTTGTATTCACCGAACGGAAGTCAAATCCGTCGAAAAACGTTTCCAAGAACGAGCCTAGTTCATTATTAATTATGTTGAAGTCAGCGCTATGATACAAACGTATGGTTTTAGAGGGACTAGCAGGTTTCCCAATAGGAATGTTTACAGAAAAATTTAGTAAAGAATGGTCGCTTAATTTGGGCATGTAGGTTATTTCTGAACACAATTCCGGACAATTGGTTAGTACTAGGTCTAGTGTGCTTGCGGTAACTTCGGTAATTCTGGTAGGTTGATTGACAATTTGGGTAAGGCTAAACAGCGAGCATAAGTTAACGAACTCCTGGCATGTAGACGAAGATGTGGAAGGTTGTGCTAGAGACCAATTGATACCCGGAAAGTTGAAGTCACCTAATAAAAAAAATTGGAGATGAAGGGTAGCGCGTAACGACGGTATTAACGGCATCGTGAAGCTCGGCAACAAATGTGGGATGGGCATTTGGCGGACGGTAGCATGCGCCTAGGATTATTCTCCGATAACTTAGTTGCAAAGACACCCACACCATTTCGATGCGTGATGTTATGTGGATGGTGCTGGATCCTATTGTTTTCTTAATTGCTATTAGTACACCTCCACCCTGCCTGTCTGTCCTGTCACAACGATAGAAGCAAAAAGTATTTGAAGAATCGAAAATTTCACAGTCCTGTATGTTTTCATGGAGCCAAGTCTGAGTTAGGATGATCGCGTTAGCGGAGCATGCGTTAATGGCAGTGGAGAGTTCAGTACGTTTTTTGATAACACTTCGAATATTAGTAAATAATACTGATATTTCAGGTAAGCTAAGGCAAAGGCCACCACCCCTCAGTGACCGTTAATCAGATTTGTCAGCGCTAGGTGAAGCATAGGAAGATGGTGATGCTTGAGCTGATCTTGTCTTGGTGCGTTCAGTGGAAATTTCGTACTTTTTTTCACTGACAGGGTCATACATGTAAGATCTGTTATTTACGACTAGCTTATTGTATTTTAGTTTGAAAGGTGGGGAGCCGGGGAGTGATTTGGCATAACCAATCAGTTTTCTGCGTGCTTGGCGTGTGGCAAACGAGTAATCTTCTGATACTTGAATGTCTTTTTCTTTTATCTCTTT
The DNA here is from genome assembly GCF_055883805.1 of Amblyomma maculatum. Taxonomy (NCBI): domain Eukaryota; kingdom Metazoa; phylum Arthropoda; class Arachnida; order Ixodida; family Ixodidae; genus Amblyomma; species Amblyomma maculatum. Next base: position 173,958,624 of record NC_139349.1, on the reverse strand, counting down.
TTTGTAGCTCAGAATTGTCTCTTTGATTTTGAAGTTCGCGGACTTGGCAATCACCGGACGGCATCCAGGGTTTGAATACCGGCCTAGTCGATGAGCCCGCTCAATGTCATGTGGTGAGAGCTTGGTTCCAAGGTATTCAGACAGGAAGTTTACTCTCCGTCTCTTGCCATGTCTCTTGGTCATCGGTGATTCCATGAAACACTAAATTATTTCTCCGACTTTGGTCTTCCAATTCATTGATTCGGGCCTGCAGCATTTGGTTTTGTTTCTGAAGATCAAGAGAAGTATTGAAAGTCCTGTTTTGCGTCGTCTATCTCTTCAAGTTTTCCTTCAACGGTCATAAGTCTGGTATTGATATTAGCGAGGGCTGAATCAATGTTTTTCTGTCCATTCCGTAACTCTTCCATTGATTTCTTTATCTCGTTGTTACTAGTTGAAAGTGAGGCTGCCTGTGCTTGCAATTCCTTCAAGATGCGCAGAATTTCCATGTTTTGCTCAGATTGTGTTAGTACAACGTTAGTAACGGAATTACTGCTCTCGTCTGCACCATCTGTGCGCAAATCGCCTTTGGTGGTGCCACGCGTGTTTAGAACCCGGGTTTTCCTTAATATCTCCCGACAGTAGCAAAAGAAGGCAGCTGTCAAAGCATTGATTCAGTTCACTTCAGTCGTTCAGTCGTGTCCGACTCTTCGTGACCCTATGGACCATGTCACGCCACGCTTTCCGATCTCTCACTATCTTCCTAACATCACATAACTTCATCTGCAGTGCCTCGAGGATGCCATCTAACCATCGCGTTCGCTGCCTACCCCTTCTCCGGCGACCCTCAACCTTTCCCAACATCAAATCTTTCTCCAGCGACTCCTCTCTTCTGATCAGATGACCAAAGTAGCTGAGCTTTAACTTTAGAATTTGACCCTCCAATGAGCAGTCAGGGTTTATGGTCGACAATATCGACTGATTTGACCTTCTGGCAGTCCAAGGAACTCTCAAGAGTCTTCGCCAGCACCACAATTCAAACGCGTCAATTCTTCGGCGGTCAGCCTTTTTCACAGTCCAACTCTCGCATCCATACATCACAACTGGAAAGACCATAGCACGAGTTATACGGATCTTGGTTGGCAGACTAATGTCGGGGCACGCTAGAAGAGAAGCAGGAAAGCCTACAGAGAGCCGCAACATGCGTAGAAGAATACGTAAGGGCAAGAGGCCTAGCGTGTTCAACAGACAAGTCGGAGCTACTCAGGGTGGCGAAGAAACCTACGAAGGCGGACCTGGAAATCAAGCTCGAAGGCCAAAACATACCGGAAAAAAACGTCATAAGGATATTAGGCATGTAGCTGCAGAGTAGCGGAAAGTGCAGCCACACGATCAGCCTACTGCAAAAATCAACCGAACAAGTCAGCAGAATGATTAAAAGAGTCTCCAATAGAAGGCATGGCATGAAGGAAGACGACACCCTTAAACTAGTCAGAAGCCTGGTAGTCAGCAGGGTGACATACTCCCTTCCCTACCACCCGGCAATCAAGAAAGAAAAAGAACAGGCCAAAGCTCTGATAAGGAAAGCCTACAAAACGGCCCTAAACCTACCAAGAAACACCCCAAACAACAAGCTACTAGAACTGGGAGTTCACAACACCTTTGAGGAGCTGGCGACGGCCCAACTGGAAGCACAGCTAGAAAGGCTAGAACTCACGGAAACAGGCAAAAGACTACTGAGAAGACTAGGCTACCAGGCGGAAAACGCGCCAGACCCAAACGAAAACATTCCAGACGAAATCCGGCGAACCCTCAGAATTCGCCCGATACCACGAAATATGGATCCCAACCTACACGAGACCAGAAGACAGGCAAGAGCAGAATATGTGGAGAACCACCTAGCTAAAAAGGCATATACAGTATATACAGACGCAGGGCTATACCCGAGAGACAGATACAGCACTAACACGAGGATAGCAGCAGCGGTGGTTGACTGCTCAGGCAACACGATCAGCTGCGCATCCGCGAGAGGAAGATCGGTAGTAGACGGAGAGGAGATCGCTGTGGCACTCGCAGCGGCCGAGGGCTATCGAAGAAACGAATCACAGGTTATAATAACAGACTCCAAGACAGCCTGCAGAAGGTTCCAACAAGGAAGGATCTGCAGGGAGGCCCTACGCATTCTCCTCGGCGCAGGAGCCTCGGGCTATAAAGCAACACAAGTAGTTTTCTGGGCACCGGCGCACACCAACATAGAGGGCAACATGAGGGCAGACAGCCTGGTTCGCGAAATCACGCACCGAGCCTTGCTGACAGAAGACCAGAAGATGGTGGACCCGACGTACGCAGATATTTTAAATCACTACAGAGGCAGCAGGTTAAAATACCCTCCGCCCCACAAGCGACTCACACAAGAAGAAGCGACCAGCTGGAGAAGACTGCAGACTGGCACCTTCCACAACTTATACATTCTAAACAAAATGTTTCCCACACAGTATAGAGATAGCTGCCCCTGGTGCGGAGACAGTCCGACCCTATACCACGTCACATGGGAATGTAAACACAACTACACTTTCCACAAACAAACTAACCCGAGTGCGGAGCAATGGGAGGGCCTGCTAACCAGCTGCGAGCTCACCGCCCAAAGGGCATTGGTGCAGCACGCATGCGAGGTAGCCAGGACCAGTGGAGCCCTGGAATGAGGGAACCACCCGTGCTAAGGAGTCTCCAACGGTGGCGAAGAAGCGGCTGCAGGAAGACTCTCCGAGACTAACCAAAAGACCTCAATAAAGTTTTTTCACTCACTCACTCACTCACTCACTCACTCTGCTCTTTACTAGGCGGTCAAGGCTAACCATTGCTCTCTTTCCCAGAAGCAGGCGTCTCCCAATTTCATGGCTGCAGTCTCCTTCCGGGGTAATCTTGGAGCCCAAGAAGAGAAAATCTGTCACAGCTTCCACTTCTTGTCCATTGATGCTCCAGGACTTGATAGGGCAAGACGCCATGATCTTTGTCTTTTTAATGTTCAATTTAAGCCCAAACTTCTCACTCTCTTCTTGTACGCACATCAGAAGTCTCTTGAGTTCCACTTCACTTTCTGCCATTAAAGTGATATCATCCGCATATCTAAGGTTGTTGATACGTTTTCCAGCAATCTTCACTCCAGCTGAAGACTCGTCCAGACCGGCCTTCCTCATGATGTACTCTGCATATAGGTTAAATAGGCAGGGCGACAGTATGCAGCCTTGCCTCACTCCTTTCTCGATCGGAAACCAATCAGTAAGACCATGCCCAGTTCTGACTGTGGCCTCTTGCCCTTCATACAGGTTTCTGAGGAGACAAATGAGGTGAGTTGGAACTCGCATCTCTTGGAGAGCTTGCCACAATCTGCTGTGACCTACGCAGTGAAACGCTTTCGCATAATCAATAAAGCAGAAGTAGATGGGTTTCTGGAACTCTCTTGCTTTTTCCATGATCCAGCGAAGGTTGGCAATTTTGGTCTCTAGTTCCTCTGCCCTTGCGAAACCCAGCTTGCACGTCCGGAAGCTCCCGATCCACATACTGCTGCAGCCTACCTTGGAGGATTTTCGACATCACCTTGCTAGCATGCGAAATAAGCGTGATCGTGCGGTAGTTGGAACAATCTTTGGCACTGCCTTTCTTTGGAATGGGGATGTAAACTGACCTCCTCCAATCCTGTGGCCACTGCAGGGTTGTCCAAATCTTCTGACATAATGTATGCAGAATGTTAACAGCATCTCAGCTGGAATGCCATCAATTCCGCTAGCTTTGTTCTTAGCAAGGCTGGCTAAGGCCCATTCAACTTCTCGAGCCGGGCATCCTGAAGAGTGATCAGTAATCACAACAGTCTTATGTTGGGTTTGCACATTCGGGTCCTTCTTGTACAGTTCTTCTGTGTATTCCTGCCACCTCTTCTTTATCTCTGAGGCTTCAGTGAGGTCCTTGCCTCGTTTGTCCTTTATCACGCCCAGCTTAGCACAGAAGCTTCCTTTGATATCTTTGATTGTCTTATACAGAGCTCTTGTGTTCCTTAATTGGCTGTTGTCCTCAACTGCTTGGCACTGTATGTTCAGGAAGGCATTCTTATCTCTCCTTGCTATTTTCTGAAAATCTGCATTGAGAACCTTGTATCTTTCTCTTTCCCCCATAGCTTTTGCCATCCTCCTTTCCTCAGCTATTTGCAAAGCCTCTTCAGATAACCAGTTTGCTTTCTTGCATTTCTTTTGCTTTGGAACTGCCTTAGTAGCAACTTCTTGTATTATATCACGAACATCAGTCCACATCTCTTCGGGCTATCTGTCTTCTAGATCTAATTCTTGAAATCGATTCACTTCCACAGCATATTCTAATGGAATTTGATCCAGATCATACCTGAAAGGCCTTCTAGTTTTCTGCGTTTTCCTCAATCGAAGCTTAATTTTGGCAACAAGAAGCTGATGATCGGTGCCACAATCGGCCCCAGGCCTTGTTTTTACTGCTTGTATAGCGCTTCTCCATCTCTGCCGGCAAAGAATATAATCGATCTGATTCCTGTACAGACCGTCCGGTGAAGTCCATGTGTACAGGCGCCTCTTGTGCTGTTGAAAATGAGTATTCGCTATGGTCAGGTTGTTTTCTTGACAAAACTCTACTAGCCTCTGCCCAGCTTCATTTGGCTCGCCAAGACCGAACTTTCCTATAATTCGGGATATTTCTTCACTCCCGACCTTAGCATTCCAGTCTCCTATGAGAAAAACGACGCCTGATGATGGGGTTCGATCTAAAAGGCATTGTAGATCCGCATAAAATCTTTCAACGTCAGCTTCTTCAGCAGTAGTGGTCGGTGCATAGACTTGGATAACTGTTATGTTGAAAGGGTGACCTTGGATCCGAAGGGAAATCATTCGGTCGTTTTTGGTATTGTACCCTAGCACTGCTCTGCCCATTCTTCTGTTTACTATGAGAGCGACCCCATTCCTTCTCTTGGATTCGTGCCCACAATAAAAGACATAATGGTCACCGGAGTTAAATTCTCCCATTCCGGTCCACTTGAGCTCGCTGATACCCAAGACATCAATGTTCAATCTGTCCATTTCTCGCTTGACGACATCCAGTTTACCTTGCGTCATAGATCTTACATTCCATGTTGCTATGTGATATATCTCCTTGCAACATCGGACTTTCCGGTCGCTTCCCGACACATCCACAACTGAGCGTCCTTTTGGCTTTAGCCCAGCCGCTTCATTCGTCCTGGAGCTACTAGGAATCGCCCTTTGTTCATCCCCAGTAACATGTGGGACGCCTTCCAACCTGGGGGGGTCATCATCCGGCGCCATATCATTAATGGTATTGTGACTGGCCATAGGGTTTTCTTGGCAGGAAATACTGGAGTGGGTTGCCATTACCTTTTCCAGTGAATCACATTTTGTCAGAACTCTCTGCCGCGACCTGTCTATCTGGGGTTCATTCATTGCACACGCTCAAAAGAACTCGTGGGCACGGGAGCAGCATCAAGCATCGATTGTCACTTCTTTTAGCATACAAAGGAATAGAGTTACGCACCTGTGTAGCAAACAAGGATGATCTGTTAGCCATTACGGCTGATACGCTGCTCTCGTGCCCACTGAAGCGGTCTTGCGGGAACCAGTGCCTAAATACTGGCGCTGCACTTGCTGTCGATGACCATCCTGTAGTTCAGTTCAGTTCACTCGTGTCCGACTTTTCGTGACCCTATGGACCATATCACGCCACGCTTTCCGGTCTCTCACTATCTTCCTAACATCACATAACTTCATCTGCAGCGCCTCGAGGATGACATACACCACACCTCCAACCAAAATGTTACATGGCAACAAGCAGAGATGGCAACACATGGCGACAGGGTGAAAGAAGATTTAATGGCTGGCCTAGCGCTAGGGTTCTTCTCACGCCACTGCAGCTCTTCTTCTTCACAACAGTATTTTTATTTTCTTAGTGTGTGACAAACTCTAGAAGGTGACAGTTACTATTTGAATCTGGTTATCGCGGGAAAATGCTGAGGGAAAAAAAAAAAGGACAACAACGGGCAACAAGGACAAAACGAAGGACAAGGACAAAGGCTGCCAACACAGGTCAAGCTTAAGTCTGTTAAAGTAGATGTTTGCGTGTACTGTGCAACACCACGGACCCCGAGCACCCACGGTTAGCCGTGCGTGTCATCGCCGTGTCTGGGGAAAAGGGGATCCTGGTGGTTGAGCCGATGCCGAGTGTTTGGACCTTTAAGGCACCTCTGCGTAGGCAACACACCACTTTGGAACACACTTCCTATAGACGGCACTTCTGGCCTGACCCGACCGGGGGAAATAGGCAGTCACCTTTTCCTGTCCTTCCCTTTATCTTTCACTTTCCTCTCCTCTTTCTTACAACTGTCCTGTCTTCTTAGTCTCTTCCTACTTCCATGCGGTGACGGTTAACCTCATGTGGCTAACCACCTTTAGTTGCGGTGTACAGCTGGCATGGGCAGGACTTGTGTACAAGATCCTGTCCCGTCCCCTTGTTGGACTACATGATGGGTGGCTGGCACCGTGGCCGAACAACAGTAATTTGTTGGCTACTTCTTCTCTTCAACAAATCGTCCTCCGAAAAGGGGGCGTACCGACGAAATAGAAAAAAATTAACATGAATTTCTCTCGCTTCCATGTAATCCATAGTAAAGACTCCAAGAAAACTGCACGCTTAATCTCCTTATTTCTGGTTACAAAAACTCTGACCGAAAAACTAGGCCACGGCTACAAACTAAAAAAACTATCCAATGATGACCTTCTTTTAAAAATGGTATACAGCCACCAGACTGAAAAGGTACCTGGAATAACCAACTTTGGAGAAGTCTCAGTGACCATTACTCAACACAGATCACTGAATCCTGTACAGGGAGTCATCTCAGGCAGTGACCTCAAATATGTGACAGAACTCCTGGAAGGATTAAAAGACCAAAATGTGACAAATGTTTATCGCATCAAGATGAGACATGACAACAAAAAAATTGCCACCAATCTTATAGTCCTTATCTTTGCATCAAGTAAACGGCCTGACTCTGTATAGGCAGGCTACACAAAGACGACATCGAAGCCCTATGTCCCAAACCCGCGTCGTTTCTATAATTGCCAGAAATGTGGCCATGGGTCCCAAATTTGCCGCAGCCAGCTTACATGAGCCAAATATGCTTCTCACGAAAATTCTACTGACATCTGCCAAGTCGGACCACATTTCTGTGCAAACTGCGAAGGAAACCACCCGGCATATTCATGATCCTGTCCAACTCTGAAAAAAAAAAAGGAAATTGTAACCTTGAAAGCAACACAAAATATAACTTACAAAGAAGCCTACAGTAGACTGGTAGTCCAAAAACCATCCTACTCCGCTGTGACGCACGAGGGTACGGCATCACAGCGTTCCTCGGCCCCTGGCCAGGCCACTCCAAGTGAGCCTCAGCCAGGACCATCTGCGCCCCAAGTGGAGGTAGCTAACGCTACTCCTCCACCCTCTAAGCAGGTTGTGCAGACTGCGCTACAGGTCCTCTCCTCACATGGGGAGGCCTAACTCAAAGCCACGGGAGGTGCCTTGTGCACGTCCAGCACATCTGACGATGGGATGGACTCCACCCCTGCCACATTGGCAACTCAATTCTCTAGACTGCAAAAAAAGAAGAGAGAGGGTGCAAATAACGGCCGCTGACAAACCAGAAACTTAAGTTTGTAATAACAGCTCAAAAATAATAAAATGGCGCTCCTCATATAGTGGTACTGTCGAGCCCTTATTAAAAAATGCACATATTAAACTCTATAAAGAAGTTCCGATTAAGCGGACAGATCGCTGAGAAAGAGCAAGTGCTTTTATGGACTACCTTTCTACAAGTTAAGCCACCACCGCTCCGGTCTTGTTCTCTACCAGTGCCCGCTACCAGTGCCTGGATATCCATTTAACACTTGGTGGAGGTTGCGGGATTTATCTTCCATTTCCTCGCCCTGGAACTCCGCAGCCACCGAATTCCGGCCTCAATGACCGACTCCAGCACCAACACCACCAGCCCCGATCCCTCTGCCCCCCCCGGGGTGCTTCCGCTCTTCAGCGGTACCGACAATCAGGACGTGGAGGACTGGCTTTGGTCGTACGAACGTGTAAGCACCCAGAATAAGTGGGATGACGTTTTGAAGCTTAACAACATTATCTTCTACCTAACACAAGTAGTAAAGTTGTGGTTCGCCAATCACGAGGCTGACATTCCAACTTGGGCCTCGTTCAAATCTCGCTTTGTGGATGTCTTTGGTCGCTGTGCGGTCCGCAAGCTTCGCACTGAACACCGTTTTGGCGAGCGGATGCAGCAGACAGGAGAAATCTTCACTAGCTACATCGAAGATGTTTTAGATTTGTGCCATCGCGTAAATACATTGGTGACTGAGGCCGAGAAGATTCGCCACATCATGAGGGGCTTCCATGAAGGCGCATTCAACATCCTCATGGCCAAAGAGCCCCACACTGTAAGTGATGTCACGGTGTGCCAAAGCTACGAAGACTTCGTCACCAACGCATCGTTCCTCGACAACCTGAAGCCACGATCGCGGGTATGTCTGCTGCCACTGTCAGCTCCACACATATTCAAGAAATCAAAGACTTCGTACGGAAAGAAGTTGCATGGCAATTATCACCAATTCCAAACATTCTGCAATCCAGCTCACACTTGGCTCCGACTATACACCAGGCTATTCAGGAACAATTGTTGAAGCACTTCCGCCCCCTCGACAACCAACTCTTCATGCCGCTCCACTCACAGCACCGCTCTTCATGCCGACGCTGTCCCAGCACCTGGACTCACTCCACTGTTTTATGCTGAGGTTGCCACAAGACTACCCCCTTCTACGGCTTTTCTATCGTACGGCTCGCCTCAGCGGGCATTTTTCACTCAGCGCCATGCACCACCTATTCTACGCCCTTGGCGCACATCTGACAACTGGCTGATTTGCTTTGCATGTGGTCTCCCTGGCCATGTTGCACGCCTGTGCCGCCGTCGCCCGGCCCCGTACGTTTTCGATCAGAGCCCGGTCACCTACGCGCAGCCGGCGTCGCCACCCCGTGTGCCACCTCAGCCCTCGTTCCACTTTGACCACTTCTCGCATGACAACTGCTCAACCTCTCCGCGCCGTCGCCAATGCGTCGTCGGTCTACCTCGCTAATGCCGGAAAACCACTAGACGCAGTTCCTTAGGTAAGAACTGTGTTTTCGTCGACCAGTGAAAATGTTTGTACTCTTGCGTTTGTAGATACTGGTGCTGCTGTGTCGGTTGTTGACGTTAGACTGGGCCGCTTGCTACGAAAAGTTGTTCTGCTGTATTCTGGGGTTTCTCTGCGCAACGCCACTGCTCAGAGCATTGAACCGCTCGGTACCTGCACGGCTCGAGTCACTATTCAGGACGTTTCTACGTTATCAGTTTTATCGTTCTCCGTGACTACTCTCATGACATTATTTTAGGGTAGGACTCCTTGTGTCGCAATCGCGCCGTAATTCATTGCGCTCGTGCCAAAGTAGAACTTTCTTCGCTGTGCACCACACCAACCGCCGCTAATGTCCTTGGGGAAGCCAAATGCCACATTGCGGATACTCCTGATATCCCGCCTTCAACTGCTGCAATTGTGCCTATAAACTGTGCCTCTCTTCATGACTGTACAGTGCTCTTCACCCCATCTCCCCTTTTCGTCTCGCGACACTGTCTTCCCCTGCCCTGCACCGTCCTTAGTGTACGAAGCGGCCGCATCGAACTAGCCATTAGTAACTTCATTCTATCCGCTCACGTTGCAACGTGGTGAGTGTGCTGGGCATGCTGAGCCTGTTCCATCAGAAAATTTTATTACCGTCCCGCTGCTTCTCTCCACCTGTGCCGACGCAATCTCAGACAGCGTCAGTGCCCTTAGCCCACCTCGTTCCTCGTCTCTTTCATCGCCTCTGGCTGCCTTCGACGAAGCCATCGACAGTCCTCTCGCTCCAGATCAACGCGCCTCGCTCCTCGACTTGCTGAGCCGATTCCAAGCTTCCTTTGACATACAGCAGCCATCCCTGGGTCGGACATCAACTGTTGCCCACCACATTTATACTGGTACACACGCCCCATTACGCCAACGTCCTTATCGTGTATCAGCCTCAGAGCGCCGCATTATTGATGAGCAAGTCGACGAGATGCTCAGTAGAGTAGTCATTAGCCTTCCAGTAGCCCTTGGGTGTCCCCGGTCGTTTTAGTCCAGAAGAAAGACTGGTCTTTTCGATTCTGTGTGGACTACCTCTGCCTTAATGCGATCACTCAAAAGGACGTCTATTCGCTACCACGCATAGACGACGCACTGGAAACTTTGCATGGACCGGTATTTTTCTTTACGATTTACGATCTGGCTACTGGCAAGTTCCCATGGCTGAGGACGACCATCCCAAGACAGCTTTTGTCACTCCCAACGGGCTTTATGAGTTCAATGTCATGCCGTTTGGCCTGTGTAACGCGCCCGCCACCTTTGAATGCATGATGGACAATATACTCTGCGGTTCGAAGTGGCACACATGTCTCTGCTATTTGGATTATTTTCATCCGACTTCGCGGCCCACCTAACTCGCCTTGAAACTGTCTTGCAATGTCTTAGCGATGCCGGTCTGCAGCTCAATCTGAAAAAGTGCCATTTCGCCGTTCGCCAACTCACTCTTTTAGGGCATTCAGTATCCAAGGATGGCATCCTTCCAGATCCATCTAAACTTCGTGCTGTCGCTGAGTTCCCGAAGCCAACATCTATGAAGCAATTATGCAGCTTTATAGGCTTATGCTCCTATTTTAGGCGTTTCGTTCGAAACTTTGTGACCATCATTGCCCCTCTGACGCGACTTCTCAGCGCTCACAAAGAGCTTTCTGCCTGGTCGCCGGCTTGCGATACTGCTTTTTTATGAAATTGCGCACAATGCCAGATGGCCGTTATTTTGATTCCATGGCACGCATTTGGGGTGCGGCCACTCCTCAGATAGATACGGGTTGCAGAAACACAAGGTAAATAATCTTTATTCGTGCTATTCGTGCATTTTACAACTTGCAAAAACACGGTGCTGCCGCAGTCGCGCGGTTAGAAAACGAAAAGTTTCTGGAGGGAGGCTAGAGACAGAGAGAGAAAGCGCGTGGGCAAGAGGGAAGGCATGTGTGGAGAAGGAAGAGAAGGCGCGTGGAGAGAAGGCCAGTGTTTCCAGATGAAGGTTGTGCGCGGCGGGAAAATTGAACTCAACTCATGTAACAACACACTCCCTGTCTGGTGTTTCATCTGCGCGGAATAAGCATGACCGTTTCAGTCACAGGACGAAGAAATGTCTTTATCACTCCCTGAGTTGCCGTCTTGATCTCGACCTTTCGCACGCTGCCATCCACACTTTCGATAGCGTTCACAATGAGTCCCATGGGCCACTCGTTGCGATGAACCTGGCTGTCCCTCAGTGAAGTAATGTCCTTGATGTCTGACCTGCCCATCGCAATGCCGCACAATCAGGGTGGTGACGTGGTGTCGCCCTGGCACGATGACTGGCTTCTGCTGGTCGAAGTGGTTGGCCCTATCGAGGCGGCCACCAATTCTCAAAAGGCCGTCGGAATCAATTCATGGATCCAGTCTCCACAGAGAGCTTGACTTCGAAAGTCGCTTTCCTTGTTGCAAGCTCATCGACTCGCCTGAATAGACTTCTTTCTGTACGGACAGGATAATGACTGCTTTCGCTTGAGTCAGGTGTTCTGCCACAGGTCATAGTTGGTCTTATGAGTTGCTACATGGACAGGCCGCCGACACATCGTGAGAAGTGCTCCGAAATCTGCTCGCCAGACGTATGAGCACTGCGATTGCACGAGTCAACCTAATCCAGCTTGAAAACCGCTCGAACTGAAAACTGCCGAGTTCTTTCACATTTACACAGGTTGCGAGAACATTTGCTTAGGGCCGCACCTCCGTGTCAGAATCAGCATCAACCATGTCGAACTTGCTCTTCAGTACCCGCGAACAGTGTTCTTGATCATACAAGAACTTCGGGCCCGTCAGCCAGGTTGACCCTGCCATTTGGACTGCAGGCATAAACCTTGTTCCGAGATCCGCAGGGTTCATGTCAGAAGGAACATAATGCCACTGTTATGGACATGTCGAGCTTCTGATGCATTCCATCCCGTTACTGACATACACGTAAAACCTTCGGGTCTCATTATGTATGTAGCCTAGGACCATCTTGCTGTTGGTATAGAAGTTTACAGCATCAAGTCCGATGTCCATTTCACGATTGATGAGCTCTGCTAGCTCTACTGCCAACACTGCACCACAAAGCTCCAGCCTTGGAATGGTGTGTTCCGGATGCGGTGCTAGCTTAGCCTTTCCGATGACGAATCAGACGTAGCACGCGCCATGTGGACATGTCACTCTGAGGTAAGCCACTGCAGCCACAGCCTTGGTTAATGCATCAAAAATGTGCAGTTCTTCGCGCTGTGCGGTGTTGAGTGAGGTAGGGGCATAAGTGCGAGGTATGGCCAGCTGCTTGAGTACTTGTAAGGAGGCTTTCCAAGTCCTCTTGTCATCAGGAAGTGGACAGTCCCTGTCGCATGTCTCGGCGACTAGCTCTTGGAGGAGGGACTTCCCTTGAATGGTGACATGAGCAAAAAACCCAAGTGGGTCATACAGACTGTTCACCACTGTTAAGACACTGCGCCAAGTGAATGGTTTTTCTTGGTTTGGAATCGTGAAGGTGAAGATGTCCTTCGTCAGGTCCCAAGAAATTCCCAGACTGCATTGGATCGGCGGTGCACCATTATACAGATCAAGATACATCAAATCCTTAGCGCGGTCTTCCTCAGGAAATGGCTCTAACACTGTTTGGTTGTTAGAGGCTATTTTGTGGAGCCTAAGGTGTGATGCTGCCAGCATTTGTTGTGTGCGGCGTATCAGGCTGATGGCTTTATTGTCTGTAGAGAGAGACTTCAAGCTATCGTCGACATAGAAACCTCTCTCGACGAACTGCCTGACGTCGCTGCCAAATTCTTCCTCTCCTTCTTGTGCTGTTCTTCGAAGCCCATAGGTTGCAACTGCTGGTGAAGAGCTATTTCCAACATTTGGTACTCCACTATGTCATCTTGGATGTCGTTGTTGCGGAACCACAGAAATCTTGCATAATTCTGTTGGTCATCTCGCACCCGGAAGCAGTAGAACATGTGTGCTGAATGTCCACGGTTACGGCGACAGGTTTTGTCCGGAATCGGATGGGCACTCCAAACAGGCCGTTCATCAGGTCTGGTCCAGTAAGCAGCACACTGTTCAGTGACACGCCCTTAAACTGTGCACTGGAATTGAACAAGACTTGTATTTCACTGGGGTTTCACGGCCGGCAAACACCAAAAATGGGGAAGTACCAGCATTCTTCTCCATCTCGAAGCGGTGGGGCTTCCTTGACATGGCTGTTGTTGAACATTTTGTCCATGAAGTTCGTGAATTGTTCCCTCAGTTCTGGTTTCTTCTTTAAGGTCCGTTGGAGAGAAGCGATACGTGTCTGGGCCAGGTTCTTGTTATTCGGAAGCATAGGTCTTGAGGAACGGAAGGGAAGAGGCGTTACCCAACTGTTTGATTCGTCCCGTGAGAACTCGCCATTCATTATCTTCAAGAACTTCCTGTCCTCCACGGAAAAGGAAGGTCTGTTGTCATCCTTAGTAGTCTGGAATAGCGTTTCTACGATTCCATTATCATAGCTGTTTTTCCAGCAGCGTGCTGAGCAGGTTGGAAGCAGTGTATCAACTCAGGAGTGCTTGCGATCTTCTCCTTGACCAGGAGGTGATTCTGGCATGGCTCAAAAAGGGAGGAGCGTCTACTTTCGATGACGTTTGTCTTGAAGTTGTTAGCACAGTCTGGTGCGCGGTTTCAACTTACGCAGACATTCCCTACGATAACCCATCCCAGGTCCAGTCTCTGAGCAAATGGTGCATCAGCTGGCCCATTGCGCTATTGTCGAACCTTGTGTACTCTGAGGATGTCTCTCTCGAGAAGTAGAATTTTGGCCTGAGTCCAAACAAGAAATGAATCTAGCTACAGATCTGAGATGAGGGTGATGCAATGCCGCTTCCGGTGTAGGAATCTCGTTCCTGTTGTTAGGCATGTCGTTTCACTCAATGAGTGTTGGTAAGGGCAGCTTCAAGGAGCCGTGAATGTCTTCAGTGAGAAATCCGGATGCCCTTCTTACAACTGCTTCCGTAATTCCAGCACACATCCTTAGAGTGTAGGCAGAATAAGACCGAAAATGTCGAAGAACTCCATTCTTGCAAGGGACCTGTTGCTCTGGTCGTCTAGGATGTCATACATTTTTGCAGTCTTGTGAGGCTGGCTTGGATGACTGACTTTAACCAAACAGATCTTTGAGCACGATTTGTCACTGTAGCCTTGTATGCACACTTCTGTACACTTGGACGATACTTCAAGTGAGGAATCCTGGTCTTCTCTGGCGTCTTCAGTACTGTGCTCAAGGACAGAAGGCCTATGGGTGACGTTTCCTGCGTGGAGTGGTGTGGCATGCCTATCGCTACCACAATCGGCACACTTGAGAACTGTTTTGCAGTCTCTTGCAAAGTGGTCTGTAGAAGCGCAGCACCTGAAGCAGATCCCATATTCTTTCAGCAGGGACTTCCGTTCATCCAGTGGCTTTTCTCAGAAGGTGCGACATTTCTGGAGAGGGTGAGGTTTCTTGTGCAGAGGACAATGCTTGTTTGCATCCTGCAGCTTTGGCGTGTTTGGGGGCGGATGCTCAGTGCCTGCCTCCACGTCAGTCACTTGGACTGAGATGGGTGCTCTTCTCATGCCCTCATTCGTTGCCCATCTGTATGCTTTTGGGAGACTTGAAGTGGTGCTACTTGCTGAGGTCGTTTCTCATTTTCGCCTGGTCCCAGACAAAGCTGGAGAAGATTGAGAAGGGGGGAAAGGCGACCTGATGATCTTGCTTGTATTTGAAGCCTTTTATCATCCACATCTCCTGCAAGCGGTGCGGCCACTTTTCTATGATGGGGTTTACCCCTCTTGCGGTGTCCAGATAAGCTAGCCCAATCAAGTGAGGGTCCTCGTTTGCAGCCTCAACCTTAAGAAGCAGATCTCCAAGCTCTCTCAATTTATGGGTGTTTTTCTTGGACAGTCTGGAGAAGCTTGAAATTTTCCTGAAGATGGTCTCTTCTGTAATTTCCGGGCAGCCATAACATTCCTCGAGTCTTTCCCAGACGATCTTTAGCCCGGCCTCCGAGTTGTCCACGTGCACTGAACGTAGCCTCTTTGCATAGCTTGAAGACTCTGTCCCAAGCCACTTCACGAGAAGGTCAAGCTCCTCGCTTGCCGTGACTTCAAGAGTCCGTGTCATTCCCTTGAACGTAGATTTCCACGACCGATAGTTTTCAGGGCAGTCGTCGAACTTCGTAAGGGCGGTACTCACAAAATCGCGTCGAATCAGATACTTCGCCATGGTGGTCAGCTCTGGAGCATTAGCTTGATCAGCTTGCTGAATCGCCAAGTTCGGCGTGACCCCTTGGTTGCGAGCGCTTAGTGTGTATGGAGCATGGCCCTCAGGTGCCTTTGTAGCGTTCCGAAAAACGTGGTGCTCCCCGCCGGCATGCTGCTGCGATTGCGGACGCGGTTGTTGCTCACGTGAGTCTGGTCAAGTATGTAGTCCAAAGTGCGTTGAGCGCGGTCTTCGGATGCCTCCGAGACAGTCCGACAGATGTGATGCTCCCTGCCGTGCGGATCTCTGGCAGCTTCCAGGACCTCCGCTTGTGCTTCCGCAGCGGCCGCTTGCCTTTCCAGCTGCATGACTTCTAACTGTATCCAGCTCTGCTTTCTTCTGCTCGATTGCTGCAGCTGTGCTCTTTTCTTGCTCTTCGAGTCTTGCTTTTCTAGCATCACAGCCGCTTCTTTCTTAGTCAGAGATGCTTGCACTCGCGTCGCGGCGGCCTCCGTCCTTGTTCTGGCGGTGAGCATGCTCGGCGTGGTCGAGGCGGCCGAACACTCTGAACGAGCTGACCGTGACAAATGCCGTGACTGTAGAGAGCTTTCCTTTTTCTCAGAGTGTACAAAGAGGGGTTGGTCTGGACTCACGTGAGCAGGGGGCAACTTGCGGGTAGGGAGACTTCATATCGTCCATGACTGCGATGTAAGTGACGAACCTCTTCAAGAGCGGTTCCAGCCAGCGAAGCGGCGATGCCTAGGCCTAGGTGCTAACGAGACGGCAGACCAGCGGTCATCGTGTTTTTACTATTCTGATTCCATGACGCGTTTGGGGTGCAGCCACTCCTCAGATAGATGACGGGTCGCAGAAATGTAAGGTAAATAATCTTTATCCGTGCATTTTACAACTTGTAAAAATGCGGTGCTGCTGCAGTCGCGCGGTTAGAAATCGAAAAGTTTCTGGAGGGAGGTTAGAGACAGAGAGAGAAAGCGCATGGGCGAGAGGGAAGGCAGTGGGGAGAAGGAAGAGAAGGTGCGTGGAGGTGTCCAATGTTTCTAGATGAAGGTTGTACGCGGCGGGAAAATTAAACTCAACTCATGTAACAGCACAGCCGTAAGTGCCTGCTCATCGTACCTCGCCACCTCCATAGTGATATCTGCGTATTTTACCATAGCGATCCGCAGTGTGGCCATGTGGGTGTATTTAAGTCTTACGAACGGTTGCGACAGCGCTTTTACTGGCACGGTATGTATACCTTCGTCAGTAAGTATGTGCGTTCATGCATCGATTACCAGCGTCGCAAGCCTCCTCCTCTTCATCATCCGGCTCCACTACAGCATCTTCCGTGCCTATACCGACTTTCTATCATGTTGGCCTCGATATGTATGGACCTCTGGTGTACACACCTGCAGGGAATCATTGGATCATCGTGGCTGTTGATCACCTTACTCGCTATGCGGAGACAGCAGCACTTCAGGATGCCACCGGACCCAATGTCGTGTCCTTTCTTCATCATTTCATTTTGCGGCACGGGGCCCCCCGAGAACTTCTAAGTGATCGAGGCAAATCTTTCCTATCCGAGGTTGTCGAAGTACTCCTACGCAAATGTCAGACCATCCACCGGACAGCCAGTGCGTACCACCCTCAAACCAACGGTATCACAGAGCGCTTCAATCACACACTGAGTGACATGATGTCCAAGTGCATCGCCTCTGATCACTCCGATTGGGACAAGATTCTCCGATTTATAACCTATGCCTACAACACCACCGTTCAAGCAACTACTGGATTCTCGCCATTTTCTTTTGCTATACGGTGAACCTTACCATCCTCCCCTACCGTCCTGATATCTCAGAGTATACATCGCTTTCAGCAGCTGCCAGGCACGCTGAAGAATGTCGCAAGCTGGCTCGCTCGCTTACTTGGACGAGCAAGCCCAGAAGAAAGCGCACAGCGACAGCAGCCGCTTTGTCCACCAATTCTCTCCCAGTGCTCACGTATGGCTCTGGGTCCCATCGAGACCACCAGGTCTGACCAGCAAGCTTACTGCCAAGTACCATGGACTTTATCTAGTGCTCCAACAGAGTTCTCCCATCAATTACCTAGTTTAACCGCTAGCTGCTTCCACCGACCTTCGCCGCCGTGGGCGGGACATTGTTTACATGAACCGTTTGAAGCCTTATTACAATCCCGCTATCCTTTCCTCTCCTTGAGTCGCCAGGATGGCTCCTGTTTTCTGCGGGAGCCAGATTGTAAAGAAGTTCCTATTAAGCGGACACATCACCGAGAAAGAGGAAGTGTTTTTGCCGACTAGCTGTCTACAAGTTAAGCCACCACCGCTCCGTTCTTGCTCGCTACCAGTGCCCGCTGCCAGTGCCTGGATCCCTGCTTAACAACTCATTTTCCCCAATAGCTAGGTGGTTACAAGATAACTAAATACGAAGCAGTTGCAGTCACCATGCTCTATTCTAAAACAGTAACAATATGTTTCATATACCTTGAGCCTCATCCAACAATAAACATTTAATGACTTAGAAACACTTTTAGTGCAATTACCTGAACTATACCTGTTAGTCAAGGATTTTAATGCACACTCCTCTTTCTTGGGGAGCAAACAAACGGACACCAGAGATCGCATTTTAGAAGATATTATCCTATGCAACAATGTCTGCCTGCTAAACACAGGCAAGGAAACATACTTGTAAGTTCACCGAGAACTCTAAAAATGAGCTATTTAGACCTGTCATTTTGTTCACCATCTATTAGTGCGGATTTTAATTGGAAAGTTTTAGGCAACCTGTATGAGAGTGATCCCCTACTTGTTATTATTAACATGTCGTCATCACCTTCTGTAATAATGACAAAATCGTCTCACTGGACGCTGCATTTAGCAAATTGGGAACTTTTTCGAGCAGAAGCTAGTCTCGACAAACTATTCTCAGAAGCTCTAAGCATTGATGAACGAAACGAAATATTTACCTCCTGTATTACAACTGCTGAACACCTGTTCATTCCTCAGACCTCATGAGTGGTATGAAAGAATCACAAAATTTGGTATTCACAAGAATGAAAGAAATGAATGAAAGTAAAAAGAATCTTGGCAGAAGTATGTATCATCTATTAACAGCTCAGACACATCCAAAAAAATGTGGAAACAGGTAAGCAGACTAAATGGATGCGTCTGTCCTTTCACGATGACTTTTCTCACAGCCCCCGATAAGCATCAGTGAACAAGCTGACTTACTGGGAGAACTTTTCTCAAGATTCTAGTTCTCATCTCTATACTAACTCATTCCTAAAGCACAAGAAAAGTGATGAAAAGCAAAAACTCCCTACAAATGGCAGTTCTAATGATACCTGCAACAGCTTAATTTGTCAAGAAATCTAGAGTACTGGCCGCCAGTAAACAAACTGCAACTGGACCTGATCATATCCATTATGAGATGCTAGCCCATTTTTCATAACCTGCATTGGGGGCCCTTCTAAAGTTCTACAATTAAATATGGCTATCAGGAAAGCTACCAGAAGCTTGGAAGAAAGCAGTATGCAATTGTGCCTTTCCTGAAAACCAGGGAAGCCACTAACTTTCCCGGGTAGTTATGGGCCCATAGCACTCACAAGTTATCTAGCCAAAACTTTCGAAAGTCTTTTAATTAAATATTAGGCTAATGTTCTTTTTTCGAATCCTGTGCACTTCTTGACATCCACCAGTGTGGTTTTAGGAAAGCATGTTCGACAGTGGACCATCTCATTTGGCTTGAAAATACTTTTAGAGAAGCATTTATACATAGGCAGCATTATCTGGCAGTTTTCTTTGACATGGAAAAAGCTTACGATACAACATGGAGGTTTGAGTTTGTCTATGACCTAGCGGAGATGGGCATCCATGGCAGAATGTTAAACTGCCTGAAAGATTTCTTATCTAACCAATCATTTCAAGCCCGCCTCGGTTCAACCTTCTCAAAAAACTTCACTCAAGAAAATGGTGTACCCCAGGGATGCATTTTTAGTACAACACTCTTTATCGTAAAAATGAACTCCATAGCCAAAATAACCCCAAAGTCTATTATGTATTCAATATACATCGATTACCTTCAAACAGCATGTACATCATCGAGTTTTTAAACTTGTGAAAGATAGATACAACTGACAGTAAACAAACTGGCAATTTGGGCTGACAGAGATGGATTCAAGGTCTCCCCGCAGAAAACAGTCGCCATTCTTTTCTCACTGGAGAGAAGGTTGCAGACCAACCCAACACTCCATCTAAATGAAACCGTACTACCTGCAAAACGAGAGCATAAATTTTGGGGCGTGATATTCGACCACAAACTTCGTTTCCTTCCTCACATAAACACACTGGAAAAGAAAGCCTTTAAATCTCTAAACATTCTGAAAGTACTCTCTCGGAAACATTGGGGGTCTGATAGAGAATGCCTTCTGCACGTCTATAGATTTTTGATACGCTCAACCGTGGATTATGAACGTGTAGTGTGCAGATCAGCAAGGCCATCATGCCTGAAAAATACTAGACCCCGTGCATAACCCAGGCCGACGTCTTTCATGTGGTGCCTATAGAACATCTCCAAAAGATACTTTACGTCGACACAAATGAACCCCCGCTAGATATGCTCTTACTTGCACATATGTTCTTAAAATCAGATCTTTACCAAAACACATTTGCTATCCAATTATAATGAAGTACCCGTCAAGAATAATATTCAGAAACAAACTTCAGGCCTCTGCTCTTGCGATTCGAAGAGATCTGCCAGAATCTCGCAATAATGGACATCCTACCCGGCATTGCCCAAAGACGTGACCCACTAGCTCCATGGTACATTTTTCATGCAGACTGCGACCTCACACTTACACAATTTTGTAAAACACAAACCACCCCTGAACATATTCAAAATTTCTTGCACTGGAGGAAAAATACAGTATGTTCACCAACTTTTATACTGATGGTTCAAAAACATCAGATTATGTTGGAAGTGCGGTGGTACAAAGAAGATAAGAAAAGATATTGAAACTTCCACAGTGTGCATCCATCTCCACTGCAGAATGCTATGCCATCTTAGTCACTCTAGAAAAAATAATAAGCGAGAGCATTACAGCTAATATTATTTACACAGACTCTCCTCACCCCAGAAATGCAGTTGTACCACTACTTGGAGAAATCATACACAACATAAAAACAGCCACTGCCCATGGAATAAGCATCAAACTCTGTTGAGTTTCTTGCCATGTCGAAATCAAAGGCAGTGAGAGAGTGGACATGTGTACAGCTTCGGTTTCTCTAATTCACTTCGGCTTCTCTAATTCACGGGCGCACGGAAAATATACCAAGAATATGTAATGGTGTTAGGCTGTCGCTGCATTATCTGTGTGCACATGGTGTTTTTCTGGCGACAAAGGACTGGCCACAAAAGCTTATGCCTTTCTTCTCCATGTTCAGTCAGCGAAAAGGCTTTCCCGTCACTTGATGGTATCGTGAGTGATTGGGTGGGTCTCATGATGAACCCTGAGGAACTTCTTTTGCGAGTGACGCTTGCAGTGCTGAACACGTCATCCATAGGTCAGTAAACTCGTTTCGATGCGTTCTTCATAGTGGTTGGAGGCACGGGGTACTTCGTCATCACTCATCATCCTGGCCCGGAGCTTCGGCGCCCTGTGTCTTCTTGCGCCATCGGCAGCGGGTTCCTGGGACGACGCATTGCCTGGCAGTTCCCCAGCCAGCCGAACCCGATGCGACATCACTGTTCTCCACCGCCCACTCATTCCCTCGCCCTGACCACAAGACACAAAGAAAGACAAGTAGCCTGATGTTCAGGCCCCACCTACCCAAGATGCCACAAACACGCAAGGACACATCACAAGACATAGTTCACGAAAGACCTGACCAAAGGATCCGAACGACCCAAGATGCCAACCATACGAACCCACCGACCTGATACAGCACCAAACGTGAAGACATCGCCCCCGCCTGTGCCGCTTGGCACATGCCTGGGACCCAGCTGTCAAATCCTGGCGATTGCTTCAGCGAAAGCTTCCTGGGCCAGGCTTCATCTGTCATCATGGCGGCAAGCTGTTACCTTCTTTCTCTTCTGTTTTCACCGATCCACACATGATTATCGTCATGTCATACATCTGATCAACTTTGACTCCATCGTCCAACCGATTGGGACGATAGCTTGGAGGCCCCGAGTAGTGTTATAGGCGTGGAAAAGCGGGCACTGGCGTGGGCAGGCGCGCTCGGGCTAGGTCCGCCATCATTCATTAAACGTCATCTACCATCGCCATCAGTCATGTTCGGTCTCCTTTCTGTATCGGCTTGCGGCCCCGTAACAATATGTTGAATAAATTTATTACAATAAATACAAAAACTTCAACTCACTCAGTACCGAGACTTCTACCGACCATTCCCAAAAGCGTCCATCCAATGACCTTCCTTTGACCTAGAGCCCCAAGCCGCCACCAGCCTTATGTGGTTGCGACCAGTCTGCACCGCCCATATGGCCGCCTTCCATCAAAAGCCTCGCACTCTGTCTCTCACTCGTGCACACCGATCTTTCCTCTGACCACACCTCAACCAAATGTCAATTCACTCGCTTTACTCTTCACAATCATCATCATCAGCCTGACTATACCCACTGCAGGGCGAAGGCTTCTCCCATATTTCTCCACTTAACCCGGTTCTGTGCTAGCTGCATCCACTTGAACCCTGCAAACTTCTTAATACCTAACTCTCTGCCGCCCCCTGCTACGCTTTCCTTCCCTTGGAATCCAGTTTGTTGCCCTCAGCGACAATCGGTTATCCTCTCTTCACACTACATGCCCTGCCCATGTCCATTTCTTCTTCTTAATTTCCACTAGAATGTCGGTAACTTGAGTTATTTCTCTTCACAATAAGACAATAGAAATAAAAGGAAATGAGCACTATTTGCAAGTTCCGCGACCTATAGAGGGCGCCACTGGATATCCAATATGGCTGCCCGAAGGGTGGTCTGGCTAGTTGGCGGCAGCGCTGCACTGGCAGAGGCTCTATTGAAATTTTTGTAGGGGTGGGCTGCTTTGTCGAGAAAGATCTTGCTGACACTGTCCAAGCGTTTTGTGCATGTGCATTTCAAGTGCAGTAGAAACCAGCCGATGTAGGGGTTGCTGGTCCGGTATGCAAAGCATTCGACTACGTAGGGCGAGTTGTACTGAGGCGGCTCTAATCGCAACAAGAAAAGACAAGCGTGCACCGAGAACAAGACTGATACTTAGAATCTCTGTGGCTCTTATTCTATTCATGGTACTCAGTTGAACATGAAATGCACGTTAACGTCATTGTAGGTACACGCGGACCTCGTATTCAGTGGTCCCGCTTTTCACCCGATTTCACCTTGCACAAGCATAATGTGCATAATCATGGTGCTGGAAAGTGGCAATGATGATCTACAGGGCTAATTTCCTTTGGAGCACCACTGGTAAGTATTCATTTCGAATGAAAATATTTTTCAGCAGTGGTCGCTTGATAATTTACGTAATTTCGGCTTTAAAGTGAGAATACCTACAATTTTCTGGATACCACAAAGGCTACTGCTGGCTGTGGATATCGCCCCACGTCATCTTAAAATTAGAGCATTACTCCACATTTAGTGTGCATGTGGTATTTTCTGACTGCAAGCATTGCACACAAGGAATCGCGCGGGAAACCTATATTTGATTTCTTACAAAGCACTTGCACGATCTTTGCAGCTACGTACGGTTGCTAACAAAAAAATGTTGCGCTCAAGGGTAATCAACAGTTTACTTAGTCAAGGTCACTGCTACATGATGATGCACTATATAAAATAATCGGAGGCGAAATGCATACCAAAAACTATCACAACCTTGATCGCAGAAAATCAGAAAACGCAGGAATTCTGAAATAGCGCAGGCCAACAGAGATGATTAAAGGGATACAAAAACAAAAAGCAGCACTACGATCATGTCGCTATAGTGTTTTTATTCTTTGCGCCCATTCTCACGCTGCTTTAAACGTTCATTATGCATGTTCATCTATGCATATAATTTCATGTGGTCTTTGGTAGCACTGTTCACATGCTGTGAGGCAGACAGAAAATTGAAACTCTGCAACTGAATTCCGATGTCTTGTATTGCGTGCGTTACATGCATGTGTGGGCGTTATAATATTGTAATAGCATGATGTTATATAAAAAACCACAGTCGAAACAGGACGGCACAGTACAAGCAGTACAAGATGCGACAAGGAGCATAGATGTGGGGCGGGAGGCACCTTTGCAATCTGAGAGTTGTGGGGGTTCTTGCTAGGCCGTCGAGCTTCTTCTGAGGTCTAGGCCGCAAACACCGAGCTCCCGCGATCGCACACCACGGGCGGCCGTTCTCACGGCCGCAAAGTGGTAATGCGAAGTACGACACAACACAGAACAGGACTTTGCCCGGGACATAATTATTGGGTCTTCCCAAAAGAACGCTGGTGAGGATCTTGCTGGTGACCCTATCCTTTTGGATGGGGCCTAACAGCTATATGGGCAAGATGGTGACAACAAAGAAGTAGAGCGGGGAGGTATTTACCTTGCGTCCTATTGTCGCGGCTCGCTGTCGTCTCTCCTCGGCGGTCGGCAGTTCCCGCCGATCTCGGCGCATCTTGCCCTTTGGCCTTTTTCAGCCAATGAGCGTCGCGTCTGCTACGCCTAGCGGTGCGCTCCTGCGCCCGGCGAGGGAAGAGGGAAACGCGGCGCTATTGAGGAACCCGTTTGGGTTACTCGTCCTCGGAAGGAAAGGAATACTTTTGTCCCCCTTCGTCCTCCGCGGCGCGCGGTGTTTTGGGGGGATGCGCAGTTCTCCACGATCGCTACAAAGTCCGACACGTCCTCCGCCGATACCACCCTTCCGGCATTTCCAGAGGTAGCTGTGTGGCGACACTGTATGTAGAAATTGCGAATATCAAACACCGAGGAAACTGTTCACTGCTCTATCTATCTAGTAAAAAAATATAGAGATGCATGATGCCAGATAACCGAACAGTCCTGCGGTTTCCTCACGTTTGAAGCAACTACGATAGAACGCTATGCTCGGCTGCTTCAGCTGCAAAGCACGAAACTCGAGCCTAAGCATTTTGAGTCAAACCCGCGCTCCTCCAGTCCCTGCTATAGCTCCCTCATGACATTTTCTGCTGAGTGCTAGCAAAGGGGTTTACTCCCCGCAACATCGTTTCATAGGCCAAGTCCCCTCTGTCTTTTTTAACCCCTCCCCCCTTTTGCTGGCATATGTATACCCCTACTCTCCTTCGGCGGAATTTGCACGACACACTCAGGCTGCATCGTCACAGGTTTAAATATAAAAGGTAGAAGAAACTTAGTACCTGGAAAGTTCCTGCAGTGGATAGTCTGCTGCACTGACAAATGCGGCGGAGAGGCAGTTTGCCCGAGTGCAGCCCTTGCGGAATGCTCGCACCGGCAAAAGCAGCGCTCTCGTCAGTGTGGTGTTACATCTCCAGGGTGCCTATAAAGCAACCAAACCTTTTGCTGTCACTGCTGTTTGCTATCACTGCTGTTTTAAATTTTGTCGCAAAAATTTAAGAGTTTAGCATGATTTGCATATTGTTTTCCAGAAAATTTTGGTTAAACAAAAGCATGTTGAATATAAATTTTATCTGTGCAATATAAAAACTATTGCTTTCTAAAATATGCTGTTTGCCCCTAATATGCCGAAAAACTGCTAAAAGATTTGACCTCATTTATGCGCAGATACATATCCTCAATTAAAAGCCCTTGCTTCACAGGCAGGCTTTCTTGAGATGTGTGGGGCTTGATAACAAATGTTTGCAGTTATTCTTTTTTTTTTTTTCACTTATTCGTTTGTTCTTGAACTGTGGCATGAATGTGTTCATGCTTGATAACTAGCTGAAATAAGATGTGCAGCACGGAGGAACAGTGTAGGCAGCAATAGAACCAAGGTCTTGTGTAGAATGAAGGCTAGAAACCTCTTCGAAAGTTGTGTAGTTCATTTCTGCTAATCGCGAGCTTGGTCTGCTTTTTATCTGCAAATTCGGCTTGTAACGCCAGTATTGTATTGTTCTTGTTTGTGTTTCTGGTGCAGTCTTGACAAAGCGGCAGAACAGGTCAAGAAGGGAAAGACACTGCAGTACACCTTTGTAACACTTTACTGAATCTTGTAAACAGCGCCACCTTGCACATCACACTTCAAAGGGAAACACAGCGTTTTGTGCATTTTTACTCTGCACTCCATTTTCCTTCATTCTCTCACTGTATCTTTTATTGTACGCCATCATACTCTAGGCCCTCCTCTAAAATGCTTAGACCAAAAAGCCTTTTTCGCCTAATGTCTGGCATGCTCATTTCACAACAAGGCTGATTTGTTTGTGCCATCTTCAGAATCTCAAATCATAATTTTCTGTGGATGACTCCGAATTTTCTTCAGCATAAATTCCTTAACGCTCTCGCATTAAAAATCTAGGAATTGTTTTTGATAAAGGGTAATTTTTTACCACCCATGGTTTTTTAAAGCATAAATAGGGCTACTCTGACTGCATTTTGAAAATTTGAGGAGAACGACTTCATTCACCCATTCTCATAACTGAAAGAATGAATGTATGTTACTTGAGACATTGATGAACCAGCTGAATATGCATGTAACCTTGAGTATTCTAGGCATGAGATGTGAGCTTTTATATTGATGCCAGTCTGATGAAGACAAGGAAAACAAGCAGAAGACGACGAAGCTCCTTTCGCGCTTGGACCCTACGTCCCTAGACTTCGCCAACACCGGGCTCTTTGTATTACCGGCTGTGCAGCCTTCACGTGCCTTTTTGCCTACGTGACATTTGGTGGAAGTGCTGGGTAGATCTTTCATGTACCGGACGCCCCTTTCAAGCCGCGACTGCAGCCAAGGACGCACTCCCAGGGTAGAAACGCCTGTTCATCGGGGCAGCCGGCGACTATGTGGCCTATCTCCCAAATTCGGTCCGCTTCCTGATCTACAGTCTACAAGCACACAGACTATCACTATGAACACTCAAGAGATAGCTGCCAATGTCCTGCTTCACCAGCGAGACCCCCCACGCTTTCATGGTCTTCCCGATGAAGGCGCCGAGGACTGGCTGGACCAATTCGACAGGGTGGCCACCTTTAATGCCTGAGACACAAACACGAAGATGCGCCATGTGAGACCATACGGGCCATTGTGTGCGAAGAACTGGTAAAATTTGCCTACGCTGGCGCAGCCGCAAGTTGCATCGGTCACCGATGTTGTTCACGATGAAGTGCAACAAGCTTTGGGTGCCGTGCCGCTTCTTGCAAGTCCTCAACAGCCACCTACAATGAGTTACGCCGCCGTCGCAAGCCGTTTTCTGCCGCCTTCAACACCTTGTTACGAAGCACCTGTGCCGGCCACTCCCCATATGCCACCTTCCCAGTCCACTTTCCTCCAGTGACCCAAGCACCGCCAAACTGACATCTGGCGAACCGCGGACTACCAGCCGTTGTACTACCATTTTGGCGAAGCTGGGCATGTCTGGCGTCGCTGCCCGTACGAAGAGATGGGTCTTCACGGGTTCCTCTTCGGTGGTCGCTGTCCGCAGCCAGGAGAGCGCCCATGAGAGATTGCCGAATACCTTTCTAATCCGGAATCAGTCCAGCTCCACCAATCACCTTCGCCCCGCCGCTATGATGCCTCCGAACCGCGTGACCAGTCTAGAAATTCCCATAGGGGAAATTAGACGCAGCAGCCTCTAGAGGTGTGGCTGCTCAACGACGAAAACTACCCTCTAACGACACAAACCATTTTGCCGACGCCGAACAACCCAGAGACTACGACGATTACCAAGCCGCCCAAGTTAACAACTCAACAAACTGCAAAGTCCGACTGCTTCTCTAAGACACCGCACCTCTTCGACGCACCGAAGCCGAGACCGGACACCTCGACATTACCGCACCGAGACGTCACCGCCAGCTGATTTAGACCTTTCAGTTGACGGCATCGCCGTAACCGCTTTGGTGGATACTGGGGCCGATTATTCCATATCAGTGGATCATTTGCCGCGGCACTCAAGAAGGTTACGACAGCTTGGGACGGCCCACAGATACATACTGCTGGAGGACATTTGATTACACCTAGAGGAACGTGCACAGCGCGAGTCACAGTTCAAGGGCAAACCTTCCCGGCAACGTTTGTTGTGCTATCGGATTGCTCCAGAGACGTTATACTGGGTATGGACTTCCTGGCGGAAAACGGCGCCATCATCGACCTGCAGTCACAGTCTGTTCAGTTTTTGACTGAGAATGCCCTCGAAGTTAACTGTGTTCTGCCAGCGCCGCTCCACATTATCGACAAGCACGTGGCTGTTCCTGCCCGCTCCAGTGTAATAGTGACCGTCGGTGCGCACACCCTCCGGGGATTTGAAGGTGTCGTCGAGAGTAAACCGCCTTTGCTTCTCGACCGTGGCATTGCTGTTGCTCGGGCTGTCGTCATCCTCGAAGATGGCAAAGTAGACTTACTTTTCACCAATTTCACCAACGAACACCGGTATCTCAATAAGGGAACAACGGTCGCTTATACTGATGCCATCGCTGAAACTAGGTGCGTGTACAGTTTAACTTGTGATCCTCAACCAGAACAAGAAGTTGCCGACCTGAAGTACGACATAAGCCCGGCACTACTGCAGACGGAGCAAGATATCCTGAGGAACCTCCTCAATCGCTACAGAACTGTGTTCGCGTCGCTGCCGCGCATTGGTAGCACACACCATGTAAAACATGGTATTATTACTGACGATACAATACAACCACTCTGACAGTCACCCTATTGTGTCTCATCTAAAGAAAGTGCCGCAATTACCACTCAAGTTAAGGAAATGCTTGATCACGACGTTACTCGGCCATCTCAGAGCCCTTGGGCGGCACCTGTCGTCCTTGTCAAGAAGAAAGACTGCACATTACGGTTCTGTGTTGACTATCGATGATTGAACAATGTAACTAAAAAGGATGTTTACCCTCTGCCCAGAATCGATGATGCTTTAGATCGCCTATGCAACACTTAGTATTTCTCTTCCATGGACCTCAAATCTGGGTACTGGCAGATCGAGGTAGACAAGAGGGACCGCAAGAAGACTGCATTTATCACTTCAAACAAGCTGTACGAGTTTCATGTTATGTCGTTCAGCCTATGCTCCGCGCCAGCGACCTTTCAAAGGCTTATGGACAACGTCCTCGCGGACCTGAACTGGCAGACGTCTCTCGTATACCTGGACGATGTGATCCTCCTCGCCCCTAGTTTTGCAGAGCATATTCGTCGCCTCGAGGCGGTACTGCAAGCTATAAAGTCCTCCGGCGTTCATTAAAGGCAAACAAATGTCACTTCGCCTACGAAGAATTGAAATTTTTAGGCCACGTCATCAACATGACAGGGGTTCTTCCCGATTCCGAGAAAACTGCTCAGCGTGTATGAATGCTTTCAAACTGTAATGTCTAGATGTTAAATGCGTCCTCTATGCAGGCTTTTCAGAAAGAAAAAAAAAAACATTTTGCTTTTTATTCTGCTTAAAATAATGCTTCCATGTTTCGTTTTTCTTGTTGCTTTTAGCTGTTCTTCATTTAGCCATCCTTGTTCTGTAAACTTTTAGCTGCAAGTTTTTTAGTTTAAGAGCACTAGGTAATGCTTACTAGTGCGGCTGTTGAAGTACCATCCCTATTAGTCAAGATGCAGAAAGGGCCACAACGGCAATCAGTGACATGGCTTGGCTTCTTTTCACGCCTCGGAAAATAGCTACTCGTAAGCTGTTCAGTTCCTGGAATTTGTGAAAAGAGACCAAACCAGCTTGTCTACAATCAGTCTAATGGATATTTAAAAAATGCAAGCAGAGTACATGCTTGTGGTTTGGATGGTGAACTCTGCTTATACTAGGGTTTTTTGTCCTCCCTTGTTCCTCTCCTAATGTTCCCCTCATGCTCACTCTCGCTTTCTTTCTTGAGGAGGGTTTCACTGCATTTAGAAGTGTGCACAGTTGTCTTTCATGCTTGAAGCCAAAATTCAAGCACCGTTGGTTCAATAATTTCGACCAATAATTTTGAGCCTCGCTATGCCATGTGTCATAGCGATTGTTCATGTGTCAAAACCAAGGCAGCTTTAGAAAGAACTCGATTTATAAATCATTTATCCACTGGAGGAGAATACCATGCAGAGGTGCAGCCAAGATATTATGGAGCATACATCGGCCTTTGAAATTTTGCGAAGAATCCTATGGAGAAGATGGGAGGGTTTCTTGGTTTCATGTGCGAACACACCAGCGGCATGTGTGTGTAAGGTACTTGCTAATTTTTGCTGGGGAAAGAGTGTGAGGAGTTTGATTACCCAAAATGTTCTGCACAATATGGTAGCCGAGGCTGTACTGGAACTGGCCTGGAACCAGCAAAGTACATTGCAAGAGGGTGGCAGTCTACTGGTGTATGTACTTTATTGGTACAGTTTCTTTTTTATTCTGTGAAGTTGTTGAATTGTACGGTTGTGTTTGTTTTCGAATTTACCTAGTCAAATTAAATGGGGTGGACCCCCCCTCCCCCTCTCTCTCTTTCTCTTCCTTTTTTTCTTTTTTTTTTTTTTCGTTTAAATTTTTGATGCATGAGTTGGTTTGTTCTTATGCTTTATTTTTACAGGGCAGGTATTAAGTTTCCTTATACAGAATCCCTAACTAGCCCCTCAGGGTAATGGTCTGGGTGCTGTGTATTTATGCCAGATACAGCAGCAGCAGATGTGTTTGCTTGAAGGTGATTTTTGGCTGTGGTGCATTGGATCTCACTTATACTAAGTGCCTTGTCTCACTTCAAGGTCACAGTGGTTACCAGTCAGTCACATTGCTCTGACATATGCTATGGGATCTGGATAAGGAAAATAATGTGTGCGGAACCTTTCAGGGCCAGAGGAAGACATTCCTCGCAAGCTGGAGTACATGGAGTTCGTGTGTCACGCGCCTTCGGAGTACTTCAAGGCTCGCAAGTCACCCTACCCCATGCAGAAGCCCCCTGGGCCAGAGTGTGGGTTTATCTGGACTAGGATTGGCCCTCAAATCAGGCCAATCCCCACACAGGAAGAAGTGTTCGGGGCAGCTTAGGAGGTGAACTGCCCAAGTGACATGCCGCATCTCTTATTGGCTGTGAACACCTGTGGGCACAGTCCAGGACCTCAGTGAGGAAAGCCAGATCTGACCAGACATTGTGCATTTTGGTATTTCCCAGTGTCCTGTGCTGTGCACCCCCTGAGAAGTGTGGAAGTCATGGAGTGGTTTTGTGTGACTTGTAGTGTGAACTGAAAGTTCATTTTTGTGTATAGGATTAGTCTAGTTGTTAGTGAAGTCTGTGCTGTACCTTGCATTTATCAAGTTTTCTGCTTGAAGAGGAGCATCCAAAACTTCATGCTTTAGGAGCAGGGAAAAGTTTGGATGCAACTTGGTGGTGAATTCCATTCACAGATTCGTAGCAGTCTGCCTGCTCTGTGAAACAGGGGTTCCATTTAGCATAGATCACATGCTGCAGATCTTCCAGAGAAAGTGAGAGGAACTTGCGCAGAACTACTGATTGGCTGCTAGTGAAGGATGCACTTCGCATTTTTCTACTCTGCCGCATGCCACTGAAGAAAACGTCACGCCAGTCTCTGATCAGTTGCCTAATTTCAGCAGAGCAGTCCAAGTTGCTCCACAGAGCGATCTTGGCTTGGCAACTGCTCATAATCTGGCGGTCAATTAGCCTCTGTCTGAAAACACTGGGAAAAGTGGATCTGAAAGTGCTCCGAATCTGCGACTGGTATTCATAACCACCACGCATACTGTTCTGAGAAAAAAAAAAAGTAGTGTATTTTCGTAGGCTTTTCTTATCAGTTCAACACATTTACCACAAAATGTATAAGAGCAATAGTTTTGATAGACTCATAAAGGAAACAATTCATCATGGACACTGATGAAGCATTGGTATGGACCTTGTGCCAACTTAAGACCATAGACACCAAATTTTGGTGGCATTTTTCTTCTTGTTAATGATGTGTAAGTCATTCCTGTATATTGATCTGCACGCAGTTTTCGCCTACGACCGCTAAATAATTTATAATTGAAGACCATAGACACCAAATTTTGGTGGCATTTCTCTTCTTGTTAATGATGTGTAAGTCATTCCTGTATATTGATCTGCGCGCAGTTTTCGCCTACGATCGCTAAATAATTTATAATTGAATTTTCTTTTCTCGCCAGTTTCGGTTTCGAAAGCCAAGAGATTGCTGTGATGTCACAGTCGTATCTTGATGCGCGGCATGAAAAAACAGCGATGTAAATGCCGATTCTTCGCTTGCAGTGATTCCTGTTCATGAGGCAGGCTGGCTTTATCAATGTAGTGAATTCAAATGGCACAGCAATGATTATATATTGCTGTATTTTCATCCCTCGCGCGACCTATACTTGACTGTGACGTCACAGCCATCGCTCGGCTGTCTAAACCGAAACCAAAACAAGGGGAAAAAACAAAATCGATTATAAATTATTCAGCAGTCGTAGGCAAACATGACGTGGTGATCCTTGCACAGTAATGTCCTAGGCATCATTACAAACGATAAAACACGAAACCAAAAATTAGGTGTGTATAGTTTTTTAAGTAGCTTTAATTGACAAGTGGTTTATACATTCTTCCTTAAGTGTAGCTGCTGGTGGTGCTGTCATCTCATCTCTTCTTGATGTAAAATATTGCCAAGGTCCACATGCTGTTTTGTGTTGAAGAGGCCCTGGAACCCTGTTCAACATAATTGCAGAATCCCTGGGAACTGCTTGGCAAATATTCAATCGCAGAATTTTGAATGTAAGCTCTTTGCATTGTGTACACATGTTAAAATAAATTTTCTCTTTAGTGCAAAAGCACTACTTGACGGGGTAAACCGGAAAACCGCGAGGTGTGTGGGAAGCCCTGACCTTTGACTTTCCCTGAAAAAGTGACCCCATCGGAGCGTATTTGAACCCAGGAATTTCCCTTGGGAAGCGAGTACAGAACCTCTTAGTTACCACAGCAGATCATGCAGCATGTCTAACAGCCAGACTCTCGTGGTCTGCATCACATGTTGTCTTCATAAACTTCCATCCGTGCACAGTGGATAAAAAAAAAACGCCGCTACTGATTGCCCACTTAAGGTGCATTGAGCGGTCCCAAAATATTAGAATGCGACCACTAAAGTCCCCAGTCAGCAGTTGGCCCACTCTTTGCCCAAAGCCTGATCTTGAAACCTTAGCCCTTGTACCGAGAGATGGAATGCGCAGAGTGCAAGTACTTTGCATTTGGCTGAAAGGCCACCATCCGGCCTCACCTCCTGACTGCCAGTGTGCGTGAAAATCCCTCCCACCCTAGTGACACAGCTAATAGAATCTAACCATCCACTTGTTAAGTGACATACATGCATGACATAGAGTAGGGCAAGAGGTCAACAAACTTGGAAAGGGCTCACCAACTCTGCTGCATGTAGAAGTTTATATTAGTTGCCTCAAGCATTCATGTCATCACAGTCTGGGAATTTGTTCAGTTTATATGCTGTGCTCACTTGGTGTTGCAGGGCCCCTTTAACTAATTGGACTTGCGAAGCTTAGCGGCGAAGAAGGGCATATGTCTGACACTTGTTAAGCATGACTGTAATGCTTGACAAAAGCTCATGCAGGCTCTCTCTAAAAAAAATGATGAAGCACTTTTGGAATGTAAGCTAAAAACCCTTCCCTTACAGCATTTGGTGTCCACCGAGAACTGCGACAGGTACAGCTGCTTTCCTGTAAGCCAGTTCACAAGTAAAGTATAGGTGTCCACTGAAAAGTGAGACAGATACTACGCTTTTCCTAAAAACCAATTTACAAATAATGCCCATATTCACAAATGCGCCTCGACTCGATACTCCACCTCCACTCCAGTGCCGATTGAGATTTGTGAACGCTGCTCAGCATTTCCTGCATTTCCCCTGACAAGGTCTCTTGAGAAATCCTCTTCCACTCGAAGCAGCTCAGATGGCATATGGGGACAATGTTAAGGCCAAAACTTGGCCTGAAAACTGCTTGCTGCAATGTGTAACACACTTGTTTTTTTCATGTCATGCCTTCTGAATAATCTTTGCAGGCAGCCTTGACATTTACAGCATAGTAAAACTTGTTTTGCGGACTTCATGAAAAAAAGACTGCTGTGAAATATAGCCGAAAGCGCTTATACATCTGGCAACAGTTGCTGCTGGTGATGGTTTTCTTTGCGTAAAACATGGCGTAGGCTTTGATAAATGGTGTGAATACTTGGGTTTATTCAGATTTGTTGTGAAATCTGTTATGCTCGCTTTTTGCCTTCAGAGGGCTCGGGAGCGAGCGGAAAAAAATGCGTGCTGCTTCGCAGTGCGTTGCTACTCATGCACACTGAATTCGACTCTCCAGGTGCAAATGCTGCTTTCGGTTTCTGAACATGTTGGGGGCTGTAATTTAAAACGTGCTTGAGAATTTATGCCCTTCGTTGACCATGAACATCCCTTCATAAAATGAACAAACCAACGCGCTCCCTCGAGAGCGCTGCACGTCTGAAGTACGCTCAGGCAAAGGGCAAACCAGTAATGCTTGGGGTGCAGCACATACGTCTGTAGAGCTCTACCGCACCTCCAGTGTCCCCCAGCTTACTGCATGCAACACGCCGTTCCCCACAAGTTTGCCGCAAAATGCGCGCCTTAGCTCTGCACTCGGTAGGTTGTGAAATGTTCAGGTATCTGGTGACGACTCGAAATGTGCCCCCACCACAGAAGCGTAATGCAATGATCAACTATAGCACTGGCGTCTGTGCTGTGGCTGATCACTGTTATCCATCCATGCTCTCCGTGAGCAGCAGGGACGGTAGGAGGCTAGCCATGGCCACACCCATAAAACGATAGCGTGCCAGAAGTTTCGGGTCGCTGTCACTCAGTAGATAGAGAAAGGTTCGGTGCAATCTCATCTCCACTTTGGTGTCAAGCTTGTAAATCAGTAGAATGATGTCCACGCAGCGAGCAAGCGATGAGACGTCCACCATGTTTACTGGTGGACTGGTGGTCAAGGAGCACCCTACGTAGCTTCGTTGTGGACTCGGGATTCTCGAGAAAACTTGAGTTTTCTGAGGAGTGATTCAAGTGGAGGTTGGTTTTTGAAACGAAAAACAGGCCTTGAGGGCCGCAGGGAGTAGAAGTTCAAGTAAAAGCGGGTTTGTGAGCACGGCATTACGCATAGTCGTGCAGCGAAAAGTTAAGATACTGTGCTTTTTCCTCAAAAACCGACTTAAACAAAAAAATTCCACCCGCCGTAAGATGCTTGATGACTGAACTGGAATTTCTGGGTTCGAAATCAACCACGGTGGCCATATTTCAATGGAGGCAAAACTCATAGGTGTCTGTGTGCAATGTCAGTACACATTAAGAATACCCAGGGGGTCGAAATTATTCAAGCCCTCCACTAAGGCACTTCCTTCTCTCCTTCCTCTTTCACTCCAAGCTTTCTCCCTTGCTGTGTTGTTCAGGTTCTTTTTTTTTTAATTTCAGAGTGAGAAAGGTGGTGTTAAAGCCACTATCGTATCTACCCTCAAGGCGAAGTTTGAGTGTCCTCCTGATTTGGACTGTCAAACTGTGTACAGCCTTGCTAGACTATGTGCAAACGTGCTTAACAGAGCTTTTCCTCATATAACTATGGTTCAAGCCTTGTTTGAAACCCCTACTTTTTTTTTACATAAATTGTTCTTGCACCAGAGTCTTCCAATTTTTCATGCTGCATAGTCAAATATCGTACTGAAATTCGGTAAAAGCAAGAGCTAATTGTCTTTTTAGCAGAATTATTCTGCTAGCACCTCGATACAGTTTTGTCTAGTATGTTTGTGTTTTCACTGTTCTTCAAATGTTTCACCAGCTAGCCTGCCAATACATTTGTTCAGTGCCTCTGGTTGCACCACTGCCTGTGATTGGTCAAGATGTGCGACAACATCTGGAGGACAGGAGCAACTGCCTGTGTTGTGTGCAGATCACAGCTCTCCGTGGTGCTGCAAAAGCTGTTATGACGCACTCACACCTTTCAAATGACTATCGGAAGTTTCACCATGTACCAGTCGCGCCCACGGCCAATGCAGTATCACAATGGCGAAGAGTAGAGGCTAGCCACCACAGTCTACTGGCTTGGAAAATTTGCTTTGATACGTAGAATGGCATTTTGCAAAAAAAGCTCGTTGTTGAAAACTGAATATCTCAGTGAAGCCCTGGCCAGTATTCAAGGAAGTGAGCGACCAGTACCCAAGCTGGCTACCACCATAGGACACCTCATGCCACGCCTGGAGACCATCATTTTGGAGAAAAGCGCTTCGACATTGTGTGCAGGAACTTCTGCTCTAAATGCGCAGCATTGTACTTTGGGGAAACAAATTTCTTGCGAAGAATTAAGCTGCAGTAAGCTGAGGTCACACAAATGAGCAGCGTGTGGTGGTCAAGCAATCCTCGGTGTGAGGCTACAAGAATTACTTTAACAGAGCTGTAGCATTGTAGATAGAGCTAAACCTGCGCAGAATTGGCTGCCACTTGGGTCAGCACATTCAGAACGGAAACATGAATTGTTCCGTCTGAGCCCTTTCCTCTTCCTACACCCACATTTAAGTTCATTGACCTAGTCATTGACTAACTCGCAGCAGTCACATTTTGCTGAAAATGCCCGGTATGTTTTATAACGTGTTTTATTACAAGGCCTCATCTAATTTGCATCCTCTAGCCTAAAAAGTCTGGCCACTCATTTTGTTTGGATCGTCTAACTGTGATTTGTAACAAGGCTGCGATGGGTACAAAATGTTGCATATGAGCAGCTTCAATGCTTTGTTCACTGTATAGAACTGAACCTTGTGAATGACACGTGCGGCTGATGAATTGAGCATCTGTGGCTGTAGCTGTATCCTTTCATTGGAAAAACAGATGTGTAAATAGTACTGCCATGTGCTGAAGCTGTCAGTCCATCCTGCCACGGGATTGCACTCTTTGAACTGGTTACTGTGAGATGTCAATGCACATTAAAGAACCCTAGGTGGTCGAATTTTCCAGAGCCCTCCACTACGGCATCTCTTATAACCTGAGCCATGCTTTGATTCGTTGAGTTTATGCCTAAACCTAACCTTGACTTGTTCGCGATCAACACTTTACACAAATGCCTACACGCAAGTGAGTCCTGAATTGTTACTAAATAATGCAATTTAAAGAATTGGAGGTAGCAGCCTTGTATCATATTTGTTCCCATTCAGCAAGGTCTCTTCTTGGGAATGGTGAAATGCTTCTTTTATTTCAGAGAAGGTAGCAGCCCTATATCACTTTCCCTCCTTTCTGTAGTCTCTTCTTGGGAGTGATTAAATGCTTTTTTTATGGGAGAAAATTGGAATAAACCTCTGCATCGTTCAGCTGTGCCTTTTTGACCGAAAACTCTAGAGATTGCATTAGGGACAGGGTTTGCATGCATTTCCCATTACGATAGTTCTTCCAACAGGTGTTCTTTGGTTGGCTTGAACTTATCCCTCTTCACAGCAGGGGCCATTTCCTCTGTAAGGTTCTCATCTTGCAGGAAATGATGGCATCATTGTAGCCATGTGGCCATAGGTGCTCATGGAGCTGAACTCTGAGCGGTGCCACTTGTCGAATCAGGTGCTCAAAATTCGTTTGACATACTTTGCACATCCACACTGTGGGCAACGGAGCGCACTGACTATGTTGAAAGCTCATTTGGGTGGATCGTAGAATCTTCAGCATGATGTTACAATAGTCATCACGGACGGTGTTTTCACTGTCCTCTCCTCTGCTCATACGGGATGTGGGAGATTTAAACGGCGCCTTCAATTGATGCTTGTGCCATTGTTTTAGGCATTAATGAAAAAGTGAAAATGAAAAATGAAAGTGGCAACACAATGTCTTACCTTGGACCCTGTAAGGACAGCAAATTTGAAAACTGCCTTGTGTTTCTGAAACCAATTAATTTCCAGTATGTGTAACACTATCCAAACATTACAATATTTCTTCCTCGCGTTCTTAGTCATTGTGAGGACCGATAGTCTGTGTATTAATTATGGAGTGTTGCAAAAGTTCGACACTAAGCAGTAATGCACAAGACTGAGGCCAAGCCAAGCAAACAAATGTTTTATTAGCACCGTCCTTTTTGGCTCATATCACATACAATGTAAAGCATACCCGTTCACTAGTGGTAACTTACAAAACAGTGCGATCCTTGTTCAAACAAAGCATCACCTGACAGTTTGAGCAAGAGACTTGTAACTCCCTGGGCATGCCTTGCCGTGTATTCCATGTGGGCCAGTGCTGCTTGCTGTCTGTCCTCACGTCGCAAGGGACATTGCTCACTTTTTGCAAGTGATGTGACATTTTCAATTGAACGCAGTCCTGGTGGTCGCTTGTGCATGATAAGGAGAGGCATTTTGTCTAGGTTATCGGTGACAGTCCCTGCAGCTGAAGGATTCTCTTCTGCATGAGCCATGCATTTATACATCAGCCATTTTCAGTTCATGCCAAAATAAATACATGTGCCAGCATTTTGGGCTTATGGAGAAACGATATGAGAAGCAGGTATTGTCAAGGAGGGCCACACCTCCCATCAATGTTAGGCAGGAATGATCGCTGCACTATCTACAAAGGCATGCTTTTTCTTTTCTTGCTATTCCATCTTTTCAAGTAAGCGGATTAGCTCCAATGCAGTTGGAGAGGAGAGTTACAGAGGGGTTGCCATACCACTTCATGGCCACCATTGTGTTTTGATCACAGGAGGCAACTGAAATATCACAGGTGCCCCCATCTCATTTTTTCATCCATTCTTCAAAAAGTAACCTGCCGCACTTGAGTCTGTTTTCGTGGACCAAGGTTTCGTCCACTGTCGACTTTTTTTCTTGAGGCAAGCCAATCATGTTGCTGCGCAAGGAAGTTGCCATGAATTCTCACTCAACACTAGTCTTCTTAATGTTTTGGTGGCTGCTTCATTATCGAAGAAATGTAAGTGCCTTATTTATTTTCTCAAACCTGTTTCGGGCTATAACACGGGCCACTAATTCGATTCGGCTTCCACTTTCCCAGAATCTTGTGCATGTTTCCAAGTCCCATCCTGAAGAGCATCCCCAGCACAGATGTCGGTTCCTCAACAGTGAGGTTTAGGGGCATTCCATGATGCTGAAAGGAGTATTTGTTGCTCTCACCCACAACAGCTTTCAACATGGATCGCGAGGCAAACATGTCAAAGTATTGCGCTCTTCGGGTCTGCAGGTGGCAACGAGAAGTCGTTCTCGAAACTCACTGTTTCATTATCGAAGTCCTTTTTCAGTCATGTGTACCACTTCTTTATGTTACTTCACTTCAGATCCCCTGCATGAAAATGTGTTGTGCTTGGAACTTCTGCCTCAGCCTCGTCAGCTTCAATCGAGTCAGTCTCTTCATCACTGCTGTCTCCAGACACTTCATCTTCACTTCTCTCATCAGAAGGAAAACCACACTCCTTAATGTCGATTACATCCAGTAGGTTTGCACAAACAAAGCGTTTCGGCCTCTCTTTTGGTACGGAATAGAACAATGACATTGAAATGGCAGAAGATGCCTGAAAAGTTGTTAAAAAAAGCAAATTGAGCAAACCAATATTAGGGCAGTGATATTAACGGTAATTATATGAATACATGTCACAATAGAGAGCATGCATTTCATGCATAAGAACAATGTTGCATGAATGAAAATTTAATAGTCACTGACCAAGGTCAAAAAACGAAAGACGTTTCAGGAACACTACGGCTCCCTTGTTCACAACCATGATTCCTGACCAGACGGTATGTCGTCAAACCATCGACTACAACAATGTTGCTTATCTGCAACAGCTGAAATTATGAAATTTTCTGCCCAGTGTTACACATATGCGACACCGCATGCAAAAAATATCTTCGAAAGCACAGCAAGTGCGAAGCAAACTTCTAAATTCTAGAACTGGTTTTTAGAGTGTCCACTACATATATTAAGTGAAGAAAGCAGCACTGGTTCACTCAACGACTGGTCAAAAAGTTTACGATCACTAGCTTGCGGAAGATGTGGGTGCTACCATTTTGCAAACTGCAACAACAACAATTTCGGCCCCCAAGTAGCTATAGTAAATTGGTGGAATTAAAGAGCCTCAAGCGACCATAGTATGGACAGCTTTTAACAAAGCATTAGGATCCTTAGGAAATGCATATGCAACAATGAGCAATGACAGGTTAAGGCATCTGTCAGTTAGTTTGTTCTACATAGAGCTCACTGTGCTAGTTGGGAATTTCTGTGCAACTCTTTTTTTAGTGTTCTTAAATTGTTTTTCTTTTTTTGCGGATTTTAAAGCATTTCCTTCTACCACGTTCCTCACATTTACGTTCAACTGTGGTGGCTCGAAGTTTAGGGTGCTTTGATTCTGAGGGGACCAGAAAACTTGGCTGCAACAGCTGTACTTTGAAGCAAAACACAAAAAGGGCCCATGTGCTGTACGATCATCAAATTAAATCTTTATTCCCAACATGTTCCCAACAGATGGAGGACTACGGAAAAAAAGCTGCCAATAAGCAGCTTGACAAGTCCATAGCCCTATATACATATAAGGCGGCATCTGGCAGCACCAAAGGATAAACAATGACAAACATATCAAGACACTTGATCAATAGAACAAAAGTGAAACACTCCAGCCAGATTAATCAAGCAGCAGGATACATAAAAACATTATTTTAAAACAGTGCTTGAACACAGGCAGATAGAGACAAACACATAGTGTTCCAGCACTGTTATAAAATAATGTTCAACCAACTTGCCCAACAAGCCACTTTACATAAAAACTTTTTCAACTTTCAAACATTTCTCTAAGTTCAGCAGTAGAGCAACTAATTAAATTGAAATTAACTGACATAATAGTTTGGTTAAGATACTGGTTAAGTTCGTTTCACCACATGACTGCAATTTGTTGTGGAAAATCAGCCTTGGAGAAGGATCATACTGAAGCACTTGGCACGTTTACATCATCGCATGCGCTGCTTTCACAGTACTAGCACTTTCAGCATTTGCCCAAGGCCACATTGCCGATGTGATTCTGGGCGTGAAAAGTGATCAAAGAGGTTGAAGAGAAATGTCACTTTGGCCGGCATAAATTGGAGTTCGATACAGCATGCAACTTCTTATACTTTTGCACAGGATTTTCAAGGGAATAAATAACCTGTGTGTTTGGAACAACAAATGGTTCAAAATATTGTGGTTCAGTGCATCTGGGCTTGACTGTATAGCCATCCTGAACTGCCAGCTTACTTTAATGGAGTGGAATGATGGTCAAAATGCAGTAAATTATGTTCAATCGTATAGCCATCCTGAACTGCCAGCTTACTTTAATGGAGTGGAATGATGGTCAAAATGCAGTAAATTATGTTCAATCGTATATTGGAGCTGAAACTACCATACAGTGTTTCAACAC
This sequence comes from Amblyomma maculatum, assembly GCF_055883805.1. Lineage (NCBI taxonomy): Eukaryota > Metazoa > Arthropoda > Arachnida > Ixodida > Ixodidae > Amblyomma > Amblyomma maculatum. The sequence goes on along the minus strand of NC_139349.1, from coordinate 173,917,643 downwards.
AGATTACACAAATGCTAGTAGCACGTTAAAGAACCCCAGGTAGTCGAAATTTCCGGAGGCCTCCACTACGGCGTCTCATAGCCTGAGTCGCTTTGGGACATTAAACCCCACAAACCAACCAAACTAACCAACAAATGCTAGTAGAGCTGTGCACGGGCCCAGGCTGGCCCGAAAGCCCGGCCCAGCCCACAGGCCGGGCTCGGGCCGTTCGGAAGCCCTCTACCTCAGGCTCGAGCCGGACCCTGGTTAAGGTTTATTTACCTTGGGCGAGCCAGGCCGGATACCATGATCACGATCGAACATATGCAACTTTTGTGAAAGCGCAAATATGGCCATAGTGTGATAAGCATCTTGAATGTACAGTATTTTACCATGTCCTCCCCACGAGATAACATCCGAATTCTTTCCCGGCGTCGGCCTGCCTTTCCACCCCTCTTTTTGTCGCGAAATAATCTTTGGTGCTGTCAGTGGCCGAGCAGAGGGGCCGCTTGTGCCATTAGTTTCGCTTCTCCGCTTTGGTAACAACTGATGTTTAGGTGAAAGGCACATGGTAAGCCAGGCGAGCTCACTGAGTATTTACTACAAAATCAATAATTTCTTTAGGTTCAGAGCTAGCGCAATCTTGGTCATTCCAGCCACAAGTTGTAGCAGCGAATGAACCTTCGGCGCTGCCGGGTTCATTAGAGTCACTGTAAGCATATATACAGTAACTCTAGGGTACATTATCTAGGAGCACCGCCAATGCCTTAGTTTATTGCATAATTTGTTGTTTTTGCACAATTGTACTTATGTGCTTTGCCTCATATATTCAGCAAATTTGTCATTTCAAATGTGAGAACTCGACATTTCAAGGTCTCAGATAAATTTGTCATCCTGAAATTATTTTCTTTTTCATCTCTTCAACTGCAATTATAGCCTAAAGGGCCAGGCCGGGCGCAGGTCTTAAATTTGAGAGCCGGGCCCGACCGGGCTCAGTCACTTTCAGAGTCGGACCGGGCCAGGCTTGGGCTCAAAATTTTTGGCCTGTGCACACCTCTAAGTTACTGCAACAGCCAGCAGCCAAACATTTGCACTGTTCAACTGTAAAAGCCGGCGGCAGCTGCATTTCGATAGAGGCGGAACGAAATGGCGTCCGTGTGCTGTATAATGTCAGTGCACACTAAAAAACGCAAGGTAGTCAAAATTTCTGGAGTCCTTCACACGGTGTCTCTCATAGTAAATTACACACCAAATAGCCCAGCTTTCTGCTTTGACTGCATTAGTCTCTCATAGCCTGAGTTGCTTTGGGATGTTATACCCTATAAACCAACCATACAAGCCAAGATCCTGTAAAAGAGCTGGTGGTCTCAATGCAGCCTGTATAGGTGCTTGTTAATGGCTTGTTACTTTCCATTGTTACTGGATTGATTTTGAGAAGACAACAAGACATCAAAATAGTAGAATAGAAGACCCCTTTACTTTGATTTTTTTATATATAACAAACTGTTCCCTTGTACCGCATCCATTCCACTGTATCTGGTTTCTTAATTTCTATATGTTCCTTTACCTCCTAAGTGACATGACGTTACAGCTCATAGATTTATTAATTTATACCCCACTGGCTGCAAATGCCATTGAGTGAAGGATGCATTGGTAAAGGAATGTATAGCTCCAAAAGCTGGCTCCTTGAGCCCCACCTTTTTATACATGATCTTTTTATGAACAGTGATTTGAGGACTTCTTGTTGCTGTGTAAAATATATTTATGGTTACCCCTTTGTATTTTTCTGTGTTCAAGGAATTAGTGCACAGCTATGAACATCTGTTTGTCACTGCATTTTGGCTCTCTAGGTGCACAATGTAAACGTTCACAGCACTTTATCCCACCTCGAAGAGGCACTGTGGCCACAACTGCATTATGTTCACTTTTACCCTGATCAAGGCACAGTTTCACTTGCAGTCATTCATGTTCATTTCTTGATGAAGCTCTGTATGTTGTGTGTGTTATATATCCACTGTGAATGTAAACAAGCAAGAGGAATAAAGAATATTGCAGACAAACGTGCACAATGCTTGATGCAACACTCAGCTGTAGAAATGCATTCAGATTGATTGCCAACAGAAATCCCTGTATTCCATTAAAGCTTTTCTCGCATCAAGGGCAGATTTGTGGGCAACTTTTGAAAAGAACAGTTGGTGAAGGCAACCCTATTTGCACTGCGCTTTTTGTTAACTCCACATAGTCTGAAAAACTGCAGCCAGTGCAGCATTCTCAACAAATTTCTTGTGTGAGAATAGCACCGGTTACTGTACCCCTTTAAACTCAGTGTGCTTCATTGTCTGCTACTGTTCTCGAGCTCTTCTTGACAACATGGGTGAACTGTCTTCCCACCTGTTGAAGCCAGATTGCAGTGCTTGCTTCTTAAGGCATGGCTGGGTAGCCTCGATTTGAAGGCAGTTGAAGCATGCAAATGAAAGGTGAAATAACTAACAGGACAGCCACTGTGCTTCAGTGGAAATGTGCACCTGCACCCCTTTTCTTTGCCTTGGGAATGCCTCCTTTATTAACACATTTAGTAGATGCTTTTAGCTTTTGGAAAGAGTTTATGAAACTATCAGCGTGTTTTGGTGTTGCAGGTGGTTCCCAGTCTTTATAAAATAGGCTACCAGCAATACACCTGCAAGTCCAACACCTGTTTTGCCTATTGTATCCTACTGTGCTGTGTTATTAACATATGTCCTTTTAAACACCTGCAACGTGGCATAAACCAACCAGCCCAGCAGCTCTTATTATGTACACCACTATATTGCAGTCCAATGAAAGTGCAAAAATTTTGTTGCCACTAGCTGCGGATGCAAAAGTGGCATGAACTCTCACTTGCAAATCCCATAATGCCCTGCTGCATAAAAAACTCGCAAACAGGCAGACCAGTTCTCTTCTTATTATCTAACTTGCTTCTATTTCAACTTTGCAATACTATTGTGCACAGGTACACTCCAATGTACACACTCCAACGTAAGAGAGAACCAAATGCCAAGCTTTGCTTTTGAACTGGTAGCTTTTGTACTGAGTCACTTAATTTGTACATCATTTCAGAGTTTAAAGCCAGTTAAAATAGAATGCATCCTTTATTACTTGCGATTGCACAAATAATGCCATGCTTAGATTCCTGTTCCTTTCACATGCAGTTTTAGCAGCTTTGATTATTTCCCTAATAGTCTACTTTTAGTGCTGAGTGTTTAACCGAGACCATCCCTTATACAGAGTTGTGTTGATGGCAATGTCAGCTTAGGTGGATATCATTGCCCATGTTTACAATATTGTTATGTTCCTTCAGTATCATACGTTCAATGTTTGCATTTTTGCTATGTTCATTTCCACATGAAAATGGTACACAATAAGCAGCGTCTCCATCACATGGAGCAAACTGCTGCTTTTGGTGAATTTCGCGTTTTCTTTCTGTAAAAGTTTGCATGCTGGCTTGTCTTTTTGATAGCAATCCTTATTTTTACCATAACCTAAAACACAACTTTAATACCTTTAATGTATGGGGCAGCAGTTATTTTCTTGTAGTCAAGCTGCTCACTTGCATCTTTCTTTTACAGATTGCTGAACCTCTTTATTTTTTGCAGTATATGTCACAGAAGCCACTAGTGGCTTGCATGAATCTTTTAGCGCATTTTTCAAGCAGTTCAGTTTTATTGCCTTAAGGACCCTCTGCCTGGGGTATTACATAAGGGGTGGGATCTGATTAGAATAAACAAACAAACAGCAATGATTACTTAACACTGAAGGTGATTTGTAACATGAGAACTAGATGGTAAAAAAATGTTGACGATGTCATGGGGAAGGCCATTGCAGTCCGTTGCTACTTGAAAAAAGAACGAAGTCGAGAAAATAGTAGTGTGTGATGATGGCCAGACAATTTGAAGAGGATAGCCGACATGGTGAGATATGCGTGCTGTGGGCCATGATGCAAGGTGGCTGATTAAGTAAGGAATGAAAGGATTTGTGAAGAATGGTGAGACTCGTAATGTGGCAGCGGTATTGTTTTTCAGAATCAGAATCAGAATTTATTGATTCAATGCAACGAATGAATACAAATATTGGTAAGTACAGGAGGAGGTCCCAAAGCCAATGGCTGCTCAGGGGACCTCCTGTTACAAGTATACAAAACAAAAATAATTAAGTGCAAACAACAGCGGATGAAAACTAACTGTTATATAATATAACAGTTACAGTTTTCATCCGCTGTTGTTTGCACTTGAAGAAATGCTGATGTCGTATGTATATGAAGAGTAGATGAACCTGGTGGCACACTTTTCAACTGATTTTAGTGCATCGATTAGGTATACGCTTGATGCGTGTTCATATGAAAGATGTGCATTCAAATTTTGACCTGATGAGTGATTTACATGTGAGTAACTTTACATCTGGAGGGGTAAGGCAGAGGCAGGCGCTTGAGAAAGCCAAGTATTTTATTAGATGCGAAAATGATGTTGCAGATGAGAGGGGGGGGGGGGGGGGGGGCTATGATATATCATGAGACAAGGTTACTTCTAAATACTTATAAGGTACTAGTTCAACTGGGGTGTTATCAATGAATGAAAAGTTGCTATGCTTGATCAGCTTAGAGCATGATTTTTGCTTGTATTATCACAGTGTGCAGAGAGAGCCCTTGCTTACTCTGCCACCAGTGTTCTCCCTGTGGCATAGCCAGCATAATTACTATAGTTACCTTGGCAGCAGTACGATTTACGAAGTTGACAGATAAATACTTAGGTGTAACCCTCACAAATAATCCTTCATGGTCCACTCACATCCCGAATATCTGTGCTTCTGCTTTTGAGAAGTTATGCTTTCTGGAAAGGAAACTGCAAAACGCTCCCATGAATACCAAAGTCGGGATATGCATCAGTGGTGTGAGATCTTTACACCTGTAAGGACATGGAAGAACAAGAACAAATTCAGAGAAAGGCAGTAAGATCTATACATGCATAAGAAGTCCAGGTTATCCTGACTCATACAAGAACATCAGATTCCAAGATTACAAATATAGTGGATTCAACTTTTTCATACATTTTTGTCAGGACGAATTTTAGTAAATGTTCTGAATTGCATTTGGCAAGATACTACTAGACTCACCAGGCATACTACACAACACACACTAGACTCAATTTTTGTGAAAAAGCTTTTCTAAACAGTTATTTTCCCAAAAGAGTCAAGGAATGGAATGAACTGCCAATAATGTTTTAATCAAATGATTTCCTAAAAGCAGTGCAATGTCTTCATATTCAATCAAAAGTGCCTCAAGTTGTACTGTGTTCTTGAATTTTGTACTCGTTGTAAGATGACCAGAGTTGAAATTGTCTTCTCAATTTGTGCTTTTTGTTGCATAGTTGCCTTATACCCTTCAATATTTTCGTTGTAGTGCCCCTCCTGCCACGGCCAAAGCATAGGCCTGCTAATGGTTAATAACTAAGACTAGTCAAGCGTACCTGCATATCCATATGGAATTACCTTCTGGATACCAAATCATAGGAAGGAACGAATGGCACTCAGTTGCTATGTAGTTCTACATGAGAGGACTAGGGAACCAAACATCACAAACTCAGAAGACAGGCAGGCACCAATACATAAGGAGGAAGGAATGAGCACATGCACTCCCTTGCAATGGAGTTCTACATGAAAGGACTAGGAAACCAAGTAGTAGTAGTAGTATAAAACTTTATTCCGCAAAATGAGAAAGGGTTCAGGGGTTAGTGTCTTGAGTTGCAGGTGGTGTTCCTAGGTACAGGATCCCATTGGTTCTTGCTGCCTCTTCGGCCCGGTTGGTCAGCGCTAGCTGATCTTGCAGGTCGGCGCTGGACAGAAGCCCCTCCCACTGCTCGACTGACGGGCTTGTAATTTTGGGCTCTATTGGGCACGCCCGGCATCCCCATGTGGAGTGGTAGAGGGTGGCTATCTCACCGCACCACACACATTCTGTAGTGTATTGTGTAGGCAAAATCTTACTGTATATGTAGCGACTTGGGTATGTGTTTGTAGCCGTCTCTGGATAGTTGCTTGATGTCTTGTGAGTATCTTGTAGAGAAGCGGGCATTTACGACGTCCTAACTTCCAAAACATGGTGAGCTCTCCGTAGCAGTTTGGAGAGTGTTGGTTTCCCCCTTGCCATATCGCTCGCTCGGTTTGTGTAACCTCGAACTATCGCGTTGACTTTCTCCACTCCTCCATGCCCAGGTGCCCATACCACATTCTGCTTGTTTGTTCTGTCTCTGTACGTGGAAGCATCCACGTAGAGGACATTTGATTTCTTTACCAGGCTTCAGCCTAGAGATCTTGCCCTAGCCTCTCTCCTCCCTGTGTTGTAAGAAACTCTATGGTGCAGAAAGCTCATGTTTTTTGGTACAGGGCTGACCACGAACGTTTCGCTAATCCTTTGTGGTATGTCAATCGAAGTTTTGATCTCTCTTATTGCGTCTCGGTGGCCAAGTCCGGTTAGTAAGTGCTTTCTTACCTTGGATTGTGCTATCTGTCGACTTTCTGAAAGAATCTGGCCGCTTCACTGTGTTCATTATGGGTGTTGAATACTCCTAGTTCCATGAGCTTATACGTTGATGCTCTGGGCGGGAGTCCTAGCGCGATCTTATATGCTTTCCTAATTTGGCCGTCAATTTGATTGATTTTCTCTTGGTTTAGTTTGTGGTATGGCAAGCTGTACATCAGGTATCACCAAGGCAGTGACTATCCTGATTGCGTCGGCCTCCTTTAGGCCGTTTCTTTTATTTGTTATCCTGTAGATCATTCCGCATATATTTGGTTTGTTGTTTTGGTGAATGTTTTGATCATTTAGTCTCTTTTCATGTAGCTTTGGAGCTGCATACCTAGGACCCAGAGCTTGTCCATTTCCTTTATTGGTTGTCCGTTCAAAATTAGCATTATCTTTTCAGGTTTAAATCTTCTTGAGTGTATTCGGATAAATTCAGACTTCTCCCGTGAGCATTCCATGCCGCTGTTTCTTGTGAAATCCACAATGCATTCTGCAAGTTTTGTTCTTTCTCTCCGGTGCACCTTTTAGTAGTCCATACTGTGATATCGTCCATGCATATAGTGTGAACTACATCCCAGATCTTGCTTAGTTTTTCCGGCAGTGAAATCATGGCGATGTTAATAGTAATCGGGATATGATTGACCTTTGCAGTATTCCCTTGTTTGGTGTGTTTTTCCGTTTAGGCCGGATATTGCTGATACCTATAGTAGCAGTTCTGTCAGTGAGAAAGGCTTTTACATATTTAAATGTTTTTGCCCCGCAATTAGTTCTTGAAAGCCCCTCGAGGATAGCCTTGTGAATGATGTTGTCGAAAGCACCCGTCAATGGCCTGGACTATGCTCTCGCTGTAGCTTGAGATTTGGTCCAAAATGTCTTCTTTTAATTGTAAGAGGACATCCTGCGTTGATAGCTTTGTCCTAAAGCCAAACATGGTGTTGGGTAGGTAGTCATTGACCTCTAAGAAGCTATATAGCCTGGTGTGAACAACTCAAACCACAAACACAAAGACTAGTAGACACCAAGTCAGGGAGGAACGAATGGGCACATGCACTCACTTGCAATGAAGTTCTACGTGAAATGGAACAAAACATCACAAATGCAGAAGACAGGCAGATACCAAGTCATTATAGGGAGTAACGAATATGCACTCACTTGCTACTGAGTTCTACATGAAAGGGCTAGGGAACCGAATATCACATATGCAGAAGACAGGCAGACACCAAGTCATAGGGAGGAACAAATGGGCACATGCACACACTTGCAATGAAGTTCTACAGGAAAGAGAACCAAACGTCACCAGTGCAGAAGATAGGCAGATACCAAGTCATTATAGGGAGGAACGAATGGGCACATGAACTCACTTGCAATAGAATTCTACATGAAAGGACTAGGGAACCAAACATCACAAAGACAGAAGACTATTGTAGACACCAATTCTTCATACGACAGCGTTTTACATTCCAAGATTCTTAGCAACATGGAATGTATGGGCATTCCTTTGCAGGTCATAAAAGCAATACTAATCTGTTTAAGGACAGGACGTTTTCTATCCGGGTAAATGGAAAACAAATTGGTAATTACACCTCGAACAGAGGCGTGCCACAAGGATCAGTGTTAGCACCTTTGCTATTTAATATCGCACTGATTCCATTGGCATGAAAATTAGCTAAAATACCAGAAGTGTGGTTCATGATATATGCAGATGATGTCACAATTTGGTCTGCTCATAAACAACTTGAGAAAAAGAATTTGTATCTGCAAGAGGCTTTAAATACCATAGATGAGTATGTTCAAGATGCAGGTCTGGAATTGTCACCTCAAAAGTCCAGATACATTCATGTTGCAAACAAAAATGGAAGAAAACAATTGGCAATGCAAAGAGTCACCCTGCAGATTAGAAATCAGGCATTGCAAGAGGTGGACGAGTTGAGAGTTCTTGGCCTAGAAATTCACAAATCCGGCAAAGGAACACAATGGCTCTATAAGGTTAAAAAAGTAGCTGCAAGTTCCCTAAACTAGATAAAATGCATTCGTCTAGGGTAGGAGGAGGTCGAGCGGACATGGCAAGGCATCTTGTACAATTGGTGTTACAGTCGAGGATACTATACCAGGCCCAATGCCAAAGGCTCACGAGGCAGCAGTGGGCAGAATTGGAAGCAATAAATATAAACGCAATGCGCACAATCACGACCTTACCAAAACTCACCCCTATCCCTATTCTCCAAGAATTTGCACAGTTGAATACATTGACAGAATTAATTGAACGAGAGGCAACAAGGAATATGAAGCGTAAATATGTTATGCCCATAGCGTCCTTGTATGACAAAGTGACAGTGCAAACACCAACAATTGCTGACCCCCCTCCATGGGAATTCACGACTATTACGACAAACAAGACTACTCAACTTCGTCGTAAAAAAAACCTGGCATCTCGACCTCTAGTTGATGTACTCGGTACCTGCATTGCATATACGAACGCATCAATTATAGAAAATGATGGTAGAACAGCAGCTACTAGCCCAACACACAGTGAATATGTATCAGAATACCCGGACCCGCTTGTGATGGAACTATATGCAATCCGCGACGCTATGGAGGCCATAAATAGAATAAATTCCATAACAGAAGCCCACATCTATACAGACTCCTTAGCCGCCATAAAACAACTGAAGAAAGTGACAAAGACTATGTGCAACCCAGGAAATCCACGCACTGAATAAAAAAAACAAAGATACGCATCCAGATACACTGGACACAAGACGATGCTCAGAACGCTGAGCAGAAAAAAGTTGACCACCTCACACACGAAGTTCCAAAGCACCCCCAGCCAGGCTTCCTTTTGATGCCCGCTCCGCTATTCCCATCTTAGCATCCTCTTTAAGGAAAAGTACATGTGCTCTCATTCCCCCGTGTACTTTCCCCCTTCCTCATAACTTAACGAGATTGGAGGAGGTTTTCCTTAGAAGGATAAGAGCTGGGGCGGCCCTTACCCTGTCGGTAACATGCCGATGGGAATCTGAAGAAGGCATCGGACCCACCACACGCCCAAAGTGTTCCACGCCAGGTGCAGAAGTGGATGTTCACCACTTGCTGTGGACTTGTGCAGGGACAAGGGCATCAAGGATAAAGATTCTGTAGGAAGTGGGACTAACCGCAACAAGGGAAGAGGACATCTCTAAATGGCTCACCGACAACAATAAGACCAGGAGCCTTCTCCGGTTCCTTACAGATAATAATTTACACGGGTTTTTATAATATGCCTTATGGCAAGCTTGCATTAAAAAAAAAAGCAAATTCATCATAAGGAAGAAGGAATGGGCACATGCACTCACTTGCAATGGAGTTCTAGTACATGAAAGGACTAGGGAACCGAATATTACAACTGGAGAAGATAGGAGACACCAAGTCGCTATAGGGAGGAACGAATGGGCTCATGCACTCACTTGCAATGGAGTTCTACATGAAAGGGAACCAAACATCACAAATGCAAAAGACAGGCAGATACCATTATAGGGAGGAACGAATGGGCACATGCACTCACTTGTAACTGAGTTCTATATGAAAGGACTAGGGAAATGAATATCACAAATGCAGAAGACAGGCAGACACCAAGTCATTAAAGGGAGGAACGAATGGACACATGCAGTCACTTGCAATGGAGTTCTACATGAAAGGGAAGCAAACATCACAAATGCAGTGTGTGTCTTCCTGGGCGCTTTTACCTTTCGTCAAGTTGCAATGCACCATTTAGCCCATCTTCAAGTTTTGTTAAACTATCTTTCAATCTATGGCAACGTTCGTCTGCTTTCGGCCGTGTAAAGCCGCGTTGATCATTTAGCAATCCGAATTTCTGAAAGCTAGCGATGGACTTAAATAAATGATGGGGCTGAGTTCATCCTGTAGCGGATTCAGTCAGTCAGTTCAGTCATTCAGTCGTGTCTGACTCTTCGTGACCCTATGGACTATATCACGACACGCTTTCCGGTCTCTCACTATCTTCCTAACATCACATAACTTCACATGCAGCACCTTGAGGATGCCATCTAACCATTGCATTCGCTGCCTACCCCGTCTCCGGTGACCCTCAACCTTTCCCAACATCAAATCTTTCTCTAGCGACTCCTCTCTTCTCATCAGATGACCAAAGTAGCTGAGCTTTAACTTTAGAATTTGACCCTCCAATGAGCAGTCAGGGTTTATGGTCGACAATATCGACTGATTTGATGTTCTAGCAGGCCAATTAGGAACTCTCAAGAGTCTCCGCCAGCACCACAATTCAAACGCGTCAATTCTTCGGCAGTCAGCCTTCTTCACAGTTCAACTCTTGCATCCATACATCACATCTGGAAAAACCATAGCACAAGTTATACGAAACTTGGTTGGCAGTCTAATGTCTCTGCTCTTTACTAGGTGGTCAAGGCTAGCCATGGCTCTCTTTCCCAGAAGCAGACGTCTCCCAATTTCATGGCTGCAGTCTCCTTCCGGGGTAATCTTGGAGCCCAAGAAGAGAAAATCTGTCACAGCTTCTACTTCTTGTCCCTTGATGCTCCAGGACTTTATAGGGCAAGGCACCATGATCTTTGTCTTTTTAATGTTCAGATTAAGCCCAAACGTTTCACTCGCTTCTTGTACGCGCATCAGAAGTCTCTTCAGTTCCACTTCACTTTCTGCCATTAAAGTGGTATCATCCGCATATCTAAGGTTGTTGATACGCTTCCCAGCAATCTTCACTCCAGCTGAAGACTCGTCCAGACTGGCCTTCCTCATGATGCACTCAGCATATAGGTTAAATAGGCAGCGCGACAGTATGCAGCCTTGTCTCACTCCTTTCTCGATCGGAAACCAATCAGTAAGACCATGCCCAGTTCTGACTCTGGCCTCTTGCCCTTCATACAGGTTCCTGAGGAGACAGATGAGGTGAATTGGAACTCCCATCTCTTGGAGAGCTTGCCACAATCTGCTGTGATCTACGCAGTCAAATGCTTTCGCATAATCAATAAAGCAGAAATAGATGGGTTTCTGGTACTCTCTTGCTTTTTCCATGATCTAGCGAAGGTTGGCAATCTGGTCTCTTGTTCCTCTTCCCTTGCGAAACCCAGCTTGCACGTCCGGAAGCTCCCGATCCACATACTGCTGCCGCCTACCTTGGAGGATTTTCAACATCACCTTGCTAGCATGCGAAATAAGCGCGATCGTGCGGTAGTTGGAACAATCTTTGGCACTGCCTTTCTTTGGAATGAGGATGTAAACTGACCTCCTCCAATCCTGTGGCCACTGCAGGGTTGTCCAAATTTGCTGACATAATGTATACAGAATGTTAACAGCGTCGTCATGGTTGAGGTTTTGAAGCAACTCAGCTGGAATGCCATCAATTCCGTTACCTTTGTTCTTAGCAAGGCTGGCTAATGCCCATTCAAATTCACTCTTCTGGATGCCCAGCTCGAGATCAGTAATCACAACTGTCTTATGTTGAATTTGCACATCTGGGTCCTTCTTGTACAATTCTTCTGTGTATTCCTGCCACCTCTTCTTTATCTCTGAGGCTTCAGTGAGGTCCCTGCCTCGTTTGTCCTTCATCACGCCCAACTTAGCACAGAGCTTCCTTTGATATCTTTGATTGTCTTATACAGAGATCTTGTGTTCCTCAATTGGCTGTTGTCCTCAACTGCTTGGCACTGTATGTTCAGGAAGGCATTCTTATCTCTTCTTGCTATTTTCTGAAAATCCGCATTGAGAACCTTGTATCTTTCTCTTTCCCCCATAACTTTTGCCATCCTCCTTTCCTCAGCTATTTGCAAAGCCTCTTCAGGTAACCCGTTTGCTTTCTTGCTTTTCTTTTGCTTTGAAACTACCTTAGTAGCAACTTCTTGTATTATATATCACGAACATCAGTCCACATCTCATCAGGCTCTCTGTCTTCTAGATATAATTTATGAAATCGATTCCTCACTTCCACAGCATATTCTGATGGAATTTGATCCAGATTGTACCTGAAAAGGCCTTCAAGTTTTCTGCGCTTTCTTCAATCAAAGCTTAAATTTGGCAACAAGAAGCTGATGATCGGTGCCACAATCGGCCCTAGGCCTTGTTTTTACTGCTTGCATAGCACTTCTCCATCTCTGCCTACAAAGAATATAATCAATCTGATTCCTGTACAGACCGTCCGGTGAAGTCCATGTGTACAGGCGCCTCTAGTGCTGTTGAAAATGAGTATTCGCTATGGTCAGGTTGTTTTCTTGACAAAACTCTACTAGCCTCTGCCCAGCTTCATTTGGCTCACCAAGACTGAACTTGCCTGTTATTCCGGATATTTCTTCACTCCCTGCCTTAGCATTCCAGTCTCCTATGAGAAAAAGGATGTCTGATGATGGAGTGCGATCTAAAAGGTATTGCAGGTCAGCCTAAAATCTCTCAACGTCAGCTTCTTCAGCAGTAGCGGTTGGTGCATAGACTTGGATAACTATTATGCTGAAAGGGTGACTTTGGATCCGAAGTGAAATCATTCGGTCGTTCTTGGGGCTGTAACCTAGCACTGCTTTGCACATTCTTCTGTTTACTATGAGAGCGGCCCCATTCCTTCTCCTGGATTCGTGCCCACAATAAAAGACATAATGGTCGCCGGAATTAAATTCTCCCATTCCGGTCCACTTGAGCTGACTGATAGCCAAGATATCAATGTTCAATCTGTCCATTTCTCGCTTGACGACATCCAGTTTACCTTGCGTCATAGATCTTACATTCCACGTTGCTATGTGATATATCTCCTTGCAACATCGGACTTTCCAGTCGCTTCCCGACACATCCACAACTGAGCGTCCTTTTGGCTTTAGCCCAGCCGCTTCATTCGTCCTGGAGCTACTAGGAATCGCGGCAGTGGCGACAATAGATGCCCAGTTGCCTCCACCCCACTCTTCACCAGTGTGCCTACTCCTGCGTGCAGCTCCTGAAGTGTGCTGTTTGTGCAACATCCAATTTGTTCTATGTACCTTTTGACACAGAACAGCGGTATACGGTAAACGACGGCATTCTCCGTCGGGACGAACCTGCCTACGTGCTTGTGCTTTCCTTGCACCATACTGCACATGCCAGCCAGTTTTTTAGGTGCAGTGATGACTACCAGGACGATCACCTTTTTGAGTCACGTTTTTTAAGCGGTGGGAGATTTGATAGTATTACGGAATGGAAACGAGTCTTGTACTTTTTCTTCAGCTCAGCGGTGCTCCTCTACATGCCTAGCATCATTAGCAAGGCGCTCTAAAACAGGGTTACCACCTCACAGGGAAATCCTGCACTGATCAGGATTTGTCAAGAGCGCCATGCAGGTAGTTTTTAGCAATAGCCTTGGAAGCTTGGAATCAGCTGACTGGTGGTTTAAAATATCTTTTTTATCGAAGCTGATACCACCAACACACTTTAATTTTGCGAACAGCAACAAATGTGTCTAAGAACTGCAAGCACTCTCACGCTGGCACCTCATAGATGAAGTCAACCCGAAAGCGCAATTGGCAAAGATTCATAGTACCCGGTTCAGCATTGTCATGCCCCCATTATGTATGAGTCTGTCATAGCATACGGCCTTACGATCGTCGGGCGTTACCATTCTGAAACTTATTTTGACTACAGAAAGGATACTACCATCAAATAAAGAATATTGAAGAAACTTACTCCAGTGCAGGACTTCAATAGGTTAACACGAAATGCGAACACACTCTTTGGATACTGGAAATGAAACAATTCTTTCGTAAAATTACACTCAGTGCTCACACGCTATTACTTCCCTTACGATATTGAAACCCTTCTGAAGAATGATTTATAAAGAAGTTTCTGTGAGATAGAAGCAAAGAAGAAGATGCAACGAAGGTAACCAAGAGTGCGGTTGGCATCAATAATTATGAAATTTATATGAAGAGACCATGTTAGATCATTTGTTATTTGGACATGTCAATAGCGGTAGGATGTCACTTGCTCTAGTGCCATGTCGTGAAGATAATAACAAGTGGGATGGGCCAAAATACACGAGATGCATTTGATTTCATTGATCACATGACACACCAGTCAATTTCATCAATATCTTTTTACAAGATGTGAGTATCCTTAGCATCATTAATTTCACAGAATGGTATGCAATTGTCTGCAAATAAGCGAATGTTAGAAGTTATACAGAGGGGAATATCATTAATATACATAAGGAACAAAAGAAGGCCTAAGATGGACCCCTGAGGAATCCCAGAATGGACGAATGAGAATGAGAAATGAAGGTTCTGTGCAACTGCAAATTGTGTTCAATTGCAAAGGAAACATTCAAGCCATGTTGATATACTGGGGTGAAGGTTCAGCTTGCTAAGCTTAAAAAGAAGCAACTTGTGACAAACTTTCTCGAAGGAAGATGCAATCCGCATGAACAATGATCGAGAAGAGCATGAAGTTTCTGCATGAAAGTAAGTAACTGGGTCTCGCATGACAATGATTTGCGAAAGCCATGTTGAGTATCAGTGAAGAAGGTGTTAGATTCAAGAAAGTTAACTATGTCAGTGTATAGGAAGTGCTCTAAAATTTTGCACAGAATGCTGGTTACCGATATCGAGCGGCAGTTAAAAGAAGATTTCATACTACCTGACTTTTGTAGCAGAACCATCTTCCCGGCTGTCCAATCTGCCAGAAACACAGACATCTCGATGGATTGCTGAAATATTTTAGAAAGAATGATTTAGGAACAAAGTTTAGTGCTTTTCAAGAACTTAGTGTTAATCAAATCAGGGCTGGGGCTTGTAGAAATTAAGATTATCTACTAGTTTTTCAGTTCCTTCGGGCTTAATCAATACTGTGTCCATCCCTAGAAAACGACAGAGTTCCAATGTTGGTAACATGATGCTTGAACACAAAACAAAATTACTGCAAAACGCTTCATTCTGTATTTCAGGACACTCAGTATCTGTAACAGTAGAACCGTTTGCATCTAACATTTCATTGAACGATCTCTAAATTGGGGTTATTGATATGGAAAAGTTTTGGGGGATTATTTGTGAGCATATAGGCAATGTGTGCTGTAGGAAATGAGCCTTGAATTTTTCATTGCTAAAACATACACCCTGTTCACTGCTTGATAAGCCTCCCATTTTGAAACAGAGTTAGATTTTATAGCATTGCGGTAAGATTTTTTTTTTTCTGTTAGAAAGCCTTTTAATGTGCACATTGTACCACAGTGCTTTTGCATGCGTTGTAAGGGTGTGCAGTGGAATATATTTTCCAATTACTTCTTTAACTTTAGCAATGAAAATTCCCCAGTCCCTTTCCATGCCTCAGGTATCGAAATCTGCTAGAAATTCATCGAGAAAAGAATGAAATAGCATTGGACAAGGGTAGAGAAGGGCAGCCTTAGTTCGTAAGTCGAGCCAAGGTTTCGACAAGTGGACTTGTTTTCATCTGGGCTCAGACGAAGACACGTCTACTTGTCGAAACTTTGGCTCAACTTGTGAATTGAGGCTTCCCCTCTACCTTCGTTCAGTGTCTCTTTCATACTGTATATAGCCGTCTTCTTTCTCCTGTTCTGCCCTGGATCGAGAAAAGAAGTTCTTCATTCATGGCCTAGAAGTCAGCTTTATTATAATCACTAATTTGCTTCACCTTTTTGTCACCATTAGTAGTTGGACTATTGAAATTGAAAGTTCAGAGAGCACTGCGGAATCTGCAGTGGAGAAATGCAAAAGATTGAGCATTGCTGCTGCACACGGGACATTGCGCGCTCCTTGTCGAACACAATCTGCGTTATGTTAAACACATTAAAGTTCATAGGCATTCTATAATTGGTTTACAGGAAATGTTGTAGGAAATGTTGAATGTTGTTTAAAATGTTCCTTAAATTGCCCACTGAACGTCGTCTGAAGCAAAAGCCTTTGTCAGGCTCTGTAGTCTTTAGCTTTCACTCCGGCTTTCTGTAATGTAAAGGAACAAATAAAGAAAGAAAAGGCGCAGTATCTGTCACTCGCGGAATCTCACCGACACATCTCGCGGACAAATCTTGCTGATGCGAGATTTTCATCATGAGCCCGGAAAGGCTTTCTTCGCCTTAAAAGAGAGTAGCAAATGGTCGCTTAGACTGGACATACAAGCTAAGTTTGAAACAAGATTCGGATGAAATATTAATACTAAATCTAACATGTTAGCAGATGGGTCAGATATTCGAGTTAGTTTTGCTACCAGCTATGAAAAGGAAAAAAAATGAGCAGAGTTTACAAAACATATTGCTTTATGATGAAGGCAACGTTTTAAGAATTAGTTCAGAAGACCATATCTGATCAGGAAAGTTGCAATCGCAGAGTAAAAACATAGGTGCTGCAGGGAATCGCGTAGCAACAAAGTTTAGCGTATGATGCAGTTCAGATGTGAACGTCAGTGAATAATTGGGAGGTTGGCAATGTGCATCAAAGACATATATTTTATGGCTCAGTTCTACTCATGCCCAAATGGATTCAGAGTTAGTTTGCACTGAAGTGTGATAGGGATGGTACAGCTCTAGGTACCGAGCATGACACCAATGTCTGGTTGTATGGTGCGACTGCATCGGTAAACCGTGAACCAAATTAAATCCTCAAATATCTCATTGTCACGTATGTTGGGATGAAGCCACAATTCTGTTACTGCAATATTGGCCTCGCACGTGTTGACATCGGAGGTAAATGATTTGTGTTTATTGAATGCTTCTATTTGCTAGCAGAATGGATATACATGAAGGTGACAAATGTAGTTTATTTCCCCTCATGTTATGCTATCGGTTCCCTTCGCTCACTAGAATTATTTGCATCCTTTGGGAGAGATCAATTCCTTGCGCTTTCAAGAAAATATTAAGCTTGTAGTTCCGCAATGCTATCAGATTCTGGAAGAAAAACGTAGCATGCGTTATTAAAGACCAATTTCTTATGTTGCAAGCAGTACTTCAGACAGCTTGCAGGCAAGCTTTTAACAAATTCTGTTAATTTCTTCCGTACTAGGCGGATGGCTGGGAAAAGTTCACATTGCTTAGCCTTGAACGGAAGTCCAGTACCTTCATTTTTTCTTTGAAGGAAGAAAATTTGATTATAGTAAGGCGACACTTTGATGATGAAAAAGTGCTTAGATGGTCGGCGCATTCGATGCCCATTTGTACGGATTCTCCACCTAACATGTGACAATGCAGCGTTTTCTCGTAAGTCTCGCTTCATGATTTTGTATGTCAGTAATGCCATGCAGGATCAAATCAATGTTAAGAGTAACGCAAAGTACTGGCTAGTTTACGCATGAAATAACTTTTTAAGCATGGCTTTGAATGCTTAGGTGTGAATAGGAAACGTGTCTTGCACCATGAAATTTTCTCACTCAGGCACTTCCAACAAGGTAGGCTTAGGCATAACCTTTCTTTTTTTTTTGGCAACAATTAAAGCCCGTGAAAGTTTCAGAATGCTATGTGACAGTGTGCCCGAATGTGAAGTAATTATAGTGCTCTCTTCTGCAACCTGCAGAGCGATGCCAGATTCATGCCTTTTGCGCTGCTCATGATCACACATTGCTGCTGGCTCCTAGATGAGTGCCAGCAGCTGATCAAGGTGACCATTCATGCTGCAAATGCACCGACAAGTCAAAGTGCACTGCCAAAGTCAGTGACACAATGTCCAACAACCAAGAGGAGCTATTACTACCACTGAGCTGCCTAGAACATTGCTACAAATGTCGTGCAATGCATTCAACATTTATACACTCTCGTTAAGATATGCTCAAATTACTTTTCAACCAAGAAAACATGCACTCCACTTGTGATGCTGAAAACCTGTGTCAACATGGCCTGCTGTGTCTCGTGACGCTTTGCTACCGTGAGAAATTTTAGAAAGGGTATCATTTTGCTTGCAAAATTTAGGCTGTAGTCACAATAATACAAAGCAGAAGTCTGATGTGCCATTCATTTATTCTCATGTTGCATGATGAATGAATAAACGAAAGTAAAGTTGTTGCGAGATCAGCAACTCCAATTATGACTACCACAGTGGTTTTGAAAAGACACCAAGGACAAAATTACAGTGCTTGGTAAAACTTATTCTGTTGTGGATGCCAGCACAACCTTTTGGGATGAGGGAGACATGGAACACATCGCTGTTTTCTGACTCTTTGTAACTATGTCAGCATTTTTTCACATGGAAAAGACACATTTATCAGCAAAAAAATTGAATTTACATTCTTCAAGCCATATGGCTTGAATTCGTGATGTCATCAATGAGAAGGACAGACTGCTGCAATTTTCAAGTTAATGGTGGTGTGGCATAGCCTCCGAGATCTGCATCAGAAATCGGCATTGATGCAAGCAATTTACTAGCAAAATCGGCTGGTGATGGTCGCATCTGTGTTAAACTTTGGGGCCTTTCCTAGTTCCGTTTTTGGCGAGTTGAACTTTTTGTTATTAGAATTTGTATCGATATAGGCGAACTTCAGTTTGTCTTCAGAGCTGCATGGTGCACACTTTTTTTTTTAATTCGCATTTGAATAAATCACACATACAAGCCTGTCACTGAGGTTTTGTGTTGTAGTATATTCCCCTAAACCTCATAACACAGATCCAAATCTGTCTTCTATCAAAAGGCACCTACAAATGTACTATTGTGGGCAGAAGTAGCTAGGGTGGGCAGGTGTTTGCTCAAGCGCGCCACTGCATTACCAGAGTTGCCTAGTAGTGGCCTGAGAACGGTGCGTACGGTTTGCATCTCCAGGGCTGCTTATCGAGAAGCGTTTACTCGTGTCCTTTGGGCTTGGTATGACAAGCAGCCTACATGATGAGTCAACAAGCTGGCATGCTTCCCAACACATGCGCCCCTCTGATAAGGCATGGGCAACCTGCATTCTTTATTTTACCACCAGCTTGCAGCAGAGGGCTGCTCTGCTGGAGGCTGCAGCATCGCTTGAGTATTAGGTGTATGAATGATTAGAACAGCGCTCTGGAGATATTATCTAAAACTGTCACTCCCCCCCCCCCCCCCCTTCCTGGCCAGAATGGCCATTGAGATACACAAAAATATAGTGCCGCCAGTGATACGCTTTTAGCAGACACTGGCACGTCCAGAGCACTTCTGTCCTGGTAGTACACAACCGATTCACAGCAGTTTGAACTCTAAAGGCGACCAGTTTTAAATTATGTGCAGTTCAAATCAAGAGAATCTTTAATATGCTTGATTTTGACAGAACCAAAGCATAAGTTTGATTGAGTTGGAAGTTCAATGGAGAGGGACGAGAATAACTCCATCCAACCCGCATTCTTGGCAAGAATCAAAATGAAAGTCCTCCCTGGCTGTATTGATGTTTGTTGTGCAGAAAAAGGCGCATTAATTGCCAAGAAAATTGCATTTAATAATGTCTACATTACTCGAATCAAACTCACTATGTTGACATCAAATTCAATGATTAATGTTTTGATGCAAACGGCCTTGCAGCAGAGCCTCTGAGATCCATGCCCTAAAATCATGGATTTGTGGGTTATGAAATTCTGACATCCCAAAGCAACTCGAGCAACGAAGGACGCATCAGTGCAGGGCTCCGGATTAATTTAGACAACCTGGGGTTCATTAGCATATACTGACATGACACTACATGCAGCCATTTATGTATTTAGTCTCCATAAAAATATGGCTTCCACTGCACAACTCAAATACCCAAATCCCACAAACTTGTGATCGGGAGCCAAAGCCAAAACTACCGAGTCAAAGAGGTGCGTTTGCCAAAACAAATGGCACTGACTTTTCAGCCACAATTAAATTGTAAAATCCAACGGTAATGCCGGCACTTATATTTCAGCTTCCATCCTTTTCTGGCTTATACACCTTTCCAATATGGGTGTGGCCGTATTGTTCGCTTTTTTTCTCTGGGCTGCGGCAAACTGGTTCCACTGCCGCTTCCATCGTGCTAGCTCCAAGTGCACAAAGCAGTTCGGCAAACAATATGATGGTTGCCAGTGATCACTTATTAGAAAGGTGTATGAAACCTTCAGTTTCATGAAGTAGTGTCACTTATTATGAAGTGAAAATTTATAGGTACAGCTTAACTTCAATTTCTCCTCCATGTCTGTATAAGTAAGTTTCAAATAATGATTGTTTATTGATGGGATTTAACATCCTGAAGTAACTCAGGCTGTGAGAGACACCAAAGTGAAGGGCTCTGGAAATTTCAACCACTTACATCGCACAGCACATGGGCACTTTGTTTTTTTGCTTCCATCGAAAAGCGACCGCTGTGGCCAGGATTTGATCCCGATATCCCTGGGCACAGCAGTCGAGCACCCTGACCACTGCAGTGGGGCGTCTTGAATTATGAGATTACACTGTACCATGCAAAACAGAGAGTAAACAAATGGCTTGTGAGTGACCATAACCTTCATTTCCAATTGGAGGAAACCACAAGGTTTCTTCAGGCAAACAGGAAAATGCCACCATTTCCAAGCCTAAACCCATGATACAAACTTCCAGGTATCACAGAATATGCTGCCTAGATTGGTCTTTTTAAGAAATCTGTATCCTGTCCATGCTAATGAAGACTGAAAGGCAAGCGAAAAAGAAGGACAAGGCACTCCGCATGAAGCTCCCCCTTAGCAACCAGCCAAAATCTCCAAAGATCCAAGTCAAGGTGAGCTGCGAAGATCTCACTATTCAGGACAAACACTTACACAGTGCAACAAACCTCCTACTTAAAAGCACGACTGCCTCAACATGCACAAGTCCTCATCTATGCAAATACGAGCCAGTGTCCATAAATATCCTTTGACCTTGCCATCACCATGAACAAATGAAAGTGGATTTCAACAGTGCCTACGGTATCCTTTGGTCACATCAAGCACCTACGCTCACGTAGCACCTTTTGGGACGCACCATGGCATGGAAGCCACAACTTAATGAAGCTGGTAGTGCAAGTTTGTCGCTCAGTACAAGGCCACATCAGGGAACGGCGCCATCAGCAGCACCACCGTCGGGCTCCCCACGCTCCTGCGGCAAAGGCACGGCTTTCCGGAACGCCGATGACTCTATTTCTAAAGTCACGGGGCCGTCGTTCCGAATGTCCACCTGCATCAGTGCTCCGAACTCTCCATCTTTCACCAAGTCTTCCTTGTACTCTGCCCTAAACTTGTGCAAGAACCTCTCGTAAAATTGTTTCGAACGGTCTCCTTCCATAGCAAGGTGGAAGTCTGGTTTGTTGCCTTTGAGCGTGCCATAGAGCGTGAACTGACTTACACACAACACTTCGAACTGTAGGTCTCGCACTGACTGCTTCCATCGCTTTCCACCGTCGTCATCAAAAAGCTTGAGGTTAAGGACCTTGCGCACAATGTAGTCAATGTCGTCTTCGGTGTCGTCACGATGAATCCCTACCAAGACGCACAGACCACGGCCGATGGAGCTAACAAGGCGTTCGTCGACATGCACTGCTGCTGATCGAACCCGCTGGATGACAGCACGCATCGCAACAGGTTGGCGTCAAGCTCGGGTTTTTTGGCCAAATTGTAGTCAGTGCTCCTGGTTGGGAAAGAAAAAGAAAAGATAACGTGCTTCATATCTTAATGGCAAGCTACGATTGCAAGCTGCACCAAAGTACACGCCCAAGTACGTCGCATTTTTGCTAAGCAAACACCCTGCTCGTTTAGAGGGTTCGTGTAGGGTTCCAGTTTGAATACATCAGACCTCAAGTTCATTCTTCAGACAAGGACAAGGTTTCCTGCGGTTACAGATGTCAGTTTATAATGTCGCAGGTTACTGGAGCACGAACGACGAACACTTTAATCTGCGCGTAAACGATTACAGGCGTCACTAAAAGAAAAGAACGAAGCGCTAGTGTGATGGTGAGCCGCACCACCCAACTCAGCGAGCTGCTACGATTCGTACTTTGTCACTTAACTAAAACATTTTTACAAACATGTATAGCTTTCACACCACTCTATGAACACGAACATTGCACTTTCTAGCTCACCTTTGATATGGTAGCTAGCCACGAATATAATGTACAGTGGCTATATAATGTGCGGAGTTTGCACACCGTAGTTTGCAAAAACAAATTTCTACTAGAACGCCGCCATATTGGTCATTGTTGCCCGGCATACCAGTAGTTGTGACAGATCCCGCCAAGCATGGCCTCAGCTAGACTGGCAATTTTATTTTAAAATAGAGTTTTTGCTCAGCAGGACTACACTTTATGCATAAAGTTGAAATCTAAAGACTCCTGGATTAAAACATTAAAGCTCGTTGTCTGCAGCAGAGCTAAAACTGAAACATTGGACAGGTCTTTCGCCCCGCTCGTCTGCTTCGACAGCGTCTACTTTGTCTACCTTCTCTCCGTGCGTTCGCTAGCTTCGAAGCTTACTAACTACTAAAGTGAGCTAGTACTGACTACGTTGGCCTTGCTGTTCTTTGGCCCAGTCTTGCCCTGAATTTTTTCAAAGGCCAAGTGAGTGTAGTGATCACACAGTTTTTCCAAAGTGCGAAGTGTGCAATGAAAAGAAATAGCGCGCTTTGAAAAGAATCAGCCGAGCGCCAACCGCGCATGCGCTGAAGCGCTTTCTCATCCTATGCAGGCGGAATGTCGAGAGCAGCCGCAGCAGCGTTGTTGCTTGTCCGTTGAGTGAAGTGGGGGTGCTGTGAAACTGTTTGGTGCAGTGCTTTTCTTTTCGTGCGGGCGCAAAGTGGCCCTGGGATCGTGGATCTGTTCGTCAGACTGAAGCCGAAATAGTAAGTGCGCATTTGGAGTAATCTGCGTCGGAAGTAATCCTCCACGTGATGGTGCATGCCGGAGAACACCTACGTGCTGGCTACCGGTTCATCAACACCAAGGCCAGCTGATTTCCTTAAAGGTTTAGGCTTAATCACTGAGTTACGAGCCTTTTCACGGCCTTCCCGTTACGAAACGAGTTGGCCTTCGCACCGCGGTTTTCTTTTTTATTTTTACAAACAGGCGTGCTACCCGGCGGATTTCTCGTCGGCATCTGGCGTGACCTTCGAGGTCCGTCCAAAACTACGGTGTCCGCGACCCTGGCGAGCAGCTTTATGTCTTATCTGCGGGTGTTCCGCGTCCGTTGTTTGGACGCGTGCCGTCTTTTTATACATTTTTTTTTTTTTTTTCATACTCGAAGGTCTGGGGCGTGCACTTGGTCTTATGAGATGTGCAGCAATCGCCGCCCGCGTACGCTGCGATTTCAAGGGGACAGGATCGCGCGTCCTGTTAGGAGAAACTAGTGTGCGATTACGCATGCGAACTGGCTAAGCGTGCCTGTCACGGCAGTGTGTTTTTGCGTGCGTTTGCAATCGTGGTTTTGTTATCGGAAGCGAAGCAGACGGTGTTGCAAAGCAGCCCGCACTGAACGCTGTTTCGCAGCCCGCCAGTTTGTTCCCCAGCTGTGCGTCAGTGAGTGTGATATGAATGTGGTGCACGCCTTCGCGGACGCGCGTGCATTGTGGTTCTCGCCATGTTGCATATGGTTAAACGACAAGGAGCACGGTGCTATGGGAAGGAACATTTCTACCGCTCCTAAATTTGTTCGGGACTAGTGAGACCTAATTTTTGACAGCCCCTCTGGGATGACGCCGAGTAATGTTATGCTCATGGCAGACTTCCGTGTCCTTGCATGAGGAACTACAAAGTGCCACAAAATGGGATCCTTCGCGCATATTTCGCTAGTGTTTCAAAATTACAGCCATATGTTGGCAGATAAGCGCCTTGGTCATAGTGGGCCGGTATTTTCATTGGGCGTCATTCCGTGCCCGCAACAAAAACACATTTTTCAGCTATTGTCGCTTTGGATGGATACACAACCTCACTGGGTTGAAACGTGAACAGAATTCTGGAAACTATATTTGGTAAAACATATTTAGAGTTTAAATGTTGCTTACTCTGTTCCCTAGCTACTTTTTAAACTAGACTGCACATAAATTATGTGTACCATGTCATTTGGGGGCTTCAGCACCAAACACGTACACACACGTGCAAAAAAAAAAAAAAAAAGTTTAGAGGGTCGCTTAGATGTCGAAATTCTACCCTTCCTCCCCTATCATTTGCCTCTTATCAGCGTTCGTTGCAGTTCTACATATAAATATAATTGGTTTACAGGAAAGGAAAGACGCAGTATCTGTCACACACGGTAAACCATCGTTCCTGTCGCGTGGCGTACCTCGGCGCGCGTTCAAGTGAAGTGTGGGATTGCAGATGGAAGGAACCCTAGACAAGAACTAAAACAAGAACTCATTCCGCGTAATCTCGCGGAATATATGACAGATCTCGCGCACGAGATTTCGTTCCATGAACCTAGACACTTGTCGCAGACAGCCCACTGCACTCGACACAAAAGAAAGCATGTTTGCTTTACAAAAACGTTCCAAAGGTACAAAAATATTTTACACGTGACACAAAAGAAAGCATGTTTGCTTTACAAAAATGTTACAAAAAGAAAACAAATATTTTACACTTTTCACTTCACATTGTTTACAGTGTGCACAAAGGCAGAAATAAGCTGCTGAGTCATTTCTGTGTGGTAACGACTGTGTAAAAATAATAAGATTTAACCAAGTTGGTACTGTTATATATTTATGGGTATAATTTTTTTGTTCTTTGGTCATAGTAGCACAAGACCTTCTGCTGACTTGTGTTCACCTTTGTTTGCAGATAGTGGTAGTACTTTTTTTACCGGAGATTTAAAGGAAAATAAAAGGGGGGGGGGGGGGGGGGGGGGGGGGCATACCTATGGGGCAACTGAATGGCAAGGGAAAATGAGACAGATGGGGTGAAGGAATAGGCAGGAGGGGGAAATGTAGGCAGTGAAAGCCATGCTTTGTCATAAGAGGTGCTAAGAGTGGGTCATTCGGGGGCACATAAGACGGCGTCATATGTGTTGCTCCCTGGAAGCGTTCAGCGAAGCTACACGTTCGCTCCTTTGAGAAACCCCCATGAGGTCCGCCTGTGCCCGGTTTCTAGATACTCTAAGGATCGGGCGGCCTCGTTGCCGGAGTTCCAGAGTACACGGGCACCGAGATGAGCTCAGTGCTGTGGGAGGAGGGGCGTGGGTCAGTATTTGGTAGGTGGCAAGGGTGGACTCCGCCCCTAGCATAGCAGGGCTGTTTCTTAATCACTGAGTGTAATATAATGGTGACACCTTGGCTGCCGAACGCAAGAGCTATTCTGCTTCTTTTGGGTTAGTTCTCCGAGCTAATCCTTTCTAATTGGAGAGGTGTTCGGGGTGTACGCAACCGCTATGGCTCCGTTCTGGTCGCTTGCAGCATCTACCCATCCTGCTCATCGCCTTTTTGTTCATGAAGGGCTTCTCATCGCTCGCAGTTTCGGTCGGGGTGCATGTTACGAGGGAGCGGCCGAATTTGTAACCTTTGACGAATTTTTTTAGGGAAAGATTTTGGGGATTTGTGACTATCTGGGATGCGAATTTGTAGTTTAGAGATATGCGCTGGCTAGGCGTAGATATTGGGCTTGTAAATGCGCTTCGGTTAATTCATGGTGTTTTGCACACCTAACTCTTCACAGGCGTTCGTTGTTGGTGGTTTTGGGCAGGCAGAGCGCTGCCTTCGTAGCTTGTCTGATAAGAGAGTTTGTTTGGGTTTAGGTTACATTGACTTTCAGGTTATGCGCTTGTACCACTCGCGTAGTATCCGCTTCCTTTGTCCGTGAGCTTTACCTGTGACTACGTGTTAGCAGCGTAGTGGCAGCGGGCTCTTTAGTTTCATTATTTTCCTGTCTCGGATGCCCGGGATAGTTCGTACATGTGGGAGCTCTCTGCCGTGTACGCAGGTTCTAATGGGGATGTGATACGTTCTAGCCCGTGGCAGCTGATCACGAGAAGTTGAGATTTTTTCTGGTGAGGCCTGCGTTGGTGACCTCTATTGCGGCTGCTTCTAGTGTGTCTTCGATCTGCGCGTCCGATTCATATACGTAGTCTACAGGAGTAACGCCGCTGTCTTCGTTCATTCCCAGCCTCGTAAACGGCGATGCACTCCTCGTGAGGTACACGGAACCTCACACATTTCAACGTGGCTGGGCAGCCATTCGTAAATTATTTTCGAGAATGACTCCAATATTTCGATGTTCGTGACGTTCTCCCTCGACGTGGTGAGTCTAAAATATTGGTGACTTGTCCGTCTGCTGCTTTACCGCAAACCTTTCTTTCCCGATCTTTCGGAAAGCGGCGGCGATCACTTTCCTGGCGCCCACTGCGAGAGCTGGCTTCGAGTCGCCATGACTCACCACCAGCGCGATTCCCTTGGTGACGCCAGTTGCATACTCCGCCGCGAAGATCGCCGTCCAAGAAACGCAGCGCACGCACTCGTGTGAAGTGGGCGGCCCCTGCTGCAAGGCCCGAAAAAATCGACCCTCAACATGCACCCGAATTCTTGGCAGCTTGCGTCGTCTCCGCTGCGCTGCTGCAGTGCCCCGTTGGACTGCCGCATAGGCTTACGGATGGAGGGAAACTGTGCGCTTGCCTGCCCCGTCATAACGCATGTGGCGAGAGCTCAGGATTCGGATGGTATGGCATGTAGCGCATTCAATAGGGAATAATGACACTATTGGAGGGGCCTCTCTTTCTTTGCTTGGAGGCGAAAAAGAAAAAGCACGGTTTTTCTGCGTAAACTTTATGGGACACCCGCCTTTGGGATGAAGAGCTTACTGCTTAATTAATGCTCCGTGCCGCGCCGAACTATACTTCGAAACAGGCTGTGAAGTGCGACTGTTACATGCCGGCCGGAATCTTGGAAGCATGAATGCATTTCCAATTAAAGTAATTTTTAATAGTAATTACTCATTCACATCCTCCCAGTCGCCGCCATACGGGTGCAAAGGAAAGCTATACAGCTTCCTCAGAAACTTGATCGAAACCGGGACAACCGCCTTTCCGTGGCAGTCGCTTTACCAACTTAACTAATCAGGAGGGTCAGTAGATCAGATGGTCGGGCGAGGAACTCCAAGCGGGATTGGTGTTGGTTGAAGATTTAAGGGAATCCCCCGAGTGACTGAAAGAGTGACCGAGTGATTGAAAGAGCTACGTCTCCATTTGTTATTGCGAAAAGTGACTCGCAGACTCGCAGGGAAAAACATCGGAAGTCGATACCCTCCGTTATGACCCGCACCACTTCAAACTGCCGTCGCTCGAACTATTTTGCCCGTTTTTTTTTTTTTTTTTTTTTTATCGCCTCGTCGCCAATTTCTGTATCCACAACAGGGTTCGCTCGTCGTCCGATGACCATAGCCGGTCTTTGCCGCTACCTCTAGCAGAGAAAATGTTCCTTTGCATTTTAGAACCATAAAATTGATGGACGGACGGACGGCGATCTTCGATTTGCTTGTCGGGGGCGCAAGAAAATCTACGCGGCAGGTCTATGTGCTGCTGCTGCTGCTGCTGATGGTGATGATAATGATGCTCAGGGACATGCCGTTTGAAACGAGCTGGCATCAGAACTGGTGGACAGGCCAAACGTAAAAAAAAAAAAAAAAGGAAGCAATAAACAAACAGAGAACTGGGTAGAAGGGAGCACAGCAAGGACGATGCCACGCCCTCCCTGGGGGTGGTGAGGGTAGCTGGTACCGCACTGCACTAACTACGCTTATTCCCGATGGCGTACAACATTCAACAACCACTTTCAGCATGTGGCGCCATCTATTGGCGTCTAGGGGATCTGAGCATGCGCAGTGGAACGTACGGTGGCGAATCGCGATACCCTAAAACTCTCTATCTGTCGATGCTGAAATAAAGTGATCAAGTTTTATTCTAGCCGTGTGCGGGCGTTAGATCCCTAGGGGCGCTGCGCTATCAGCGGCTTGTGCAGAATCACTCGCGGCGGTATCACCGTTTACACGAGCCCGATCGACGCTGACGGATCGAGTCGGGGCGCGCCAGATGTGTACAGATGCTAGACTTAGAGGGGAAACGCCCTGATGAATGCCTTTCTGCCTCTTGCAGCGCCAGCTCGACAAAGTAGGAGGCAGGCGCTAGCCCAACATGAGAGCGTATCCATGCTTTTCCTTGCCTAGCGGGTCGGGATATGTCCACCCTCTGGTCGGGTTGACTCATAGCCTCCTTGCTATGGTTGACTAAACCCGAGTCGACAGCTGCCTACCCGGCCTGTAGCAGCGTGCTCCGTCCCGACAGTGTGCCCATCTTACAAGCAGACCGAGGGGCTGCGGCAATGTTGGGCAGGCACTGAAAGAACGGAAGCACATTTCCGCCAATGCATGCGTGGCACTTGTCGCCGCCTCTTGCGTGATGTTTCAACCAGAGAGTCCTCGCCGCGCCGCCTCCTTCTCTCCTTTTCGCGCTGCTAACATGCAATAGAGGCTTTACAAAAGTTAGCGCCATCTAGTGAAAGAAACAGAAACTGTACGCGGCGGCCATGTTTTGCTCAGTCCGCCCGCGCGCCCGCGCCTCCCATCGAGTACGCTGTCAACGTGCGCCTTCGTAGAACCCGTGCATGCACCGAAAGGTGCATTGGAATGCTCACAAGCGATTGTTTCATTTTTTAACATCACAGCAGTCGCTGTTAGCTCCAGGCTCTATTCGGAATGATGCCAGCATGTTGTTGCGTGCCCTTCTGCAGGCAGCGCACCGTCGTAGAGACGCGCACGGAATCAAGGTACACGCGTGTATGCGACCGTTCGTT
Organism: Amblyomma maculatum; assembly: GCF_055883805.1. NCBI lineage: Eukaryota > Metazoa > Arthropoda > Arachnida > Ixodida > Ixodidae > Amblyomma > Amblyomma maculatum. The sequence continues at coordinate 173,888,465 of NC_139349.1, read as the reverse complement.
TGCAGTCCTAATCGCTTTACAAGGGTCATTTGCATCATGTAAAGCATTACTGCACGTCCCTCTGACTGGGAGCTAGCTCACAGAACGTGCTATCACCTAAAACAGCAAGGTTGTTTTGCGCGCTATGGAGCCTTGTGAACTTGAAGGATAAGCTTATGCTGCGATGGAAGACACGGGAGAAGGAGCAATCCATGTATAACGAACGCTATTGTGCAAACACGTTCTTTGAAACATTTTGTACGTAGGTGGCATTTACCATTGTGCATTGGATTTAAGACACGGGCATGATTGCCGAAACTACTTTTCACAGTCGTACGAAATGGTAGTGCTTGGTGCAGAGAGCAATACGGTTGCCTAGTGTGCCCGAGGTGCTTGTTTCACGCTGCAAAAGCAAGCGGCTGCCAAACCCGCGGCGTCTAGAAAAGCAGGAAAAGATGACATCCCACTAGTGTATTGTAATATGCTCACGTGCAGCCCGTTTCGACCGGTCCACGTCCAGAGCGCGCAGCTCAGGTTTTATACCTGCCAGCGCGGCCGATAAAATAACGAAGCGTGCGCTTCACTTTTGTGTGTTTTTTCGAGTCACCCGATGGTTCGCTAATTCACAGCTACCTGAAATTCACTGGAATTTTTAAATAGGTCGATTTCTTGTTTATTCCTTCTGTCAGAAAGTAAACATTTGAAGCCGTAATCTCACATGAAAGCGCTGACATTGGAAGCTTCGAGGAACTCGGAGGAGGAGGAACCCGGCTGAAACGAAAAGAAATTTGAAAAGTCAACTCACATTACTGCGAAGTGTTCGTGCCTTGTGCAACTGGCTGTGTTCATGAAATCAGATTTATATTATATCATATCGTTATAGAAAAATTAGAGGGTCACTTAAGCTCCGCCGTTAAAGGTATAATGCGATAGTGTCTCTCTCTCATACACACACACGCACGATGTTTTCTTTGTTCACGTGTTATATTTTAGCTCTATTTATTTATTTATTTATTTATTTTATTTACCAAATACTGCAGGTCCTAACTGGGCCCTAGCAGGAGGGCGAAAAGAATACAATGCAGTGAAATATGAATTCATGAAAAGTAACATACACAAGTGTAGTATGTTATATGTTGTTATGTATGCTATATTTCTATGTTATGTATGTTATGTTATATTTCTATCATTTCTTTCTTTCTTTTTTTTATTTGACGTTTTATATTTTTATACACCAATACGCATGTGTCAACAACAATCGGCTGTCCATTCTGAGCAATTTGACACTTTTGAACACATTCAATTATTTCAATTAATAAATTACACATTCTAAATTTTCTTCCTTAGCATCACCAAGCTGTGGTTTTTCATTCTGTCACCTTTAAGCCCTTACTTTCCAATTTTTCCTTTTTTGTTTCTTTATTTCATCAATTAATCAATTATTTACAAAGATTTTATTAACTCGTCATCGCCTATCGCACACCAATCAATCTTCAATCACTGGAAGCACAAATTACCATGGCACTTTTTTTTTTACGCAGACCCCGATTATTTCCGAGACTAATGCCAACTACTGCGTCGACGGCATGGGAAGGAAAGTGCTAAGCGCCAGTCCAACTTACGTCAAATTACGCACGATCCTTTTATCATAAAATAAAATGCATCCTCGCTCATTTCACCAACCAAGTATCTTCCAGTGGGATGAGCGACGGTGATTGCGCAAACCAAGCAAACAAACTCGCGATGATCTCTCATAGGCGTTTAAGTAAACAGCAAAGGCGCACAGATAAAAAAAAAATTCACATTATAGAACTCTGGATACTGTATCTGGATAGGGATGACGCTGCGGATTGCCGAGGGGCCCATGCACGACTCATAGAGCAATTTGTAACTGCGCTCGGCAGCGCGGCCGGTGGGCCCCGCCACGTCTCGGCTGTCAAAATACGCTTCTAGGCGTCGCTAACAAAAACCGCCAGGGACCGAAGAGAGGTCCAAGCACAGCACACTATAGTTAAAACGTGAAAAGCGCGAACAGAACGGCGAGCGCTGATTGGACGGACACGAAGCGAACGGATGGAGCGAACAAAATATGGCGGCCAGAGCGGGATCAGCGTGTCGCTCATGGTTGCCAGACGTACTTTTGTAAACCCTCTATTAGATGGGTATCGCGTTTAGCGCGTCGTTGCCCTTCTTGGAAGCTTTTTTCGTACGTGGCTGCGTTAGTCACTCGCGTGTGGGATATTAGGCGCTACGTGCAACGCAGGCCGCGCAGCTGCGCGACCTTGCGCTTCCTCACTGCAGGCGTCGCACTTTCAGCCTGGTTGCTCGTCTTTGTCTTGCGCTGCTTATATAAAAATGGCTTGCCTGACGTCATAGCAACCGCTGTGCTGGTGGCCCATTGTGAACGTCGTGCACGCTTAGCTAATCCGCTTATTGCCACCTGCTCCGATGTGAAAGGCGATCGTGGTCCACCATTATGTCGCCTGTCGCCCGTAAGAGGTACTTTTTTTTTTTTTTTGTCTTGCGCGTGTTCGTTTGTTCAGTTGCGTGTGACGCAGTGCAGTGGGGCGGGTGTCGCTCGTTGCGGCCATTTGGCGGATGTGATGCCAGAATTGCTGCTGGCCAATCTCCCGGCCTCCGAAGCCGCGCTGCTGTCATTCGCGACAAGCTTCGCGCGCACTTTCACAAATCGTCGCGATATGTAATGGTTGGTGCGACACCATGGAGGATGTTTCTGCGAACGCCTTCGAAAGTTCCCAAAAGTAGGTAGTTGTAAGGAAACGTTTGCATGACCAGATCTCAGCCGGGGCGGACGCTAGTTCACAGGAATATCTGCTGGTGTATTTAGTCAAGTAAACCTACTATTTAACATTTTGGTTAGTGTCAACGCAAAGCTTGAATTCGTAGATAAGACAATGCCGGGTCAGTTTCTGAAACAAACAAAAAAAATCTCATTTTCTGAAGCCCTGCAGCGCGATAAAATCCAGCGTTATTATTCAAGCGAGAACAGCGTATTGGACGCTCACTGGAAACCGTATGTCGGCGTGCCACGATGTGTGTGGCACGAAATTCGAACTGCTTGCTCTGCTGTCTTCTCTTGCGTAGCTCTCAAAATTAACGGCCACGCAATTTGGCAGTCACTGTATTTTCCCTGGAACCAAGGACTGACAAAATAATGGATATGACGTGGCGCTGTAGCTCGTGCAGTTTGCATACTCACTGCCACACGCCATAGGCAGACACCACGTTTATGCGTCCAATGCGCTTATAGTTTCCCCTTTGCCGGGGGGTCGAATTTCCTCTATCCGCGGGGCTTCAGAAAACGTGTTTTCGTTCGTTTCAAAAATTGATGCGACGCCGTCTTGTTCACGGCTTACAAATCTCCACTGGAATTATAATAATTCATGTTAATTGAGAAGTTTATTGTGAGCTTTAGTTAAAGGGACCATAAAAGCTGTTTACGAAAACTGGAAAACGCGCTAGAGCAATGGGTACCCATCAATCGTCACCGCAAAGCAAGCATTTTTAAGCGACCTTTATTATCCCTGAAGATATGGGCGAGAGAAAATGATGCTCCTCCTCTGCCCCCTCAACTGAGCCCATGCCAGCGTGCAAGAGAAAAAAGTAAAAATAATGTCGCCATAGCGCCCCAATGTACACGCCCCGTCCCGCCGCGTAATTTGGGAGCCTCCAATGAGCAAGCGCGTCCAGGAAGCCTATGCGACGTCACATGGGACGTTTCCGCGCGTGCACGGGGATATGTCGTCCCACTCGGTGGCGAGCGGTTGCCAGGCGCAATAAAAAAAAAAAAAAAAAAAAAAAAAAAAGAAAAAAAAATGTTTGTAAATTCTTCTCGGTACGCAAAGCTTTGAAATTTGACTCGAATACTTTTAAGGACATCTCCATGGATTTATTGCATTAGAATATTACCGTAAGTAGCATTTCAGGTGCTCTTTAACGTTTTTGCAGTAAATTACATCCGCCCAGCTGAGAGTTCAGTTCGAAATTTTTATTCTTTTTTGAGAAATGTTTTAAATTGTTCGCTGAAGTACCCAGCTGGGACTGCTGCGCCCCATTTTCCTTCTCTTTCTTTGATGTTCTGCACCCGTTTCGCTTGTGATCGATTTAGCTTACACTGCTTCGCACGAGCTTGCAGCGCTCAGAGGCGACAAAGTGTGCCTCTCGGGAAGAGCCGCTTCCTCGCTGCAAAGTCGCCGGGAAGAGCATCACTTCGAGCCCTGCGGTGGGAGCGAAGCAGCGAGACCTGAAGCGGTCCGAGAAAACCTCGGGTCGTTGTTTGCCGGCGCGATGTATACGCGTGGTAGGGTGGGTTTAGTTTGGCGAAGCTATAACAGCGAGCGTTTCGAGAGTCCGTGGAATTCTCACGACTTGCGATGGTTGCGAACTGAAGCGTTATCCGAATCAATGACGGGTGAAAAGACGGCGATTGGAATTGCCGCATGTTGACGGCATAAAAGTGCAGAGATAAGAGAGTCGCGCTCTTGTCTCGCTATCTTGTCCCGACGTATTCTTAGCGCAGTGACATCCGTATACGGGTGAATAGTTGCCCAGGCCACACAGAGGCCGCACGCCTGATCCGTGTAGCTGGGGCACGAGGAAGAACGCGTCCCGCCTGGTGCCGCGCGCACCTTTAGCGCCGGCGGCCGAAGTTGCATGGGTGTTGACGTCGTGGGCGTCACTAGCGTGGTTACGAAACGGGTCCGGCGGACAAAGACTGGTCACCTCGATTGCTCTCAGGGCCCTGGGCGGTTAGATAACGCGCGGCTGGCCTCACGGCAGGGGCAGCCGTGCTGGGAAGCTGCCCTCCCGTCGCCGCTCTGCGTGTAACACCGCTTGAGTGACCTGCGACTGAAGCTCGGGAGGTGGTTGGGTGGGAGAGGATGCGGCGTCCTCTTTACGGACCTTTTCACCCTGTGCACGTGACCGGGCTGCGTCGAGTGTTTTTTTTATAATTGGCCTCCGAGTGCGACGTAAAAGCGGATCGTGCCGCAAACCGCGGGTAGCTGAACTCGGTAAAATGTGTGCGTGTACTCATAGGGAGAGGAGCAAGGAAAGCGAAGCCCGATGTTTCTGCGTTCTTCCGCTCTGAATTCAGGTGGTGGTTTTGTTGGCACGACTCGCGGAGCTGGCGGTGTAGATTGGCTAGTTTCTGTCGCATAGTTGAGCTGCTGTTTCGGGGATTGCCGTCGTGTTCCGTATGCGCAGCTTCTCTCCCGGGCATCCGAACTGCGTCATGTTAAATAAAAAGTAGTCGAAGTGACCGATTACTTTCTCAGCTGGTCGTCGCCTTTCGTTTCTTCACAGTTTCCGAACGTTTTTCACTGGCCGCACTAGTCGTGGGCTCTAACCGAGTGAAGCGGGGCATAATGCTTTCCCATTTCTTTGCTCCATCGCACCTCATCGGGTTCAGTACTGCTCTCCTTTTCAGCAGCGCGGCTTGGGAGTTTGTGTTATAGGGCGTCGCTCGGCAGCGGCCCGTTTCCATTGCCCTTCGATGAAGGGGACCGAAGGGGACTGAAGAGGAAAGAATAACGAAATGCGCGCATGGAGGCCGTGCCAACATCATGGCTCCTCTTCTGGCCAAGGTCGGCCCGTCCTTGGCTTTTCAAGCCGTCGTTCCTCGACGAACGATTGTCTCCCCCGCGCTTCGTTACGGGGACCCGTTATGCAATGCGCGCTCTGGAGCCCAGGTTCTACGGGAAGGGCACGACGTTCTTTCTTTTTTTCAATTCGAAACTTGTGATCCGCGTTTTGCGGAGGAAAACTGTGTTATTGGTGCATACAGCGCCAGCTGTGTCAGTAAATATTTCTCCAGTTTATTACGGTGCAAGTTGAATGCCTGCATTCGCAGCAAGCTCAGTATGGTCGTGTTAGGGAATCGCGAATGGACGTGGCGGGATGAGCAGGTACAAGCGTACATCGCCAAATGGTACCAAGGCAGGTCTCATGTGCTGAATTCCTCGACTTGAATCAAGGTGGCTCGGTGGCCTGCATATATAGGCCACGAGTATAGAGGCGATAACATCAAATTCTGTGGTCGACGCCGGCGGCGCGCACAAGAAAAAAAAAAAAAAAACGCTACAGATGGATACATCTGTTTGGCGCCACAGGGATTTTCTGGGTAGGGATCCAATGTTCAGCAGGATGCGTGTGCTGTAGGTGAGAGTATCGGTGACGAGATGCCGAGCGCAGATTTGCTGCAGCCGCACACACTCCCATAGAAGGTGGGCATATCGTCGTGGGTTCCACGTGGGCAGTGCTGCACGTGGAACCAGATACGCCGGTGATGTTATTTCCGTGCCCGCTCAACGTCCACATTCCTTTCGCGCTTCTCTCACGCCATGCAGTATACAGATGACCGGCCGAGTACGCCCATCCTCGTCGTTTGATACCACCGGGCACCGGCAGTCATTGCTGGCTGCCAGCAGTAGAGCATTGCCATGGCTTCCGGCTGACATCGGGCGGTAGTCTCTCGATGTTGCCTTTTCTGACACCAGCCTCGTTGATGAGGCTCATGCTGGCCACTGGTTCTGAAGACTGCAGCCAGTCGGGTGTCCGCGGCGCATGGCTTGACCGTGCAAAAGCTGGGCCAACCTGGCTATCACCGAAGTGGACATGTCGCAAACGACAACACCGGGAGCATATCACCTTTAATGTGTGCTTCAAGTGCAGCTTTCTGGGCACCTTATAATAGTGAGGCACTTTTGGGATATTATAAAGTAATGTTATTCGATAGATGCGTAAGCTCCTGACGCACTGCAAAAAGTTTATTTTAGTTCTTTTATGCTTTTGCTCTGTAGTTGAAATTGTTGTAAAAAGTCAGGGGGGGGGGCTGCGTTTTTGAAAATCAGTGGCAAAAAGCTGCAAGCCTGCCGATGCAGCTTGTTGGGATGTGTTGGCTGCAGTTGTGCACAATGTGGGGAGAAAAATACTTGTTCCGAAATTCCTATAGCTTGTCCAAAATTTTCGAGTATAGTGGCCAACGATGTTGTTCCCTGTGTGGTATCCAAAGCTGTCGCGTGATAGCTTGCTTTGTGCTTTCCTTTTTGTGCCTGGAGAACTAGTTTTGCTCTGCAGGGAGAAACTAGGCCGGAGGTTGTTTTCGCCCACACGTTATCCACGATTCCAGCTCGAGCTGCCGGTTGTCGTTCGCCGCAGTGGTTTCTGTACAGCGCGAGGAACGACGCCGTCTGTAACCAGCTAACCCGTACCCTGCCGATCGAACCGGAGGGAACACGAGAACCGTAGCTGTCGGCCTTGGGCGCGCCTGAAGCCAGGCGCGCGGTCTGCTGCCAGGATACCTGTGCATTCTCCCACGTTGGCGGTGGCTCGCTCTCGTTGCAGCGAAGGGCGCCTCATTCAAATGTCGAGCGCGAACTGCCTCGGTTTTCTGTTTTTTTTTTTTTTTTTTTTTTTTTTTTTTTTTTTTTTTTTTTCAGGCTGTGGAAGTGCGGCGGCCCTGAAACACGTTGTATATTCGCGATCGAGAGACCTGGCTGGGTCGACGTGTTAAGACTCCCAGCATGCACGGCACTTGCGCCATCAAGTGCATTTGACCCTGTTTCTGGTGCATTTGGGAGGTAGTTTTTATTGCCAAGACGCGTCTTCGAATAAAAGCTGCGAAGTTACGCTCACACGAAGACAAGTCCACTTGCCGAAACGTTGGCTCGACTTTCGAACCTCTACCCTTGTTCAGTGCTCTTTTATCCTGTGTAGCCACCTTATTTCTCTCGTTACGCCCTGGAGTTACTTATGCTGCTGCTAGTTTTTTTTTTCTTTATTTAGGGCGAGAGCCTCTCCTAGTCGTGTAGAATGAACTGGGATTCTTGTTGGCCGTGTTCATCGTTTACACCGCGAAGCATGTAATTTTTGTCACCTTCGATGCGTTCGATAACCTAAATGATTGAGTTGTATGATTTCATGCGCCCAGCGCATAAACTCATTTGCATCCGTGCAATGTGGTCTGCCATCGTCCGTTTCTTGCAGGCGGCATTATTCGTTCTCTCAGTGTGTTCGCACGGTGCTGTAGCCATTTTCGATTAATGCATAACTCTCGTTTACAAGATTCAAATAGATTTCCACTTCTTGTTTCTGCCCTATGTTCATTCTTGGGCGTTTTCGAAGCCCTCAATCTCGACGAAAAGGTTCTCCCAGTTGCTCCACTTCTTTGTGAGGCAGCAATGAGGGCCATGCTGATAGCTGCCACTCGGCGGGGAATTTGGGAACAGTCTTTGGCTCGTTGCTGGAGCGATGATTGGAGCAACCACTGCGATCTTGATGCTGCCCGCTATTGAGGAGTCTTGGGTGCTGGCTTCGTCCCCAAGCGGTAGTGCGCGGATCAGCGTCGGGCTAACGTCAAGCCCTCTCCTCCATCGACGCAGTTGGCGGCGCGCCGCTGGAGGTTGCGCTTCCTGCTTCATGCTCGCCGGTGACGCCAAGCTCCGCTGGTTCCCCCGTGCGGTGGCCTTCTCCGCGCGGCAGACTCGCCTCCTCCGCGGAGGAGGAGGAGGACGCGCGCGCGACCTCGGGCAAACAGCCTCGCGCAGAATTCATGGTCACCGTTACGCCATGCGCCCGTGGCCTCCCCCGCTCCCTTTGGCGGCCGCTGCGCCGTAATCGGCATGTCACACGGCGCGCTCTTCTCTTTCCCCACTCGAGCCGTCGTGCAGGGAAGTGCGCCTGCTGCCGACCCTCGCGTGGCCAGCGCCCAAGTGAAGAGCGAAGATTACTTGCCCCCGTCCACCATACCTTGTTTACCAGATTGATGCCGTATAGACATCCTTGCTACGAGGGACACAAATGAAAACAAGGGAATACCCGCGTCCTTCATACCAAGAACGCAAGGCCTAATTGAATTACGAAAAGAAAAAAAAAAGTGTGCATACCGGTGCGAGGAACGAACTAACGCTTCCCGTTTTATCACGCACCCTTCGGAGTGGAAGACAGCGGGACGCGGAATCTAGCTTAAAATGAATAAGATGGAACTGCACTATCCAGGGCCGATGAACGCCGTTCACCGTAGGACCGGGTAAAATAGCCTGGGGATGTTTCCGCGGCCAGGAGTACAAACTCGCCTGGATTACAAGCGGAGCCTGCGCTCTGTTTCCGACGGGTTTCTGCCCAATCATCGGGCTGACGTTAGAGTGACACTGAAGGCCATGTTTCTGAGATCCGCGCACAAAAGACTGTCAAAGCGCGCATTTTACTTGCAAAATCACCCGGTGGTGGCAGAACCTGTATTTCTCTTTTTTTTTTTTCGTCTTATATGTAAACTCAGTCTTCGCGGAGAGCTGTCTTCATGATCATAAAGCGGTACAGGCCAACATCAAATTGTCGTCAGTGTCCCTTTGTAACATGCAGTCGCATTGTGAAAAGCCCCCGTTGCTATTGGGACCCCTCTTCTGTAATCGCGCTCCCTTTTCGGTGCAGAGTCGTGGCCTTGTGTCTCTCTAGAGAATTGCTAGCCATGAGCTTTGCTGTAAACGTGTCGGGACTGCATATCAAGTCCAGTCACCTTTATTTAACCCCTGCTTCCCGTCCCGCTTGTAGCCCACACGTGTGCTCTGGCTTCGTGCCTGCGCGGCCGGCTTCTCGTCAGGGCCGCTCAAGCGCTCCGTAATTAGGTTACATTGTATCCAGTAGGCCCTGAGTTGCTGCGTTGACCTCGAGCGCACGCCAGCGTATCCCGTACGCGCCAACATCGCTGCATTCGTACGGCTACAGTGAATATTCTAGTTCACTGTAGTACGGCGATGCGTTGGTGGGAAGGATAGTGTAGAATGAAATGCTTCACGTACAACTTTGTTTTTACGGCAATAAGGTCCGTGGTGCCGATCTCCGCTCTAGCGTGAACCGCCGACCAGGGTAACGTGCTTGCAGTGCACCGGGCGCGCGCTGTGCTACAGGCAGCTTAAATGAACATTCCCTGTACGCTAGCTTTTGTCAACCCTTATACGTGCGCAGTACTTTTGCGGGTGCAAATAACTTCTGGAAGCGGTACAGCGCATTTTTGCTCTGTGGCCTCAGCGGTTGCGGCAGTTCACCGGGAGGGAGTGTTTTGGCCCTCGCGCGGTTGACCTTGCGTGGAGTTGCGCGCCGCGCCTGTGCCGCTGCCAAGGTGATCGCCGCGTACGCCCTTGTCGACGACTCATGCCTCGCTGCGTTGCCGGACGAAACCGGGATGCCCGATCGAACGGATCATCCTTCCGCTGCGAGGGGAAAAGTGCAAGTGTGGCAAGCAGCCTTGTCGGGGAGGAGTTTACTTTGTGTTCACTCTCGCTCGGAGCTTGCTCCATCATAAGGGCCCGGTTACTTCGCCACGTCAGGACGGGCTTACAGGCTAGCTGGGGACGATGGTGGTGTGGCAGTATACTAGTGCGCAGACGTCGCATTATTACGTGGTCTTATCGCAGCAGAGACGCACCAAGTATTTGCCAAAAGTGGCCAGCTAACGCGATTTGTTTCGTAGCCGAAACATTCGCATCACATGCCTGAGGGCAGCCGGCTGCCCACCGGGAATACAGTGCCCTGTGCTGGGCCGTTATTGGGTTATATATCGGCCGTAACGACGTGCTAGGCACAGCCGTTCTCCCACATTTTTTTTTTTTTTTTGTTACATTCTACCGCGCAAGTTCGCCACAAAAGGGGGTCTGCGACCAGGTTTGTGTTACAGCACTAGTGCTAACGCGTGTAAGCTCTAAATGTGTGCAAAATGAGAACTAACCCTCGCTTTTCGAAGCATTTCGGTCTTTATGCGTGTGCCGCAAGATCTCCACCTTACGGCTGGAAAGCAAACCTTGTGGCGGGGTTACTTTTAGCAAAGTCCATACTTGCATAAGCGTGTAACGCGCACTTGGTACTGTGAAAGTGCGGCATTCACCTTGGGTAATCGGTATCACGTTTGCGCTAACACATTTCTGAGGGTGATGAAGTACTGTTTACGGCAGTCATCTCTCTTGCGCGTTTACGTCAGCGTGATGTAACAACGACGCATGTCAGAGTGAAATATGACACAAGGCAAGCGCTTGTCTGGTTTCAGTATTCCTTTTGTCCATGTTTGCTGCGCTTTTATTCCATCGTGAATTTATACCTAGTTGTTCAACTTAAAGCCAGATCGAATCCCGCTGCGTCTTTTGAAAACGGTGGAGGCGAAAAGTAAGGCGCCCGTGTGTTCTGCGATAGCAGTGCACGTTAAAGAACCTCAGGTGGTCTGAATTTCCGGAGCCCTCCACTGCAACGTCTCTTATAGCCTGAGTCGCTTTGGGACGTTAAACCCCGCAAGCCAAAGTAAACAAACTGGCTGCACAAGCGTGGCTTCCTGTTCGCAGCCTTAAGTCAGCAGCTAATCGGAGGGCTTGCTGATGAATGCTGTTCGTGCAGTTGTCACTTCAGTGTAAAAAACAAAAAAAAAATTATAACTATTCGTCCGGAAGGCAAAAAGCATACCTGTGGCAGGGAATTCCTGAACTATCTCAACTTTAACGGAACGTCGATCCGAATTATATTTGTTTTATTGCTCGCTTTGAGGCATACACTGTATGCATGGCGCTTGTAGAGCAATGTGACTGCCAGCTGTAAGCGCGTTCATGACTCATGCTGTGTTGAATTATAACCGCGCGCTCCTTCAGACTGCGCATGGTGTGGCCGAGCGTCTTAGTTGTTGCTTGAGTTCATTCGCTCGCTCCGGGGAGCATTTTCCAAAGTGTGACTCCAGGACGCGCGCAGACTGTCGACCCCCGCGACGCCGCAGCGGTTAATCTAAGCGCGCACTTTCAATCCAGATCGAGGCTGCTGACCACCGAAGGTATACCGATTGTAGAAGGCAGCTGAAGGAATAATAATAAAAAAAAAAGTCAAATGCTCTCCATTCCGTGATTACCCTTACTCGCTTCGAATAGTGGACGCGCAGCAAACAGCGTAGCAACCTGCTCAAAAATCAGCCTGTCGTTGAGCAGGCCGCATGAAATCCGGCACGATCTCTCGGATGGCACATCTGCGCTTAGGAGCAGAAATCGATTACTTGCGCACGCCATGAATATGAAGAACAGGATATATGGAGTTAGGCTGGTTGCATCGTTCATGTAAGAAGGGGACGGCGAAAACAGCGCTTACATACGGTACTGGAAAGAAACACCAGCGCCTGTTCTTGTCCCTTCTTTTTTTTTTTCCTGTCCCGTCTGTGAGCGCTGTTGTCGTCATGCTATGAACATGTTGGGGAACGGAAAGCATCGGAACGCACTGTTGTAGAAGAAGCGAGTTAGAGAGTGAATCCCGGAATGCGGCGACGCAAACTGATTTTCTGGCTACTCGGCGACATGAAATTACCAACAGCAGTACTCACCTGCAAATCAAGTCTTACATTGATTAGTGGTTAATTGAACTGAAAGAGGAAGAATTATACTAAAGCGCATATTCATCACTGGGCGCAGCTTTAACCGTGTACAGTGAGAGGATGTGAACTATAGATAGGGTAATCATCAGAGTTGAAAAAGAGAACTTTGCGCTTTTTGCATGTCCTCAGGGATACGCGGAACGCTTTCAAAATTTTACTGGAGGGCTCCTCTTTCTCTCATTCCACTTTCCTGTTGGCTCCATCGTCAGTCACGATACGGTGGGTCCCTTTCTCTTACGGCGTGGGTCAGGTGCCCACAGAAACAAGTGTGACAGATACTTGCCTTTCCCTTCCTGTGGAGCAATTATTATTATTATTATTATTATTATTATTATTATTATTATTATTATTATTATTATTATTATTATTATTATTATTATTATTATTATTATTATTATTATTATTATTATTATTATTCAAAAGAGCAGGCGTCCTTCCACAGCTACTCTGTAGCACTATCTTAAAGCGTCAGTGCGGTTCAGTCAAATTCACTGCTTGGCTAGTTGGTGCATTTCCGAAAAGAAAAAAAAAGACAGTTGCTAAAGGCAGGGAATGAGAAAGCATTCATGGCTTGCCCTGCATCATACTGCCTCACTCATAAAATATTTTCTACTTCAGCACACTTTAATGCACCTTTCTCGGAAATGGCCAATTACGCCGCTTCCACTTGAGGCTATTTCGCTTCCCATTCAGCGGCTAGTCAAGTTGGAGGATAGTTTGCGGCAGGGATTCGAACCGACGACATATATGTGCCTTCGACTGTGCCGTTCATTGCAAGTGTGGATGTCCACCGAGAATTAATACTGTGACAGTCCTTTCCCCCATAACCAAACAAATTAAATACATTTAGCAGTTTGGCAAACTCTGTGTAATTCTCACAATGTCAAATTTTCCAAAGCAAAATCATGCCAATCGGTACTTTCCAAAGCCCGAATTGGTTTGGTTAAACTTCGGTCGTTTTTTATTTTTTCGACGTGCTAACCTGTACCTGATTTTGCGTGACCATGCTCCAGTTGCATGGGGGTGTTATCGTGATGCGTTTCTTTGGACTGCATGGATTGCTCGACTACCATCCCAGCCCCGTAGGTCCAGGAACTGCCACACTTCACCACCCAAGGGTAGCAAGGGCTAACCAGCCACCGAATTTATATCTGTTGTGGGCCGTCATTGCACCCGCCACCGTTTAGGGGGTGGACGACGGCTGTTGCGGCGTGCGTCTTTCTCTTCCTCTTCTTTTTTTCTCCTCTACTTTCTCTCTTTTGTCCGCACGAGGCAGCGGAGGTGGCTCAGCTACAGAGCCAGTAGCAGGCCCGCGCGTTTTCTTTTCCTTCTTCCTAAGTCACAACAACAACAACAACTTTTGATTGATTGAATGTCCTTTATTGAATGGGAAGGCTCATGGCCATGGAGGGGGGTAAAGGGGAGTAGACAGGATCTTCATTGTTTAGGTCGTCACTCAAATCATATTGCTCTAACCAGGCCACTAAGCGAGCCATACTTGGCAAATATCATCTGTGTATTAGCATCTGTTTCTAGAAGGGAACCGTAGTTCAGGCGGTAGGGTTTGATCTCGGAGCGTCCAGTACAAAAAGCAGGGCAATCCCAGAGTAGATGATATGCCGCCGCGCGTTAGAGTCGTACAGTGGGGGCACGTAATCATTTCCCCTGTATACTGACGCCAGCTGGCCATAATACGTGGCGTGTAAGCCGCATGAGCGATGAACTTATTCAATAAGAATTCTTGACTTCTGGTGAGGTGGGTTTTTCGCGTAAAAGGTTCAACTTCTACCACCTATGGTACCTTCAGTGAGTGCCGCGTTGTGTCTCCGAGAGAGGAAGGACTCGCCTTTCCTGTATGCGATTGTTATGGTGTTTTCGTTTACTGCGACCTTGTTCGAAAGGACCAGGCTGAAGGCATCTCGCAAGTTGAGGGAGGGCAGCGTCGCCAGCTGCCGGCGATCGCGAGAGCTGGGTTCGCTATAATTCTCGCGGGTTCTCCCCGCCTCGCGGAATCAGCTCGTAATACGATTGGTCTGCAGCGTATAAACCCACAATTTACTTCGCCACACGTACGTGCGCATAATGTCCGGACGGCGACGCGTAGTCGCATCATTTGCGTACGTGTTAATTCGTTCTAACTGGAGGTTTACGTTGCCTGCATGCATAGATGGCTCCACGCCGGAGACACTCAACATGCAGCATTCCGGTTTTTCGGTGTGATCGCCTGTTGGGGTCATGCCACTGGCAATAGGAGTTGCGTTATTATTATCCGCTATGTTCACACATTTCATTTCTGTTCGCAGACCGCGTCCGCAAAATCGTGTCCGCAGCAGTTGCGAGTAAATGAGAAGCGGTAGAGGTTGATGAGTGGTGTCAATCGATTGAGGCTGACGTAGCGTTTCTGCAGAAAAAATTATTAGGCCAATAAGTTAATTAGGTAATTAATTACAGGCAAAAAATGTAAAAGTTGTCCGCAGCAGTTGAGTGATTAAGAAGTCGTAGAGGTTAATGACTGGTGTCAATCGATAGAGGGTAATGTAATGTTCTGTGCGAAAAAATAATTAGACAGATAGGTTAATTAGGTAATTAATTAGAGGCAAAAATGAGATAGTAAAGGCAAAAATGGTCTCATTAGCGAATGGCTTGGCGCCACATTTGAATGTATCAAATACTAAATGTTAATTAAATCAGTCAATTAGAGTGAGGTCAAGGATGTGACGTCACGCAACCGAAAGTAGAGCCGAAAAAGGGCATATGAAGGGGTTGGCGCGCAATTTGAAATTACCAATGACTAAAGTAGTTAATTAAGGCAGTCAATTAAGGTGGCGTCAAGGATGTGACGTCACGCAACCGGAAGTAGAGCCGGAAAAGGGCATAGGAAGGAATTGGCGCGCAATTTGAAAGAACCGAAGACTAAAATGGGTAAACAAGAAGGGAATTAATGGGCCGTATAGGATGTGACAAAACGCAACCGGAAGGTGAGCCGAAAAAGGGCATTGGAAAGTATTGGCGCCCTATTTGAAATTACCAAAGACTAAAATGGGCAAACAAGAAGTGAATTAAGCAACCAAAAGCAGCATCCGTGCTTTCGCATTACTACTCCAATGCAGATTCTGCAGTGCCCTTTAATTTTTTTTCGATGCGATGTCAGTGCATGTTAAGGAATCCCTGGGGATCAAAATTATCCGGAACCAATCACTGCGGCGTCTCTCATGGCCTTGGTCGCTTTTGGACTTTAAGCCATATAAATCTAACCGATTTTGGGCTGACCTCTTGCGGCATAGCTGTGGTGGCATCGATGGAGGACTGTCGGTCTAGGGAGCGCCACAAACGCTCTCATCTCTTCGCCAAAAAAAGGATTTTAATTCTTTTTTTTTTAATTGTTCCTGCAGTCCACTTGCGTCAGCAATTTCCTTACTCGCCCTTGCCTGCAATCTGATCTTTTACTTAACACGGCGCTCACTATAGACAGAGTGGGAGGATAGTAATACGGGACGAAAGATAGGCGCAATCACACAAACGAACGATCAGCTGGCGCTTGAAGATAGCAAAAGCGCAGTGCAAGCCCGAGAAGACAGCAATAAATCCCACGTAAGCGCTTCCTCAGCTTCCTCGGAGGCTGACCAAAAATTGCTTGCGGGATGCCATTTTATACCGGGCACTAAAGTGCATTGCAATAATTTTACGCTAGTGTGTTTCTTTCACGGGCCTAATTAGCAACATCTCAAATTATTGCTTTTGATGTTTGAATTTTTGTGAACGTTCTGTGGCGAAACAGCCACACGTATGATGACATACTCAATGACTGTGAAGAAGAACTTCCGCATGATGGGAGGCAGTTTTGGTTCGCTGGGACGCGCCTTGGCGGTTTGCGTTGTCGCCAGCCATGGGTTGTCTAGAGGTGACCTGGATCGTCTTCATTTTTACGAAATAAACGTTTTCCAGTCCTATCCTCGGGTGTACAATCGTGTTTTGCATCTTTTATTCGTGCCATACGTTGCACAAACGGTGATATTAGCCCAGCACGCCCCTGTAGAGCTGGCATCAATGCCTATGCTGCGTCACATAATGCACGTTTACTTCCAGTCCTGCTGCGATTGGCCCATGTGCTCGTGTGCAGGGGAGAAGCAAGCATTCATGAAGATGGAAAAAAAGGAAAGTAGCTCGGTGGTGTCGCATTTAGCGCGCGTAATATCATTGCGGTGAGTGCTCTCTCCTGCCATGTTACGGGAGCGAAATACATGACAGGCGCCCGGGTTCTCGCAGTGACCTGCGATTACCACCAGCTTGCCCCATGAACCTCCTGGCGTCACGCCAACGCTCAACCCACTTCTCTGCCAGTCGTCCTGAGATAGCGGGAGCCTAGACACCTTTCTGCATCGGGAAAGGGAGTTGTCGAAATCGTTTGCTCTGCCACTTTCTCAGTGCAATCGCGGGGTGCACAGACAGTCTAGTGGACAATATGGCAGCGCACAGGGAGCCCGAAACATCGTTTTATTTCCTTTATACAAAAAATCAATCCAGTGCCTTTTCTAGCCAGGCGATGTCTGTCCGGTAAGGAAAGACCCATTTATTGCCTAGAAAAATTTAAAAAAGAAGCTATTTCGAAAATAGAACAATGTTTCCTGGCGTCTCAATTGAAATTAGTTACCTTAGGACTAGAAGGATTCCGTGATCTTGGTGTGGAAGCTAGTGGAGGTGTAGCCTGGCTGGTTTCAAAGAATCACACTAACATAAAGAAAACGAAAAAAAAAACACACACGGGATGTTGCTAAAAGCGAAAACAGTCGACAGTTGCGGTAGCCGTATTTTCTGTTCTGCTCTTTCCTAGCGTGTGGAAGTGCCGCTTTCAGTGAAGCTAGCTTCTTTTCCATAAAAATGCGGTATAATATATTTCGATACGGGTCCTCTCCTCAGTTTGTCACGAGTGGCCAACCCCGCGCACTGGCGTTCATGGTCTGGACTTGTCCACGACAACACATGCCACACAACATATCTGGGAGGCTCGTCTACGCAGCTATATCCTGGATGACCAACGAGTGCTCATCGGTCTCGCTCGAGAGGCTGCCAGATTCCAAGGAGTCCTGGCCGACCCCTAGATCTGGGCCTTCGGCCCCTTGACTGTTTTAATAAATGTTTACCAACCAAATCCCTATCTGACGCGGTGCGGTTTCTCGGGGAAGCGCCAAAGCCCTGCCAGAAAGCGCCCATCATTTCCATGCGCTCGTCTCTCTCTCGTCCTTGGGAGCACCGTCCGAAAGCGGCAAATCTCGCTGGAAAAGCAAAAGGAGTGGAAAAGCAAAAGGAGAGAAAATAGAAAGAGCGCGCAGCGGCCGGGCGCTCCTTTTCCTGGATGATTCCAACCGCATGCTGCGCGTGTCCACGTCCTTGTCGCCGACGCGAGCGTCCATCTGGCGGTTCTCCCCCAGCTCGCGTCGCCGAGGTGCTGAGCCGTGCCACCAAAATAGCGTCCCGCCTTGTGTGCAGCCTGTCCTTGGGCCTGTGCTGCTGCTGCGAGCGCCAAAGGTCAGGTCGTCTTATTTGCATATACTCCTCGAAAACGGGAAACCAATCTACGCCTCCGCGCAGCCCCGCTACTGGCATCCGCTTTTGAACCGCATCGGGCAGGTGCCAGACGCTGCGGTGGACCGGCGGAAGCGGTTAAAAGCCCTTGTAGTCACGTGGCAGTAGTGTGGAGGCACGGAGTATATATCTGAGCCGGTGTGTGTCCTTTCTCAGGCTGCCATATCACCACGCTTTGCATATTCTGCGTAGTTTAACTCGGCGTGTGCTCTAATTCCACGCCAAAGCGTTAAATATACCTTGCCCTGCAGAAAATCCCCCGTCTAGAGTTTCCACGAAATATCGCGAGCGTAGTCAGATGACGTAGCTACGCCTTAGCGGGAGCTGCGAAATCGACCAGCGTCGTGAGTGACAGGATCGAACCCGTGACCCTTGGATCCCCGGTCAGACCCGCTACCCCGTGTAGGTAATTTTGTGTATATAGCGTGTTTAAAGCTGCGATTTGTGTGTCTATATGGGGTGGTCATTTGTATAATGTGGTCGGTTGTTTACTAATCCTCATGTGTGTGTGACAGTAGAGGCACAGATTAAGGGATTAATGATTAAACGAGCACGGCCAGACGCGACTTATGAACGCTCTCGCGCGTCTTACCTTGGAAGGAAAAGTGTCCCCCAATTGTTATTGGAGACCTATTGCAAAGACATCCGTGCGCTGTAATTGCTCATCAAGGAGCCGCAGGTGGTCGAGAAATGACCGGACGGAAGAACCGCACAAATGATAGCAGCTTACAGGTTTGTTTATGCTCGCAAAATGTGTTAACATGCGAATGCAGTACAGCACTGTTTGCGGTGCCACTTGGAACGAACGTGGCCACTATGGTGACACTGTTTGCAATGGTCTGGGCGACGGAGCTTGCTATTGGAATGTTCCCGATCTCTTGGCTGAAGAGTGATCTGCATTCCTTCATTGGCATATGTGAACGATATATGTACATCGTTTGGAGTGGCTTTAATGAAGACATCCGCATTTGCTTGCGGAACTGTGACACGGGGTTCGTCGCTCGCTTGCGCACCTGTTGCAGCAGCCGACGGTTGCATCTGCTTCTCTTTATAGATTGGCCACCGCGATCAAGCCGGGATTATGGCCAGGATCATGGTCACAAGCGCACCACTGCAGCCGCTTAGGCTTGGTTAGGTCACGAGTAAAGGAAAAATGCAACAAGTTCTTTCCAACTTTGACAAGATATAAATTATCTGCTCTAAGTTGGTGCCAGCCTTGAGAATAAGATTCTCGAGCGTCACATATATAATCCGCATGCTTTAGGCGACTTTGCCAATGAAAGCCCAGTTTTTCGGCAAATCCTACAATCAGTCCTCGGTGAACAATGCGAGGTGTCGGTTGCTAGTTCGCGTAGTAGGGATCTACTCTGGTGGTGTGAATGCGCATTGCATGAACATTCACAAACGCCTTTTGATACCGCGAATTTATAAGCAGGTAATAATAAGCAGTTTTCCATCAAACAGATAGAGCGAGCTGTTGGCCGAAAGTTCGCGCAGTGGATTCTGGGCTTCGCTTCCTTGCCTCCTTTTCGAAAAGAGGTCTGCGACGTGCATACGTCCAACTGAAAGGAACATTGGTGACAATTTCTTCTCTAGCCCCAGTACTTCCGCCTCGCCATGGTGGCTCGGTCTGCCCGTGTGGGCCCGGTTTCGATCGCAGCCGCTGTACAAGGCCTCCGGGCAATGCCACTATTTAAAGAAACCCTGGAGGTGAGAATTATCCCTGCATACGGCGTCTCTCGTAGACTGAGTCGCTTTGGGGCGTTACCCCATTAAACCAAGCAAACTTAATTGACGCATTCATCGCTAAGAGTTCGGCAGTTGATAGGTCAGGTTACGGCCGATTTAAAGAGAAATGGCGCTTGAGCGTATACAATAATCGCTGTCGACGTACGAATTTACTTGCGAAAAAAAAGGTGGTTTTGTGACCCATGTCACCGGTCGCTTTCCCAGTTAATTTGTTCAATGTGTAATGATCTCGACCCATGGGACAAAAAGGTAAAGAATTTACCTAATTGCTTTAATTGCACACTTTCACGGATAGAATGTCCGTCTTTGCGTACACAGTCTGCCTGGGCAGACCACCTGCACGGACGTAGTTCGTTCGAGTCTTTTCAAAAGCTTACTATGCACCCGCTCAAGAAACACCTGCTTTGTGGTGGGTAATATATGTTAGAGGAGACAACCACGGCCGTGGCTCAGTTGGTACAGCGCGCGTTTTGCCACAAGCGGACATGGAGGGTTGGGACGCTTCTGGAGGCATGGGATTGTCTTTTTTTCCGACTTTGTCATATTGTCTCTGACATAAATAGAAAAAAAAAACGTTTAGGTTGTAAGTAGCGATCAAGGGTACAGTGAAGAAATCTGCCGTCGTGTTTTCGTCTGTTTATACTGTAACGTAGATACACGGATGTATTTACAGATATTTACAAAGGGGTAGCTGACCAGACGAACAACTTCATGCCAGCGGCGCCCAGCACATTCTCTGAAATAAAATCTTCGCCCGGACGACAAATGGAGACAAGACCCAATGGGTCAAACACTCTTGACGCCTGCAGTACCGCACGTTTAGTTTCGTTGCCTGTGCTCACGTTAGTTAGCACGCTTGTGAGCGATATTGTCAGGCTGTCATTCGCGGGCACCCAGTGAAGGCCAAGTACCTTATGTGTCTCGTCAGAGGCAGCGCAGTCCTCACTGCTCAGGGCACTTCGTACTGCGGCTGAGTTTGAGGTGCACTTCCGCAGACGCATTCCAGCATTCTTCATTACGTCTGCTGCTTCCGTTGCTATCTTTAGTGCCTCGCCGTCCGATTTCGTTCCCGTTACCAAGTCGTCTGCATAGAATGACTCCTTCAGTATGTTTGCTGTTTCTTTCAGAGCGCCCGTTTCCTTCTCGAAGTGATGGAGAAGTGTGGCTGTGAGAAGGTAGGGGCTTGCTGTAGTGCCAAACGGCACTCTACACATTCGCCATTCTTCTACGTTGGGCAATGGTTCTCTGGCAATAGGTAGGCTGCTGTACCAAATGAATGTCAATGCATCTCGGTCTTCAGGTCGGACACTGATTTGCAGAAATGCCTTCTCTATATCGGCAACAAGGGCTCCCTCATGCAGGCGGAATCGCACTAATATGCGCACCAAGTCACTGATCAGTTTCCGTCCTTTTTCTAGGTGATCGTTCAGTGACTCTTTGCCGGGAACATGCAATGAGGCATCGAACAATACGCGCAGTTTGGTAGTGGTCGACTCATTTCTGAAAACTGGTTGGTGTGGCATATAATACACATGGCCGGTCTTCGTTCCCTGAGGAACTTTTTTCGCGTGTCCTGCTTCCATGTAACCTCTAATTGCTGAGTCGTATTTTTCCATCATTTCCTTGTTGCGACTAAGGCGCTTTTTCAAACTGCTTAGTCGATGCACCGCCATAGCTTTGTTATCCGCCAGCTCGGCACAGTCTTCTTTCCATGGCAGCGCAACCTGTATGGTCTCCTGTTTGTGCAATATCTAGAACTGAAGGTTCACATGTTTGCTTCTCGGGCTTGTCATTAATGCCGATTGCATCCAACTCCCAAAAATTCTGTAGTATAATTTGCTCGGTGGATTCGATTCCAATTTTCAGCACACACACGTTGGTTACCAAAGTGAACGCGCTGGTGACGTTGAAAGGACCTTGGAAAGTCCACCCTAAGATGGTGTTCACGGCAGTTAATCCTTCGTCCTCTTTGGAACGGCGAAGTTCTCCTGTTACGAATATCCACAGGTGGTCTCACCCGATTAGTATGCCAATGCCAGGCACTGCTGGCATGCCGGTGCATAGAAATTTGTCGGCTATCAATGTCCCATTCTTCTTCATTTCTCGTACAAAGTTGTGCTCCACTGGGACCTGCATAACATCGCTGCATATAAATGGTACTTCGACAGCGTCCACCTTCGTTTCTTTTTGGTCGTATTGTCCCCGTAGGTGAAGCTCGACAACTCTGCATTTTCGGATATCTCCGTTAGCACCGCCGAATGTGTTTAGTTGGAAGTCCATCTCTCCCAAGACTCAGTTTCAACGTTCGTGAGACGTCTTCTTCGATAAAGGGGCGCTGACTTCCTCCATCCAGCACTCCGCGTATGTAGCCCTGCATACTGTCCCCAACAGCCCATGCGCGGAACGTCTGCAGAGCCACTTCTTTATTTTCTTCTTTGCCAATAGCAGCCTGTACGTTGACTGTGGTATGAGCAGGTGCCATATTTGTCTCTCCTGCTTTTGTGATGCTGCTCCCCGATATCTAATTGGGATTGCAAACTGACGACGCGTGCCGCTTTTTGCAGTGCACGCAACTAATCTGTCGTCTGCAGTCTTTCGCTTGGTGGCCCCACACTTTGTGCAGCGATAGCATCGTCTTGCCTTGGCTAATTCCTTTTTTCACCGATGGAGAGGGCTGATGGGCAGCCTTCTGTATTGTGCTCTTGAGATGCACAAAAGAAACAGTTTTCGGCCTTGGAAGAATTAGCATGCTGCACCGCGGCACTTGCGGTCGGGGAGAATTTCCGTACGCGGGTTTGGCGGTCGTCTTGGGCACTGCGCTTGGGTTTGTGACTTTCATGCACAACATTGTCATTTCCCATGCATCTCTCTACTCTCTGTTTCGAATAGGAGAAATTCTAACACTCCTCGCTTTTTCGCTTGTCGTAGCTGAGGAATCGGTGGCCAATTCGAGCTCAACATTCTTCCTTGTCGCTCGGCTAGCCTGCCGATGAAGTTCGACCACTAGTTCTCTCGGCAGAACCGACAAAATGAACATTGCCGCGTATGTTGACAGGCTGACTCCTAGTCATTTGAGTCCGCTAATGTGAGCTTGCACGTGATCATGCAGACGGCGGAGCCCCCGCACATCGCTTGACGACAAAACCGCTGGCAAGGATCTTAATGTTGAGAGGTGCTCCTGCTCAATGCAGCTCTTGTCGCCGAACCTTCTTGCAAGTATTTCTACAGCATCGCTGTAGTATGCTTCTGTGGCCTGCAGACCCTTGATGGCAGCCAAGGCGGGTTTGGAGAGCAACGTTCTCAAATAGTGCATTTTCTCAGCTTTGGAGAGACCCTCATTTTCATGCACAGCGCTCCTGTAGCATTCCCAAAATGATTGCCAATTGGACAGCTCACCGTTAAATGTCTGTAGTTGCAGCTTTGGAAGCTTGATCCCGGTTTGTGGCGGCGCTGATGGTATCGCTTGTGTCGTGGCCACGTCGCGGGATGAAGCTGTAGTCGTCTCCACTGCAGCTATTCTTCCTTTCAGCTGTCCGATGGCGTGAATCGCTCTGTCGTCGTATTGGATGGTCTCGATGCATTCCGACTCGAACGTCTCTTCTGGGATAGAAGCCTCTAACTCCTCGTTGATTCTTCGCAGTTCGTTATTATTGCATTCCACTCGGTACAACAGAGTTCTCAGGGTCTCGACGCTGGCATCCCGGCTCTGGACGGCTGTTGCGACCTCCTTGATCCGGACTGTATTCTGTCCCCGCCGCGCGCTCCTCTTCACTTCAACTTTCTCCATGGTTCTCAGTCACTTCACCGTTGTCTTCGTTGAAGCTTTTCCTAAGGGGCAGCCGGTATGATGTCGTCCGCTCACACATAATGATGAAAGGCTCACTAGAAACTTTGATCTAATTCCCGGGTTTCGGCATCAATATGTGAGATAACTTTTGAGCTTGGGATCGACATTAGATACAAGTGAAGAGACAACTACGTTTTCTGAGGAAAACAAAACAGAGGACTATATTACGCACGAATTCATGGCACGTCCGAAAAGGACGGGGTACAAAAAGCTTCTGGCTTGTGTCGCCGACTTGAAACGCTTGGCCGCCGTCTTCCTCCTTCCCTGTTACTGCCGGCGCTCTGCAGCACCGACAGCCCTGCGCCGGCGCCGCGGCCTCACAATTTATGAGCGCGGCGGTTTACAGAGAGGCGTTGGTGAGTAGCCTTCGTGGAAAGCGCTCCCATTGCTCCCTACGACCAGGAATGCCCTTTTCGTGTTCGAGGCTCCATGTCGGCTTCGCTTCTTCTGTGAAGGTCGCTGCTGGTCGCTGCTGGCTGGAAAGACGGAGGCCTGCAGCCGTTACATGTGTCTGCTTCACAACAACGCGTGGTTCGGAGGATAGAGCGACGAGGCGACGATGAAACGCGTTGCGCACCTGTAGGGTATTTCTGGTTACCATGGTATCGGCGCGTGCGCACAACTATAGTGCCTAGAATATACTGGCAGTGCTTATCCGCGTGACGTCATACGCGGCTTCTACGGTGGAGCGAGCGCGCGGCCGCGGCGACGGCGAATCGCACGCCGCGCCTGCTGCTCCTCTCAGATTGCCATGGTAACGGCGCATGCGCACAACTGGCCTCTCCCGTCTACCGCGAAATGATCGCCTGGTAGCCCAGTGTAGCTCTCGCTACAAAATTCCGAGAGCACCGCAGAATCGTGTGGAGCAATGCGAAAGCCTGGTTGAACGCATCAGAGTTCACCAGCGCTCTATAATTGGTTTGAAAGACGCAGTTTCTATCACTCGCGTATTGCCGCTACTGTCATCCTCACGGCAGACAAGGAGAATTATGATGGGCGCTTCACGGTCCCGGGTGTGGCGCAGTTGGTTTAACCGCTCGGCTGCAGATCCGAGTGGGATGGAGGCTTGATTCTCAGTGGAGACAGGATTTTTATTCTGATGACGTCATAAGGCGCATGCGCACAACCGGGCTCCCCCGGCCATCGCTAAATGCTCGACTGTTGGTAGCTTACACAGTGGTAAGACGCCCAACTACTGTGCCGGAGTACCTGGGTTCGATCCCGACCGCCGGCGGCTGGGTTTCGATGGAGGCGAAACGAAAAGGCGTCCGTATGCTGTGCGATGTCAGCGCGCGTTAAAGATCCCCAGGTGGTCGAAATTACACCGCAGCCCTCCACTACCAGCTCCTCTTTCTCTCTTCCTCTCTTTCCACTTTCACTCCCACCTTCCTCCCTTCCCTATACGGCGCGGTTAAGGTGTCCACAGAACCAAGTGTGGCAGATACTGCGCGTTTCATTTCCCGTGAGCCAGTTATTATTAGCTCTCGCTACAAAAGCGCGTCGAGGATCTCTTCAGTGAAAAACCCTATCCCAGAGCTCCACACAGCCATATATGCAGATGATATAACCCTCTGGACAACAGGTGGATCCCTTGGAACAGCCCAGGATATCTTGCAGTCTGCCGTAGACATCACCACCGCCTATCTAAAAAACACAGGTCTCCGATGCTCCCCAACTAAATCGGAACTATTGCAGCTTAAACCCATACCCGGAGATCCCCCCCATTGAACTTCACATGTGCGGAAACGCAGTGCCCATTGTGTCTCAGATGAAGATTCTCGGCCTTCTCATTAACAACGCACTTGATGCAACCGCCACCCTTCAACTCTTGCAGAGACAGACCAAGCAGGTTGCTGGACTAATCAGGCGTGTGACTGCACGCAACCATGGGCTGTCGGAACGCGAAACCCTCAATATGACCAATGCATTAATAATTAGCCGAATCACATACCTTCTCCCATATCATATACTCACTCAGCGCCAAACAGTGCAGGCGGACATCCTAATACGCATAGCCGTAACCTCCGCCCTACGTCTTCCACGGACGGTCAGTACCGAACGTCTGCTGGCCACTGGTACTCACAATACCGTGAACGAATTAATAGAAGCTCAACGCACCAACCAATTAGTCCGCCTGAGTCGCTCGGAAACAGGACAATGCCTACTGCGACAACTCCGTCTCAATCCACCATCGCCACCCCAGCAAGTGCTACACCTTTCATGATCTCTCCGGGCACGCAGGATCACATATACCAGAAGCCCCTACCACGCAACATGGGCGCTTGCCTTTATCGGGGAAGGCGGAAAGTTAGAGCCAGCTATTACACCAAAAGATACCGCAACCGCTCTGATATTCTCTATGTCGACGCGGCAGGGAATTCTAAAGTAGGATTTTTCACTGCAGTCGCTGCCTACGAGGATGGCAGAGTGGGGGCCGCCGCCACTATCCGAACTAATTCGCCTGCAGAAGCGGAAGGAGCCGCCATCGCACTCGCGCTTGCCCTTTCAGCCATTGACAAAGATATTATCGAAATTTGTACAGATTCTGAGGCGGCATACCGCCACTACCTAAACGGCGTGGCGACACCGGCCGCGCATCATATTCTTGCCACCGCCACCTCTCTCGACCGAACGGTTAATCTAACGTGAATCCCAGGGCATGCCTCGATCCCCGGTAATGAGCGCGTTCATGCGCTGACTGGAGAACTCTCTATCCGAGCCCCGGATGATCAGGCACCCAACTCCGCGCAGGAGGCCGCATCGGTCCTTTCTTCATACCACCAAATCACCACATTCTACAAACACAACCGTATGACACTGCCACCGCCCCACAGCACCTTGTCACCCTTATCCAGTGCTACATGGCGACAATTGCAGACGGATTGTTTCATTTCCCCCTACCGTCTCTCATGCCTTCACCCTGGCTTGCCCCCTCACTGCGACACCTGTGGCGAGCCCAAATCCTCACTTTTCCACTACCTGTGGGAATGTCCTTCCCCCCAGGAAGTGCTCCCCATCCCCCATCCCACCTTTTCTTCCTGGGAGGCTGCTTTGCGGACAGCTCAACTCGCCGGTCAGAAATGGCTGGTAGATCGGGCTCTATGTGAAGCAAAAGCCCGTGGACTCCTGGACTAGTAGGGGACCACCCTGGAAGACTTTTTTTTATTAAATAAAGTTGTTTCCATCCATCCAACCCGCGCGATGTGGCTCAGTAGATATGTAGTCTCGTCTACTGAGCTAGGGTACCCGGTCTCTAACCCGGTCATGACGGCTGCGCTTTGATGGGGGCAAAATGCAAAGGCGTCCATGTGCTGTACATGTCACTGATGTCAGTGCACGTTAAAGATCCCCAGATAGCCTAAATTAGTTTTGACCCTTCCAGTATGCGCCCTCTGTATCACTATGGAGGTCAAGCCTTTCTTTAAATTTGTTTACAATGAAGAAATGCGCAGTATCTGTCACACCTTTTCTGTGGACATCTGAACAGCGCCGTAAGGGAAGAGAAGGCGGAAAGACAAAAAAAAAAATATTACAAGGGTTCAACGCTGCTGAACCAAACATTGAGCGAAAGCATTAGCTACGGGTGACCGAGCGTTCTTATTCTCTTTTTCTTCTCTATTGCATTTTGGGCTCCCTGGGCGCTGCCATATTGTTCACTGAACAGTCGTGTTCACCACGCGCAAGTCCTGTGGAAGCTGCAGCGAAACCGGTTTCCGACTGTCCAGAGAGGAGGAATTTCGACAACTCCTTCTCCTGATGAAAAGGTCTATAAAGCCCCGCTTTAACCAAGCCGTATGAACAACGTGAATGCCAGGGTCCTAGCTGGCTGATTCTGACATAACCGTCCCATGTGAAACGAGAGACCCAAGTCGGCAGCTCCTGCTAGCCCACTTTAACCAAGCCGTATGAATGTGCCTTAGTGGTCTATAGGGGTAACGTGAATGCCAGGGTCCTAGCTAGCTGGTTCTGACATAACCGTCCCATGTGAAACGAGAGACCCAAGTTGGCAGCTCCTGCTAGCCCACTTTAACCAAGCCGCATGAACGTGCCTTAGTGGTCTATAGGGGTAACGTGAATGCCAGGGTCCTAGCTGGCTGGTTCTGACATAACCGTCCCATGTGAAACGAGAGACCCAAGTTGGCAGCTCCTGCTAGCCCACTTTAACCAAGCCGTATGAACGTGCCTTAGTGGTCTATAGAGTTAACGTGAATGCCAGGGTCCTAGCTGGCTGGTTCTGACATAACCGTCCCATGTAAAACGAGAGACCCAAGTTGGCAGCTCCTGCTAGCCCACACCCTAGTGCCACGTGGGGTGTGACGTCACAGCGTCACGTGGGTAAGACGTGGCTACCGGCCGCGCTACGCTGAAGGCTCGAAACCTAGAGTAATAAGAGGTGCCGCAGTGGAGTGCCACGGAGTAATTTCTACCATCTGGGGATCTTTAACGTGCGCTGACATGCACGGTGAAAGGCGGAGAGGTGGCTGCTCCTGCCCCTACGGGGCTGGGACTGGTAGGTCACTGCCGTTTGCGGGGGGGCTAGTCTGCCACCGGATTTTGATCGGTCTTAAGCAGTCATTGCACCCGCTACCGTTTCGGTGGTGGACGAGGCTTGTTGCGACGCGCTTTTCTCTCTCCCTCTTCTTTTTCTTCTCTATTTTTTCTCTTCTGTCCGTACGAGGCAGTGGGGGTGGCTCAGCTACAGAGCCAGTTGCAGGCCCGTGCATTTTCTTTTCCTTCTTCCTTCAGTCGCAACGACATCGTACAGTGCGCAGACGCCGCCGATTGTGGTGTTCGAACACGGATGCGCCGGCCCAGTGGCCGCGGGCATCTTATAACCACTGCGCCACCGCGGCGGGGCTTGTTAAATCGCCACATGTAGCTTTCATAAGAGTGTGAGGAAAAAAATTGGCAGAGGCTTAGCTTGGTTAAGCCCGGAAGGTTGCGAAAGCAATACCCATGGCTAAGCCAAGGTTCAGCTGATGTGTAACTGGTGGCGATACTGTGGTGAACTATGGCTATGAATAATCACTCTGGCTATAGCATATGGTCACAATCGTTATTACAAGGTGCTACCTGGATATTCTATGTATAACTAGTAGCGAGGCAAGGAGTGCCGTGGCTGCAATGATGTACCGTCTGTTGCAGAAGTTTGCAGCCCAACGCGCCGGGCGGAGGAGCAGTATCGCTCCCGAGAGACGGCGCTGCGCCCGCCGGCGCTGCCTGGTGGCGTAGCTATAAAGAGTGAGGAGGCTTGTTCTCTTCCCCTCATCCCGCGGCTGAGAGCAAAGATGTGCGATATCAACCGGAGGATGAGGGGAAGAGAACAAGCCTCCTCACTCTTTATAGCTACGTCACCAGGCAGGATGGATGGATGGATGGATGGAATATGGGAGCGTCCCCTTTGAAACGGGGTGGTAGCAGTAGCTATCATGCTCATTTTTCTCCCTATATCTTAATTATTGATTTAGAATGGTTAACTAAACCATTATTCTATTTATTAAATTTTCTTCCTACATTACTAACATTATGTCACTTCTCTGCTTTTAAGCCAAAAATCTTCCAGTCGTTTTTTGCTAGTTTCCACCGCCGGTTTATTCACCCGGCCACTGTTATCTCTAAACCCCAGAGCTTCAGGAACAGTGATTGCGCCTGCACCAACTTCCGGATGGATACCATTACATTCGAGTATAATATGGGCAATTGTTTCACTGAAGTTTCCACATACAGCACATGCGTCATCTCCATTGTTAAATTTCTTTTTGTAGCTGCGTGTTCTAAGGCACCCTGATCTAGCTTCAAAAAGTAGGGCACTGCCTCTTGAGTTATCAAAGAAATCCTCCTTCCTGATCTGTATTTTCCACTTTCGGTATAATTCCACACTCTGTTTCTTTTCCATCGAATTTATCCAATTTTTACCTTCTGTGTTTTTCATCTGTAGCTTAATGCTCTTTATTTCTCCGTCCTTGTTACTAGCATACTTACTAGTTAGTTTCCTAGTTCTTTTCCTCCATTGTGTGTCAACGCTTTTTAGGTACAGGTATTTAAATACTTTAGCTGCCCATCTGTTACTGTCCAATTTCCTCAGGCGCTCCTCATATAATATTTTACTCTGAGCTTCCCGCACTTCGAAAGATGCCCAGCCCATATCTCCCTGTACCGCCTCATTTGTAGTTTTGCCGTGGGCACCTAGTGCTAATCGTCCAACGGATCTCTGATTTGTTTCTAATGTCGACTGTACCTCTGATTTTAGGCACAAAACCGCATTTCCGAAAGTCCGGGCGCCATAATTCCTTTCCAAATACCCCTCAAGACCTCATACCTATTGTATCCCCACAATGCCTTATGCTTCATTATCCCGGTATTCCTTCACCCTTTGGCCTTAAGTGATTGCTCATGCTTTCCAATGTATGCCAATCCTTCGTTTACCCATACCCCCAGATATTTATTTCAAGGCCTTGTATTTTAAGACCCTGATCAGTTGAGCTGTTGAAAATCATCAGACCCGACTTAACTGCGCTGAAACTGAAGCTTAGAGCGTCCCCTTCGTCTCCGCAATACTTAACTAGAGTTTTCAATTCTTCCAGCGCCGCCTCTCGGGAGCGATACTGCTCCTCCGCCCGGCGCGTTGGGCTGCAAACTTCTGCAACAGACGGTACCAGGTTGTGGGTGAGGCTATGACAATGTACCACTGCCGCTCCAGCACCGGCCGTAATTGCATTCTTTACACCAGCAGAAATCAGCGCAGTCCCCGTCATCTTCCACAGTTTGTGCCAAAGAGGCTGTACGTTCACGCCGAGCTGCATATTGAGCACGTTGTTTCGCACGTCTCGCTCCTCGGTTGTCTCCGCAGCACGCCGTTGTTTCAACCTCTCATTACGACGAGCTGCCTTAGCAGTCGGCGCCATCATAGTCGTGTGCACCGCCTCTTCTCACAGATGACACGAGTCGGTCGCCTACTTATACAACTATATGACGTCACAACACCTGTGGCGCTCCTCGTGGAGAGACCGGGAGTTAGGCTGCCGCTTCATGTGCGCCGCCGCCCCTCGCGAACGGCTCAAGTTGGCCGCCCAGCTCTTCAGCGTGACGTCACAACACCTGTAGCCCCCTCGACCTCGCGAACGGCTGAAGTTGGCCGCCCAGCTCTTCGGCGTGACGTCACAACACCTGTGGCGCTCCTTGTGGAGAGACCGGGAGTTAGGCCGCCGCTTCATGTGCACCGCCGCCCCTCGCGAACGGCTCAAGTTGGTCGCCCAGCTCTTCGGCGTGACGTCACAACACCTGTGGCGTTCCTCGTGGAGAGACCGGGAGTTAGGCTATGGTGGTCACGGCCGGTCTCGAGGGAGAGAGCGCGCGAAGAGAGAAACGCGCTCTCCCTCGAGACCGGCCGTGTGGTGGTTAGGCTGCCGCTTCATGTGCACCGCCGCCCCTCGCGAACGGCTCAAGTTGGTCGCTCAGCTCTTCGGCGTGACGTCACACGGGGTTACGTAAAAGGTCATTTCATGTGCACCGCCGCGCTACGCGAACGGCTGAAAAGTGATAAAAGAATTAGGGAGACGCTCAATCTTCCCCTTAAGAGTGGACGTGATTGCACCTCTAACACTGTCTGTTCATTACGCGATTTTCCTTTCTACTGACACAGCTTTTCATTAGTATGCAGTCGTACGGCAAAGCGTAGCATCTTTCCAAGCGTAGCCAAGGGTTAAAAAATTGAACATTTGTGGTGGGCCAGGAAACCACATGTATACAGCTGCGAACTATCGGTGCACCACAGGGAATTTTGCATTGAACTAATTAGCAATTAAGATATTTTTCTAATTTATTAGACAATAAATGGATTTGCAGAGTTGGAGAGCACCTTTTAAAACCCCCATTCCATTTCTTTTTTTTTTTTTTTCGATAACAAGCCTCACGTGTATCGTTTTTCCAAAGTCACGTATTCGAGCGCCACGATTGTGCTGCTCTCAACCTGTATCAGTGAACGAAATCAGCTGTGGCCTTGCCTCCACGACCTATTTGCAGGTGTTGGTGGTGAAAAATTTATTAGGCTGTACAAGGAACAATAGGTATGTTGCTTGGATCAGCCCGTAAGGGACCGGTCCATGCAAGTACTTGGTGGAAGCCCCTAGTTTGGAGCCCCAGTGGCGATGGCCGCCGCCCATGCACGCCCGACTCAAGGTCTACTATTCACACTTGCGAGTCGCGAAGGGCGTGCGACTGGCTGTCGCATGCGACCAGAGAGCCGCGTAGCGCGACCAATGTTCACACTTGCAGATACCTGCGGGTCGCTTTCCACATTTTGTCTGCCTTGGTTGTTCACCACATAGAGTGAAGCTAACTTACGTTCACGTGAGCTTGGCTGCTGATTAGTTTAACGGTTTGCGACCAGCAGTCGCAAAGCTAGAAAATCGAGCAGTAGTCGAACGGCCAGGTGTCGCTTTTCGACCAATGCAACCATTACCTAACTCCTTCCATGTGCGCTACTCACTTTGGACAAGCCGATATCTTACCACAATCTTCCGTAAATCATTATCCACCAGCACTGTTCCCCACTTTTGGAAGCTCGCCAAAGTCATTCCGTTGTACAAATCCGGTAGTACTCAAGTACTGCAGAACTACAAACCTATCTCCTTAACAGCCCATTCATGCAAGTTACTCGAACGTGTTATTTTCAAACATATCGAATTTCTTGAAACCCACAACATCCTAAACATTTACTAGCATGGTTTCCGTCGAGGCCTGAGCACCACTACCCAAATTTGCGCACATTTCTCAGTCATTAGCTCTAGGTAGACGTCGACAGTATTTTCTTTTTTTTTTTTTTTTGTATTTCGCGGGCTTTATTTAGAGCTTGATACACGCGAGGTTTTCTTTATCGGAAATAAATAGAAGAGGTTTCAGAAGGTGCTCTTCAACTTTGGAAATCACATTTATTGTGTAAAGGCAATACTTAGTAAATTAAAAAAAAAAATTCCATAATTACTAATAGGTAATTGCAAAATTAAAATTTGCCTGTGGTGTGCCAGATGTCTGGAAACTGTAAAGTGGTATCTCTGGCCTATCTCAAATGTTTTATTACTTAACCCGTGGCTAAAGTTAGCTTGGACGCCCGGTATTCTGCTTGCGCGCCATATACGTACTGCTGCTGCATAGTACAATCGATGGTTTTCCAATGGGCGATGCATGCTGGCGCTAATATCGCAATTAATCAACGCTCAAAATTAGCGGGAACTTACTTCTTGCTCGCTCAATTATAGGCTTCATGCTAGTTCGTTTCTATATAATGACAGTTGGCCATTAGCATACTATTGTATCCTAATGGCCAACTGTCATTACGGCCAAGCATACGCTTAGACGCACTTTTGCTTGAATGGAATAATGTGGTTCTGTGGAAATATCAGTTGCGTACTCACCTCGCAGTCTGAAGAGCCGGAGTTCGATTCATTGTACGCTCGGAAGAATTCTTTTTTTGCTTACTTGTGGATTTCCGCGTTACAACGACATGAACCCTGGCTTTTGTGCGACACGGTGCCTTGAACGCTATCGCATAATGCACTCGTGTTGCAGCTTTCGTGCGCGGACGATACTCGAGCTCTGACGAGCATGCCTTCCTCGCGTGGGCCACCTTTTTTTTATTTTCTTCTTCTTTGTCCGCTTCATAAACCGAAGCGACACGCTAGGTTTATGATAGTCCTGAAAAAAAAAAAAAATTCCGCTTACATCGAACACATTTCTTTGCTATCCGGCTCCCGATTCCCAGCAATGACCAGCTGCACGCAGCTTTAGTTTTGCGTGGTATAGTTTCCTTGCCTCGCACGCTGCGTCATCTTGAGCAAGAACATATTTCATTGGGGCAGTTTGGACCATAAAGTGCAATAAGGCGAAAGCCTTTATTTGAAACGCGGCTGATTCCTGCTTTACTACACCTGCTTCTCTATGCTGAGCAGTGCGGCATTCAAGGGAGCGCCAATTGAAAGGCGTGCGCGGGCGCCCGAATCGGACGCTCGGCGGGGTCACAATTGCACATGTGTGAATTGCCTGGTGATGCCGTCAGTCACCAGGCAATGGCGAGGTCCCGAATTAGCCTACATCTGAAGAAGGAACGAAACATATTAGTAAGAAAGAAACCCATCAACGAATTAGCGGTGAGGGGGAGGGCAGAAGAGTTCAGGATCTCGCTACAGAATAGGTATTCAGCTCTAATCGAGGATGGCGACATTACCCTAGAAGCAGTGAACAATAATTTCAGAGATATCATTACTGAGTGCGCTGTAGAAGTAGGCGGTAGGATAGTTAGGATATCGGTAAGCTGTCTAAAGAGACGAAATATTTGATTAAGAAACGCCAGAGTATGAAAGCTTCCAATCCAATAGACCAGATAGAATTGGCCGAGATATCAAAGCTGATCAATAAGCGCAAGGTGGCCGATATAAGGAAGTATAACATGGAGAAAATTGAGCATGCTGTAAAGAGCTGGAGAAGCCTTAAAGCGGTAAAAATGAAATTGGGCATAGGCAAAAACCAGATGTATGCGATAAAGGACAAGGAGGGCAATGTCATCACGAATATGGACAAGATAGTCAAAATAGCTGAGGAGTTCTATACAGATCTCTACAGTAGCCAAAGTAGTCAGGACCGTAAGGAGATTGGCGGAAGGGAAAAACAGTCAGACGTTCCACCAGTTACGAAGGACGAGGTCAAGAAAGCATTAGAAACTATGAAAAGGGGGAAATCAGCCTGAGAGGATCAGATAACTACAGATTTGCTGAAGGACGGGGGGGGGGGGGGAAGGGGGGGGGGGATATCGTGTTAGAAAAGCTAGCCACCCTGTATACGCAGTGCCTGATGTCATCGACGGTACCGGAACCATGGAAGAATGCAAACATTATCCTCATTCATAAGAAAGGGGACTCTAAGGACCTTAAAAATTACAGACCAATCAGCTTACTGTCTGTTACGTATAAGGTATTTACTAAGGTAATCGCTAATAGAATCAGAACAACCTTAGACTTCAATCAAACAAAGGATCAAGCAGGTTTTCGGAAACTGTACTATCGATCATGTCCATACCATCAATCAGGTGATAGAAAAATGCTCGGAATATAACCAGCCCTTATACATAGCATTCATTGATTACGAAAAAGCATTTGACTCAGTTGAAACCTCGGCGGTGATGCAGGCATTGCGAAATCAGGGGGTAGACGAGCCGTACGTGAAAGTGCTGGAAGATATATATTATGGCTGCACAGCAACCATAGTTCTGCATAACGAAAGTAACAAAATTCCAACAAAGAAAGGTGTTAGGCAAGGAGACACGATCTCCCCAATAGTATTCACAGCTTGCTTAGAGGAAGTATTCAGAGACTTGGAATGGGAGCAGTTAGGGATAAGGGTAGATGGAGAATGCCTCAGTAATCTGCGATTTGCTGACAACATTGCCTTCCTTGCTAAGTAACTCGGGGGATGAACTGCAAATAACGATTGAT
This sequence comes from Amblyomma maculatum, assembly GCF_055883805.1. NCBI lineage: Eukaryota > Metazoa > Arthropoda > Arachnida > Ixodida > Ixodidae > Amblyomma > Amblyomma maculatum. Next base: position 173,853,409 of record NC_139349.1, on the reverse strand, counting down.
TACCTAGACAGGGAAAGTACAAAGGTAGGCTTAAAAATCAATATGCAGAAGACTAAGGTAGTGTTCAACAGCCTCGGGAAGGAACAGCAATTTACGTTAGGTAGCGAAGCATTGGAAGTAGTAGGCGAATATGTCTACTTAGGACAGGTAGTAACCGCAGATTCGGACCATGTAAAGGAAATAACACGACGAATAAGATTGGGATGGAGCGCATTTGGCTAGCATTCGCAGATTATGACTAGCAGCTAACCGGTATCGCTCAAGAGGAAAGTATGCAACAGTTGCATCTTTCCTGTACTCAGCTATGGGGCTGGAACGTGGAGGCTAAACAAGAGGGTTCTACTTAGGTTGAGGACAACTCAGAGGGCTATGGAAGGAAAATTGGTAGGGTAAGAGATAGGAAGCGTACAGAGTGGGTCAGAGAGAACTCAAGTCACCGACATTCTAGTATAAATTAAAAAGAAGAAATGGGCATGGGCAGGACATGTAGTGCGAAGAGAGGATAACCGATGGTCGCTTAGGGTAACAAACTGGATTCCGAGGGAAGGAAAGCGTAGCAGGGGGCGGCAGAAAGTTAGGTGGGCGGATGATGTTAAGAAGTGCGCAGGGGTCAAGTGGAAGCAGCTAGCACAGAACCGCGTTAATTGGAGAAATATGGGAGAGGCCTTCGCCCTGCAGTGGGTATACTCAGGCTGATGATGATGTCATCTGTCATGACCAGATGTGACTTCATGATGACGGAACATTCAGTGATGGCTGAGGACGTGACCAGGTGGTGCCATATTCTCGGTGTACAAAAATTCAATAAATAAAATGATGGTATAGTTGACCAATCTAAAACAATAATTAAGATATAGGGAGAAAAATGAGCATGATATCAACTGCTACCACCCCGTTTCAAAGGGGACGCTCCTATATTCCATACATCCATCCCTCGTGCAATCTCGCGAAGTGGGGCACTGCTCGCGTATGGACACAGCGGCGAGTCATGAGCCATTACAGGCGTTCGTCTTAAAACACTACACGCGCGAAGGCATACCATTGCAACGATGAAGTGTCGCCTCTCGAGAATCACTGGATGCGATTTGGCCCGCTTATTGGGAGATGATACGATAACAATTTGAAGTGGTTTTAGCATAACGCGGTCCACCGCGCGTTTACCGTGGACCGCTTCCCCGATGAGCATATATATAGACGCTAATGGCGAAATCTTGAAAGTGAAAATATCTGCAGGAAAGGCGAATTGTGCACCGGAATGTGCGGTATATATATTTGCGCCATACATTTGCTTTTGGGTGCTCCAAAGTAAGTTCAGCCATTCACTGGCTGCTGGAAGCCACGGATGGTGGCAATTTTTTTTCTGTAAATTTTTGCTCGTATTTTGCTGCACCCCAATGACATGCCATCTGAACAGCGTTCCCACCCAGTATTGGAGTCTGCTGGCAATACACTGGTATGCGGCCGAGCCAACGTGTGCCCAATATTGGGCGGAATGTTTGCGCTGCCTGGACAGCCACATGACTGGGTTGTGCGTGCTTATCTGCCGGAAGGTGGTGCAACTGGAGAAACGAGTCTCGTGAGTCGTGACGCGCTTGGTGGCGTAAGGAAGGCGAGATGGGGCGGTACATCGAAAGTTGTCCTTTTGTTGTTGGTCCTCCCGCGCGAGATTCTTCGCCCTCGGAGCGGCCCGAAAATATGTTGACTGCTTACTCTCCTCCATTTATTATCTTGAGGCGCTACGCAGCAGCCTTGACATTTGTATCGGCGCGCACAGCTGCGTTGTGGCGTGACGCCCGAGCGCCTCTTGTAGACGCGTTATGCCAGCAGCATCTCCACCCTCTCCTTGCGCAGGGAACGAGCTGTACCTACGCCCCCATTCATCTGCTTCTCGTCGTCCGGATATGTGTACAGCCTCCAGTCCGGGCTACTTCGCTCTGCCGTACCTGCCTCGTTGAATTTCCGTCCGGTTCCCGTGTCTTGTAGTGCCCCCTGATAACGAGGACCACTCCTCCGCATGTACATAACGCGCTAGGGCGTTCCGGAATGTCGTGCATGGGTTGCCGCGATTGGATTTTTTGAAAGATTGAGCAGCTCTCGCTGGAATTTACGTACATGTCTGCTGTTGGAGAGAAATTCAGAAGTGCCGGACGTGAAGCGTTGTAGTCTTGTGGCTGAGCACGCGGTGCAGTAACTTGGTTCTTCAGGCTTGCTTTGCCCCCTCTATGCCTGTTATTTCTTAGCGATGATCTCCGAATGTGTCCGTTTATTTTCTTCGCATAATTTCCCCTCACTGCTCTAACACCGATCCCCCTATTGAAATGACATTGACAGGCGCGAACGATCTTGGCGCGAAATCTGGCAGGGATTATTACGTCACGTGACGGCTTTCTTGCACTTCTTTCGGACATCGTTAAGGCTCGGGTGCGTCTGATGCCCGCGCTGAAGGAAGCCTATGCGCCTGAGTTACAGGAGCGAAAACATCGTGCTGATAGCTCCCCTATTCATATTATGACCTCTGAAGCCGTTTAAAGGGCCACCTACATCGAGCGAACTTTCCCTGCGAACTTCATGTGGCGCGGCGGAACGCCGACGCACCGTCGCCGTGCCGTACCACATGCAGCGAAAAACTGGCGGCTGGCGTCGGCGCCCGAGTGAGAAAACGCACGAGCTGGTTCGCTTCATCAACGCACTTTTCACACTAAGTGACATTTCAAGAGCAACACATAAAATAGGCAGCGTCTCAAATGGCGCCCGACAGCGCTTTTATATAGCCTCCGAGTACGTCCGACGCCGCAGCAACACCGTACTGCAGGCGCGTCTCTCTGAGCAAGGTTTGAGCGTGTGTTGCTGAGCGGAACGTCGAAAAAGGTCCCGCTTCAGCATATCATCAGAGTAGGCAAAATCGCAACGCTTACAGCACCTCATGGCGCGACCTTACCAAAGCTGTGCCGCCCGCTAGCGCGGTGGACGGCAGTACCCTAACCGTGCGCTGCTCCCTAGTCGTCGCTAGGCCTATTTTGTTCCGCATCGATGGTACATGAAACGACGCTATGAAATTCTTTCTTGCTATACTAAATGGTCTACTCGTAGAACGGCCTAACTCTCAATCCAATTTTCAAATAAAAGCAAAATGCAAGCGGACCAAGGAGCAGCCGTGCCGCAGCGGCGGCAGCTGGTTGTGAGCAGAAACTTGCTTGCATCGCAGCTGTCGCTTCTATACCAGCCACCCGGTACGGCTCAGCGATCCTCAAGAATAATTCAGTATTGACATTCGGCTTATTATTTATGAGAACAACAAAATTTAGCACACTTTTCTGAGTTTTTCGTATCGTCGGCGCGCACGACTCGAGCTGCAGCCGACGCAGAGCGGCAGCAAGTGTTGCCATCGCACGGTGGTCACAAGCAGTAGCGGCTGTGCCGCCGGCGAAAATATCTGGCCCGGCTTGATCGGCGGTGAATGGCTGCCGGGCGGCAGTTCACAAGGTTTGCCGCGGGAAAATCGCTCCATGTGGGTCGACCTTTAAAACCGGAATACATGCGGCGTTTATTTATTATTTTTTTTTTTTCACGATTTTCGCGCGTCAAAAACTGCCGCGCCGACGCGACGCCCAGCTCGAGATACATGAAACGATGAAGCGGCGCGAGCACCGCCGCGGATGACTCGATGCGAAAGCAAATACATCAGCAAGCGGAAATAACCGCAGAGCGAGTCCCTTGTGTTAAAATCGCGAAAGGGCTCATTCCAATGCTACTTTGCTAAAAGTAGAAAGCGTACATAGGTCGCGCAAGGATTGGGCTCGCTCGAATGAACAAAGAAACCTCGGAATGCCCGCAAGGATACCAGCGGCACGGTTCTTTTTTTATATATATAAATTTTGCTTCAGGGAGAAAACAAATACATTACGATCCGAGAGTAGGTCGTATACTCACAAAAAAGCGACATTCCGTGCTTTTAGGCGTTTATTTTCACGATAATCACATTTCTGCGGCCAAACTGCCGCACACCTCGTCGGCCATGGCGGCCATGTTGACAGCGGCCGCTCAAACCGGAAAGGCCAGTTTTCCGCGCTCCTATTGGCTCGCGTCTGCAGCAGCTTCCGGTTCGAGCAGACGCCGCGCCGCCCGCGCGTCAAATATCTGGTAGGGTCCGATTGGCGGCGGCGCACGTTTTTTCCGACGCCGGGCGTCGAGTGCGCGCCGTCGTGCGTAAAACGCCGGCTTGACGCGGCAAAAACGCTCCATGTATTCCGGCCTTTATCCGTGCACTTCCGCTGAGAGGAGTTCCATGCCTGCAATTTTCCTGATGTGGGTAGAAATTTTCTTCATGCCTTTTTAAGACGAAGGCCTTCATTACTTAATTACCCCGTGCGTGGCGTGTACAGAAAGTGTGACCACTTCCGTTACGGTGCGGTTCAGGTGTCCACGGTAAAGTGTGACAACGTGTTCTCCTCCGGTACGGTGCGCCGACAATCAACGGGTGCTAAAATGCAGTTCATGCTGAAAACTATGCTTGTAGGCGGTATTTTTCATCTTTAATTGTCCCGTCGTCACCTTAGCTCAGCTACTGAGTAGGGCAACCCGGGTTCGCACCCAGCTGCGTTTCGGTGAAGGCAAGGTGCTCGTTTGAGTGCGACGTAAGTGCACGTTAACGATCCCCATGTGTTCGAAACTTCTTGGAGGCCATGACGTGACTGACAGCGTTAGTCGCTTTTGAACCTTCAACACCATAAACCATGATCATATGCAAACCATCAGCCCTCTGCCAGTATTGCGGAGTCATACATAGTGATTATGATGATGACTGGTGTGTGTGTGTGTGTGTGTGTGTGTGTGTGTGTGTGTGTGTGTGTGTGTGTGTGTGTGTGTGTGTGTGTGTGTGTGTGTGTGTGTGTGTGTGTGTGTGTGTGTGTGTGTGTGTGTGTGTGTGTGTGTGTGTGTGTGTGTGTGTGTGTGTGTGTGTGTGTGTGTGTGTGTGTGTGTGTGTGTGAGAGAGAGAGAGAGAGAGAGAGAGAGAGAGAGAGAGAGAGAGAGAGAGAGAGAGAGAGAGAGAGAGAGAGAGCCTGAGAGACCCTGGGCTCCTCACGCATCGTCGAACAGTGGTGGTGAGCGTGGTAGTTAAACAGCAGAAGGTTATTTCTGCCCTCGCATCTTTTTCCACTGTTTTCTTTTGCTATGCTTTTTTTCTGTGTGTTTTCTGTGTTTTCTCTTGCTTCCGTGGAAGTAGGCGACGTTCGCTGTCCCATTATGCGCGGCCGATGCGACGCGTGCAGCCTAAGCGGTTCTACCCGCGCAGCCGTTTGTCCCGCCGATGGGGAAGGATGCGCGCGAGACGTAGCGTAAACTGGCGTGAACAGCTACTGAAGCGGAGGGTGTCGCTTGTGTAACTGTGCGCCGCCGCAGAGGCGCTTTGTTGTCGCAGCAGCTCAGCTCCCTTCGCAGTTTCCTTTCCCAAGCTTCGCGCAGTTGGGTCACTGTTAACAGTCTTGCGTTACTGCAGGAGCAGTGACGTAGCCATATTTCGAGCGCAGTAGCAGGCTGGGTTGCTTTCCGCCAGCGCCGGCTGGGCCCGCGTGTTGTTTCTAAACAGGCAGGCTTTCCTCCTGCACTAAGTGCTAGGCGCATTCTTCCGCAGTCACAGAACGCAGACACCAAGAACATGTCAACGCTTCGTTCATAGGTGGCACAGCCGAACACATTCATTGCGGCCGCCCGATACAAAGGGAAGATTCCCATCACTATCACCATCACCATCATCGCAGTGCGCTGATTCCGATTTCGTTTCTGAAGTGACCTAGCCTGCGCGAAAATGACATTCGACATAGCATTACGTCACGAGCAGTATAGTTTCTGCTTTAGTGTCATCGATGTTGCCACGGGTGTGTCCGGAGGCCGACGCTGGCGAACAAATGACGGTCGTTCACACCTTCCAGGATTCGTTGCGCGAAAAACGTGCAGGTCCCTCATAAATCGTAACTGCTCGTATCCATTGGCTTCTCTTGGGCCGTGGACGAGCGACAGATTGAAGGAGAAAACAAAATGGGGTGTTCCGAAACTCGGTTCTCGTAAAGTACGCTCCCTCGGTGGTCTTCTTCTGCGCCTATATATATGCTGCTTGCTTGAACGTGCTTAGCCTGCTTTGTATTCATCCGGAATCGTTTGCTGGCTTCTCGGTGTTCATATAATCTGCGAGTGTCATCAGCGATGTCTTCGCGTGCAGTGATTAACATGCTGTTATCGGAAGCTGGTCGCGAATACACATCATACTTTGTCTTGGCCCACGGCTGTGCGTAGTGCAAGACGTTATATTTTGACAGTGCTGCATATCATCATCATCATCATCCACCGGACTATACCCACTGCAGGGCGAAGGCCTTTCCCACATTCCTCCAATTAACCCGGTCCTGTGCTAGCTGCATCCACTCGACCCCTGCGAACTTCTTAACTTCATCCGCCCACCTAACTTTCTGCCGCCCCCTGCTGCGCTTTCCTTCCCTTGGAATCCATTTTGTTGCCCATTGCGACCATCGGTTATCATCTCTTCGCACTACTACATGCCCATGCCCATTTCTTCTTCTTGATTTCCACAAGGATGTCATTAATTAACTGGAGTTTTTTCTCTGACCCTTTCTGCACTCTTCCTATTTCTTAACGTTGTGTGGTTAACGTGCTGTACATATGTTGGCATTAAGGGCTGTTCGTCTCCGACTCGCTCCCGTGGCGTCTGCCAACGGCGTAGGTATAACTACACGTGTTCAAACTCGGCCGTTTGTCCGTTCGCTGCGTGTTATTCGTGGGGGTGGAGCTGGGCCCCCTTGAGTTCTCCCGGATGTTTGGCCCAAATGGCGCACAGCGGGCTGCCGTTTATTATCGCGCTCCGAGACTTCTTCCGGCCGAGCTCTCCGACAGCCCAGTGGCCGTCAGCACGATCGCTGCGCAGGAAGCAAATATTGGTTATTGCCACCATGCTTTCTTTTTTAATGCGATCGCGTTGAAAGGAAATCCGGCGTCGGTGTTGGAAGATGGCATATTGCAAGGGACTGGTTGTCTTGTTTGGTGTCGCGATGGAGTGGCCCAGTGTAGCTCCTTCGAGAGTGGTAATCAAATGCACCCCTGTGCCATGCATGCAGATGCGTAGGCTTGGTTGAAGAATGCATTTGTTTACAGTTGTGGTTTGTCACCTAATGTGGCAGCTCTACGACTATATGCTAACGAGAATCTGGAGACACGCATTAAGGGACGTCTCATTGAGCGGGTATCAAAGTGCTTTTGCCTTGGAATGCAGAAGGGAGTCATTAACTGTGGCTGCAGCTACAATCTCAAAGGCGTAGTTTAAATTTCGTCCCAAATTTGTTATTGTTATCGCGACTCAGTTGCAAATGCCCCCCTCTCCCCGAGTAGCGCGGACATAAGGTTGCTTCCCAAAATGAGATTCGATTGCTGTTGTCAATTGAGCAGCTATTGGCCTTGAGTTAGTTTGGTTGTACGTGCCGCCACGCTTTCATTCGCAAGCGAGCGAGTGGTTTGCAGTCTCGCTGCAAGTCACGCGCGGGGCATGTAATAGGCGTGCCCGACGGCCGACGTCAGCCGCCACACAGCGCGCGGCGGCGAGGGGTAATTGTGGGAGCGAGGAAAAACCCCGAGCTCAAGCCCGGGTCCCGGCCGTTTCGCCAGGGCCGCTGCTTGCGCCATCGGCAGCCTGACTGGGCTTCATCCCCGCGTCCCTGACAGTATCGACGCGGAGCCCGGGCTTCTGCTGCTGCAGTTTCTTTTTCAAGGGCGCCACGTGGCTCGTCCGAGCGGAGAAGCGGTTGTTGCGATGGGGGACTTTTCCGCCCTCACGCGCTGTCCACGCTGGTTGTGTCCGTCTGACGAAGCGGTGGTTATCGCAGCGACCCCGCTGAATGTGCTCATGCGCGTTCTTCACCGCGGAGATCGCCCAATCGAAAGATTTCGTGTTACAATCGCTTTGGTCATTTTTGGGCGCTATTGCGACAAATAAAAACAATGCAATGCTTGCAGATAAATAGTCTTTAAAGCGCAAAATTTCTACATTTAATAAGTAACTTATAGGCGGTGTGCCGCAATTCGCTGTGCCACTTAACGACTTTTTTTATTGGTTGTTGCATGGGCGTTCCGTTACACCCACACGTCTGGTAGCTACACCACGGACTTTCAGCAGTGGAAGTAAGGACGTCGCTTATTTTTCCTTGACTTTCTCCAAAGCGCCTTTGACGCGCAGTGACAGCTTCTTGGCCTCGCTAAATATGGGATCACTTGGCAGCGCCAGACGCTGTTGAGTGCCCGTTTCTGTTCGCGTTACCTGGAGTTTCTGCCTTTTGAGCCCCACTGACGACGTCTGAGTAGCCTAACCGAAATTCCAGAATATATCTTGTCAAGTGTCGGGTTATGCCGTAGGGCCTCTCAGCCGCCTGCGCGACGAACTCTACGACCTCTGATTACTGTTCGTTCCCACGCGCTACACTGGCTGCCCGTGTTACCGCGTGCTCTTCGCCATACGTGTTGTTCACCAGGCGCGGTGCTGGCCCACATTTGTCGCTTCGTTGTGTACAGGGCCGCAGGCACGACCTGGACGCCAGTGTGCGCTGAGAGCGCGGGCCGTTCCGCCTTTTGCGCCCCGAACACGACGCAGGGAACGGGCGCAGATATCGTCTGGCTGCCGCTACTTGACCCACTTTGCCGAATTATCCTCTTGAAGGCGATGATCGTCGGCACCGTTCCTCGCCGCTGCTGTCATTTCTCCCCTCCGCGTTTGTTGAATTCGATTAGCGCGAAGGGTAGGCTCGCGCACGTGAGGGCAGCAGGGTGAACTACATATTGGGGCAGGCGGATGGCAGCCGTTTCCAGGTAGCGGCCAGAAATCAATCGACTCGATAGCGCCTCGGCGGCGGAGGAAGGGAGGGAGGATGTAGAGGAGGAGGAGCGCGTGTCCTTCCGGCGTTGGCGATGACGCGGTCGCGGCGACCTTGCAGCGTCGCTGGAGATCAAGGCTGCGCGTCCAAGGTGAAGCGCGCTGAGGGCGAGGGACGCCCTCCGCCGGCGGCCTCGGCCGCTGACGTCGTTGACGCTGCGCAGTCGTCGGAGGCGCTGCACTGCGTTTCACTCACTCCGTGCTCCTCTGTGCCTCGCGTTTGGCTTCGCTGCCAGGCATCGGTACCGTGTGGCGAGGCTCGGCAACAGCGCTGAAGCCCATTGCGTAAACAGGCGCGGCTAGCGGCCCGTCTCGCCTCCAAATGGCTTGGAAAAGTCAGATTTCGGCACCTCGCGTCCCAGAAGCCGGGCTTGAAAGGCTGGTCCGACCAAACTTCTCTAGAAACCGTGCTTGTGGGTTGCGATGGGGATGCATTGTTTTGTGCTGGTCTATTTTTTTTTTTTCACCCATTTTTTAGCGGATTGTCATGTTTTCTTGTTCTATGAAAAAAGGTGGTAAAGAAGGGGGGGGGGGGGGGGGGGGCGTGAAGGACGCGTGCCATGCTCTCTCGACGTATCGGCGGCGGCCGGGGCAATACTGGCATGAAGCTCCCACGGGCAGTCTCTGATCGATGCCACCGAACTTTGAAGAGAGCGTTCTGTCGAGCACATCGCGGCGTCCCCTGTTCGTTGGCCTCGCTGCACTTCTCTCAATAATTCCGAGCAGGTTATGAACGCAAGGGCGTCGTCGGGGTAGCTGTAGATAAATGTTGACTATTATTCTTCCGCTATTGCACTTTCTCACAACCTGTTGCATTGGTGCGGAGGACCCGAGTACCTCCACAAGTGCGCTGTGCGCCAGCAATGCCGGCAGCGTAGGTCTGAGTTTCGCTCCGCTGCCGAGTGGCGAAGTGTATCGCGCAACTCGGTCACTTTTGCGACATGAATGGTGTGCAAGACCGAAGACGCGTAGTACGGTGCGACAAAGCGCTTCACTTCGGCTTGTACGGTCTCTGCGCACGTGGCCTGCTTTTTACCGACCCTCTTTCGAGCCATAAGCAGTCGGGCTCGTTGCGGAGTTGAAGCTGGCGAGCGGCGGCCAATGTGCTCCTGTAACAAGGAGCCCACCTAGTGATTGTGCCAGAGGCGGCCCCGACTACCTCAAACTTCCTCGTTGCAACACGCCTGAAATAAAGTTTTTTCGAGACAGAGACGGGGGTTCCAGGCAGGCTGTTAGCATATTATTACCACTTAAAAAGGCGCTCGTCTTTGTGTGTATGTGTGTGTGAGAGAGAAAAGGGGTAGATGGTAGAGGGGGAGTACATCATCTTGTATTTGAAGCAGCTGATCCCTTTAGAGTGTGCTGAATTGAATTACTACAGTGTAAAGCCTTTCTCAAAAGTTTAGAGCCCAGGGGGTCTACTTCTGAGCCATGTTTCCAAACTTGCTGAAAACAAGATTTTTCGTCCTACCCTCTCCAATGGCTTCCACGATTGTTAAAGAAGCCATAATACATGGCTTAAAACAAACCCTCTGGGCTCTAAACGAACAAATAGTGCGGGCAGCATACCGGCAGATGGATGCAGGTGAATAATTTCGGGATGTCTGATACGGAAGGGACGACAAAACATAACACTTGTTGCAGTAGTCAGCTTGTGTTGGCTCGCAAGCATGATGAAAGTAGTCTAACGGATCATTCGACGATAATTTTTCGTTTCTACGAATCTCGGCAATACTAATGAAAGCAGTCGTTTATTCATGACGATAAAGCAGTAATTTATTCATGACGAAACTAAACACTTCGCTAAGTGTTGCGTCCAACATGCGCGTGCTGCTTGAAATTTTGCAGCCACTATCAGGAGCACATAGAAAAAAAAATACAACGGAGTGGAAGCAAACATCGTAGATTCACATAAGCATTCACACGAGGTTTTCAGTCAAAAAGGAAAGAAAACGTATGCGTATTGCTGTGCGCAGTGTATGTTCCTGGCGATTATTTATGGTGTTTCCTGCCGCTGGTCGAACGCATCGCCTGTAGACATACGTGCCCCCTAAAATTATCCCCCTAGCTGTACTGCAGACCAGCTCTTGCAACGAGTTCGAACCCTGGGTGGGTCGGTGGCATGCATTGCCGTGTACGCTGAATTTTGCGGCATGTGGAAAGTGCGGTACGTTCTTCCCAAGGGTGGGTGCCTCTGTATTGAATTCAGCCTACAATGGAAAACGGGAAGACGAAACGTCATCGTATAACGGTTGCTCGCTGTGACTATCAAAAGCGTCGTGCGACATGTGTGCAACACGTGCGACCTGATGACGTCATTACGGATCCCCTCATTCGAAGATAAACAAGCGACCTCTAATGCGCGACAAAGAGCAGATCTCTTCGTGCCTTTGTTGTGGTAAAGGAAAACACAGCTGTGGGATTGAAGCGAATCGAGCAGTGCAGTCGAGCTTGACTCAGCCGAGGTCGATGTTTACTGCCTGGAGTGTATGACACATGTGGGCCCCGGTAATAAGGGCACAGAGTGTGTCAGCTTCCCGAGAAGACATATTTGCTGTTGGCGGAGAGATGTCTTACTTTGACCAGCTTTGAGTGTATTATCATAAGGGCAGGCAGTTTCAGTCGAATCCAGTTCACATTATTCCTGCCTCGTTGAAATTTGCAACATCGATACTGCTGTTTGAAGGGGTCCTCGTCCCACTTACTCTGTGCAGCTGAAGAAGCTGCCGTCTAACAACGCTGCTTACAATCAGTTTCGGGGCTCTCTCGAGATATATCCCTGCCTTGACTTCCTTCTTCCTCATCTGGCATTTGACGTGCTTATTAGGCCAAAAGCCTTACTTGCGAGTATCGTCCGTGGGTTGTGGCAACCGAAATTACACCACGTGATTTCCTATCAGAATTGTGACGCAGCGGTTGGTTGTGCTGTGTTCAGGGCGGTGGTATACAACTTCACTTCCAATCTATAGCAAGGAGAGCAGCTTGGGCAAGTTGGTTATCCATTTGTGACACAGCGCCTGTGTCTTATCTCTTTGCTACGCGTTGTTTTGTCACCATCTAGCAAGTAGGAGGCTAGTCTGCGTGGAGTTTCGAACCAGCAAGCAGTGTTGCCATTTTAGAGGATTTCCTGCTAAATTTAGCGTTTGTTTTTTTTTTTTTTTTGTCTTGCCGGGAAAAATTTGCATCTAGCGGGTAGAGGTGTTTTCAGCGGATTACAAATATTTATCTGGCGGGTCCCGTTGTTTTGGTGGATTTCAGGTTTTACAGTGAATTTTTAGTGGATGTTAAGTTCTGTCATTCGTCTCTGCTTAAAATATGCCTGCAGGTTATGTGCGGAGAACTGTGGGGGTGATCTCACACAGCGACAGCAGTCTGGTCGTCCGTGATGTGGTTAATTTCGTTGGCGATGGCGTTATATGATACGCTTCGAGGTATTGATGATCTTCGCAGCTGGTCTGCATGTGGCTGCTCTAGGGTGACAAATAATCCCATCCAATTGACCCGTCCGTAGAACCTGCGAGGCGCCGCGACTCAACGCGGAAGTTGAAAGATAGTGTAGCCAGCTGAACTTCCTGCTGTTACCTAGCAGTGTGATTGGTATCCTTGCAATTGTCATTTCCAAGTGCTTAAAATAAATCTGTAAAATTTTGCATATTGCCGTTTTAAACAATTTATTCCGCATTATCCTTAAGAACGGTAGCCTCGCGGCCTATTTTTGACACTTTTTCTTGCACGAGTATTAACTGCAGGGAAGAACTCTCGTTGAAAGGCACGAACAGCGCTGTCTAGTGCGAACTGCCACGGGTGCTTGCAGTGAATGATGGGCTATATATATATATATGTATATATATACTTTTTCTTCTACTTTGTGTCTAATTATCTTTCCCCTTAACAGATTACATTACTAATTTCTGTGATTATCCAAGTAAACATAAAAAAAAAAAAGACATGAGGTACCATCCGCAACGCTTTCCTTGGCTTCGCCGACTGTTGGCTTCTTTCCTTCACACATATATATATATATATATATATATATATATATATATATATATATATATATATATATATATATATATGGGATACAATTTTCCAGCTTTTCTGCTGGAGGCTGCTAATGGAGCACGCACCAGCAGAGGCTAGCTATTTACGACGGCGGTCGACATTCTGGTTTCGTTTTTTATTAACCTGTTCTGCTGAAGGCTGTGACAAAGGAGGATAAATTTTAGAAGGATGTTTTGTTGGGCTAGTTGATGCAGCATCGCCGCCTCTGTGTGCCTATATAATGTATGTTTCCCTTCAATAAACGATCAGTTGTCAGTGAGCGCTTGTCCGTGTCCTCTTGTATGTGAATGTGTTGTCAGCGCTTCGTCCATTAAAGAAAAAGAAAAAAAGATAAATTTCCATCTATTTATAAGTCTTACAGAGGTTTCACTGCACGTATTTTCACATCTAGCACCGCAGTACATATTAGTGGTAATTTTTGTGGGTTTTTATTTTCTTTCAAAGTATTTAGCGGATTTTTTACGGATTTTGAGACTGCAGTTTTGGCGGAATGCAAGACAACAGAGGTGGCAACACTGCCGGCAACTTATGCCGTTCGTTGCAAGTGCAGGTGTTCCGCCAATGAATGAGACTGACGTCTTTCCTTTACCTAAAACCGAAACAACTATATAATGACGTTTAACACTTTGTCAGACTCTGAAGTGAAACGCAGATTCTTTATTTACTTTTCTTTCTGTTTAGCGTTGTGCCACATGTCGCACGCTGCAGTAAGCCGCATGGACTGTCCCCTTCGCTTCAAATTTAGCACGTTTCGTTGTGAATTTCTGCCCCTTGACCCGATCGTAACGTGGCTCACGCTCTCAATTGCTGCCTCTCTGTTTTCCAGCCCGGGGTCCTGGCATGCGAGCTCTCTTAATCCGCCTGTGCAGAGCCTGCTGACCTTGCTGGGTAGACGGAACAAACGTAAGTGCGTGTGTGCGCACGCCAGCGTGTCGCTTTTCTTTTTTTTTTTTTATCGTCAGTAAGACATTATTTCCTGCGCTGAAGGGGCGCGCCTTTTGCTTAGTCGCGTCTCCCACATGGAAATGTCGCGAGAACAGCGCCGGTCGTCATCACTTCTGCCGGCGAACCACAGCCGATGCTGGCTAACCATAACGTGTGCGCACTTGATCGCATATACCCTTGGGTGGTCACATTGATCAGGAGTGGTCTGGTGTGCCTGCTTCTGTGTGTACTCGCGGTGGAAGAATATAGTGAATTGTAGCAGTTCCAGATCTAGCATTCTTTTTTTTTTTATTTTACACGGGGCTATGCGCACCTAGTTTCATTTGCCGATTTCCCTGTGAATTTGTGGGTCCGAGGTATGCACAGGCAAAAAGGGGAATATCCGATGCGCTTGGTAATTTTGCTGCATTGGTGTCTGAAGTTGTTTCATCGTTCACGGAATCTCGAGGAAAACGAGACTTATTCGAGAGCGCGTATTGTATTCTGCGCTCGGGAAAGTGGGCTCCGAGAGGCATGGTTTAATGTTTCGACCTACCATACACCAAACGCGTGTGTGGACGACGACGCACCGTGCCAGTCCGGCACTCATTGCGCATGCGCAGTCTTTAAGCAGCTTTCGTCTACTCGCTAGACTGCAGCGATCCACGTGTTCCATTTTCATACCCCACCGCACTGCATACGACCTTCGCGACTCGTCCCTGCTCCGGTTTTCATTGCCATGCGCTCTTGGCGTTTTGTTTTGCTCCGTCCGTGGGATGCTGGACACGTGAGCGAATGCTTGGACCGCGCGTACTTCCGTTTGTTGCCGAGTTCTTTCTTCTGCCGCTTCTCCCTCCCCATCCTTTTTTTTCTTTTGTTATCACGTGAGTGCCGAAAGTTTCCCTTCGTTTCTCGCACTGGCTGGTAGATATAACGGGGTGAGTCGGTCGACCTTGACCTTCACCTAGCCGCGCGACGAGCACTTTGCTTTCGGGACGGCGCGGCGCCTCAACGACGCCAAGCGCCGCCCTGCGTGGCGTGTTTGCGGAGAAGCGGGGGAAGACCTTGGCGAGGCGGACTTCGGCGCCAAGTTGTGCGCAGAATAGCGAGGAACTACCGCCAAGTGTGTGACACGAGGCTTCTTTCCCGCCGCTTGGCACGGCCGTCCTCTGCCGATGCTGCGCGAACCTTGGAAGCGGCGCCCGTCGCAAATTGATGGGACGAGAAGACGCCTTGCTGCTACCGCTAGGTGCCTTAATTGTACTCGACACGCTTGTCGGTGGATTGACCAAGCAAGCGTTAAAAGACGACGGGCTGGTGCGCATACATTCCGAAGTTTATTTGACCACAAACGAAGTACAAAGTTTCATGTGAGGTATGGTCGGGAAGGCGTTTCAAAGAAGCCCGCAATTGAATTTTAATATTATAGGTTTTATGATATATATATATATATATATATATATATATATATATATATATATATATATATATATATATCATAAAACCTATAATATTAAAATTCAATTGCGGGCTTCCTTGAAATATATATATATATATTATAAAGTGCTTCTTCCATACAGTTTACGAAATCTTGCCGCGCTCGACTTTAGAACTGCACCACAAGTGGACAAAACTAGTGGAGCAACAGCGCGAAGGGTAATAGCGTTGTACAAAATCCTGCCAGGATTTCGTAAAACGCTATCAGCCGTCGCACTGTGGCTCCGCTAGTTGGCAAGATTTCACCTTTCGTGCTGTAGCTCCGCTAGTTTTGTCCACTTCTGGTGCAGTTCGCAAAATCGTGCACGGCAAGTGTAACGGGGTCAATTAAGATTGGCTACCTTGTGGCTCACGTGTCACGTGACCTGCACCTAAATACTTGTCACTGTTGAAACTCATGATCGACGTTTAAACCGAAAATGCGCCGTTGTCACCTTTTAGGAGTGAGTGGCTGTGGCGCCTAGCATTGCGATCAGTGACCTCCCGCCCCGGGAAAGAAAAGAAATTTTGTCGACGCGCCGTAGTTTACTTGCAAAGTATGCCGTTTATATTTGAGTATTTGCTTTGGAGTTTTGTACTTTTAATGTAGCTTAGCAAGATACGTTTTCATCTAAAGCGAAGTCCTTTTCCATTGAAGCGCGACAACAATCTGTTCTCTGTATCCCTGTAACATTTGCAGGTATTCGCAACAATCGAACCAGTCGGGCTTTTATTCTTTCTTTGACCCATGCACGAGATACTTTTGAAATCGCTTATTGGTAATGTAGTGTAGCCATACTTCGGGGTGCATGATTAAGTCCTTATGGACGTTATCGCAGAAGTACACGATTAACGTAGCGGCGCTTAACCGAGCCCCATTGACCGTGCACAAAAAGCGCACTTCTGCGCGTCCTGCCCGCAGTGCTACCTGCACGGTTTTGCTTAGACAGCACGTGAGGCTCTGGATGTGTGTACGATGTGCGACCAACCGAACCGTGCCTGTCAGCGTGCCAATCAGTGTCACCTTCTCTCAGCGGTACACAGTGGCCGCTCGGAGAGTAGTACTTTCCTTTTCGCGAGCACGCAGACAGCCATCAGGTTTGTGGGTCACGAGGAAAAGCTGCCACGGCCGCCTCGGTCCGAGCCGTTTCCCTTGTTCGGCCCCGAGCGCGGATCGGGATTGCCGGAAATGCGCCTCTTGTGCGCAGTACTCGAATGAGATTTAATCGAACCCCTCCGCGCGAAGAGTGCTTGTCGAAGGTGGCTTTCCCCGTTTGTACGGCCCCGCTGAGCGTGCCAACGTTGTTCTTTAGAACCGTTGGCTGTTGCAGAGAGCTTCTTGATTCTCGCTGCTCCGGTTCGGCCTGGTTTTGATTGGATTCACGGAAGGTGGCTAGTATGAGTGTGTTGGCCCGTTTTAATTGAGTCGGTCCGGTAAACTAACTCGGCGAGAACTCTTCGCCAACTAGGAAACACGCGGCGCTGCAACTTCTCGAGGGCATTTTGTTGTCCCCCTGTCCGCGCTTTCCGCGTGCGACTCGGGGTAGAGTTCATATACAGTCACTCAAGCTCGTGGGGAATGAGCGCCAGCTCCTGGCTTGGCACCAAATAGTCAGGCATTCACGTCGTCGTTATGGTTCGAAGTGAAGGGATTAGCGAGCGACTCATCACTTCCGCGTCGACCTGGAAGGTGTCGCGATATACATAGCGTAAGCACGCCGGTTTGCTCAAGGAATGCCTATATCTAGGAGCTACTTCTAGGAGCACCATCCCGTAAACCTGAGGCAGAACTACGGGGCAAAGTGCCAAGAAGTACGGGCACACAATGCGGAGACGAATGCACCGACTTCGGCCGTTTTCCCCGTAGGTACTTTTCCCAGCATAGTCATCGCGCTGTCAATGCAGCGGGTTTCCCCTGCCTACTTGCGTGCAGTGAGGGGAAGCTGACACCTCAACCTGAACGGTGTAGGTCGCATTGCTGGACGGATTGTGACTTGTCGGACGGCTGCTGTCAGGGTCGTTCTGCGCTAGCGGCTTTGCTGACGCGCACCGGTAGGCGGATGGGAAGAGTCGGCTTCTGTCTCGGCCATTTTCCAGCCGAGGGAATGCTTTCGACTGTTTTGCCTTCCTGGGTGGCGCTGTGCAGGTCACTTTACTGTGCGCGTGCTGCCTTTTTCGGTGCCTGCTGGCTGACGCCGATTGCTCCTAGCTAGCTGACTCTCTCACGCGTGCGATGTGTGTGAGCGTGTCCGAAACTTGCATTTCACCATTGCCGAATGATGTAGCGCAGGCTGCGTACTTCCTGCCCAAAGCAGCGCATTGGCCCAGTGTTGAGAGTGACGCTCGAGTAGACGCTGTTCCCGTCTACTCGCTTCATCTGTTGCGCTGTGTGTTCAAGAAACGTTGCACCAACTTTCCCTTTCATTCCCAATGCACTGCAATATAGGGACGGAGTTTTTTTTTAGCGACAGCTTAATAATACAGCTCGTTCGCCCGAAAAGCCGTCGTTGTAGTCGTCGGCACCGCAAAGAATCGAGGGCTGCGTAAAAAAGAATTGTATCATGGTGCAAGTAATAGATTGACTGGTGTGTGATAGACGATGACGAGATTATGAAATCATTCTAATTTGATTGATGAATTATCATTGTATTCAATGCAGTTGATTAATTAGAGATATGAAAAATTGGAAAAAGGGGGATCAAATGTGTCAAAATCTTTAGTATGGAAACCCAATGATTGCTGATGCAAAGTATCTGCTTATGAAAAATGAAATATAAAAAGTTAAAAAAAACCATCGTGTGTGTGTGTGAGATCGAGAAACGCTTTTGCGTCATACCCTTAACGGTGGTCCCCTGACGTTGCATCGAACGCAATCAGCACGTTCCGCTGAAAGCGCGCGGGACGCATCAAATGTCAAGCAGGGGCGTCCGAGCTTACCGGTGATGTAATCGCCCGGCAGGCTGTAAGAGAAAAAATACATATAAAAACTGAGGACACATGGTCCTTTTGTGTGAAACAACTATCGCATCATGCCCTTTACAGTGGAGCTTAAGTGTCCCCCTTAATTTTTTGCCGTTGATGCCATGGATGGGCTTCCCGCAGACAAACCAGGCTGGCAAGATGTTTAACGCGATCTACCACTGCGCGCAGAAAATATTTTCTCGTTCGCGTTGTGCGCCGGTGGTGGCAAAACTACGTCACCGTAGAGAAGTCAGTGTATGTGTGACCATGTCGCAAGAGTGGATGCGTCCGTTGTGTGTCCTGCGCGTACTCTTCGCCGCCGATTTCCATGCTCTGCAACATCGAAAAACAGTTTTGCCGTTCCCCGCTGGCCAAAGTGTGGACTTCACGTTTCAAATATTTCGCTGTTTGATTTTTGGAAAGTCAAAGTGGCAATAAAGAAATAAAGCCGCGGTGGCTCAATGGTAAGACGATCGACTAATGTATCCGAGTACCCGGGTTCGATCCCGACCGCCGGCGACTGCGTTTCAATGGAGACGAAACGGAGAGGCGCCTGTGTGCCTCTCGGCACACTTTAAAGAACCCTAGGTGGTCGAAATTTCCGGAGTCCTCCACTACGGCGTCTATCATAGCCTGGGTCGCTTTGGGACGTGAAACCTTCACAAACCAACCAGCGCTTTCCGGCTGCGATATTGAATTTTATCTCCGCTGGAAGCTGCCCCATAGAATATGACCATATTGCTTTTGCGTCGAACCTGTATACAGGCCTCGCCGGTTGAAACTGTCTGGCGAGTGTTCCATTTTTTTTTTCCATCGACAGAGAGTGGTGTCAAGGTACCTTTTTTAACGCGATAGCGTTAAGGGAAGGGCCCCGTGTCGCAGAAAAGTCGGTGTCGTCGTCGGCGGCCGCCGTCCCGCGTCGTCCGGCGTTGGCCGTGAGCGGAAAATCCAGAAGCATTAATAAATAAAAACGAGTAGGAAAAATCGCCTACCTGAGGAATCAAACGTGGGTCTCCGGTGTGCGAGAAAAGCACGCTAACCACTCCGCCACGCCAGCTAGATGGTTTGAAATGGACAAAGGCGCGTCTGTTGATTGCGGTGTTTTCTCAGAAATGTCCCTTAGAGAAGTTGGTTGGTTTGTAGGGTTTAACGTCCCAAAGCGACTCAGGCTATGAGAGACGCCGTAGTGGAGGACTCCGGAAATTTCGACCACCTGGGGTTCTTTAACGTGCACTAACAACAGCACACGGGCGCCTTGCTTTTCGCCCCCATCGAAAAGTGGCCGCCGAGGCCGGGATTCGATCCCGCGTCCTTGGGAACAGTAGTCGAGCGCCGTGACCACTGCGCCACTCCGGCGGGGTCCTTAGACAAGTGTATTGTGGCGTATAATAATAATTATGAGCACGTAAATTACAGAATTACAGAACACGCAGTTAAGCGAGTGGCAAATTACTTTTCCGCTGTACTTCCTCTTCGCTTGGCGTGCACGTAGCGCCATCATGCGTGTGGCGCACGGAATAAGATAACAGGGCATGGCCTCCGAGATCTTCATCGCGCCGGCTCAGACAGGCAACGATGTTGCCGACTAACTACGACTGCAACTTGAGGCCCGCGCGTTTCGGCAAGGTGGCTGGCAGCGTTTCTACTGCTTCTACGTCCCGGGAGGATTAATAAATAAAAAGGAGTATGGTCTTGGTCTTTCAGTGCTGCGACTATGAGAGCAATGACTTAAAGGTGAGGCGCCGTGTCTCACAGTGTCAATGAACTAATGAACCGCGCACTCACCAAAGTGAGAGAGGAAGTAAAGGGAGGAAGGAAGGGAAGAGGATTTAGCGCTGCACTTCGTTCACTGGCGCGGCAGACGTGTACATTGTAATGACCTAATTCGGCGCCTTTGCTTCCTCATGCTCATTGTTGGGGGCACCAAAGTTTCGGGATTCAGTTTGTCGCGCTGGGCGTCCGGGTGCCGCCGTGGAAACGTGTGGCAGCCGCTGCGTTCTGCGTGAGCAGAGTGGTACGGTAGTCTTGTGGGTGTTTTCTCCCGAACGTGCGTTCAGCCGATGAGGCAGGAGGAGAGGGCGATGGCAGGCTGTGACTAGCGAATAACCAGCCGATGATGGGCAACATTCGCGGACGTCATGTATCGCCGTCGTGGGCCCAGCCAGGCTTGAAGGCCATCCCGCCGTCTCGAAGGCACCCGCGCAGTGAGGTGACGTACTGGGTTCGCGTTCCGGGCCGCTCGCCACGCGACAGCTGGTCGCTCGCAGTCTCTGCCTTATCGCTGTTTGCGGATGCGGGGCGCGCCTGTTGGGGGCGACGAACCTGCGGTGCGGGCGACGCTCCGGAGTTGCGAGGGGAGGGGTGTTAGTACAAGCGTGTTGTCGGGCGCAGAGTGAAACGCAATAGCAGAGGTGGCCTCTCGGCCGTGGTACACCGCACTCGTATATTACTCCCCCCACTGTAGAAGCGGGTACAGCTGCCGCGCTGCTGTTCTCCTGGGACACGATGCAGCTGCGTTCATTCTCCGTTTGCCCACGACAGGCTTGGCCGCGAGTCTCGAGGATTGCGATCTTTTCTGCGTCATGTTCGAGTTGTGTGCACAGTGAACAGGGGGGCCTGGTCGCAGCGGAGGCATATACTGGTGCTGCCGTACACCCGTCAACACGGGTACGCGTACCTTCTGCGCGCATTGCGTGATATATATATATATTTGTGCGGTACTGCATGTTCGTGTGTGTTGGCCCCGTTCTCGAGAAAATCCGACGTGTCAGCGAGCGAAAACATTAGTTGTGATTCAGCTCATGTTAATCGAGGCTACCGAAAGCTAGGGAGCTATGGTTACGCTTGGAATCGGCGGTGGCTTAGCTCAGCTGGGCCAGGATATACGTAGCGGAAGCATGTGTGCTTGACGCTGGGCTGCCAACTCCAATCCAATATAATGCCATCCAGTCCAGTCTAATATAATCCGGTCCAAATCAATCCAGTGTAATCCTATCCAGTCCAGTCGAGTACAGTCCGTTCCAGTCAAATTCAATCCAAACCTGTCCAATTTCTTCAAATCCAATCCAGTCCAGTTAATTCAAATTCAATCCAGTCCAGTTAATTCAAATTCAATCCAGTCCAGTTAATTCAAATTCAATTCAGTCCAATTCATTCAAATGCAAACCAGGCCAATTCATTGAATCCAGTCCAGTGCATTCAAATCCAGCCCAATTCAATCCAGTCCAATCCAGTCTAATGTATTTCAGTCAAGTGTATTTCAAGGCTAGAACGCGTGTGGAAATGTTACACCGGAGGCAGTGTATGGCTTCTCGCCTACCGTCCCCGTTCTGCGCGCGCATTTGTGCCGCTGAGTGCATGAAAGAAAAAAAAAAAAAGTGGCCGGGGGAAGGCTGCGGTCGGTCTGCTCTGGTGGCTGCGGCTATTCGTCGCGGAAGCGGCGTGTGACGGAAGCCACCGGTGACCCGGCGGCCCGACCTGCCCCGCTGGCCGGAGGCCGTCCAGAGGTCTTCCGGTGCGCCGGCGAACCCTGTGCCGTTTGCGGCTGTAGTAACGCCCCCTCGACGGTCACAAGGGTGATCGAGGGCCGCTCGCGTTTCTGCACATGCAGCCCATCGCATCAGCGTTGGCCGAGATAAGGGGAAACGAGCTGGACGGCTGTGCGTATTGCTTATGAGGGGTGGAGCGAGAAACGCTTGTACACATTTAGGGCACTGGTTCACTTGGGCGCTGCACTGATATACGCTGGTCAGATAACAGGAGGCCCCGTGTTCAGGCATGGTCGTGTCTGTACGTCAGTCTAAGTATTTCTCTTCATCGTCAGTCGGCCTGTACCCACTGCAGGGCAAAGGCCTCCTCCTAACCCTGTCCTATGCCAGCTGGATCCACTGGAATTTCTCAATTTCATCCGCCCACCCAAATAAATATAATATTATGAATAAAAGTGGGGAGAAAGTGGACTGTATGCAGAGATGTAGAGAAGGCGCACAGGCTTCCGAGCGGGCAAGCGTTGTGCATGCCGCCCGGGAAGTAGCTGCGGATAGCTTTGGGCGTGTCTAGGGAGCGCGACGGGTTCTGCTCCGAGGTCGCCACACGCGCAACGCCTGCAGGATGCAGACGTCGCGGTATCGTCGCGCAAGCTGTTTCGTGTCGCTGGCGCAGCAGGACTTCGCTCGCATCTTCTGTTGCGCGGATTGCGTGTTCGGGTCGCGGCATCCGGCGCGTGCGCGACTAGCACCGGCAGACACGAAAGGCCAAGGACGCGGCGCCGGGGACTTTCACTTCTCGCCCCGCATGTGTGCATTCCACGCGCACGAAACGAGGAAGCGGTGTTGGTGGACAGGCGAACCGGGACAAGGTTTCTCCAGCAGCAGCTGTGTTGTTCTAGCCCCGTTCCTCACGTATGTTCCGCCGCAGCCGCTGGGGACACTGGTGCGCCTGGCGCCCCGAGGCCTCGTTCCCGTTTTGGGGCTTCCTGCTCTTGTGGGCGGTCGTCAACCGCCGCTTCCTCGTTTGCGCGCGCTGACGCCCGTGTCCCTTGGGGCTCGCTGTTGATCGGTGGCCCTCTCATCCTTCGCGATTGGTTGTGATCTCGGCGGCGGCTGGAGATAGCGGCCTCACTACGTCGTTGGCGATTTGGAAGGAGCTTGTCTCCCGGGCTTCCCCCGGTTCTGCTGTGGCCGATGTTATGGTGTGGCGAGGCGTTCATTGCCAAAACTGTTCTAAAACAGTTTCCGCCGAGGCTTCCGAGAACGTTAAGGGCTGCCCCGACCACCTCGGCGCACTCCCTGGGGACACACATTCACGTTTGCGCACGTTTGGACGATGACGAGCTTTTAGACCAGGTCTCCTGAGCAGATATTGCAGAAGTGACGAGGAATACAGCCAAGGTTTGTCTTCGCTCCGGTCGCTGGCTGGCTCTAAAGGGCACAGCGCAGTGGTTACCAGTATGAAGATGTAATAGCAGGAACAGGGGTGCTATTGTGTCTAGCTCCTTGTCTGCGTGCTTGTTCCTTCAGAAACGCCCGTTCTGCGCGTTGTTGCGGCACTGCATGGGAATGAGGGTTTGAGGAGAGCTGCGTCGCAGCGAGAGTGGGTCACTGTCAAAGCATGCATGTTTCGTGCGCGCTGAAGACGACGCCGCTTGTATAGGGCTGCCCGCTGGAACTTCGGGGCTATCGTGCCTTTCGGGAAGCATAACACTCTTTTGGTTGTCACCGTCAGCATGATGGAGGCGTAGTTCCATCTCCCAATTGTGTTGTTCACTCCTTGCTTGCCTTTCTCGTCCGTCAATCGACGTAGCAATATTTTTTTTTTCTCTCTCGGTTCTCTTCCGGTCGTGATAAATATGCGCAGTGGACGGAACTTAGTACGAGATAACTGCGCTCTGCTGTGCAGCGGCCAGGCGCCAGAATCAGCTCGATCAGTTGTTCCTTTACGAGCAGTAACAGCAGAGTGTCCGCCCGGTGCGGCTTCGGCCAGGTGTCGTGTTCTTGCTTTTGTGTTTCTGGTCAGTTATGTTCCGCCTACCTGTGTTTCGCGATCAGCTTCTCCGCGGACGTCCTCTTTTCAGCAGCCACACGGCGGCCCGAAAGCCTCGGCAGAAAGAGCGAGCGCTCAGCTTTGCTACTAAGTATAGCGTTTGCGGCGTTCAACGCCGGACGAGCGGAGCTGGGAAAGGTGTCGAACCGGCCGATCGGAGGCCACATGCACCTTGGCTGGCAGCAGCGGGTCCCGGGCCAGCGAAAACAAATACGCGGATAGCTGGGGACCCCGCGCTTTGCGCCAGCTTTCCATCTGGGTCAAGGCGATGAGGATTTATGGCTACGGAGAAGCGGAGAGTCGTTTTCTTCCCGTGTCGGCGGCTGCTGCCATGCACGGTCGTAAAGCGCAAGGGCTTCGATCGAAAGTTCGTATTCTCACGTGCGGATCTGCTCCGAGGGGGAGGGCGTGGTCTGTGTTTCATATTCTCGCCTCCGTCTCACTCACATTCTACGCTATGCTTTTCTTCTAGGGATGTACGTAGGCAGCGGGCTTCTCGGTAGTCACACCTTTTCCACGTGAGACATTCTTCCGGCGCGCGAAAAACACACGGACCAAGACAGAAGAGACAATGCGCGTTTTTCGTGCGCTGGAAGAATGTCTAACAATTTTACTAGGAACCAACTAGCCCAGCTTCGTGCGCTCCGTGATGCCTTTTTCATGGTTGCCCGCGGCGAAAATCGCATTCTGAATTGTTTGGCAGATTCGCAGGGCTGGCTGTTTCTTTAAGGCATGCGGTAACATGCGCAAATAAAGTCTCTCCTCCTTTCGCACGCATCGGTGCGCGCTTTGTTGAGCATCGCTTTTGATCGCCGATGTCTTCCCGATGTTAGGGAGGGAATAATTTTCTTCTTAATTTTGGCTTGCGGGAGCGTTCATTCGCGTGTTCCATTCTTATCATTTCTAGCTGTCCCCTTAATCGAGGGAAAAATAAAAATCTTTCCGCCTGTTCCTCCACTGCAGTGGCGCCTCTGCCGCGTGCGTACACGGTCGGCAAACCTTTACGGAAGACTAAGGGATAACCGTTGCATTTTTCTATGCAATGGCCAGACAGCAACAGACGTTTTGCCCTTGTACATCTCTACGCCCGACCACGTATGTCCGTAGTAAAACGGTCGCCAGGAGGCGTCATTCGTTGTTTTACATTCGCTTGAGAGGATTTAGTGTCCTTCCCCGCCAGTGGTGCGGAGAAATTGGTTCCAGTAGTGGCTCCATAGTTCGCCGACTGAGGCGTAGCGCGTGATTTACTGGCGGTCGTGTATGCACCGTGCGCGTACATCACCGCGCCAGCGTTCCCGGAGGCAGGAGAACAAAGCCCTTCAGTGCCCCCCTTTCACCCCTGCTGCTCGAGAGGCGGATCACCAAGTGTGCGTGGCGCTCTCGAATGGGGGCGCGAGATGTCGACACAGCACCCTAGTCTCTCTCCTAGGCGAGAAATTTGACAGAGGAAAATAATGCTCTCTTCCCTCTGGGCCGAGGAAGGCTTTGAAATTGCCTGTAGTTCAACTGCATTCGCGGGTAGAGCTGTCTCTATGTGCGTTGTGGGCTAGATCCTGGCTCGGTGCTGACCCGACCGAGATAACCTCCGGTGGTCGAAATTAATTTCTTCGATATTTTACCGGCGCGGAGACAGGGGACGAGGAACAAGAAGAGACGACAAATAAAGAAGAATATTTTGTTATTTGACCTGAGAAACTTTTCAGTGAAAAGGCACACAATTCCATTGTGAAGAACTTTAAACCTGTGCGCGCTAATGCGCTTAAGCAGAAGCGCGAAGCGTTAAAGATGGCGGAAGACATGAATTTGGAAGGCCTACGTTCATCGATCATGAAAGCAGAAAGAAATGTTCTAGATATATTTTTTTCAGCAAAAACACATGTAACTGGTATTCCTTTCCGTTACATTGTTACCGAACGGGGCACATGGCAACATGTTGTTTCAAAGTTTTACAAAGCTGTTTATGTTCACTTTCTGTAGAAGATCCATTTCTTGTGCAAAATTCAGTGACAGTGGTAGAATATTTAAAATGCTGTAACCCAGGTGTCTGTGGGATGTTTAGTATAGATGTACAGGATTTATACTATTCATTACCCCATGATCGGCTCCTCCAGTTTGTTAGGAAGTGTATAGAAGAAGACAATGATGAAGAGGCATTCATTTCGAAGTGCGGTGTCTCTGTAGGATCTTTTTTGGAGCTTGTGTCTCTTTATCTAAAATCCACTTTTGTTGAATGGGATGGCAGTTTGTATATTCAAAAAACGGGTATGCATTGGATCAAAAGTAGCGCCTGTACTAAGTAATATATTTCTTTCTGATGTGGACAAAGCTATCGAAAACTGCTTAGGCAAAGACGTAAAACAAGTCTTCAGATATGTGGACGATTATTTGGTTTTTGTTGGAGGCTGTGATCTGAAGACGCAGGTGGAAGAAGTTTTAAATATATTTACCCGTAATGTGTTCGGTCCTAAATTTACTTATGAAACACTGGAAAGAAATCAGCTCGAGTTCTTGGATATGAGACTAGAAGAAAAAGGTGACCATGTGTGCTGGTCATTTCAACAGAGGTCTGAAAAGCCCTTATTAAATTACAATTCAGCACATTCGAAGATAGTCAAGTGCGGCATAGCTGTGTCGTGTTTGGGTTCGGCTATCACAAAATCGTGTGTCCACACTATCGACAGCAGTTTCAGTCAGCAGGTTCGGAGATTAAGGACAGCAGGCTTCCCAAAGGAAGTGATAATACTGGCCTGCAATAAAATCCTGAAAAAGTTAGTCATTTGGTAGGCGGGATCTATCGGGCACAACAAGTAAAAATTAAAAGAATTTATGCGGTAATACCGTACGTTCACAAGCTATCCCACAGGCTCACACAAGTTGGCAATAGATATGGGGTTAAAGTGTTGTTTTCGGCTCCCAACAGGCTGGTAAAGATTTGTGCTATGGTAGATAGGAGACGCAAAAGAACAAAAACAAAAAACTAGCGAAGGATGTCAAGTAAAACATGAGCTGCGTTTTGTGCCATGTGCAGAAGGAGTAGTCTATGACATTCCCTTTACATGCGGGAAGAGGTGTATATGGCAAACGGGGTAATGCATCAATACACGCCTCCGCCAGCATAAAACGTCTTTGAAAGGAGTGCCCTCATCCAACTTAGCACTACATTACAGAGATCTTAATGATCCTGATTCATCGAAGCTGTCGAAAAAAGCATGCACTCCGATCCTTGATAAAGCTAAGATTATTTTCAGGAATCAGAACAAATTGACCAGAGAACTCAGTGAAGCCTATCACATCCATAAAAATAGTGACACGTGCGTTAGCACACCTTCAGTAATTATCAATGATTGTGAACTGTCATATTTGGATCCATAGCTGTATGTTTTGGTTCTTTGGTGGGAAGGGATAGCGCATGCGCTTTTGGTTGTCATGTGAGAACATATTTCCTTGTATGTTTCATTAAACCTTCAGTTGTTAGACTGAGCGCTTGTCTCTTCTTGTTCCTCGTCCCCTGTCGCCTCGCCGGTAAAATATCGAAGATGAACCAACTAGCTCAAATCTCTGTGTTACTAAAATTAATTTCTATCTCATTCCTACTAGTCGATGTGCACCTTTGGGTGTAAAAATTAGCCATGTGGTTCAGCAGAGTGTGGGAGAGATAAACAACTGTACAGCCAGCGTTTCGCAGCCTTAATAGTGCACATTGTCATAGAGCTTTGTCGTCTCTGTACTCGTCTAGGTGAGGCGCGGGTGCAAAGGAGGTGGATGAAAGTGTGTAATGCAGACATTTAAATGTGTTCGTCGGCAGTAACAACCATGAAGACATGTGAGAGGGCGAGAGGAGGCAGCGCACCGCAAACGGAAGGGCACATCGAAAATCAACATTCGATTCCACACTGTTCCATCCTCGAGCAGTGCTCCGTTCTTACGCCGCGGGTCATCTTGGAGAATGCGGTGATCGTTAGTTCGACTACTGGCTCGGGCAGCGAGCGCCATATTCCGATGACAAGTATCGACTGGACAGCGTCGCAAGTGGTCGAAATTGTTCGGCGCCCTCAGTTGCATTTCCCGTTCCGGTGATTTCGTTCGTCTTGGAATCGGGATTCCCTTGGCGGTTCTAATTCGCAAATTCACGCTTACCCGATGACTGCTGGTACGGTGACTATTTGCGACGTAAATATTACAAGAAAAAAAAATCTATGAAAGAGACTGACAAAATACTGTCAGACGAAGTCAGCACAGAGCTCTGAACGCTTACTTTTAATTAAAATCTGTCTCCGCCCTCAGGGGTAGGGCAACCAGTAAGGTAGCAAAATTTATATATCTGTGTGGTGCCTGAAATTAACGTCAAAACTCGAATTCTGATCTGAGTCTGATAGCGTAGTTTTGTGATGTGGGTAATGATGCAGAAAATATATCTGACGCCGGTATCGTTCAAGAACACAACAGATGTTGCTTCTGTGATTAATTTTTTATCACTCAGCATGATTACGTCGTAATGATATCACAAATTCAATACTATACTTTTTCGGTCGACCAAGCGCTGGCCTGCCCTATATTCTGCAGTTGTACCCCATGCGAGCATAACTTCATGTCGTTTAAATGTGCACAGTTAAGCCGTCTGCGCCGGGCGTGGCTTTCTTAAACACGCACTCGTTGCTCGCACATCGATCGGCATGCTATTAATGCGTGCTATTGCAATACAAGTTGAAAGGGGCGCATTATATGCCATAGTACTTTTGTGTATTTGTGGAGCTTTTTACGCGAGAGCGTATACGGGCCCAGTGTCGCAGAAAAAGAAAGCGCAGTGTTGCTTCCGCAACGATAAAAATCCTGTCTCCACTGGGAATCGAACCTCCATCTCCCGGATCCCCAGCCGAACGCTTTCAACAAATACGCCACGCCCGGGATCGTAAAATAGCGTACTTCTGCTTGCCTACCGTGAGGATGATAGTAGCGATGATAGTGACGGTGCATTTAGTGGATAATGATAACGAGAACAAACGTGACGCACCCTGTGCAGCAGCAACGCTAAGGCTTTCGCGTTTCTGTAGTGTAGATTCAACAATGCTCTCGGAATATTTTTTTATTAATGTTTGAGCTGTTACCTCTAAAAGAATTTGGCCCCTTTGGTGCCTTAGTGGCAAACTCGGGAGTGCGCCTTGTTCAGTCATTTGAAATATTTGAGTGATGTTATATAAAAAAAATGAAAAGAAAAGATTAGAGGGCCTCTTATAGCCCTAAGGAGAGAACGGCGAAAGCCTACCCTTCCTCTCCTATCAGTTGCCTGTTATCGGCGTTTGTTGCTGTGCTACATATAATTAAAATTGGTGTACAGGAAAAGAAATGCGTAGTATATGTCGCACTTTCTCCGGCATGTGTTAGTTTGGACGGTACACCATCGCTCCTGTTGCGTAACGTTCTTTGGCGCGCGTCCAAGTGTGGGATGGCAGGAACGCTAGACAAGAACACGGAACCTCGCGGAATCTCGAGTACAGATCCCATTGATAGATCTCGCGCACGGGATTTCATTGCATGGGCCTAGAAAGGTATTCGCCTTAAGATGCTGTGCGCTCTTCATTCGCATATCTTTAGTTTCTCTTTCTTTTTGCTCGAGTCATCGGAAACTCTCTCATCTTCTTGCTGCGAAAGATAAGCTCAGCATTCGTAGCGCTTGTTTTACCCCTATAGCTGTTTGTGCGTTGTGAAACGGCGAAGAGCCGTCAACCAGATGTCTTCTGCTCGGTTGACATGTCGCGAAAATGATGCGAAACGCCCTTTTCTATTGTGCGTCGAGTAAAAAAACAAAAAGAAAATAATGTCGTGGAGCTGTCTCTGTTTTTTCTTTTCTTTTTTTTTTCTTTTTTCTTTTTTTTTTTGCGCTGTTATGTGGTGTCACTCCGCTCCTGTCCACGGCATCTGTACTTTTCTTTTACCCTTCTATTTGCATGCGGTAAACATTGCTTCTTCTTGGCCAATCTTAGGCGCCGTTTCTGTTTTGCGGCTGTTCGGCTGTCATTGAGACTTCGTTCAAAACCTCGACCGCGATTCGTCCGCGCTCTCGGGCCAATCGGAGAGCGCCTGCAGTGGCTCCATGATGGGCGAACGCCGCCTGCTGGTGCTGCCGCGGTGCGGCGAATGAGGCGAACCGCGGAGGCCAATATGGCGGCGCCCTGATCGGCACCAGTCGGCGACGCGACGCTTGGCCGAGCCGGTCGACCAGCGCAAAAGCGGCGAGGAGATCGGACGGTGCAGATCGCGCGCACGCTTGCTCTTTTTCGCTTGTTCGCTTCCTCACGTGTGCGCGCAGCGGTTGTGAAGCTGCCTAGTGCTGAGTTGTTGGACTGTGTGCGGCTGTCAACGTGATCTTCATCTCACGGGTGCGGATGCGCCGCTTCTGAGTTGGAGGAGGAGGAGGGTGCAGAACCCGTGGATTTACCTGTCTTTTCGGCGTTTTGGAGAAATCCTTCGGAGGTACACCCGCCGCTAGCGTCGCCGGTAAGTGTAGAAAGCGAGGCCGCGGTGGTTCGTGGCGCAATTGAGATTTCCCGCTAATCCTAATTGCGTCCACGAAATCTCCGTGACGTACTTGTTCTTATTGGCTGGAGGCCCGGTATAGCGCAGCTGGCGGGGACTCGCTCTCACCTTCCCTTTTTATTTTATTTTTATTATTTTGTTTTTCGCGAGAGCCCAACTCTGCGGGTCACGTTTCTACTCAGCTGACAGCGTTGGGGGCACCGATTGCGGGAACGCGGCGGAGTTTTTGCCTGTACCATTTTTGCGCACAGCGTGAGCTGATTTGCACGCTGCAGTCACTCACTTCTCACCAGTTCTAAGCACATTTCTCGAGGGGAAAAAAAAAAAGATGCGGAGACTGGAACGTTGTGTTTCGCAAAGGTGATTTCGTTCAGTCGGCGAAGTTAACCGAGGCCTACCACCAGCGCTGACCTCGTTGTACCTGGTTCTCGCATTTGAACGTTGTGGCCTAATCGCTTTTGGGTGAGGCGGCCAACTTCGCACGGCTATGGTCATCGGAATAATGGTGGGAATTTTTTCTTTTCTGTACAGAAGGGGGAATCTGCCAGTCGGAAGTGAGCGTTAAGCCGTTCGGCCCATATCTGCATTGGTTTATTGAGCCTCTGCTTTACACTCTGACTATGGAAACCTATCGGAGAGAGACTGAAGGACTCTGGCAGCTCTAAAGCACGTACAATTTACGTGCACTGAATGGATCTGAATCTTGCGGCGCTGTAAACATCTGCACCAGCAGAATGAGCGCTGTGGCAATTTTATGCGTTTCTTTTTTTTGCCACTGCGGTTTTTCGCAGTTATGTAACATGTGAGAAAGTGGCGCGCGCGTTCTGTGAATATTACGTCGTATTTCCCGCGACGTTTTTGCGTTGCTGTTTCGTGCCTCAAAACTGAATGGTTAGAAACTACGCGAGGTTTATGCCGGTCTCGAGGGTAACGTTGCATATCGTTGTATGTGTCGGAGAGTGTTAGAAAGCCGTGGCCCGTATTTAACTCATTTTGCGATGATCAGCGGTGGCTGGGATGCGCGTACAAACTCTTCACGGGTTTATGGACATATGCAGCCTTTTCTTATTTGTGTCCAACGATCATGCACCTCGAGCCAGCCTTGTTGCTGCTTGTGTCGCACGACCCGCGCATCTTTTCCCAATTTTCTGTTCGTCATCTCTCTGTAGATAGAGCTTCCGCGATGCTCCTGACCACACTGAGTTGGGGTGTACCAGGTAATGGCGCGCGGAAGAGTCGGAAGTGGACGTGGAAAATACCTATAGCGGGGCGACTAAAAATGAAATTGACGGCATACTGTGTTCTAACCCCGTCATTATGCAGGGTGTTGAGGTAATCGGAAAGGTGCAATGCAGTGACCACAGTATCGCATTAGTCTAGATCTTAAGAGAGAACGGAGCAGATTAGCATGAAAGGAGTACAACAACGAATTAGCAGTGAGAGAGAGGGCAGAAGAATTGAAGATTTCACTACAGAATAGATATTCAACTTTAACCTGACGACCTCAGTTAGAAGCGATGAACGATACCTTCAGAGGTATCATTACTGTGGGCGGTAGGATAGTTAGAGAGGATACCAGTAAGCTGTCTAAAGAGACGAAAGATTTGATTAAGAAACACCAGAGTATGAAAGCTTCCAACCCAACAGACAGGATAAAACTGAGAGATATCAGAGCTCGTCAGTGGTCGACATAAGGAAGCATAACATGAGGAAAATTGGGCAAATATCAGATGTATGCGCTAAGGGACAATATCATCACGAATATGGACAGCATAGTCAAAGTATCCCAGGAGTTCTATACAGATCTCTACAGTAGCCAAAGTAGTCACGACAATAACGAGATAGGCAGTAGTGAAAAACAGACGTTCCGCCGGTGACGAAGTACGAGGTTATGAAAGCTTTAGATGCTATGATAACAGGGAAAACGGCTGGGGAGGATCAGATAACTAGAGATTTGGTAAAGGACGGGGGGATATCGTGCTAGAAAAACTGGCTACCCTCATATAAAGTGCCTGATGACATCGAAAATACTGGAATCATTAAAAAACGCTAATCTAAAATTATTAATTCATACAAAAGGGGACGCTAAGGACTTCAAAAATTGCAGGGCGTTGGACTTATCATATGCTACATATAAGGTGTTTGCTACGGTAATCGCTAACAGAATTAGTACAATCCTAGACTGCAATCAGGCAAAGGATCAAGCAGGTTTTCGGAAACAGTACTCTACCATCGATCATATCCATACCTTCGACCAGGCGATAGAAAAATTATCTGAATATAACCAGCCCTTATACATAGCATTCATTGATTACGAAAAAGCATTTGACGCAGTAGAAACCTCGGCGGTCATTCAGGCGATGCGAAATCAGGGTGTAGTCGAGCTGTATGCGAAAGTACTGGAAGATATCTATAGTGGCTGCACAGCAGCCATAGGTGAACATAAATAAAGTAACAAAATCACCATAAAGGTGTTAGGCAAGCAGACACTTTCTCTGTACTATTAGCAGTTTGCTTAGAGGAAGTATTCAGACGTAGATTGAGAGCAGTTAGGGATAAGGATCGATGGATAATACCTCAGTAAGCAGCGATTCGCTGATGACATTGCTTTGCTAAGTAACTCGGGGCATGAACAGCAAAGGATGATTGGTAATGTTCAACATCCTCGGAAAGGAAAAGCAGTTTACAATAAGTAGTGAAGCACTGAAAGTGGTAGGCGAATGTCTACTTAGGGCAGGTAGTAACCGCAGATCCGGACCATGGAAAGGAAATAACACGACGAATAAGATTGGGATGGAGCGCATTTGGCAAGCACTCGCAGATTAGGACTAGCAGCCTACCGGTATCGCTCAAGAGGAAAGTATACAACAGTTGCATCTTGCCTGTACTCACCTACGGTGCTGAAACGTGGAGGCTAACCAAGAGAGTTCTACTTAAGTTTAGCACAACGCAGAGGGCTATATTGAACGAAAAGTGGTAGGTACAACGTTAAGAGATAGGAAGCGCGCAGAGTGGGTCAGAGAAATAACTCGAGGTAATGACATTCTAGTGGAAATGAAGGCGAAGAAATTGGCATGGGCCGGACATTTAGTGCAAAGAGAGGATAACCGATGGTCGCTTAGGGTAACAAAATGGATTCCAAGGGAAGGAAAGCATAGCAAGGGGCGGCAGAACATTAGGTGGGCGGATGAGGTTAAGAAGTTCGCAGGGGTCGAGTGAATGCAGCTAGCACAGGACCGGGTTAATTGGGGCAATAGGGAAGAGGCTTTCGCCCTGCAGTGGGTATAGTCTGGCTGATGAGGATGAATAATAGTGGAAATACAGACGAGGAACTGCACAGACACGACGCTATTTGCAGGAAATGTGATGCGCCTTATTTCCACTGCTCCAGCGCATCGAGTTCTGAGTTGTAGCTCCTAGGTATAGTTCCTTGATGGGTCACTTTACCGACGTGCGCCAGTATTCCACTCTGAATATAGAAATCAGCACTCCCGGAAGAGTTTTCTTTTTCGCGCATATTCCTTCTCTCTTTGCAACGCTTCTCGAATCCTCGCTCGTTCCTTTCACCAGACTTAGTTCGTGGAAAATGCAGCGATTGTATTTTCAAAGCGTGCAAGCCGTTTTTGATACACCCAGATTGTTTTCCCCCCGCCTCAGGCACGTGGGAATCGTGGATTAGCGCCTGATAAGCCGGTATAGCAACAATCCCGAAATGAACGCGTGAGCTTTTGGAGCCTAGTTTGTGGAAACAAAATGCTTGAGTCGACTTGTGACGCATACTTGACTGCTATGTAAGAAAGTATCACATCCAAAACTCCTGTCGCATCAGTTGCTAATCCTATTGATGAATATTATATCGCGTGTTTGGGGTTAATCAGGCGGGGGCTCTTCATTTTGCCATAAAGAGTAGACAAAATCTGTGTCGAAATTTCCGGAGCCCTCCACTACGGCGTCTCTCATAGCCTGAGTCGCTTTGGGACGTTTTTGTGTCCGTGGTGTGAGGAACGACGGCATTTTAAACGTGAAAGTTGAGACAGAGGCAAGAAAAGTTCGCATCGTCGATGCAGTTGTGTTCAGGTACCTATCACGAATGATCCAGTATTAGTGAGCGAATTAATAATATTAATAAAGTGTATTTGGACGCTGTGGCTCAATATGACCCGTAAACAATACCGCTGTTTCCGACTACCTTTAATGGCGCCGAGGACCGGTAAAAGTTGGTCTCTATCGTTGTAGGCTACCGCGCATTTCGATTTCAGAGACCACTCTCGCCGAACACGGAGCTGTGAGAAACTGGTGAGGACCAGAAGAGCGAAATAGATCTCGCCATCACCGACTGATTTCGCGAGTGAAATTTTTGCCGTCGACGCCTTCTTAAATTTTCTTTTTGCTTTGGTATCAAAGGCTCATCTCCGCCATTCACCCGAATTCGGTGGCAGTCCCGTTGTTTTGGGTAAGCACGTCACGAGTTTGAATCGACTGGAGGTGGGACTATTTTTACGCCTAGTTTTTCTCGGCGATAAATATCTCTCTTACTCCGGGCATAAGTGAACACAGCCAGGAGGAGCTAGAAAATCATTTTTCACCGAGGACAGTGGGATTGGAAGGGGTGGATTTGACTTTTTGTCTCTCTTCATTATTCTCAGTGCTTGCTAAATTCTTCCAAACACTGTTTTCGCCGAACGCTTCAATTTTTGGTTCCCCTAAGGGCTGAAGACGCTATCGATATTAATTAAGTTTAGCTTTATTTGACTCACCTCCTTGTGAAAACCGGGCTCGTATCGCCGACCATACCGCGATTTTTTTATAACGTTGTTTGTTCCTCAGATTTTCTTATTTGTTTTTCGCTTTGTCCTTGTTCTGCGGCACTCGTACGTATGTGCTGAAGGGCTTTTGATGCGTCATATGACAATAGCGTTGTGTACAGTTATTGCATGGTAAAGTTGCCTGTCATTTTTGTACCGTTTCACCGACTATTTGTGACCTGTATGGGGAGCACGTTCTCCGTCAAAACACTATTCTTTTTTTTTTTTTTTTTTGTCTATGCCTCCCTGCCTAATGCAGCCCTGTTGAAATGGAGATTTATGTTTCGTGGAGGCACGTGGATACTAAAGGACGAAATATGTGGCGGGTCATCACTCAGCTACAAAAGATATTGGCATTTCTCGGCAGTGGAAGCAACCAGGCAGTGTATGTATTTCAATCGTCTATGATTGGAAGCCTGATGAAAGGGCTCCGAAAGCTCGATGTAGGCGCCCTTTCTCCCCGTGTATCGGTGTATTTATTTCTATATGCGATGAGGGGGCCTGCTGAATTTTTGCCTTGATATTAAGATGGCGAAGTGCGCCTAGAGGAACGTGGATTTCAAAACTTATGGCAGATAAAAGTGTTGTTTGACGTATACTATATACTGCATATTGCAACCCCCTCATATCACTGTGCGCCCCTTTACATGACCCTCACTGTGGCTGGGTTTATTTGTTCATTCACTGAATAATCTTTTTTATTATTATCCCGCCTTATATTACCTCTTTATAGCCTTGCAACTAGCTGCTCGGCCTATAGGATAGGAACACAGTGCATCATATTTTTAGTCGTCCATGGTTCTCTTACGAGGCCAGTACGTTTTATCATCCCTGAATCCGAGTTCAAAAACCGCAGAACCTAACGGATTGGATCTTTCTGTTTGTATAACCATTGGTCGTTTGGGTGAAGCGAGTTTATTGCTTACTGCAGAAAGAATATATGAGCATAATTCTCAAATAGTTGTTTCCTGTTGAGTTTGAGTACGTCCACTCGCTGTTCGTCTCTGTCTGACTGGTGCGAAGGTGAAGCAGGGCAGTGGTTAGGGATTTCTGCAACTGAGCTTTGGTAGTTCGATGGAGGCAAAGTGCAAAAACGGTTTCCAGCGTGCTCCGTGGTGTTCTTCCACGTTTAAGTCTTCCAGGTGGCCATACATTAATCCGGAGCCTTCCACTGCGGAGTACCTCGATAGATGCATGCCGCACCAGTTATTGGTTGCCGACCTCCCCCTCACGCGCGCTTCGTGCGAGCTTTGCGACCGTTAGAGCGAGGTTAAGGTCAAATCTTAGCTAAGCTCTAAGCTCAAATCTTACCAATATGGTCGCCTGGTGTAATGAGTGGGGAATGAAAATTAACACTGAAAAATCTGTCCTACTTCGCGTTACCAAAAAAAAAAAAAAAGCTTACATTTTTTTATTCTATAGAAGGCATGCTGTTAACTGACGTCACTACGGCGTTTCTCATAGCCTCAGTCGCTTTGGGACGTTAAGCCCCGCAAACGAAAGCAAACCAATTCCCATATCAAGAGACATCTGCTCATCCGCGTTTCGCAAGCTTTGGTTACTGCAACATAAGCTTAAAGACGTGTTGAAAATCTTGCCTGTGCATCCTTAATTAGATCCAAATTCGAGTACGCATGCGTCATCTGGGACCCACAAAGTTAAACATTTAGCGAAGATCTGTTCGTTTTATCTACAGTCGCTGTGAGTCTGTTTCAAAACTAATGCACGGTCATGGTATCAGAACCCTGCATCTGAATTTTTAGTATTTATTACTCAACCACAAACTTAATTGCTCGAAACTTATTGAAATTTTTGTTCTTTCCCCGAACTGTTCATGTCTGGCATGATTTACCTGAACATTTTCTTCACTCGCTCGACTCCGTTGGCAGTGTGCTGCTATCTAATGATGGATGTTATCCATTTGTCTTTTTGTTTTTGTAGCACCGCATCAATTCATTTTATTTCTCTCTCTTTTTTTTTTTTTTTTTTACTTTTTGTGCCCTGGTCATGTACTATTGCTTCCACTTCCTGTATGCTGTGCTTGTATTTCATTTGCTCTACGTCGTGTAAGCCCCTCCTGCCTGAGCCTTCACCAGCAGTATCTTATAAATAAAGTAATTAAGACGCGCTTGCCGAGGTCTGCCGAAGATCGGCCCGATCTGCGGGCAGCGCAAAAATAGCCGCCAGGTGGTCCCTCCAGCCCGCACCGAGTGTGTGATGCGCGCGTCCCATCTGACCCACTGCGAGGTCGCATTTTCTAACCGCCGCGCTTTGATTCTGGGTCAGCGTCTCTGGGAGCCGAGAAAGTCTGCCCCCAGCCGTTGTTGATGGGCCATCTGTTCCTCCCCCCGAGCATCTTTCTCTACGGCCTCCTCCTGAGGGATATAATAAAGGGGGGATGTAAACTGCACACGTACGGGGAAAGAAAGGGCGAATCTCCCCGCGTGCGTTGAACCCGGCCGCGTTGCGCTGCTTCCCCACGGTGCAGCCAGGAAACTACGGTTATCGCGGCTACTGGGCTACCCTTGACAGTTCCTGCGCTTGGTTTGCGAGCAAACGCTTCCGCCATGGTGTGGTCGTCCTCGGTTGCCGGCGAAAACGGAAGAACCCGGCAGGTGCAGGAAAAGAGACCCAGCTGTTGTCAAAGTACAGCGCACATACGCGGCCGGAGAAGAGTATTGCGCTTATTTTTGTACATTGTAACCAACTCGGGTTGTCTACCTTTTCCCGGGGGGCAGAAGGCATTCGGCGAGCTCCAGTGATGATAAGCGTTTGCCTCGTACGCACAGTGCGCGGTCAAGACATGAAACATACGCTGGTTAGTTGCAGGAAGTGCTGCGGTGCGTTATACCACCGTTACTAGAATAGTAACGTTGCGTTATACATCGTCCCGCGTAAGCGGCGCCGCCATCGGCATATTTGAAAAATGTATACGATGCACCGGCCGTCGTCCATGCAGGTACGCAGGGGCCATTTTTTCCAGTGGCAGAAATCGTAGCTGAGCACTCTGCTTACCTGTGAGGTCGAGCTCTCGACGTCGTCTTGTCGTTGTGGCACATTTTACTCGGCGTTGATGTGGGGCTGCGCCATCTGGGGGACTTCGTCGCCCCGGAACCCTCCACGCGTTGATGCTTCCTGAAAAAGTTAAGGCGTGGTTATTCTGGCTCAGCTGTATGCGTGGGTAGCGGTTCTGCGCTGCGTTAACTGAGCGCTATGTTTTTAAATGGTTCAGTATTCTCGAAGTGCTCAAAAGTGGCACAATGTGGGTTTACCAGAGCGATATAAAACAGACCGAGCAGATCGCTCTCACGGTTCGTTTTTTTTTTTAAGACGATGGCATTAAAGGCCTCGTTTTCAAGTGGCGGTACGCAGATGACATGACCAGGTTCTGATTTGTCAATGAGTGACACCACGCCACATCACCCTCCGAGAACCCTGCGTACAGCCAGACACCCTAATCCTGGGCCGCGCCTTACGACTGATATGCGCGAGGTAATTGTGGCGCAGAACTTAGTCATTGCGCAAATAGCAAAGTGCATGTACTTGAACGAGGGCAAGAGCCAGTAATGTCGTCGCATCGTAGCCTTAAAAAATCAGTATATTCAACTAATTTTTGGGTACGCGTTTCCGTTGTTTGTAATGATATATGTAATACATTGCAGTACATGGCTCGTGCTATGTGATATTAGCCTACGACTGCTAAGCAGGTTGAAATCGAGCTTTTATCACCAGTTTGGTTTCAACACTCGAGCAATGACTGTGTTGTCAAAGTCAAATCTAAGTTACTTAAGGGAAAAAAAAAAAATGCCGACGATTACGTTACTTCCTAATGCAGCTCACCAGCTGTTTCACCTTTTTCGATAGATTGAGGCAAATATTTCGGGCAAGACATGTACAGTTACAGACAACTATTTTATTTTTCACACATATTCCTTCAAGAAACACTCCACTAACAGTTCTTGACTGTCATGAAGGAAGCTTTGTGGCCGGAGAAATTAAGAGAGCAATTAAGTTATCGGGAGGTTGAGGGAGGCAGCGCGTAGGCCCATAGGAACGTTGCGCGGCGAACAGACTAATGCCACAAGCCGCAGACGAGGAGAAACAACCTTCGCAAATATCTTAAGCTGACTTGAAAGCGCTGCAGCCAAAGTTAGCAATCGTCTCGTCGAATTTCTAGCAGTATGTTTTAAAGGAAAATGAGGGCGGGCCAGGTCGTCCTCGAAAGCCAAGCTGCTGGAGATCCGGACTACCAAACTAGCTGTATATACGCAAACTACATGATGCTTTTCTCTTTGAATGTGTGAATTCTCGGTTACTGTACCCTGCAGTTCGGTCTGGGCGCTCGCATTATCCATGATATATTATCTTTGCAGTGAAAGCTTGAGGTTATCCGGTACCGTTCCGGTCTCCCAGTAAGAATTAATGATGTCGAGAAGGGCATCCTGGGCTGCCGAGTCGAGATTGCGAAGCTCCTGCCAACTAACTCGGTCATGCCCGGGTGTGGCGCGAGCTCGGCCTCTTCCGAGGGCTGCTTGCAGTTCTCCCTTTGAGAATGGGCGATCCAGGTCTGGATCAGGGTTTCCGACTGGGAAAATGGAAACTGCTGGTGGAGGCGTTAGGCTGGCGTGTGGGAAAAATGTGCGTATAACTTCATCTTCAACATCAGCCGGGTTGCCATTGAGAAGGAGATCGGCGAGAGGTGGTGCCCCGCGTGCCTTGCCATTTAGGCCACGAAAGATGCGCCAAAGTTGTGATAGGCCCGGTACTTGTCCAAGACGGTCGCATGTAGAGTGCCAAGCCTCACTTTGCAGGTGAAGCTGGTATGCCCGGATAAGCTTGAATTGTCGTCGAAGAAGCACGAAGAGATCTTTGTGACGTTTTCCGCGTGTCCGAAAACGTTGCGTGAGGTGATCTGCGCGACGCCAAAGGTTAGCCAGGTGAGCATCCATGCCAACTGTGGAATCGTCACAGGGGATATATTCGAGAGCTTGAGTGCGGGCATCTCGGAGTACAGACAGGAAGGAGTCAATATCCGAGAAGGGGGTCGTAGTATTAGCACGAAACTTGTCCCAGTTGAAAAACGAACGTGTTGTCCGAACGCGAAGACATTTACGATTGAGAGTGAGCAAGATGGGCAAGTGATCACTACCCCAAGAATTAGAAAGGACTTCCCAGCGCCGAAGAAGACGCGGTGATGAGAATGTAAGGTCCAGTGTAGTGTCTGCTTGAGAGGGATGGAGACCGATACGGGTCGGCACGTTAGGTTCGTTGCACAGGGTAAGAAGAGTTTGATCAAGGGCATCATATAGGTGTTTACCACGTTGGTTAGGCTGAGATGAGCTCCAGGCTGCGTGATGTGCGTTGAAATCTCCGCCAATAAGAATAGGATAAGGGTGTGCTGCGTTTTCAAGGTCAGGGAGCCAGGAACAGGGTTCTGCCATGACGTTACCTGGCCGGAAATAGGCCGATGCTACGACGAAAGGTTTTTGGCCAGGGGGGAAGATTTTTACTGCAACAATCTCACGAGTGGAAGAGCAAAGGGATTGAAGCGAGAGCTGAGTGGAAGGACAATCGTTTCGGATTAAGACGGCCGCCTGTCCCTCTGAACGGCCGTTTTTATGTTGGATAGTAGGTGTCTGGTAAGTGCAGTAACCAGGAATTTTACAAGGACCGCGCGTTTCTTGAAGAAGTATGAAAAGAGGACGGCGCTGAGGCACAAATGTACGAAGGGTAGGACCGTTCTGATTGAAGCTTCTGCAGTTCCATTGAATCCCATGAGCCATAGTGCTCATGAAAGGGGCACAGATTTACGGCGCTTACTATATATAGTCTGTGAGTGTGGTACGTTGGAACTCCTCAAACATAGTCTGCAGATGGCTCTGCATGGAAGTGAGGGCAGCAGTAAGAGTTGCATTCACTTCCTTTCGCAGAGTTTCTTCCAGCTTCTGTGTCTCTTGGGCGCGTTCCTGTCGGATTAGCCCGAGCATGTGGGTATAGGCGGAATCAGACGCTGTGACCGGTTGCGGCCGGCGGGTAGGCGAACGGCTTTTGCGGCCCTTCTGTGAGCGGCTGCGTTGCGGAGTCTGGGAACGAGTTCGGGTGTCCATTGTTATCTTGTCCTTAGTTATCATCTCCCGGAGACGCTGATTTTCCTGGCGTAGTGCAGATATTTCTGCTCTGAGGCTCTCAATGACCTCGGCTAAACCTGGAGAAGAGGTCTTTTCAGCATATGATACGTGTTTGGAGACAGTATGTGAGGATGTCACCTGATGCGTATTCGGATCATCCGACTCCTTAGGTGCCGATTTGTCAACAGGCTTTGCATAAGCTCGAGCCGGGCACTGGGCACTCAGGGCGATATGCGTGGAAGCGCCGCAGGCTACGAGGAAACTGCTTGCAGCCGGGGTCCTCAGGGTGCGGGTTCTTACCGCAGTCCCGACAAACGGCGGGAAACGAGCAGTATTTGGCTACATGGCCGATGCGGTGACAGTTATAACATGCGACTGGGCGCGGGCGGTATTCACGGATTCGTGTAATCTCGTAGTCGAATACTAGCCGAGAAGGTAATGCGTCTGATGCGAAGGTCAGAAGTAGCAAATTTGTCTTGCCGAGCATGCGTATGTCTGTGATTTCAGCTGTCTCGCAGCGCAGATGTGCCATGATATAGTCCATCGTGAGGCCTTCTCTAATTCTGATCACACCTCGCGTGCTGCCAACCGCAGGCTGCTTCAGTGGGGACGTGTCCACATCGAACGCTTGGACAGAATCCCGCGTTCGCGCGATTAAACGGGTCAGTGTACACAGCTTCTTGAAATGCTCAGCGTCCCTGACAGTTATGCGGATGCAGTTAGCAGCAGAATCAAAGCGGAGAATGGCCATATCCGAAAAATACTGAGACGGAGCGCTTTGCTCGATTGCGTTGGTAATAGCCTGTTTCGGGATGTTTGTGACATGCACTTTGTTAAGTGGCCTGATCAGAACAGTGAAATGAGGACGACTCACCCGTTCTGTGTGCAGACGTTGCGGGGACACTTGACGCTTGCGATAGGTTGAAGTCATGCTGCATCCTGTAGTTGTCTTAACCTGAGCAGGAGGGCTTGCAGAGACAGTCAGAGCTGCGGCATCCATTTCCTCGTGCACCGTCGGCAATAGCGGGTAATCAACGCTCCCTGTAGCTTGTGGCGTTTGTGGCGTCGGAGGCAGCGTTCGGCTGGATGCGAAGTACGGCGCCGCGTCCATCTGTTCATGCCCCGCCGGTAAGAGCGGGTAATCACAACTTCTCGTAACTTGGCTTGACTGTGGGGTTGTAGTCGGTGTAACCTGTGGCGTTTGTGGTGTCGGAGTCAGGGTTTGGCTGGATACGTAGTATGGCGCAGCATCCATCTCCTCGTGACCCGCCGGTAATGGCGGATAATCGGAACGCCTTGTAACTTGGCTTGACTGTGGGGTCGTAGTCGGTGGTTGGCACGGAGTGAAGGTCGCCGGGCGCAAAACTTTGAAGGTCACATCTTCCGGATGCGCTGTGGCGGCAGCGCCGCCCGGCTGTGGCCCGGGAGCAGCCGTGGTCGTGGTGGGCCCTGAGGGCGTCGATTAGGCTTAGCCCGTCAGAAACGCTAGTCCTTGAAAGCTTCGAATCGAACAGCGAGCCGAAAATAAAATTGTTGCAAACAGGTGCCGAATACCTTCACTGACCGTTTCGAGTGGGTTCAGGCCATATCGGGTCTAAAATCCACATACACAATTCGAAAAACACGGAGCCGAGGTGAACCGCGTCAGCTCGCTCTCAAGGCGGAGTCTCTTCTTCTTCCTATCCTTAAACCTGGCAAAAACCCTCGACTTCCTAGTAATTTGCGTCCAATTGCACTGACTTCACATCTCTGTAAACTCATCGAGCGCCTGCTGCATACCCGGATTAGTCACTACATTGAATACGTCAGTCCTGGATTTCATCCAGCTCAAGCCGGCTTCCGCCCTAACCTTGGAACGCATGACTGCCTTTGGCTTTTGCGAAGAGTTCTGAATAGAGCTCATCGTAAAACGCTACCTGACTATCTCCTGGCTGTCGATATACACAAAGCTTTTGACAATGTTCGCCATGAGGTTATCCTGGAGGAACTCGCCAAACGCTTTCCTAGTAATCGTGCCCAAATCTGGATCCGCAATTTTTTGACATCTAGACCCATTCAGCTACATGGCAAAGCTCCGGGATGGGTGCCCAAAACCTATTACTTGGATAGGGGTGTACCTCAGGGCTCCATTCTCGGACCCATATTGTTCAACTTGGCCATGACACGTGTCGCCGAGAATCTGGAAATCAGCACAAGCGCAAGATTCGCTATATATGCTGATGATATTACCGTCTGGACTGAGGCAGCGGATTACGTAGACAAATATTCTATGGAGACTGAACTTCAGGCGGCCCTTCTTTGTCTTGAAGATACACTAACCAAAATTGGCCTCGAACTCGCACCACATAAAACAGAATTGATTAGTATCGACGGAAAACATAAAACCAACCCCAGTATGCAGATCCATCTTCACATCGGAGGCAACACCATCACCTCCTCAAATGGGCAAATCCGCATTCTTGGCCTGCCCATATCAAGCTGCAACAGCCCCCAGAAATGGGTTCATCAGTTACAACGCCTTTGGCCAGCACTGCTACATACTATTCGTCGCCTGTCCAACCGGCACGGCGGTGCGCGGCAGCATGCCTGCCGTGCGATGGCCAGAGCAGCGGCGGTCGGAAAAATCCTCTATGGCACACCGGTCCTCCAACTGTCGAAGACTGACTTCGCTAAGGTCGAACGCCTTCATCGCGCAACACTACGCACTATTACCGGTCTACCTAAGCACACTCCTATAGCCGAACTTGAGTGTTTGGCCGCTCTTCCACCTCTCACTACCATCGTTACCGAGTCACAGACGCGTCATCGAATACGTCTAGAGAACACTGTCCAGGGGCGTCGCCTGCTGGCCTGGGATGAACAGCGTAACGACAAAACACCAGCCCTATATGCATCACTTCCCCCTTGGGAGATGCCAGTAGTCACACGCGTCCATCGCCGACCTATAAACCGCGATTTTGTCATTCCCCGGGAGCTCCTAGCTGCCCATCACCGACAAGAGCGAATCCCCGATACGACTGACATATACACCGACGCATCCATTACAAGCGAATTCGCATCTATGGCCTGGGTATGCGATGACAACCCTTCCCTTTCAGGCGCTTATGCCTGCCATCTACCTCAGGGTACCCCTCTTCACGCTGAACTCCTCGCGATTTGGGGAGCCTTGTCAGGAGTGCCTTGCACCGGAACTGGGTCACTACGTATTCTTACTGATTCCTTTGAAGCTTAGAAGGAAATCGCTACTCCGGGTTCACAAGATGCAACAGCTACGGCTATACAGCGCCTCCTTAAACGCCACCAACTCGCGACCAGAACTGTCGCTATTCACTGGACCCCAGGTCACTCGGACGAATCAGGGGGCAATGCGGTGGCACACGCCGCGGCTGCCTTGGCAGGTGGGATGTCCACATTTACTTTCCCACCCCCCTTGCTTCATCCTTATTCGACCTTGGGCGGGCAACTCACCCCTTCTCTTGCCCTTATGCACTATTAGCCCCGAGAGCGAACACTGGCGCCGCTGCGATCGCCGCAGTCTGACGTCACGGCAAGGACTCCGCCAGCCGAGCTGCTGCTCCTCCCGGCCGATGCC
Source organism: Amblyomma maculatum (assembly GCF_055883805.1). NCBI lineage: Eukaryota > Metazoa > Arthropoda > Arachnida > Ixodida > Ixodidae > Amblyomma > Amblyomma maculatum. Next base: position 173,808,457 of record NC_139349.1, on the reverse strand, counting down.
GGCTCCTTTCGTTCGTATTCGCTCACGAATAATCATGATGGTAACTTATTGCTCTGTGCGCAGTGAAAATCACTGAAGAAAGCCGGTGTAAGCTTCCACTTTACCCAAAGTTGTTCAAAATGAAGGAGGTTAGATTGATAAAGTTAAGAATGGGGAAGCAACCGTCGGCATTGCCACTAGTGTGCAGTAAGCACTTCAAAAAGGAAGACTATGTAGCCGGTGTACAAGATACTAAGTGAGCCGCACGTGTAGCGACGCTTTTACGGGCTGTTTGTCAACTAGTCTTTTTTTTTTTATTATTAGTGTACAAGAACAAAACTATTGCCAGATGCTGTTCCATCCGTCAACATTCCCGTGCGTCCTAGCGATGCAAGGCGATCGCTCCCGGGATCGACGAAGCGGCGGCGTAAGTAAATCAGCCATTGCTCGAACTTTCGTTTCCTCGATCTTTGTGTCACTGAGTGCTCAGACATTTTGCTCAGTAGCGGAATGTCCAAGCTGAATCAACTGTGACCCTGCTTAAGTTTTTGTTTAAAATGTGTCTCACGGCAGTGGTGTTCGCGTGTTCATTCATGCCGCGAAATTTGACACAGTCCGCACAGCTGTGCTGGTCTTTTTGTTTGAATGCTGATATTTTCCAAATTTTCCAAGACATGGGGCGCAGATTCAATGCAACGCGTCCCTAAAAACAGCACTTCAGTAACGGTTGTGATAAGAAATGTTTTTTTTTTTTTTTTTCCCGGGCTCCGTGAAGCCCTGCCTTAGCTACGTCTCAGACTTGTGTGCTATGCAACAAGCGTGGCTTTAAAGTGCACGTGATGTGCAGCTGCTCTGCGCTTTTCTGAGGTAATGCCCAAACTTCGTTAAGACCTTGTTTCAGTGTTTTTTGAGGTTGTAGCCTGAATCACTCTGATTCCAGGTGAAAGAGACGTTCCCGCAAAGTCGTACCAGTTCTGCGCACACGCAGAGGCTTTGACAACACACAAGAATGGGGACAGTAGTGAAAATTCGAGCGCCGTTCCAATGGACGATGCTGCACAACTAGAAGAGGAGGTGGAAGTTATAGATTGAGACGGTATGTCTACCTATGGATACGCTATGCGGCCACTATTCCTTTGTGATGATTCACATTGACTTGAATGATTTTTATCAAGCATTCAGGAAAAAGAAAAACATTTATATATCCCGCATTGTCTTTAGTTCTGACCATGAAACTGAAATACATGAGTAAGCTAGAATCGTGATAAATTATCGGCTTTTGCTTCCTCAGCACTACTGTTGATCAAAACAAACAATGAATACCTTAAACAATCTCTATATTACTGCAGTAAATTCGAGTGGAGAGCTTGTTACAACATAAAAATGAAGTAATAAAACCACAAGTCATCCGTATATACACGAGGAATTTTCTTTTATCTAGCCACGTCACCAAATGTACAGGAAAATACTGCATTTCAAGCTTATCACTCTAAGCATAATGTTACCCTAAGAACAGAGAAGGACTGGCCTGTTTAAACAAGACCCATTTTTCATCCTCTTCACATATGGATTCAATGAGCTGTTTGTAGTATTTAACAAAACGAAAAGTTTTCAATGCGTGACGGAAATTTAGTGATATCTCTGTATCTGTAAAGAGTGGTTTAGATGGCATAATAATTCTGTCGTTTTTTTTTTTTTTCTCAAGGACCAACACACAGCGCTAACCAAAGCACAGGAAGTTCTGAAGGTATGTAATACAGTTTTATACACTGTTTGCCTGTTTCACCTGCAGCTGTTTTTTTTTTTTTTTTTTTTTTTTGACAGAGTTTGCGCTTTTCTCTTTTCAGGAGTTACCGTGAAGGTTCAGAAGCTTTTCAAGGACGCTGGGATTCAGCTTAGCGCGAATGACATCTTCAGGCAAAAACAGCTAATAACGGTTGCAAAAATCATTGATGAAAGTATTTTTCTGCTTCACTAAGGCAGCGACTTGTTTCGCACGCTTTGTCCACATAGGAATTTATGCTCCTCAGTGAAAGGGAGACTGGAAAGGAATTTGCAAATTAGCAGTGCCCCCAAGACATCCCATGCGCGCACGGCTGCGGCGCAATAGGCAGAGGCGAACGGAATGACGGAAATGTTTACGACGACACGGTTAATAACTCATATTTCTGGCCATCAAAATGCACGTTGCTCTTGGCAAATCATGCGTAATTGCTTCTCAAAAATGCTCGACAAGTAAGATGATTCTAATAAAATTTTAATCAGCAGCCTCTTTTAAATAAATATCCGTGCACAAATTTCACAGCGCGCAGTCCATAATGCGCGCTCTAAGCAACGTCCACAGCAAAACGGTACAAATTTATCGCGTCGCAGACATATAGACCTATCTTCATGGTCGTATTACATTCGTAATACAATCATGAAGATAGTGACTCCACGCACATCATCAGTTTCAAGGGACGACGCACGAAAGGCTCCTGCCGCAGCGATGGCACCAGCTGCGCCCGTCGCGAGACTTGCGCTCACCGCGACGAGCCCATGTTTCGTGTTTTGAAAGCAAGAGGAATCATTATTAAATACCTTTTTTTCCTGACACTCGATCGGTGCTGTCTGCGTTGTTCATAACGCTTTGTTATGAGAACAACCGAGGCCGCAGACTCGAAGCTACGCGGCAACCCGGAGAAGCCAGAGCGATCGGCGCAGGTATAGCGCAGGCAGTCCTTGCCGTGACGTCACGTCGGGCTGACCGCCAGAGGGCGCCACTCAAACTTCTCGGGGCTAATACTCGGACCAGTCTTCGTAGCCTCAGTCAGCATCGCATGCAGGTGGCCACACCAGACCCACCTTTTACGAGAAGAACCCACCTCACCCGAAGTCAAGAAGTCTTTTTGAATAAGCTCATCGCCCATGCGGCTTACACGCCTCGTATTATGGCCCGCTGGCGTCAGTATAAGGAGAAAATGATTACGTGCCCCCACTGTACGACTCTAACCTGCGGCGGCATATCTCATTTACTTTGGAAATGCCCTGCTTTTTCTACTGGACGCCCCGAGATCGAACCCTACCGCCTGAACTACCGTTCCCTTCTAGAAACTGATGCAAACACACAGATATTTGCCAAGTATGGCTCGCTTAGTGGCCTGGTTAGAGCAATGTGATTCGAGTGACGACCTAAACAATGAAGATTCTGTCTACTCCCCTTTATCCCCATCCATGGTCATGAGCCTTCCAATTCAATAAAGGACATTCAATCAATCAATCTTTGCAGTGTGTGCCACGTGTGGTCACGTCTTTCACTTGAGCTCTGAAGCGTGCCTTTCATAATTTGTTCACAGGAATGGAAAGGCGCAGTATCTGCCACATTGTTTCTGTGGACACCTGATTAGCGCTTTAAGGGAAGGAAGGAAGGTGGGAGTGAAAGTGGAGATGGTTATAATGGAAAGGCGCAGTATCTCTCTCACATTTCTGTGGACACCTGAATCGCGCCGTAAGGAAAGGAATGAAGGTGGGAGTGAAAGTGGAGCTAGTTACGAGGGACAACGCTGACGGCGACGACGACGCGAAACCAAGGAACGGGCGCCAAAGAGCTGCGCTCTAAAAACTATAATCATTGCTCTGTCGTTGTCGTTACCACGCTAAAGACAGACAAATCAAGAACAGGAATCAAATCGTTGCTCTGTCGTTTTAATTCATTACCACGCTAAAGCCAGACAAATCAAGAACAGGAATCACAACAAATGAAGAACCAGTCTTTGCTTGCATGATGTAGGCGTAGACATGACGTAGACAAAAGCATCGCTTGGCTGTTGCGACGTAAACCGAGCAGTTGGGGAAAAAACTATATTATGAAATATGTATGGGTCATAGGCGAAAACCAGATTGTCACTCACATGCTGTCATGTCTTGCGCATCGTTAACAAGAAAGCAAAATGCAACCAAATTTTGTTGTCTGTGTTCCTTTCGGTGCCTCTAGGTTCTTCGCTAGAGCCATACTGTAGCTCAGATCACCCTTCCGGCATATGGATGCCGCTGTTATGCGAGCACTGTTGACTTGTTTTTTTCTGTTTTCGGTATCGGACGTTCGTTCGGCGTCCGTTTACCGAAGTCGCCGACCTCCTGTTCCGTTTCCCAAGCGCGGTTTCCAAACAACTTTTTACATTTTCAGCGCCGCGTTGTCTGAGAGACGTCGACGAGCAGCGTCGGTGTTCTTCGCTTGTGCAATGCCGCTCTGTTGCGCGCTGATTTCTCCCTGTTTGTACGATGTTGCCACACGATCGGCTGGCCGCTTTTCCGCAGCGCACGGCGGTCGCGCGGTGATGCCGCGTGGTCCGGCCGGCACGCGGCAGCGAGGCAGGCAGGTCGGCCGGGAGGGGTCATCCGCACGGTGCAAGGGGGCGAGCTGCACCGCTTCGATCTGGGTTTCGGTGTAACTGGGTTGTCCGTCGTGCATGCGGAGCGAGGACGCTCGTTTTGGGCCAGGGAGCCCGACGACGTCGAACAAAGGCGCCCTGGCGTGATATGGCGCTGTCGTTGGTGAGGTTTCTGCTGGAAGAGGTCGCTCCACTCGTTGGAATCGGTCCGCTTTGCCCCTTCTCGATGCTTGCATTTTTTTTTGCCAGTAAAAACCACGCGCCTGTGCACGTGTAAAGTGCTCAGGTTGATTGTCCTTTCGCGCTCCCTTGGCCCGTCAAAGGAAGACTTTCAGGCACTACTGCAGGCGATCGCTAGCGATTGTCAGTAGTGGCAATTTCGAGCACGTTGAGTAACCTTGAGTGGCTCATTTTGCGGACATCCTGCTCTTCTATATCGCTGACTGACACCATTCACAACCATGGTGCGTCCCAGCGGAACACGCCTGCCGCGTGGTCGTGTCCACGAGGTGCGCAGGTTCTCCCTATCCGCTAATGCCGCGGCCATTCGCATCAGGCTTAGAGCGACTCCCCCTGGTCGCTGTGAATGGGATACCGATAAAAGGGGACGGCGTATTCCGCGAGCGAAGTTTTCTAATTGGATCGTAAAAATAACCCCCAGAGGACCGTCGCGCGCTCTGCGCCTTCGGGATGCAGTGTTCATGTCGTTGCGGTCCCCGGCTCATTGCGAGGAATGGCGCTGCTCTTTCCAACTTTTCTGCGTGATTGAGCGAGTTTCGTTGGTCGCTGCGGTGCTTTTCTGGTGTTACAGCTCCGCACAAGGAGGCGCCAGGATAGCGAACTTATGCAAAACAGGCCGGTTAGTTACAAGCACTAGTGAATGGCCAATGTCGCAGCAGGTGGTCTTGGGCAGCTTTATGTAGAGCTTATTGAAGTTCGTTCCTTACCGGAATGATTTAGTGCGATGACAGAGCGGTGCACCACTCCTCCTCTCGTGTAATTGCGTTTTCCGCTCTGAGTTTTGCTTGGCTGTTCGCCAGCCGAGAGGCCGCTTGTTTCGGGGTGCACTTAGCTTACAGGTGAGGCGCAGGCAAGGGTGCATAACCAGGTCCTTGGGGTGATTCCTCTTCACCCACCTCACCTTTCGGCACAGATTGCGTTAGACTGGCCCAGGAACGGTCATTCGCGGTTGTCTTGCGCGTACGCTGCCTTTCCTGCTAATGGACGCGATACTGGTGCACAGTTGACCTCTTTCGCGGGTTGGCGCATGGCTGACAGGGCTCCCAGCGGCTGTCGTGCGTGACCCCGGTTTGGGCCGCGTGGCGGCTCCCGTCGGCCGAGCCCACTTCGGTCGGTTGGTATTTAACGTACTGCCAGCTCTCCTTTAAAATGACCAATACTAACCGGACATGATTGCTTCGACTTCACGTTTCTACGTGCGTAGGATGACCGCAGCTATTCTAGGCTCGACTCTCGAAAGCCCTTGTCTGTTGTGGACAAAGGTTATACTTCGGACGAGCTTAGTGTGATGTCCACGAGCCGTTATGGATTGCACGGTCTGGACCACGCGCGCGACTCTCCTCCGAGCCGCGTGGCTGAGGGATGCGCGGTCGATCGTCGCCCAGCGTGGAGACAGCCTCGATCCGGTGCTCTTGGAAGGATTACGTGGCTTCGCCAATCCGAGCCTCGTTTGCCCCCCAAGTAGAATATTTCGCCATGTGGGGGCGCGCACTTGTCACATATTCGGTCGGCAGCGCGGCCAACTGGAATAGAGAATAAATAAATAAATACAGAACAGGGCACACCTGGCTATATTCTTTGTTTTTCCCTTGTGCGGCGTCGGCTGTCGCCAGTAATTGCGAGCTGTCGCGGGGTGCACGCGGCGGCGCCCTTGGCAGCTAGGCCGCGTCAATGCGGAGCACCGGGCCACGTGCGTGTGGCCCAGTGCCCGAATTGCGCGTCTTTTGCGGCCGCCTGGCCTCTTGCCTCATTTGCAGAATCTATTCTCTCCCCTCTTCGCCCTGTTTTATTCGTGAGCTGGGCGACGGATGAGCGAGCGCGTTTCTCCGCTGCATGCTTCGCGGCCGAACGTCACGGGCCGCCCAGCGGCTGCTCCTTGTGCGGAGACACTCTTGAAGAATGGCGGCACCAATTGGAGCGTGAGTGCGCACAGAAACAAATGTCGGGCGCGTCTCCTCGGTTGTCCCGAGATGAGCGGGCCATGAGATTTGCAGCGTGTGTCGCGCGCTCTCGCTTTCCGTGCGTCGGCTGGCAGAGCGGCGCCATGCTGCCTTATCTCGCACACTGCAAATTATCGTGTGCACTTCGCTCAGTACCGAGCGTCCCAACTAAGGGTGTGGAACCAGGGATTTAATTAACGCAGAACGTGGTAGTCCAGTGACGCCTGGCATAATCTCCAGAAAATCTTTTTTCGTCCTGAAAAACGTGCTGATTGGTGAAGACTAATTAACTGAGTTTTTAATCACATTCTAGAAGAGAGTGCAGCCGGATGCGGTTCGTCATCTTTGTAGCTAAGCGTCGTTGCAGGGCGGCGCCGCTAGTATGGTTTTAACATCGCAGTACGGTAAACGCGGTAATGCGCTAACTGAACTAGGGCTGCGCTAAAACTCTCCAATAAGCCCATTTCATGTTTGCATTTACTCTCCATAAGGGAGATTTTTTTTCTTCAACGCAGTTGTAAAACTCCGCTTCAAAGTAATTCAGCTTGTTTCATCCGCTCTCCTATACGTTCACCCTCTCGATGCCCACTTCTCACCCTCTTCCCTCGGTGGCTACAGAGCGGTTTAAGTTATTGTGTGATTACGGCTTTCCTACGAGCTGAATGTTTGTTTCCTATTGCGGTAGGGCGAACGAGATTCTGCGCCACAACTTCCCGCAGCTTATTAATCCGTTCCCACTAAAATTCCTTCTAATTATCCCTAACACTCGGCTGATCTATGTTGCACCGTGTATTCATGATTGCTAATAACTGTCGACACTTTCGAATGTGAAATTTTTTTGGTTATCACGGCTAAAAGAGGACGTAGATACGCCTCACAGACTGCGCATGAACCGGTTAAAATGCTTTACACTGATGTTTCCGCGTTTCCATGACCACTACATCGTTGCGGTGCGTTCATTTGCCTGTAGCTGCTCGTGTGTACTAAATGCTCCCGCGTACGGTCAAATAAAACCGAGCTAAAGCTGCCGCTTGTCCAGTCTTCTCAATGTGTCCGTGCCTTAAGCTTGCGCTTCTAGTGCGCGGTTTTAAATCTGATGTTTGGGTAAACGTAGCAGAGCTCAGAAACTCTTAGGGAGTAGGAATGGCGTAGAGGACTTAGTAACTACTCCGTGAAAACCCGGAAACTTCGCAAACTCTCCGATTCGCCCGTGAAGAAGTGGAAGAAGAGTAGCTGAAGCGGGCGCTAGCGGTACGTGGCCAGCAGGCGCGATCGCGCGGACGCTATCCGAAAGCTGCGAGTTGTAATGCCGGAGTTTTCGCTCGTCTCTGCTAGATGGCGGCACCGGTCATGTGGTGGATCACAGGATGAGGAATTTGGACCGGTCGAGTCGATTGGTGGCCATGGCCTGGCTTTCGTGGCCAGCACGCTTGTGCCAGCGCCTTGAAACATGCGGGCTTCAGCGGCGTTTCGCACTTTGTCTGCTAAGCTGGGCGTCCTGTTTTTGTCCTTTCGGGCACAGGACTGATAGCGGTGCCCCGAGAACCAACGAATGTGCACGGCGCGGACCGATCTGCATTGCGCATTCCAATCGGAGAGGAGAAAACATTTATTTACAGCTCTTGTACACAGGTCGAATGTAACACCCCCTCTTCCACGAGTGTGCGTAATCTCCGTGAATGCATTGTGCGCTGTGATTAATGCAACGCTGACGTTCGCCTTTCATTTCAGCCACCAACTTCGTTGCCTTGAAGTGTGCACGAGAGACGCCGCAGTACGAGTTCGGATTAATTTCAATTTTCAGCCACTTTTTCTGGGGCACGGCAGCCGAATGCTCTGCAGTTTGCCGAACGAAGGTTTCACTTCACTATTGCGACACATAGAAGCGTACGTTGTATTATATGCTTCTTTACACCGCGCTAGTTGAAATTACAGCGCATAGAAAAAGAGCTGTTTCATCGCGCCTCACGTGACTCGAGCTGACTCGTGACGTAGCAACCGTTGTTCGGCAATCCGAAACCGATACTGTATGGCACATTCCATTAAACATTATTCAAGGACTGTAGCCAATTTCACGCTGTGATCCATTTTCGCTAATTTATTACGCATAATAAACGTGTACAAAAAGAACTGAAAAATCCGTTGCACAGTGTATAATCCCGCAGTCTCTTTCATCCGTTGATTGGCTGCGCGTAGCAGGACATACTGCGTGCACTGATAGAATACTGCAATTTTTCTATTCCCATCTCTCTCTCTCTTTCTTTCTCAGCGCTATGGTGCGGTCAGTGCTGGGGACGCAGTTTAGTCAACAACATTGGGGGTGTTGGGATTGTCATGTGTATGCATATGCGCTGCACCGCCCTAGGGCAACGCATTCGTCGTCTGCAGGGAGGGAGGGAGGGGGGGGGGGGGGAGCTTTCTTGTTAACGATGCGCAAGACATGACAGCATGTGAATGACAAACTGTTTTTCGCCTATGACCCATACATATTTCATAATATAGTTTTTTCCTCGACTGTTCGGTTTTCGTTTCAACAGCCAAGCGATGCCTTTGTCTGCTTCATGTCTACGCCTACGTCATATGGACAAAATCAAAGCAGCCATATAATCACTGCTTGTTCGCTATGAGACTAGGCTGTCGATTTTAAGGGCGAGCTTTATTAATGCGAAAGCACTGATACGGACGCTACAGGGAAGCAGAAACGTTTGGAGCGATTTTAAGAATTTTCGCGCTACGAAAGCAGAAACCACGTACACAGGGCAAGCGTGCTTGTCCTGTGTGCCCGTGTATAGCGTAGCGCGAAAATTCTTGAAGTGGTAAACAACTAGCCCCCATTGCTGCTTTGTCAACGATGTTGCGCATGGCTCCTGATTAGCCCTCAAGATCGTGACGTCACAGTTGACGTGTCCTTACGCGGGTGATTCAGCTTTCGCACGGTATCACACATCAGTCCAACCAACATACGCATCGAGTACTTTTAGATTTAGTGAAGTCGATTTTAGTCTCGTAGAAGCTAATTCTGCTTCACACGGTCTAGCCCAACCAAGGATGTTGCGACTTGCATATGGCGAGCTTTGACGAACGAAAAAAAGAAAGAACGTCGAAGTGAACTCGAACCGAAGAATGTCTCACGGAGTACGGGACGCCGCAACCGATCTCCCTGCGTGCCGACTCTCGCTCTGTGCATTGCACGTCAAGCAGCCTTCGCGCGCCTTACTGCGTTAAAAGCTCGTCCGAAAGCTCGTCAAAATAACTTTGGGTACGCTTAATCTTTGCGTTTAAGTGTACAGTCGAATGCATCGTCGGGTGGTCCGGCTAGAATCACGCACTAGTCCATTTTTAGTCAGATTGAAGCAAGGGCCGTCATGACATGTAAGTAGGGATGGCAGAGCTTGGAAAAAATCCGACAATTTTGTAGACAAAAAAAAAAAAAAAAAAAAGGTAACGGGCATATTCTGCAGGACTCGTAAATACGGCATTGAACACATAATATCATGCATATCCGAACTTTCATGGAGGGCTATGTCCAAAACAAAAATAAAAATCTCGCTTTTATTAATTTGGTATTGCATAAACCGTTCTGGACCGTGCTGGAAAATATATATAGTGGCTGCACAGCAACCATAGTTCTGCATAAAGAAAGTAACAAAATTTCCATAAAGAAAGGTGTTAGGCAGGGAGACACTATCTCCTCAGTACTATTCTAGAGGAAGTATTCAGACTTGGAATGGGAGCAATTAGGGATAAGGGTAGATGGAGAACACCTCAGTAATCTGCGATTTGCCGATGACATTGCCTTGCTAAGTAACTCAGGGGATGAACTGCAAATAATGTTTGATGACCTAGACAGGAAAAGTAGAAAGGTAGGCTTGAAAATCAATATGCAGAAGACTAAGGTAATGTTTAACAGCCTCGGGAAGGAACAGCACTGGAAGTAGTAGGCGAATCTGTCTACTTAGGACAGGTAGTGACCGCAGATCCGGACCATGAAAAGGATTTAACACAACGAATAAGATTGGGATGGAGCGCATTTGGCAAGCACTCGCAGATTATGACTATAGCAGCTTACCGGTATCGCTCAAGAGGAAAGTATACAACGGTTGCATCTTACCTGTACTCACCTATGGGGCTGAAACGTGGAGGCTAACCAAGAGAGTTCTACTTAAGTTGAGGACAACCCAGAGGGCTATGGAACAAAAAATGATAGGGGTAACATTAAGAGATAGGAAGCGTGCACAGTGGGTCAGAGAAATAACTGAAGTTACCGACATTCTAGTAGAAATTAAGAAGAAGAAATGGACATGAGCAGGACATGTAGTGCGAAGAGAGGATAACCGATGGTTGCAGGATAACAAACTGGATTCCAAGGGAAGGAAAGCGTAGCAGGGGGCGGCAGAAAGTTAGGTGGGCGGATGAGGTTAAGAAGTGCGCAGGGGTCAAGTGGATGCAGCTAGCACAGAACCGGGTTAAGTGGAGAAATATGGGAGAGGCATTCGCCCTGCAGTGGGTATAGTCAGGCTGATGATGATAATGATGAGGATGAAACCGTTCTATCATGGGCTGTGCCGGATGGATGGATTGATGGATGGAAGGAAGGATTGATGGATTGATTGATGGGTTGATTGATTGATTGATGGATGGTGATGGATAGATTGATTGATGGATGGATGGATGGATTGATGGATTGATTGTAATATAGGAGCGTCCCCTTTGAAACGAGGTGGTAGGAGTTGCTATCATGCTCGTTTTTTTCCCTATATCTTAATTATTGTTTTAGATCGGTTAACTATACCATCATTCTATTTACTGAATTTTTGTTCCTACATTACTAACCTTATGTCACTTCTCTGCTTTTAAGCCACCAATCTTCCAGTCGCGTTTTGCTAGTTTCCACCGCCGGTTTATTCACCCGGCCACTGTTATCTCTAAACCCCAGATCTTCAGGAACAGTGATTGCGCCTGCATCGACTACAGGATGGATACCATCACATTCGAGTATAAGATGGTCAATTGTTTCACTGGAGTTACCACATACAGCACATGCGTCATCTCCATCGTTAAATTTCTTTTTGTAGCTGCGTGTTCTAAGGCACCCTGATGTAGCTTCAAAAAGTAGGGCACTGCCTCTTGAGTTATCAAAGAAATCTTCCTTCCTGATCTGCATTTGCCACTTTCGGTATAATTCCACACTCTGTTTCTTTTCCATCGAATTTATCCAATTTTTATCTTCTGTGTTTTTCACCTGTTGCTTAACGCTCTTTATTTCTCCGTCCTTGTGACTAGCATACTTACTATTTAGTTTCCTAGTTCTTTTCCTCCATTGTGAGTCAACGCTTTTTAGGTACATGTATTTAAATACTTTAGCTGCCCATCTGTTACTGTCCAATTTCCTCGGGCGTTCCTCCTATAATATTTTACTCTGAGCTTCCCGTACTTCGAAGGATGCCCAGCCCATATCTCTCTGTACCGTGTTATTTGTGGTTTTGCCGTGGGCACCTAGTGCTAATCGTCGAACAGCTCTCTGATTTATTTCTAATGTCGACTGTACCTCTGATTTTAGGCACAAAACCGCATTTCCGAAAGTAAGTCCGGGCACCATAATTCCTTTCCAAATACCCCTCAAAATACAAATGTCTATTTTCCACTCTAGATATTTCGATACATTGAGTAAGCACGAGCAGGCTATCATCTAAGCGGCTACCATTTCTAAAGCCGTTCTGAAGTTCTCCGAGTATCTTCTTATTTTGTATCCATACTTGCATCTTAAATTTCGCCGCCTGCATGGCCAACCTGTACATAACAGATGTTATGGTAATCGGCCTGTAGAATTTTATGTGCATCTTATCTCCTTTCTCTTTATAAATCAAATTCATTTTACTCTGCCGCCAGCTGTCCGGAATTTGCTTATTCGTTACGACTATTTCCAAAGTAACAACGTTTCCTTACTTCTTGGACCAAGTTCATTAATCAGCTTGATCGGAATTTCGTCTATTCCTGTAGATGTGCTTTCAAGGAATATTTTATGTTTGTGGCGCCATCTAGCGGCTAGGTTGGAAACAACAGCCGTGTTGGTATTCGCGGTCGCGTCCGCTGAACAAGCAGTGCACATCGGCATTTCGAAGCTTTCGCATTCAGCTTTTTGCGTTTTGAAAGTACGTGGCGGAAAGAGAAAAACGTTTTTAGCAGCAGTGAAGGCATTCGGTCAGAAATGACCGACATTTATGCACCTGACTACAAGCCTGATTAAATTATAAAATGTGCAACTGTTATGGGGCACACAGAGGAGGTGGCGCACCGCTGGACGCGAAGGCGCTGGATCAAGTAATGAAAGTTAGTTTTTGATCTACTTTCCATCTTCGAATGGCTACCGTAACAGTTTGAGCAGTGAAAGCAAGCGAATGTTGCTGTTTCATGGCATTTTTGGAAGCAATGCTAATCGCGTCACATTTGTTGACCGATTATGCATGTACTCTGTTTATTGCTTGAGCGGCGCTGCTGCATGGAGTTCTCACACCTTCACTGGGGATTCATGAGATCTGTTTTGCTACCCTAGGCCACTGTTGTTGGGTGACAAATCGTTGAAGCGTCGTAGCACAGTCTATTTGGCGATCGGATTTCAGCATTGGCTGCATGGCTCAGCCAGTGGGTGGCCAGCAGTTTTCCAGGGCCTGCGGCGAGCGGCGATGAGTGTTGTCGACGGCTGGAGCTGCCATCTTGGGATTTCTGTGACTGGCCGCTAGATGCGTTCGTCTGAGGTTGCCATCATGCTGACGTCCGGCCAGATAAAACAGAAGACGGACAGTTGATCTAGATGACCTTATTGAATAAAGCCCCATAATGATCTCAGCTAAAGTTGCTTTGATGAACAGTTAATTTATAGCTAATTTGTCGTCACAAATTTTGCTTACTTTAAGGAATGGCTGTCGTCCCCATGACCACATTCATATTCATTATCGGCAGCCATAGCTTCTGAGATGTGTAGTTTCAGAAAGAGCACCGGACGCGATATTCGGAGGTCGCGGGTTCGGTCCCCACCATCGGCACGTTGTTTTTATCTTCTACTTTGTGTTTAATTATCTTTCCCCTAAGCAGATTACATTACTCATTTATGTGATTATCCAAGTAAAAATTAAGAAAAAAAAGACAAAACATAATCCCCAATGCTTTTCTTGGCCTCGCCGACTGTTGGCTTTTTTCCTTCATGTATTATAACGAGCACCCTCATTTCCCCTTGATTGTGAGGGTGCTCGTTATAATACATGAAGGAAAGAAGCCAACAGTCGGCGAGGCCAAGGAAAGCGTTGGGGATGGTATGTTTATGTCATTTTTTTTTTAATGTTTACTTCAATAACCACAGAAATTAGTAATGTAATCTGTTTAGGGGAAAGATAATTAGACACAAAGTAGAAGAAAAAACAACGTGCCGATGGTGGGATCCGAACCCACGACCTCCGAATAACGCGTCCGGTGCTCTACCAACTGAGCTACATCGGCCGCTGTCCCCCCTGCTACTTTCTTGGGTATTCACGACCTCCGAATAACGCGTCCGGTGCTCTACCAACTGAGCTACATCGGCCGCTGTCCCCCCTGCTACTTTCTTGGGTATTTCCCAAATACCCAAGAAAGTAGCAGGGGGGACAGCGGCCGATGTAGCTCAGTTGGTAGAGCACCGGACGCGTTATTCGGAGGTCGTGGGTTCGGATCCCACCATCGGCACGTTGTTTTTTCTTCTACTTTGTGTCTAATTATCTTTCCCCTAAACAGATTACATTACTAATTTCTGTATACCCAAGAAAGTAGCAGGGGGGACAGCGGCCGATGTAGCTCAGTTGGTAGAGCACCGGACGCGTTATTCGGAGGTCGTGGGTTCGGATCCCACCATCGGCACGTTGTTTTTTCTTCTACTTTGTGTCTAATTATCTTTCCCCTAAACAGATTACATTACTAATTTCTGTGGTTATCGAAGTAAACATTAAAAAAAAATGACATAAACATACCATCCCCAACGCTTTCCTTGGCCTCGCCGACTGTTGGCTTCTTTCCTTCATATATATATATATATATATATATATATATATATATATATATATATATATATATATATATATATATATATATATATATATATATATATATTATAAACAGCACCTCGTTAACTTTTGCCGCAAAAAAAAAAAATCATCCGCTTGTTTAATTTTTTCCTGACCTTTCTTTACATACACAGCGTTTAGAACTCACTACCAAGGCGAAACACATTCGATTGGTGCTTGAAATTCGGAGGTCGATCGTTTCGTGCGACTAAAAGAGTTGGAGCGCACAGTGACAAACATGCATACCGCTGCTGTTAATCCTTTTACGTTCTGTTAATAATCTGCTTTCGGCTGTTAATTCCAAGAATACAGCAAAGGATTTTGGTAGCCGCGACCCATGTTAGCAGCTAAGCGGCGGAAATGAAACGAACAAGGAGGGGAAGGAAAGAAATGGGCGAAAAGGATCGACGTGGGTAGGGTTATCTAAAAACATACGCAATATAGAAAACAGTAAAGATATCGCACTGCTCATATCAGCTGAGCAGTTTAGACGTCAAGCGGCTGTTCGAGATGCTTTTTGTGCAAAATACGGCGCACCGCTGCTCTCACCGCGCATACCAGAGAGGAGGAGTGACGCTGCGCACGGCGGTTCGAGGCTGTTTTCCCCCTCGCTGCGAATATGGCGTATATCAGTTCCAAAATAAATTGGGGTCGTGTCATTACACCTCCCCGTATCTGACACAGCACTCAACAAGACAGCGTGCGTTAAAACAGCAGACAAAAAAGAGGGCACTATAGTGAAGCGCTGCGAGAGTGGTGAATTATAGTCACAACAGGGAACATTAAAACTCTGCCCATGCGGCTGCGTTGTTGCTTTTTATTGCGAATGCAATACTACTTTCACTTTCAAGCCTTTGCGGTGCGACGGCGGTGCACATGAAATGACCTTTCGCATGACCTCTGCGTGACGTCACGCCTCAAAGCTGGGCGACCAACTCGCGCCGTCCGTGAGAGACGGCGGTGCGCATGAACGGCGGCCTAACTCCCGCTCTCTCCGCCAGGAGCGCCACAGGTGTTGTGACGTTATACAGCTGTATGACAGTAGCATTGATAATGGCGGTGCATTTAGTTGATAGTAATGATGAGAGCAAACGTAATGCACCGTATGCAGCACCAAAACTCCAGCTTTCGCATTTCTGCAGTGTAGATTCCACAGTGCTCTCATTTTTTTTTTCTTTAATAGCAAAATGGTTAAAGATCGAATCCAATATCTGAACAGAATATAAGCTGGCACTGTTCAGCAAACTTTCTCTTTTCGCTGCTTAATGGTGATGATTTAATGTGTGGATAGAAAGATGGACGAGTTGGAGGCTGCTCGTGATGCCTATGTTAGTGCAGGTTTTGTCGCTGCCATATGGCAGAAAAATATTGCTTCCTCAAAACCGAAAGAAGCTTGTACTCGGTCTTGATAATATTATTACAACATGGTATATTTCTAAAAGCTCTGGTGAGCGGGATGATTTCGTTTGGTTTTTGGGGTCAGCGCCTCGTGGGGTTTAACGTCCCAAAGCGACTCCGGCTATGCGAGACGCCGCAACATGGCACAGCACACGGGCGCCTAGCTTTTCGCCTCCATCGAAATGTGGCCGCCGAGGCCGATTCGATCCCGCATCCTTGGGCAAAGCATTCGAGCGCCCTACTACTGCACCATCACAGCGGGGTTAAGCGTGATGAGGATAGAGGAACAAAGCGTGATAAAATCAGAATGCTTATCTTAAAATGGAACGTGTGCAGGTACCATTTCATAGTTTTTTTTTTTGTTTACTGCTCATTTGCGTCACCATCGTGTCATATCCAACCACCGATCGGTCACCTTGTTAGGTAATCAATTATGAGTTCAGCTCAAATGCGAACCTTCGAAGTTGGAAGGTTGGCTCTTGGGAAACAAGCTGTCTTTAAACGTGGTCATGTCATCTGCCACGACCGTCATTTTTCGCTTACAGTGTCGACGCCGACAACGCGGACTTTTCTGGATAGCGGGGCCTTTAACGCTGTCTTGTTAAAAGAGTGCAGTGACCGGGACGCCGTGTTCGCTCTAAAGAATTGGTCCCGTGTCGGCCTCAACGGGGCGGTATTCAGTCTCTCGGCCCACGTGGCTCTTCGCGCGATGCTTTCTTCGCACCCTCGCCGCGGATCCGACGCGCAGGAATAGTTACAACCCCTCGAGGGGAGCGCGCGATGCGGCAGCGCGCCGGGCTTTAGCGGCCCCTTCTCCGCCATTCTTTTCGCGGCGGTTCTTTAGCGCTTCCGTTGCTGTCTCGCGCCTGGCCTGAAAACCCGGGGTCCCCTTTCTGTGGTACGTGGCGAGGGCCCAACGGGTCCGTTTGCTGGCACGCGCTCCTGCATCCACTGACCTGCTGTCATTGAGGCGTGTCGTGGCGCGTGTGCAGGCCTTTCACCGACGGGTCGATTCGAGCATCAGAGTGACGCCGAATCGCATTTCAGTTCGCTCCTGCTGCCTTGGGTCGGAAGTAAGGCAGGAAGCACTGCTCAGCACGGGAAAGACGTATTCTCTCGCCTTATATTATGCTCGAAGTACGAAACTGTGCAGAAAATGTAACGTGCCGGTACTGGGTGCTGTCACCTTGGTAGCGCGCCACTTGCGACACGCAGGTGTGGATCAAGCTTTGATGCCTCCCCGAACGCACACGAACGCATGGCCGACGCTATCCTCGTTCCGTGCTGCGTCGGCTGCTGCTGCCACCTGGGGTGAGACAACTCGTTGAGGGTGCTACATTGTGGCCCCTCTCGGCAAAAAGGCCGTTCGCTCCGTGTGTTATTTACGGCAACCAATTTCCCGAGATTTAAGGACCGGTGCATGATCGTTTAGAATGTGCACCAGGCCTAACAGTGAGGGAAGAAAGGTGCCCTTTCACTCTTTACGCTCACAGCATATTTCTCACAAAGTATTCACTCACAGTATTAGCCGGTTCAAATTAGGATCTTCGCGGACCGGGTAAATTGGATGTAGGAGAGGCGTGGCTGGTGATCAGTATACTGCAACAATATGGCTCATAGTTGGCTGGGTCGTAGCAATTCCAGCCGGCCATCTGCAGCGTTCCTCGAGTTACTGAAGTAGCGAGATTTCAATTGAGAAGATAGGGACCACGTATTGCTCAGGTCCAGCTACACCGCCTGCACTTCTAGCCGATGATCGGGGAGTCTCTTTCGGCCTCGACGTCACCAGTTTACATCTGTTGGCATAAACAAAAAAAAAAATGCACATTGGGCCTTTTGAGCCGCGCTGACATCTTGCACTGACTGCGCACTGGCGCCTTCTGCGTTTCAGCTCTATTGAAACGCGGCTCCGCTGCCGGGATCGAACCTTGGTTATGTGGTTGATTTGTTCATCCCAATATCCACTTGTTTCCCTCGTGTGAGGTGTTAATGATTTTGGTTTGTTACTTATTCACTTCTATTTCAATATATTAGACTTATCTGTGTTTAATTATCCGTACTGTTTAATTCGGTAAGCTTTTCTGCCAGTGTGCAGCAGGCGGGCCAACATCGTCTGTATATATTCCCTTACAGAGTAAAAAGAGAGTTGACATCCGGTGTTTCGACCAATCAGAGGTCGCGTGAGACTTTCGTTAGCAACGCAAACTTGGAATATGGCCCCAGGTGGGCACCACATTTCCTGCATCTTTGTTCAGAGCTCTTCTTCCGATCTTCGTCCCATACAAGGGGTGGCCTATAGTGGTTTGAGCATCCGTCTCGCATGCAGCACGTGCGGGTTTCGATTCTTGACAAATGGGTTATTGACTGTCTTCTCTCGCAACTTTATTTGGGCGTCATCGTCGATTTCGGGCAATTGTTTGCTCTCCGTCGTCTGCATGGGTGTAGGGATCTCTTTTTGTTTTATTCTCAGTGCCTGCGAAGTTGAGAGTCCTTTTCCCCGAGGGCGCGTCGGCGGCATCTTCGCGCGTCGTCCGTCCGTCACAGTTCGTGACTCGTGCAGCTTCTAGGCGGCGTGCATGCATGCCGCGCGATTGGGAACGCCGCATGCGACCACTCGGTGCATACATCAGCGTTTGCCAACCGCGCGTTCTCAATTCCCTGGCGAAGCGCAATAATTCACGCTGACCCCGAATGATTCATCGGCCTTTTGTCGGTTCGTGACCCCGCCGAGGTGTCTGTTTCCCCACCGGCTTTGCAACTTGTCCCATGCTTGGTCGAACGACCATGGAACGTGCAAGCTCCCATCGCGTCGGAAGGGTCCTGCACGAAGTTACGCGTGTGCGGCGCTGTGTCGATTGCCGAGGGAAAGCAGTCCCATATTGCAGCCTGCAGGCTGGGCTAGACCCCATTGTTTAGCATGTCTGTTTCAAACACCTTTCTATGTATACGCTTTACTAAATTCGCTGTCCAAGCAGCTTGCACTGCTTGCTTATACATGGTGTTCCGAAATACTTTTCAAAACTTTTTTTTTAATTAACCGCTTATTAGGCAAGCACATGGAATCCGCTTTCGCACGTAGATAATGCAACCCAGGACGACACAAGTCAGAGGACAGTTGTAAGCAACCTCTTATTTAAAGAATTTTTAGCCATCTCGGCTGGCGTATATTTTGAGACGGTCGTTTTCCCATAGAGCTATTTTCACCTAATTGGGGCGCTGGGATGATCCGAGATAATTAGTGTCTAATTTTCACCACGATGCGCGCGTGCGGAGCTGTGGCGGTTGGCATCATTGAAATTTTCATTTCATTTATTGAAGAGGGCATTGCGTAAGGCGGGGGCAATAACATTGTACAACAGCATACCAACACCATGCAGTTCAACAAACGCGGATTACGCGGAGCGATCTTCGAAAACGTGCCAGTCATTGGGTGGACTGCGTTCAGCTGTTGTAGCGTTTTCATTGGCCACCGCAGTGTGATTAGGTTTAGCATGTCGGAAGCAAAGAGTACGGCCGCATGTTTATTGTCGTGGCTCTAAATTTGTATTGTACTGTCTGTGACTAACACCTTATGGCGACAATCCTGTAACAAAATAAAAGTGTGAAGAATGTTTTCCGGAAATCACTTGAGTGCACTTTTAATCTGGGATATTTCGCAATGTGCTTTGTCTCCGCCAATCCAGGAACCAGGGTCGCATAAAACATTATGCGAGTCTAAATTAAAATTACGAGCGATTTCGTGGGAATAAGGTAGCGGTTTTATTTGGTCGCTTTCAGAAAGTAGCTGCAGGGAGTGCACTTTCCCGACTTTGGGTGGATGTTAGCCTGCTGCAGAACTGCTGCGCTCTAGGTAAAACTCCTGCCACATTAAAAGAACGGATGTGCGTCATGGACTTGTGCGTCCTCGCCCAATGTTTAAAGGCCCACTGTCCACCCTCCGGTCGAAAATATTTTCTTCCCCGGTGACTGTGAGACTTCGCCCCTGGAACGCAAGGCCGCAAAATGTTTTTGAAAAGAGTAACTAATAACGCAGTTACAGCCACCGCAATCACCCGATTCTATCCTGCCTCTCTCCTTCCGTTCCCTCGCAAAGGTTTTTCACTCTCCTGCCCGAGGTCGTCTAGCCTCCGCAATACAAATTCCCCTTCCTCCTCCGCGTTTGGCGGGAGGTGGGGCGTGGCTCTCCGCGAGCGCGAAAAAAAAAAAAAAAGCGGTCGAGGGAGCGCGCGCCGCTGGATTCAGTCTGGCCGTGGCGAGGGAAAAGCGCACTGCGAGCGGTAGACACCCATCCTTCTCCCGTCAGTCAGCGAGACGGACCAATGGACGTCGTTCCCGGTACGTACGTCATTATCGGGGCCCGTCGGGCCAGCGCAGGGAGCTGTGAAGCTGGCTTCTCAAAGGAGAGCATGAGGGAGCTTTGAATTGTATTTTCGATGCTTTGCGGCGCGTGTCGCTGTAGAATTTTGCACAGACTATCTCCGGTACCTGATTGAAACACTGGGCTCCTTTTCTTAAAAGGGCTTCCCCTGGACAGTGGCCCTTTAAGACAGAGAGCTGCAATACAGCACGAGCGAGTAATTCCGATACAGGGGGCATTAGGCAAGTTCCGATAACATTCGTGGGAAAAGGGCGGCATTTCCTGCGCCCTTGAAGGATGATATAAACAGCCTATAGGGTGTAAGTTTCGATATTCCTTTGGTTTGCCCGTTGCTTCTGCGTTTAATGTTTTTTACTTTTTAATGCGACAATGGTGTGACGATTAAAAATGAAGGTTGGGAGGGGGTGATTTGGCGCCGTTGTTTGGAACGCTTTCCTTCGCAGCAGCACAACATATGCGATATATATTGCCGCAATATATATATATATATATATATATATATATATATATATATATATATATATATATATATATATATATATATATATATATATTGGATGGATGTGGATGGGGATGGATGGATGTGGATGGATGTATGTGAAACTATGAAACTAGGAAGATCAATGATTTGTAATTTATAGATTAATTTGTCATGCGGAACGCTGTCAAATGCCTTACTAAAATCTAGAAAAATCTTGTCAACTGGACCACCTTTATCGAGAATCGAAGCAATATGATGAGTTACTGTAGCTAATGGAGTAATGGTAGAATACCGTTTCCGGAAGCCATGGCGGAATGGGGATAAAATGTATCTTTCCAGAAAGTCATTAATGTAATTGGTCAATATGTGCTCCAGGAGCTTGCAGGAAGATGAAACAATTGAAATTGGCCGATAGTTAAGAACAGAAAGGCGGTCCCCCTTTTTAAATACTGGTACGACTCTAGCCAATTTCCAGTCTAGGGGCAATGTTGCTGATGTTATTGATGCTTGAAAGATGATAACGAGGAATCTGGCTATGGGCTCAGCATAACGACGAAGGAAGGCATTCGAAATATTATCAGGCCCTGGCGAAGATTTAACCTTTAGTCGCAGAATCATATTTAGAATGCCCTGATATGAGATATGAAGATCAGGAACATGTGATGAATTCTCACGTTGAAAATCGGATGAACCAGAAAAGACGCTACTAAAGTGAGTATTAAAGTGATGCGATAAGCTCGGGGTCTTCAATCATAGTACCATTGTCTAAAATCCTCTCAACCTGTTTCTTTTGGGTCGCTTAAAAAGTTCCAAAATTTTGGGGGGTCATTTTGAATAAAACTAGGCAGAGTTTTATTGAAGTAAAAACTTTTAGCCTAGTGAATAGCCTGCGACAAGGTACGTCGAATGTCATTGAGACCGTCACATGATGACCCTTTCTTTCTTCTTAGGCGTTTAGATTTTCGTATGAGGTGTATTATTTCTCTTGTCATCCATGACGTGTACTTTGCAGCCTTTTTAATTTTGTTTGGTACGAAGTTATCGAAACAAAAAAAGCATATATCTTTGAACTTATCCCAAAGAGCATGAACATCGTTTTCGCTATCGAAGTTATCGAACTGCAATATCATCAGCATGCGTGTAATCTTTAACTGTTATCAACGCAGATGTATCCGAAGAATTTTTGACATTCAGAGGAAATAGGACCGCGACCATGCGATGATCAGATATGCCCGTTTCTACAGACATTTCATACTCAGCAATGCAACGAGGAATAAAAACAAGGTCTAAGAGTGACGATGAGGAATCGGTGACACGCGTTGGTTCATGCACAACTTGTACAAGATCATGATAAAACAAAATGTCGAATATAACACTAGAATTGTTAGTAGAATCGGAACCTGATTGTAAGCGGTCCCAGTCTATAGATGGAAGGTTGAAATTGCCAGCTAAAATGATTTTATATTTCTGGTAATCAGCCTTATGGAAGTAAGGCGCCGACCTGACCTCTTCAACCAAGGTAGTCTTTATCCCAATGGAGATACGCACCGTGTCACACGGCAGTCCTTTAGGAAAGGAAGTTTAAGGAAGTTCCTGGCGTAAGGAGTTCCAATCATCTCCCTCAAGCAGGTAAAAGGTTCCCCGTGAGCTTTATGCAGGTTTTAAAAGAAGTACTTATGCATTAATTTTGCGTTTGTTACTAACTTTAATACTGTAGCAACGTAGAGCATGGAAAAAAGGAAATGCGCTAATGTCCAAACATACGCGCAAGAATTTTGCAAGCACATTGTGGCCAGCAGAAAGGACAAACCCACTATGCTAGTAAAAGTAACAGCGCATTCATTTCATATGAATGAAGGTACATTTATATTTTAAATTCAATTCAAACTGTTGAAAAGGAAGCAGCTAAAAATTACTTTACATGTTTCCAACATGATTATTTTATATGCATACACAAAACGAACAGCGCCTAATGGGACCCTAACGGCGTCTTTGAAGAGCACGTTTTTAGCCGTGTGACACGGCAACTCCTTTGGGGCTGAACTCTCCGCGTTATCGTTTATGGAAAATAAGTTCGAGGGAGTTGGGACTTGCCCGTGTGGCAGAAGTATAAGACAAGTTCATACGGCTTGGTTAAAGCGGGGCTTTTTATGTGGGCTGGTAGCCTACGCTATCGCGTTATAGCCTTAAAGGCAGAGCTTAAAGGTCCACTGAAACGGCCACAAAGAAGCCACCGATAAACGTGTTCAGTGTGTAGAACAAATACTTTTGAGCTCTAACCCAAAGTATAACTCCTTGGAACAAAGCCAGCGATTTACTATTAATTTTTAAAAACAGCGTTTTTTGAAATTCGCGGGCAGAGTCGTCGTTTGGCGGTGTCGCATGGAACTATTTCCTTAACCCGTGACGTCACGGGTGAGTTGACTTGCAAGGCTTGCTAGAAGCTGCCATTCGCTGCGGCCACTGCAGCCATGAATGACGTCACGGGCAAACTTCCGGTTGCTGCGAAAGTCGACTGCTCGTGCGCTGCTCGAACTCAACTCTGTACGGCCCGCGGGCTATAACACAGCTCGCCGCCCTTATCGGTTAGGCGGCCATTTCCCATCAAGTACAACAAGCGAAGCGACGCGGTGATCGGCGGAACGAAGCGGCATTTACAAATACCTTATTTATATAACGTGGTTTCAGGAGTACCGGAGTGTCGTGCGACGAGGCGTCAACAGCACGGTCAAGCACCGCACGATGGCAGCACCTCCTCGACCGCCGTAAACACCGCCGCTGTGGCCCCTCCTCCCGCATACCGTATATGCGAACGACAGGGCGGATCGTTAGCACCGATGTCCGAAATAAAGCGTGCTAAAATTTGTTGGCGTCTGGAATACTGAGCCGAATATCAAGCATGAAGCCCTCGTGATGATCGCTGACCAGCAGCAAATTGCTGGTAAGAGCGATAGCCGTGATACAAGCAAGTTTCTGCTCAAGCCAGCTGCCGCTGGTGCATTTCGGCTGATCCGATCTGCTCGTACTAGCTCTGCGATTAATGCGTCGCCAGAGCTAACCCTATAATTTTTTTACTACGGCAGGATAGGATTCACTATAAGGCAGTTTCATAAGTAGACGAACGACAGCGTTAATCAGTTCCAAAGCGCCGACCGCCGCGGCTTCGAAGCGAAACAATTTAGGCCTAGCGACGACTAGGGACGGTCACGCACGGCGCCGTCATTCGCCGCGCTCGCGCGCCCCACCCCCGCGGTAATTGTGAAACGTACCTCAGCCTGCTCGCGGCATCCCGTGCTACAAGCGTTGCAAACTCGTGTACTTTCATAGCTAAGGCCGCCCATTTTTTGACGTTCTGCTCAGCAACAAGCCGTTCAAATGATACTGCAGGCAGATAAGACTTCAGTACGCAGTCGGTGCGCGGTCGGCCGTAATCGAAGACGTCGGGCGGCATCATATTCTATACATCGATCTTTAAAGGTGACACAGTGGGCAAATGAATAACTTTGTGAAGCAGACCCTCTCGTACGTTTCGCGCACTCGGGCGCCGACGAGTAGCCTCCGTCAACAGACGCCGTCATAACCTCGATTAACGACGCAAACCGAGGTCGCCAAGCTCGGTTTGCGATAACCGCGGTTAGTGGTGTAACCATGGTTTGGTCCGCAGTATAACATGGGCTAACCACTGGTTTGCGGTTACACTAACCGTCGCTGCGCGAACTGGCGAACTCCTCAGGCGTGTGCGAGCGAGGGACGGGTTGACGCGAGTACGCCAGCGAGCGCGCGTCAACCGGAAGTTCGTCGAAGTGACGTATTTCTGGGCGGAGCTTTGAACTTGCTTGTATTCTTTATTTTTTTATGGCTCCCTTCGGCGTACGAGTTGAGAGGGAAAATTGGAAGGGTCATTTTTAATCGCCGATATCTCTGGTGTTACAGAAGCTAGATAGAAAATGTTTGCGGGAGAATGATGGGTGGTTCAATATCTATCAGTGTTATGGCGTTGTTTACCCTTCTTGGTGACCCATTTCAGTGGACCTTTAAGTGTCCCCCATATTTAGATGCAATAAACGCCTTTACCACCTGAAACGACGGTGAACTTTGATGCGTGTCCGATGCAACGCTCAGTCGCCGGCAACCAAAGCTTTCGCTCCACACTCGGTTCAGTAGCGTTGAATCCACCGAGTGATTTTTGAAACCTTGGTTACATTTAGCTGGGACACTGTGTGTGTGTGTGTGTGTGTGTGTGTGTGTGTGTGTGTGTGTGTGTGTGTGTGTGTGTGTGTGTGTGTGTGTGTGTGTGAGAGAGAGAGAGAGAGAGAGAGAGAGAGAGAGAGAGAGAGAGAGAGAGAGAGAGAGAGAGAGAGAGAGAGAGAGAGCAGACGCTAGGTTTTTGTGTATGGGATTTGGCTTCGGGTCGCATCTCCTTGGAAGTCGAGTGATGTTGAAATCCCTCGCGGAAGAAGTGCGAGCTGGGTTAGCGATGAAAGTGGGCTCCCCTGCAGCGCCGCCGGCTTGTCTCGGCTGTCAGCGTTCAGTGGGGCGAGGCGAGCGGCTCGGCTGGCACACTTCTCTCCTTTGCTCTCGCTCCGATTCTTCTTTTTTTATTTTTTCACGCGTGATCTAAGGAGTAGAAGCCTGGCCGACCCGAAAGCGGACGCATTGTTCGCCGCCTGACAAGCATCTCCGTCCTCGGCCCGATCGCGTTCCCAATGGATGCCCAGCTCGCGCCTCTCAACAATGGACTCTCTCTCTCTGCCATGGAACCAGCCCATGACGGAAGCCGCTTGTGCATTTCCTCGTGTTCAGGTCACGTGCTGTGACCGCTTTTACTTTCGCGGGCCTTCGCGTTTGGGAACGCGGCAGCATCTGGAAGCGCCTCGATCCAACGAGTGCGTACTAAGGGTTTTGCGTAACCAGCGCGCAGATCGCACTAAAGAAAAAAGGACTTCTTTCGTTTTTCCCGCCGAAATCGAGTGCGCCTTCTGTTCCGTGTGTTTCGTGTTTGTCTCGACTGGAAGGAGATAACGTTTGTTAGGATGACAGTGTTGTTTTGTATTTTGTTTTTCGAAACCGAGGTTACCTGAAACTTGCCAGAGTCTTTGTGGGCCTGCATTAGCCAAGCGAGTTCTTCGATGCGATTTCAAAATGGTAACTGTATTATGGCGTCCATTTATTGGTCGATCGTTTCTTATTTTTTGTCTGAACCGAGGGGAGAAATTTAAAGAGGAAAGCCGGGGGAAATCCCCACCTCCTTGACCGGCCCTGACTGCAAGTTTGTGAGGAGCCGCGTGACATATTCTGCCATTGCGATCACAGATGTATATGTGGATTCCGACCCATGATTCCGAACCCTGTGCGCGTGTTTGCTACTGAAAGGTACAATGCAATGATACAATCCCTTGATACCTCCTTGTCCCATGAGTGGTCTTCCCTGCACGAGTTTTCATACTGTGCATCGGTTGCGGGCACACCGACCGAGCGAAGCGAGAGCGCACGCCTGCGTGACGAGGCCGCTGCTTCGACGGTACCTTCACAGCCGAAATTCAGGCTCTGGAGAATAAAAGTTTCTCGAAGCGCGTTTTTTCGCGAAGGGCATCGGGCACGGATTAAAACCTGCTCCCCAAGTGCGTACGTCGACCTCTACGGTATGCGCAGAAATCAACCGAGTTCTTCTGTGCAGGCGTATATATGGTTAGTTCTGCGGTCAGCAGGAATTTCCTTTCAGGCTGACCTCATCGGAATGGTACTGTTAAACGTGCTCATTTACAGGTGCGATGTGCTATTTCAGATGAGCTACGCATGTTTGTCCCATGAACAGAAACGGAGAACTCTTATCTCTTGCGAACTTCATCCACAGGCGCGCAACAGTCGTAAAAAAGGGCCACAACTGGCTGTGTGCGTGAGAGAAGACGCATGGCGGATGGTATCGACCAAGCGAGGAGGTGGACTGCTACCGCTTCTACACCGTTTCACACGCCCTCAGTCACGTATGCTTTGGGGAAAGTCAGCGGCGCCACATCCAGTAGCGGCAATTTGCATATATACGCGGGCTCGTGTTGGTGCGTTACCGTGATGATGGATTGCGGTGTCGAAGCGCCACGCCCACTATCTCGTTTTCCTCTTCCGGCGCCGCCGCTGATGCGCCGTGCGTGGGCGAAGAGCGCCTCCGGAAGGCGCGTTCTTGGAGCCGTTGATCGCGGCCGGCCCCGAGTCTAAACGCGTTCATTACCTCCTGGGAAGGTATTAGGGGAAAACGTGACGTGTGCGGAGGCATTCCTTCTGCCGTTCTCATCCACAAAGCGCTGGTCGGCATCGAGGGTTTGCATCTGTCCTTCGCGAGTCTTCTACACAGACCTCGAGGGCCTCATGGCTTTAGCGTTTTCACCCGAGTGGGGTTGCGCTTAGCGCTCGGCTCCTGCCGATGTCTCCGGCTGGAAAGGAGGCCAGTTCGGGCATCCCGCGCCAGTCTCTGTACGCATGTACCGCGACGGAGTAGGGTTCTAATTGCGTACGTGCGCGCAGTGTCGAAGGCCCGCGTTTCCTGTCCCGCCTCCGTGTCTCGGTGGCGGGGTTGCAGCGCACCGCGCCCCGCAGTGCATGGGATTGCGCGACGACGTCCGTGTGCCCGATTCCGCGGCCCGCCCGGCGAGGTTTCTGGGCTAGGTGGACGGGACCTTTCGAAACGGCCTCGCTCGGTGGGAACCAGCTGTTCGCTTCGTCTCGGACAACACCCGCGGAGGAAGCGTGTCCGCCGCTCACTGCGGCCGTGGCGTGCCCCGCTGTCGACCCTCGGCGTGTGCCGGCTCGTAAAGCGGGCGTATAATG
This sequence comes from Amblyomma maculatum, assembly GCF_055883805.1. NCBI lineage: Eukaryota > Metazoa > Arthropoda > Arachnida > Ixodida > Ixodidae > Amblyomma > Amblyomma maculatum. The sequence continues at coordinate 173,780,759 of NC_139349.1, read as the reverse complement.
CCGACCGGACGACGGCTATGGCCCATTTCCTCCTGTGGCGTTTCTTTTTTATGTTTGTTTGTTGGGCAGCGCCGTTTTACGATGAAGCGAACTAAATTGTAAATTGTGGCTGTCGGCATTGCGGGACGCCGCAGTTAAGGTCTCCGGAATAATTCAGATCACCTGGGGTTCTTTGTCGGGCAGTGTCCTCGCACAGCGCACGGGTGCCGTTTGCGTTTCCCCTCCTCTGAAGCATGTTCGAGATTAAATGGGGGCTCACCGGCTCAGCAGCCGAGTTCAATAATCATTGAGTCAACGCAGCTACGACTGTCTATGAGCGCAGTGTCGCGCGCTGAAGAAGAGGAAAAAAATCGTTGACTTTGACTCTAGAAAGCGCAGGTGTTAGCAACTAGTACGGAAATTATTACACATGAGGAAGGGGGAGGGGGAATACGTTTTCCTCTCGTGAAGCAACTTAATAATCGAATTTCAGCCTCGTCTTTTATTATGTCTCATCATTACCGGCGTTCCTCGCGCAGCCGGGAGGATATAACAAATCAGCAGTTCGAAGGAGCTCGAATTTCGCGCTCGTGACAGAGAACGGATGTCCTAAAACGGCATTATTTCTAAGTGCGGCAGCTTTCTCAGGCTTGACCTACATAGCTCTTCTGATTCTTTCCGCGTTACAAACGTATTAAGGCGAAAGCGGCTTGGTTCAGGAGCAGCGTGGGCAAGTTCGACCGGAAAGGATGGTGTCGTACCATTTGGCTTTTCATCTAGCTAGCTGGCTATAGTGATCGGAACCGACGAGATATGTGCCTCTAATTTTTTGCCTTTGCAAGTGCAGATGCCCACCGAGAGGAGAGCCCGATACTGTGCCTTTCCCTTCCCCCAAATTGAAACCAACTCGAGACTTTTCCGACCGCCTGTGCGCGCGTTTTGATGGAGGCGAAGTGGAGAGGCGTCCGTGGGCTGTGCGATGTCAGTGCACGTTAAAGATCTCCAGGTGGTCGAAAGTACTCCGGAGCCTTCCACTACGGCGCCTCATTCTCTTTCCGCTTTCACTCCCCCCCCCCCCCCCTTCCTTGGTGGTGGTGAAAAACGTTTAATGTTTCAAAATGGGATAGACGTATGCATGAGCCGGATCGGAGATCCGGCCCTTACAAATACTACATAGAGTTTCTAGTACGGGACCCCAGTGGCCTCGGCCGCTGCCCGGGCGTGCTTGACCAAGGCCTTTTGGGCCTGCAGGTCGTAACGGCGTTGGGGTGGGAAGGAATAGCTGGATTGGATGGACAATTAAGCCATGTGGTAGATATCCGAAGACTTCCCCGTACAGTGCGGACAACTGCCCGTGAAGGAAGGATTAAAATGTTTGAGTGCTACCGGCCACAGCAGAGTGTTGGTACAGAGGCGGAGTAGAAGCCGTTCCTCCGTCCTAGATAGGCCTTTACTCGGGCAAGGGTAAAGCTATGGCAAGATTGATAATAAAGAACAATTATTTTTAAAGAATACTAGGGTTCGCATTAGAGATTCTAGTCTATGGGCTCGAGAAAGGAAGCCTGGAAAGAGCACGCGGGCGGTGGCCTCGGCTGCCTCATTCCCCTCGAGACCCATGTGAGCAGGAGCCCATACTATGCTCCGGTGAGCAGGGTCCCCGGTATAGGTGCAGTTTTGGAGTAGTCGGTAGGCTATATATGGAGCCCAGCCTTTCTCGATGCTCCGACAGGCCCCGCGCAAGTCGGAGGTAATTATTTCGGAATCAGTGTGGATGGCAGCTAGGGCAATGGCGACCTGCTCCGCGTGAGTTATGTTGCGTGCGCGATATGTAAGCTTTGGGATTCGGGCTTTCCGCGGCAGCCCTTTGCGCGGCCGCCGCCCGCTACCCTGTTGTTCTCCTCTTTCCCTTTCTCCCGCCTTAAGGTCTATTCGGACTTGCGACCAGAGGAGAAGAGCTCGCCACTACCGATGTTCACACTTGCGACTGTCGCCTTCTCGTTCTGTTCTTGTTCCGAACGAGTTGGGAGTAGGAGAGCTGCTGGGCGACGACAGCGAACGTCGGTAGCAGCCGCTTGCCAGACACTTCAGCTTTTTCAGGCGAGCCCGTGCGCATGCCGCGCTCTCGTGTTTCCAGGAGAACGCCGACGACGAATAGACGGTGTCAGTCACTGTGGTGTCAATATAAAACGTTGCGCCTGCGTGAAAAACCCATTTCTCAAAAGTTCACGATGCTTACCGGATAGTCCGAATATATTTCCAATCTCCTCCCAGGCCATATCCCTGCCTTTGAATTCCGGGTGCCGTTTGTTGAAAGGGTATTGTTTAATTGCATTGAGAAGGTGCTCGATCGAGTACTCCGGGACCTCGCTGATTGGTGAAATGGTTTACGACTAGTAGTCGCGCGACTGGAAATTCGAGCAGTGCCCGATCGGCCCGCGGCAGTCGCTTTTCGACCGATGCGACCATTTGCAACTGTCGCTTTTCGACCAAAACGGTCGCGCGACCGCTGCTAGTCGCAAGTGTGAACGGGCCTTTAGGCGGCAGAGAGAGGTCCGGACGACTTGTCACTGTTGTTCGGCCACAGCTCAGCCCCTGCGTTCCGATGGCTTATCTCATTGGCACCTTTTGGCGGGAACAGGGCACCGCTTCGACGGCCGCGCTCGCGCGACCGTCCGCGCGGGGCCGAGAGAGAGACCCCTCCGAGACATCGCAAGGTGCGTACGCTACTGTTCTTGTCTGCCGGCCTTTGTCCGCGCAGACCAGCGTGTACTCGAGTTCGCCCGCTCCTGGTCATACCTGAGAGCGCAGCTCGAGCCTGTCGATCGTGATCCAACGATCCGCGACAGGCGTACCTTGCGGTGGTTGCCCACTCTCTCTCAAGGAAACCCTTTGGTCGCCACTAGAGAGAGATCACAGCACGCCCTTGCGTGCTTGCGGCGTGCAGGGGAGCCTTGCCCTCGCGCGCTCCAGCCACACGGTAACTGTGTGTGTGTGTGTGTGTGTGTGTGTGTGTGTGTGTGTGTGTGTGTGTGTGTGTGTGTGTGTGTGTGTGTGTGTGTGTGTGTGTGTGTGTGTGTGTGTGTGTGTGTGTGTGTGTGTGTGTGTGTGTGTGTGTGTGTGTGTGTGTGTGTGTGTGTGTGTGTGTGTGTGTGTGTGTGTGTGTGTGTGTGTGTGTGTGTGTGTGTGTGTGTGTGTGCCGCTGAAAGATGGCGTTTCAATAAATGTCTCATTTGTGAACTTGGAGGCTTGTGTCCTTGCAGCGAAGTGCTCTCCTCTCTGTGGAGGTTTAGTGCGCGCTGCGGTGTTTCAGTGTGCGCTTGGTGACGGCTGATTGGGGCTTCGGCTCGCGCGACGCTCGAACCCGCGGTGGCCTAAGTCCACGTAGAAACCACGACTGGCGCCCAGCAGCCAGCTGCCTACACAGTCGATAGTGCTGTAGAATTTCGGTGTAAGATTAGACACACTCTACGCTGCCGCTCCAAGCCCCCCCCCCCCCTTTTATTTTTCTGCCGCCGACTCGGTGGTATGGCCCTCGAGCCAGGCATGGGCAGATTCGTTGCCGGAAACGCCAGCGTGCGCCGGAATCCAAATCAGCTGTGCAGTTCAAGGCGGCTGCGTTTCGATGGAGGCGAAACGAAGAGGCATCCGTGTGCTGTGCGATGTTAGCGCACGTTAAAGATACCCAGGTGGTCGAAATTTGTTGTTTCTACGTTGGCATAGGCCGCCAACTACCGCGAGTTTGAGCGTCGCGCGAGCCGAAGCCCCGATCTGCCGTCACCAAGCGCACACTGGAACACCGCAGCGCGCACTCAACCTCCACAGGGAGGAGAGCACTTCGCTGCAAAGACACAAGCCTCCAAGTTCACAAATGAGACGTTTATTGAAACGCCATCTTTCACCGGCGCACGCACGCACGCACGCGCACACACACACACACACACACACACACACACACACACACACACACACACACACACACACACACACACACACACACACACACACACACACACACACACACACACACACACACACACACACACACACACACACACACACACACACACACACACACACACACACACACACACACACACACAGTCACCGTGTAGCGGGAGCGTGCGAGGAGCAAGGCTCCCCTGCACGCCGCAAGCATGCAAGGGCATGCTGTGATCTCTCTCTAGCGGTGACCAAAGGGTTTCCTTGAGAGAGAGTGGGCAACCACCGCAAGGTACGCCTATCGCAGATCGTTGGATCACGATCGACAGGCTCGAGCTGCTCTCTCAGGTACGACCCGGAGCGGGCCAACTAGAGTACGCACCTTGCGATGTCTCGGAGGGGTGTCCCCCTGGGCTCCGCTCGGACGGTCGCGCGAGCGCGGCCGTCGAAGCGGTGCCGTGTTCCCGCCAAAAGGCGCCAATGAGAACAGCCACTGGGACGCCAGGGCGGAGCTGTGGCCGAGCGACAGTGACAAGTCGTCCGAACATCTCTCCGCCGCCTTAGGCGGGAGCAAGGGAACGAGGATAACAATAGGGCACGGGCGGCTGGTAGGTGGCTTTGGCGGCGGCCGCTCAAAGGGCAGCCGCGGCAAGCTCGAATCCCACAAAGCCCGTTGCTGTGGACTAGTGGACCACTGCGGCCGTGCCCCCCCCCACCCCCCCCCCCCCATGGTGGGGTCCGGAGGCGTCCACGTAATAGGTGCCGGGTTTCGACCCATAATGGCGGCCTAGAGCTTCCACCCGTGCCAGACGCCGGCCATTGTAGTCTTTACGTTTCATATGTTAGGAAGAGGACGTACGTGGAGGGCTCATTTCCACTCGAAATGCAGACGTACACGCTCTTCCAAAGGGTGATATGTTGTATGTGTAGCCGGGCAAGGTGGCGGCGACCCCGCAGTGTCCTAGTTATAGCGCGGGTCAGGTGTCCAAATAACAAATGTGTGAATAATGCACCTTTCTTTTCCTGTGAACCAATTATTTTTATTATTATTATTATTATTATTATTATAATTCCTTTAGCTAATAATACTAAACTAAAGACATTTAACATATTGCCAAGCTGTGTACCAGTCTCTCAATGCCAACCGCGAAGAAAACTGTGCCAAACAGTGCTTTCGTACGTCTTAATTGGTTTAAGCAGTGCTAATTCCCTGCTAATTTTGTATTTATTTGTATCGCCTTAGTCCTTCATCCTTGACCGGGATGCAAGCGGGGCGTTCTTCTGGCGGAAGTAGCTCGGACCCTGGAGGGCGAACCAGAGGGCGTCTCTCGCGTTGTTTCGGCACCGGAGTTTTAGTACCAAGTTTCGGAGCACGCGCAGGCGTGGCCACACTGCCGCTTGTGCGCGCCGCGTGCAGTGAAATGTGTCAGGGCCCGCGACGGAGGCTTGATCGGCCGCTGCGTAGCTGCGTGGAGACGCGCGTCCAGGTTGCGCGTCCAGATGCAGCTGGGGGGACCCTCCTCTTCGCACTTGGCGCCTAATTGTTTGTGGCCTGCGTTCCTTTCGCCGCCCAACCACTTTTTTTTTTCTTCTTCTTTTTTTTTTTTTTTTTTATAATGGCCTCGTTTCGGCGTTCGACTAGAAGTGCAGAGAAGGCAAATCCGCGCGTGAAATGGGTCGCGCCGCAGCCGCGCGTGGCGGACAGCTGCGCGTCGACATGAGCTTTCTTGTTCAAACCGCGTCTAGAAAAAGCAAACGGGGGCATTTCTGAACCCATGTTGTGCAGCTTTCTTGTCTGACGCCAGGAGCCTGCTGCATCGATACGCGAAGAGCCTTTGTTAGCAAAGTCCCACAATACTGCTCGTGTCACGCTCAAGCGTAGCGCGAGGTTGCCGCACTTTTTATTGTACATTTGCAGTGACAGGGACAAGGCGGCCCAGTCGCCGTTACGGAGCACCCGGGGCTAATGCTTGCCATGTCTTGCGGCTTTGTACTCCTTTTATAAGGCGTCCGTCCCGCATTGCTGTCCGGTCCTTCATTTAGTCTCATGCTACTAGCTTTCGCCCTGCGTATAACTGCATGTTGAGTAGATTTCTATAAGGTTGGGAACCGACTCCCATTGTGTCGACAATATCGGGTGGTCCAGCTGACTCGGTCCAAGGGTTAAAAAATTAAATATTTGACATTGCCCAGGGAAGTCAGTTGTATACAGCTGTTGCACACCACAGGCAATTTTTTGTTGCGGATATAATTCATTAGTTAATTAGGTTAATTTTTCTAATTTAATAATAATTGGTTAACAGGGAGGGGAAGGTGCTGTATCTGTCACACTTATTTCTGTGGACACCTGAACAGCGCCGTAAGGGAAGGGAGGAAGGTGGAAGTGAAAGTGGAAAGAGAGAAAGAGAAGCCGTAGTGAAGGGTTACAGAATAATTTCGACAGCCTGGGGATCTCTAACATGCGCTGACATCACGCAGCACATGGACGCCTCTTCGTTTCGCCTTAATATTGAATTTAGACTGTAGATGTGATTTGCAAAGTTGGAAAGTACCTTCAGAATGCCCTATTCCATTTATTTGCGACAAAGAAAGCATCACGTCCATCTCTTTTCCGACCTCCAAAGAAAGCCCGCGAATTACAAAAGCAGTCACATGACTGCCGCATTCGCGCTCCGTGATTGCCCTGCTCTCAACGGTAACTGGAAAGAACAAAATCAGCCGTGGCTTGCAGCGGCAGGCCGATGCGTCTGCGGTGATTTCTTCGCCCGCGTGAGCCAGTCGGCGCATGTGACGGTGCAAGTTGCATCGAGCGCGGCGAGCTGGCTGAGCGGGCTACAGCCATCGCCTACTTATCAAGCTAACGCTAGAACTGGGCCACCGAGACGTGGTCGTAAATTTATTTTGGTTCACTCATTCCACGGTTGCGAGCAGGACAATTGTGGCGCGCTAATGCGCGTTTTTTGTTTTTACGTCAGACTTTCTTTGGAGCCCCGAGAAAAGTTATACGTGAGACTTTCTTTATCGCAAATAAATGGATGGGGCATTCTGAAGGTGCTCTCCGACTTTGCAAATCAGATGTATTGCTTGCATGCCTGGAAATTGGTGCTGCGCCAGCGTCTAGCCGATGCTGCCAAGTTAACGTGGCCAACCCCTTTAACATTAATCTACCCATATTTCGAGGTGCCTATGATCACGCCTCCGGCACCGTTGTCAGCATTGCAAATAACCTCCCGTACGTGCCAGGAAAAAATGTTTTGAAAGAGTTTGCTCCTCAACTGCTGTCTCTTCTGAAAATTTCTGCCTGGTGTCAACGGTGGAAGCGCTGTGTGTGTGGGGCCAAGAACACCGAAGCGGTGACTCGCGTTCTACACTTGAAAGCGTATACAGCGCATTAATAAGCTTCGACATATATTGGATGCGATTAAGGACCTAAGGCTTGTCCTGCCGAAGACGCGTGCTGCTGTTAAGTGGGTGCCTTTTTAATTCTGGCAATGCGCCCACTGTTGGCGGGGTAGTAATAAATTGACAAATAGACCCTCGGCGTCGAGCGGCTGCTGTTGGCAGCGCGTGGACGCGGCCCAGCGATCGAAGACAAAAGCGCGTGGCGTGGCCGCCGTTCGCTTCTCCCCCTCTTCCGCTCCAGCGCGTCTCCTTGGCCCGGGCACGCGGAGGCGGCGTCGGCCCCGACCTCCTCTGCGGGTCGCGCGGCGGCGGAGGTCGCTGCGCCGCCGCCGAATAACGGGGCCGCCTCCTTGCGGACAGCAGCGCACGCGGGCCCCCGCTGAAGCAACACGTGCCGACTCGCCGCGTTTTCCGGGCCGCATGATCCGGCCTTTTCTCCAAACCCCATCGCTCCAGATTTTAGATGAACATTGATAGCGGATGATTACTTTTTACGGTGTAAACGCCGTCTCAGGTTCCCTATGCACGGCATGTATCGACTGTTTCTGGTTGTCAAAGAGTTCTCTTCACGTTATCAATCTTTCAGTTTAATGGTCTGCCTGCGGAATGGGTCCATACGTCGTTAAGTATCTTGTACATGCATACTGTCAAATAGCAGCCCACGAAAGCCGAGCACCAGGCTGGGGATTGCTTGTGTTCATTGGAAAGCTGGTGGGCCGCGATGGGTATCACACCTCCTGAATGCGATGCGTTCGACGCCGCCTCACGGTTCGGACTAAGACTCTAGTTGGACTCTCTCTGGCTGCAGTTATTAGGGACTTGTAGAATTGGGGACCCAAGCGGTTAATAACGAGGCGACATTTGCTTAGGGCTCGATGAATTGTGACAGATCGGTAAAAAGAGAAACAAAGCTGGGGCTTGGCGTAAAGGCGAGTCACCAACGAGACATGTGTCGCGTGTATCCGTAGGCTGCAGGGGGATTCACCTACAATCAATTAATCACCTGTGAGGCAGTCAGCTCCGGTGCCCGTTGTGTATGCGTTCATGGCTTTAAAGACGTCTCGCTGTAATCGCTGTTTTTTGGCGTGAGTTCTTATTGCCTGAATTAGCTAATGTGCTCCGCTTTACCGTTGTGTGGTCTCATCGAACGCTGCAGGAGCCCCGAGAACCGCGGATAGAAACCCAACCATAATAAGCACCGGATCAGAATCCGAGAGGAGGCTGCTGCCCTTCGCGGAGTGTGTCTGGGTGTCTCGATGACGCGTGCATCGAGGCACCGTTCCTAATCAACATGACGCGCTGTATGGCCCCTTTTCTTCCTGAAATTGTGATTGCACGGAAAAGAAACAATGCATTAAAAAGTGCACTCGGTTAACCTGCACGCAACAGAGGCGTCCACTGCCGTGGTCCTCGTTGAAGGGACCGGGCCCGCTGATATCGCCGTTCGTACCATCCACCGCGCTATTCACGAGACGCGGTCTTTGATCGCCGCGCAATGATTCGCCACAGTCATCGAGTGACGAGTATGTTTCGGAGTTGAAGGTCTTCGTCGGTTTGTGGCAGCCTTGCGCAGTGCGGCAGAGATCTCGCTCTGTACGTCAATGTGGGCAGCGCGGCGACCGTCGACAGCAGCTGAGAGCTCTTGACGCAGGCCATCCTGTTGGAAACGGCAGAGAAATATCGCTCGAACGTGTCGTATCCCCCGTAGCGAGCATTTTCAACGCGTTCCGTAGAAGCGAAGCTGCCGGATGTCGATAAGCTGTTCTCCTCTCGCGGTTTATTGCTATAGCTCGCATCTCCGGCAGCGCAGCCTCGATCCGCCGTTCAGCGAAGCATCCTTGTTGGCTTCTTCATCCTATTTTTTTTTCCTTTCTTTTTTTTTTTATTCTTTGCATGAATATGCATGTTGAAAAGAAGCCTGTGTAGGCTTCCTATCGAGACTTCGGAGCGAATTTTCCCAAAAGCACTAGCTTCTTATAGTTAACAGTTAACATCAGAACCCTTTTGGTGGTCTTATTGAATACCACGCTGTATTGGAATCCCACATAAACTGGGTCTGGTGGCACAACGTCCAAAACAAACCTTATACTCGGTCACCTAAAGAAATTACTGATCGCTTAGGCGTCTTACAAACGGGAAGTTTATTTATGCAGTATAGGAATTATCGTGTGCATACCACGTTTGTGTATCGCTTGCTACTCAGATTCTCACCACAATGCTGATCCGACTACCTGAAGACTCCTCCTGGACCGATGAAAAACGATTCCACACCAGAAACAAACAAGTAAAAATAACATCCTTTATTGACCGATCAGTTCACAAAATATATGTGCTACATGAACAAACGAACAACAAAAAATGTACAATATAAGAAAAATGGTCAGCCTTACAGGAGATGGAAACATCAAGGACATGGCAAAGAAAAAGGAATCAGTCACTGTTGTCATTCAACCACTATCGAAGAAACTTGTTCATTTGTTCATATTCCGTTATTAAGCCATTGTGCCTGCATACTGTTTGACGGTCGTCGGCCGTTACTACTGTCCTCGTTTTTCTTGCGCGTTTCGTGAGCGCATTTTTTTTTTTTTTTTGTTTCCGTAATATATAACTGCATCATCTATGCATGTAGCTTTTCGCTTGAGGCCTATTTCTTTTATTTGGCTGGAAAATAAACTTTTAATTCACTTCAGTACAGCAGCGCTAATGGCTGCTCGTAATCTCCGAGCCTGTTGTCGCGTGGCGCGTGCAGTTGTCGGATGCAATACTCTTGGGCGCGATGCATGCAAGGAGCACGACATTTTAATTAGAGTCGAAGAGCCAACTTTCGAGCGTGATTCGGCTTCATCTGAGCCTTTCTACTTTCTCTAAAGAGCTAAATGTGTTGCGGGTTCCTTCAAGTCCTTGGGAACGAGTTGTTGAGATCAGGGCTAGAATTTGTACGGTCATTAGGCGCGTGTATGTGCACAGTAGGTCTGTTCTTCTCAGACATGGGCAAGACAAAGGCACAGTGGATGTCAGGCGGGGGGGGATGATTAAAACCACTCAGTATGGAGGGTGCGGTATCGGACGTATTTTTTTTTTTTTTTTCATTTGTACGACTAACGAACCTGACGTCTGGCGCAGTGACATTGAAATAACCATGTTGCAGATGTAGAATTGAGACTTCTTTCCGTGTTCGTATGGCCTCTACTCCGTTGTCTGACATATCAGCAGCGAATAGTGAAAGGTTTGCCCGGAAAAACGTCTTCGTGTCATTTCACGGGGGTTTTCCCCTCTCCGTTGCGGAAGGGTGGCCGTTGTCGTCACTTCAACTTGGTTGCAGTAAGGCGCAGATGTATTTTTTTTTTTTTTACAACGTTATCTCTGCTGCGTCCATCTCAGTTTCACGTTATTCCTGGATTCTTTACCTCGGATAAAACGAGCACCTGACCTCGCGATTATGCGAAGATGCACGCATATCACGTGACCTCAAATAAAACGATCATGACATCGGTTATAACGAAGATGCATGCATACTAGGCGATCTCGGATATAACGAATACGTAACCTCTCTTACGAAAAAGTTACAAGCAATAGCACGTGACTTCGTATATAACGAACCCTTGACCTCGGTTACAACGGAGACGCATGCATCTCCATCATAACCGAAGTCAACAACGCTCGATATCAATGTTCAGCAGCGTCTGGTCTGTTTTTTTCGTTTTGGCCCCGTTAGCACAGCTACGCCGGTTCCCCGATATCGATGTCGTGTGTGTCATCCCCCTACCGTAGGGGACCAAAAAGAAAAAGAAATACTGCCGCTTACGAATAATCTCTATACGGGGTAGGCAGCTATTCCGAATTATCCGCGAATAAAGCTCTCGCCATTTATGCGAACCTCTCTTCGCGAACCAGTTACAGGCGATCACTCTGTCAGGGACGACATTCCGTCCCCTATCACACGACGGCATGAACTCGGGAGGGCCTATTCGCTGTGCCAGATTTCTGAACCGGGGAGGAGTTTCTCCAAAGGCGCGGTCCTGAAAGCTGCGGCTCCCCGCGTCCGCGTTTCGCAATGCGCGCGCACCGCCCGTGTCGCTCCGGCGTGGGTTGCCACCCCGCGCCGCACTGCCGGTGGCCCGGTTGCCCGCTGCACCGGCTGTCCCGCGTCCCGCGAGCACAGCAGCGGCGGGTAACCTTCTTTTGTGCTCCCACCGTGCTTTGCTCCGGTTTGCGCCGAGACCCGGCGTTTCCCTTCCCTCGGCGGATTGATTGACCCGGTGAACGTTGCGCCGCGTGTGCCTTCCACCCAGTCTCGCCCCCCGTTTTGCATCTTTGCTTCTAGGCCGCGCAGGCTGCCGGGTCGCTCCTTTGCGGGAACTGGACGGCGACGCGGTGCAGCCCTGCGACGTCGGCGCATTGTGGCTGCTCTTAAGGGTCCTATTAAGGGAAAGAATAGGATCACCTATTCGCGCATCCAGTGCCTCTCGTCCAGCTGCACGCCCTCTTCTCCGGTCGCAGGTGTGCGAGCGTTGGCCCATTTGCGACCACATCTCGCAACGCAGGGCGCGATGACAGCTGTCCTGATCGTGCTGCTGGCGGCTAAATTTGTCTTCCTGCTGGCTTCGGGAGCCTCCCCGGGGCTGCTAAGCACAAACGCTAAGACGAGGAGGAGGCAGCCCAACTTGCTTTTCGTCGCGTTGGTAGCCCCCTGGTCAAGTCGACGACAACAGCTCTGCTTGACCATAGACCGGTCACAAACACTGGTGGCCCAAGATTATTTGTTGGTCATGAGCGTCAGCTGGACTATGCCCACTCTAGAGCAGAGGGCTCCATCATTTACCTCCCATCTGACTCGTTCCTTTGCTGGCTGTGACCGCCTTCAGGGGCTTTGATGGCCGGGAGTTAACCTACCTGTGTGGCGATGACCAGTTAGTTGCTATACCGGAGTTGTCAAATCATGTTCTAAAGTAGTGTCGCTTTGGCGGCGGTGTTCGTCAGCATCAGACCTCTCCAGAAGCCTTGTGCAATATGGCCGGTGGTTTCTTTTTTTGCTTGATTTTGTCTTCTTCGTAATGTGCATTATTGCGATAACGGATTTAGTGGATGTTCCTTGATATTCATTTACGGGCTAGCAATGGGCATTTGAATTGTTTCGGACTAAAGCTTTGGCTGTTTTGTGCGGATGCCTTCCGGGGGACCACTGATGGTTCCGCTCTCCACGTGGGGCTCCCCTGGCTGCGATGCTGCTGTTGTACCTGTTGCACATATCTGTTGTCGGCAGCCGGTTACAGGGGCAGACTTTAGCCCACGCACAGCCACTAGGGTTGTGCGTATTCGATAGCGCGTCCCTTTGCGTCATTGCAGAGGGACTGATATACTGTAGTGCGCCTTGCGTGCTTCCGTTGTACGGTGGTCTCTGTGAAGCGAGTATTGGCCTCTTTTTCTTTTTTTTTTTTTTTTTTTTTAAGCGAGAGCCTTTTTTAGGCTCATAATGCGTCGGCCAGACGTAACCGCTGGACGCTTCGTCAGGAAATGTCCTCTGTGCGACGACAGATTAAAAAAGTAAAAATGATTAATAAGTGATAGTTAGTGATTGATAGAGGTTATAGTGAATAAAATGACCACAGTTGACTTGTAATGAATCGTATGTCTAACGACGAATTCTAACGACTGCAATTGATTAGAAGGACTAAAAATGGTTTGTAATGAGTAGTAATAACTGAAGTAACTACTAAATAATTGTAATGAATACTAATGACCTGTAGTGACTAATATGTCTAACGAAGGCTTTTGTAACGACTATAATTGATTAAAAATGAATAATAGTTAGTAGTGAGTGTAATGACTGCAAATGACCTATATGTCTAACGACGACTTGCAACGACTATAATTGATTAGCAATAACTAAGGGTGTTTAGTAATGACTAGGAATGATAATCACTTCTGACCTATATGTCTAACGACGACTTGCACCGACTACCATTGATTATGAATGTCTAAAATGCTTCGTATACTGACTAGTAATGACTGCAATGATATTAATGACTAAAATGCTTCGTACTGACTAGTAATGACTGAAATGGGAGGATAAAAGAAAGAAGGAAAAGGTAAATAGAAGAGGCAAGAGAGTCGAAACAAATGATCCGTTTATCCCTTAAGATGTATTTAAGAAATCCTGTAATTTTGCGTCACTGCCATCGTTTCAAGACTGCACCTAATGGGCGAACTTCGCAGGCGCCGCTGGTAAGCTGCAGGTGGGAAAACGGCAAACTAGAAATCGCTAATATAGGAAATTCGAAGTGATACTTTTCCCGTAGCTGAGCCAGCTGGACTCCACCGTTGCCGCTCCCAGTCGAAAAAGACAACAAAATTACAACAAAAATTTTGTCTTGTCGTATTTTTGGCAAGTCGTATTTCTATTGTTTGTCTTCTGTCATATGTGTGTTGTGGTTGTGTTGTCTGGCTTGTCATATTTGTATTGTCCCGACTTCTGTTGTGTCATATTTGTGTTGTCTGTCTTTTGTCCTAATGCTGTCTGTCTTGTGTCGCACCTTCAATCTGTCCTGTGTCGCATTCTTGTCGCAGATTAAATGAGGTCATTCCGCATGCAATTACAGAGCAGGAGAATGGTCTGCACTCTGCGCATTCCAGGGCATGTACAAAACACCTTACTTGAGCAAAATCCTGTTTATTAAAACACATATGCACTGCCGTCGGCTTCATTTACACGATGCAGTTGGTGCTGCAGCTCCGGGCCTCCTGGGAGTAATAAATAAAACAGCTTGCAATTAGATGCCTCGGACCATATACACATACACACAAAAAAAAAGAAGCTGCAAAAATGTTCTGCAGTCCCGAGGTAATCATAGTGGCCAACGATGACGGCCGCCCGGCCAGGCGTCACTCTCAAATGGCTCAATTCGCACTCTCAATTCGCAGTCAACAAAACGGAAGTAAATATGCCCAATACAAAACCTCCAAATTACTGAGCAAGTTGAAAAGGGGAAGAAGTTGGACGTCGCAGAGGCTTTTGGCCTATCAAAACACACCGTTCACACGACTGTCAAGAACAAGGATGCAATCCTGACAAAGCAAGTGACTGGCGACCTGCAATTAAAGCGGTTACGATTATGCGAGGCTTCGTATCCAGTCATCGAAGAGTCCCTGCTGGTATGGCTTCATGACGCCTGTTCTTGAAACATACCCGTGAATGGAGGCGGAAAAACTTGCCATCGTTTCAGACTACAAGGACTTTAAATGCAGTGAAGGGTGGCTAAAGTGGTTCAAATTGCGCACGGAATCACCTTTAAGTGCATTTCTGGCAATGGACTGGAAAGACCATTCGCTGCCAGGTCTGCTTGCAGGCTATGCTCCACGGGACATTTTCAACGCTGAAGAAAGCGGGGAGTTTCCTACAAGTTGAGGCAAATAAAAACTTGCTTTCTCTGCAGATTTGTGACATTCGAGCAAAATGCTGCACCTGAAGAAGTAAATTGCCTTATGCTAATGGAGGCACAAATGGTGTTAAAAGCAGTTACCTACTCAGTACAGTCAAAGCTGACTAACTTATTTCAGAAGTGCTGAGTTATGATTAAAGCATATATTGTCGGCAGGCATTGCTTGTAGATTTTGTTTTATAACAGGCTCATGCGTGGTTATAGACCAGACTTGTAACAGTATTTGGATACAGACTTCTATTACAACAAACCAATACCCTGGGCACTATTGAAGTCTGTTATAATGAAATTATACTGGTCAGCGTGGCTTGATGCTCCGTCATGTCTATTACACTGATGAAATTTGTCTCCAAATGATGGTTTCGAAAATGAGATTCATCACTGAAAGGAACTAAAAAGTTTTAGGATGCCAGTGGACATGCACGCAGCCCAAATGCCATTAAGCCAAGTGGCCACCCAAATGCACAATAAAATCAGCAAATCAAGCCCAGAGTATTATGTTTAAATGCTATGGCAAAAGAATAAATTTATGCTGACAAATAAGTAGCCTGTGGCAGCAAAGTGAAGGAAAGGAAATGCCCTGAAATAAGTAGAATCTTGTAATGCCCGAGCAGTTTCCAGATGCATTCTATATCCTCTTGCAACTATTTTATGCACTGTTATAGAAGTTAATCGATACACTTACTTGATTAGCGCCGCAGGTCAGAGCACTTTTGTGCCAGGTAGCGTGGGAGGCGCTTGTGGCGCTTGTGCTTATCCTCTTCTGGGCAGCCCCTTATCTTCAAGTAATACCAGAAGGAGTCTGCAGAGACAGAAAAAAAATTTAGCTGGCAGATCAGGAAGAGAAGGCTGTTCAATCATTTTTTCCAAGTCTCCTCAAATAGCATTGTTTTTGCAGAAGACCTATATTCAAGAAAGCAGCATACGGAATTACAGTGAAATTGCTAAATAAATGTCCTTAATTTGATATATTGCAGCTATCTGTTTTTTGATGCTACCAGTTTTGGTTCAGCAATTTGCCCTTTCTCCATTTGTTTCCTGCCTCATGCTGTGTTATTTGATTTATGTAAATTCCAATCTACTGACAAACTTCAACTCTGCAAGCAAGACAGTGCAGACTCCATGTAACACATTCATCGTGATAGGATACAAGCCGAGATTTTGCACAGGAACAAATTTGCAGACTGGTTTCGCGCGAATGAGCATGACTGGCAAATTGGTTTGGGAGGATGAAGGGGAACCTTCAGCTTCACAATGTGACGAGATCAGCTGGCTTTGAACAGTGAAGCGAGTTGATGTGCTTGAGCGTGTATCCGTGTTTTCTAGCTATGTTGAGGAACTAATGGAGCGAACGGTGGGAATGACGTTTTGCAGTTAACTGGGGAAGTCGCTAACCAAGGAACTCGTCATGATCGACGCAACGTGCAGCATTGATTAAATGTGCTTACTACGAGTTTTCAAATGGCACTAAGCATTTACAGACGTCCGTGAAGATGTTCAGCCCAACAACGGTCCGAGCGGTCACCGAAGAAGGCTACGGATTCCGATAAACTTTGTATACTTGTTTTAGTGAAAACTGATCAGCCTTTAAGTGTACAGTCGTGAGCAAAAGTGGTATACAACACTCTGTCGGTGACAGAGCTCGGAAAAACGGCACAAATATCTCGTGCAGTGACACCGATAGGGGCAGCGACAGTGACACATGCATGTGGATAAAATGGGGTATTAGCATGATTGTCTCGATCCCCAAAAGCTGTTGCTCGATGAAGGCGAATTGCAGTTTTCCGTAGCTCCACCACTGGCTGAGTGTTGTATACCACTTTTGCTCACGACTGTACATACAATCATGTGTCCATATGAACATGATGCCTATTTTCGTTCCCCACCTTCCCCCAAAAGCAGTTTGCCAATCATTCTCATACATGTGCAATGCCACAAATAGTCCTATTACTTTCAGGACAGAATCTTTACACTTTATTTCAGACAGACAACACTGAAAGTAAACTGAATTCATTTTTTGAAAATCCTGAGAAAGCTCAGTATTTTTGGCACACATACCACAAATAGCTAGCAATTTATGAGTTACAGTAGGTCATAAGAATTAGGTCTTGAACCGAGAATGCAGTCAAACGATATCTTTTAATTTAGTACCTTGGCTTTGAGTTGCAATGAGGCACTGGCTCACTAACTCAGACATGATCAGACGCAGATCAGGAGGCTTTGAATGCTAATTAAACTCTGCTGGCTAGCGTAGTGCAGTCTAAAGCAAAGCTGTGCACGGGCTCGGCCCGGGTCCAGGCCAAAGTATTTTTGTCTCAAGCGAGCCGGGCCGGACACCTGGATCATGAAGACATCCAACATTTGTGAAAAGGCGAAATAGCCATATGGTGCGATAAGCATCTAGAATACACAGCATTTTTCCGTGTCGTACCCATGTGAGAGCTTCAGAGTGCTTTGCCGGCACCCGAGTGCGGAACAGTGGGAGAGCCAGCTCTCCAGCGGCGATTTGGATTGCCAACTAGGTTTAATCCAGCACGCCCAGCGAGCAGCGAAGCTCAGTGGAGCCCTGGAATAGGGGCACCGACCCTGTGAGAAGACGGAAGATGGAACTCTTCCGCTACTAGCACAAGACCCTTGTAGAGAAACTAACGTATTTCCTATCCTATCCTATCGCCTTTCCTCCCGCTCCTCGCCGCGAGGAGCCGCTTATGGGCTATAGTTTGCATCTCCGCTTCAGTAAAATCGGGGCTGATATTTACGTGTCCGCTATAAACTTCGCGCCACGCTGTCGCCAATCACACGTCTCTACTGTGTCGCACTCCTACCGCGACATGTCCTCGTTTCAAACGGAACATAACTGAAAGCTTCTGCAATACAAGTTTCCTCTTGCAACTCTTGCAGTGAAATTTTCACTTGAAAGGCACACGGTGAGCCAGGCGAGCTCACCGAGTACCTGGCCTCAATCAACCCCTTTTTAGGTTTATAGCTTGCTCATTTTTGGAGAAGACAAGCTGCTTACCGAAAACTTGTTTTCCTATCTAATAAAGTGTTAGTCATTGCTATAGCACTGAGAGAAACCTCAGCGCTTCCGTGTTCATTATTCAGAGCGCGCAAATGTCTCAATGAAATGGATAACGTGTTGTTTTTGTGCAATAAGTTAATTCTAAGTGCATGCTGCGCCCCTATATATTCAGCAAATTTGTCATCTCAAACATGAGAACTCCACATTTTTTCAGATCTTGCATAAACTTATCCTGAAATTATTTTCTTCTCTTTCATCTCAACTGCAATTACAGCATGATTGGCCGGGCCGGGGCGGGCCTGGGCCTTAAATTTAAGTGCCGGGCCGGGCCGAGTCCTTATCCATGTTGGGCCGGGCCAGACATGGGTCTCTAGCGTGGGGCCCGGGCCGGGCTCAAAATTTCCGCCCGTGCACACCTCTAGTCTAAAGCTCTTAAATAAACAAAGTAGCGCCAACATGTCAGGACTGCAGTTTTTTTTTTTTTTTTTTTTGCGGGAGTCATTCATTCTTGCCGTCATGCTGAATGTGCGGCATAGCGTATGCTATGGTGGCTGCGGATGTTAGGAAACAGCAACTTTTTTTTCTTTTCGGAACGTCGTCCTTACTTGTGCGAATGTGCGTTGCAGCGGCAGGTCTTTTTTTTGTGAGTCATCCTTTTTTACAGCTATGAATCAATGAAAGCATGCAGTCAGCTGCGATCATGACACTGACTTTTAGCATTGTTCGCTTCAAACGGCATTTGCAGCTATCCCATTTCCCAATTAATATTGTGGCAGTGGACTACGCCCGCCCCAAGCGCGGCGTCATAAATCGGACCAGGCTTATGCAATAAAGCAATCACAGGCACTGACAAATTAGCTCCCCGCCACAGCAGGATCTATCAAAAGTATAGTCAAAAGATAAACACGCCACGTTATCGCTGCATAGCATCTTGGCACGCTGCCAATAAACGAGCTGTGGATTCGACGGTCAAAATGAAGGGACGCGGACAGCAAAAGTGGGGGGTGGGTTTATTATGCGAGCGGGTTGAATAAGTGAGGGGGTTGATTATGCGACAAAAGCAGTATGCTATGTTTCATGATCGCAAGTGGCGTCTGAAGCCAATTTTCATATATCGAATTATTTCACTATCTCCTTTGAGTTCGATATATCCCGGTTCCACTGTAGTTCGAAAGCCTAGATAATTTAAACATTTTCTGCAGTCTCAGTGACATTCGAGTTAACAAGGTTTTCTGTATAACATGAAGATGTTAGATGAAAAGGGTGTCTACAAGTGGGAAACACTGCAGGTTTTAGAAAATTTAACCAAGCAAGAACAAAGTGTTTTTCACTCACCTGTCATTGAAGCTACTTTTGCAGGGGAAAGGGGCGGGAATGCTTTCGTTGCACCTTTGGAAACTGAATTGTTTGAAAGTGTTCCCGTCACACTTCTCTGAGCCAGAACTTCATTTCCCCACAAACGAACGGCTAGTTGTTTGCAGAACGAAGAGTCGTTGTTTAGGGTCAAAAGCCTCTCCCACGACCCAGCATCAATGTATTGGCCATGACCAATGTGTACCTAGAAAAAACAAATGAGTTAAGCACGATTGTAACTCCTCATGTAACCCCTCCACGATTGTACGTCATCATCTGGTGTCTCCTGCCCAATCCAATCCTCACATTAGAAATAACCTACTGATAGCATCATCCTTGCACTCTAGATAGATGCTGGTGATACAAATGCAGTCTATTGAAAGCGCTGGGCACCTGGTTAGGTGAAGGAACTTGACAAGTGCAATCAACTGTGGCACAAAAGGCACACCTGATATTCTACATCTTTTTCCAGAGTACCACAATTCACTTTAAAGCATGAAGCTGTGCTTAAACACTTTTGATGATAAGGTGCTATCAATATTCAGCCGACCCAGTAAAAAGTTACCATGAAACAGAAACCGAAAAAGAGCAAAAAGTCCCATGTCATTAGTTACATTATATTACTCTACAGACTGCAGAAGTTTCTTAACAAGATATGTAAACTGTAGTAGCATCTTTACAGCATATTGCATCTTTAGTGAGAAAGTTGTACAGTACTGCTCACCTCCCCAGTCTCATTTGCAGTTCCTGCCGTCAAGTCTAGCTCTTCGGCTGCCTTGCGAGGAGCTGTACAAAGCAAACACACAAAAAGAAGTTAGCTTCATGCAAAGAAAAAGCACTGTATCCTGTCAAAGTAGCCCTATACTGAAGGAAACTGGAGTGGCTGCTTTTGTAGAGACAACACAGAACAGTAACCTAGATTGCAAATAATGGGGAATGACAAGCAGCATGACAAATAACAAGCAAGCTATATATGGGCAGTGAAAACTGCAGTCTATATCACAATAAATGTTCAATAATTCAATATACACGGTGACAATAATACAGGTAAAATTACCTGAAGTTCGAACTAACAGAGTGAATGAAAACACTGTAGTCGGGAAGCCATACCGTTTTACAGTGCTTGCAAGGCTGGAAGACTGATCATTGTCCAACCATCCCACAACTGCTGCATTTCAACCAAAGCAGTAGGCGCTATCTTCATGACCACTCAAAGCATAATTCGTCCGGATGTCGCGCATTACCCGATTTTCTAAGCTTCCTACTTATGGTAACACACAGTTAAACCAATGAGCATGCATTTTTTTATACAGTCAAACATATTGATACAGTTAATCGGATAAAATGAAGTGAAAGTGAAGTTTGGCTGGGCAATTTAAAAAGAAACAAAATTAGAGATCTGGTGCTGAGTCAATTATAGCAAAGCAGTTTTTTTACATTCGAGTGGCTTGAAATGTGTACACAAACAAAAAGCAAATAACAGAGGCAATATTCCTATCGCTTAAGCCGCCCACAGCAGAATTGTTTGAATTGCCTGTGCTTGCTGCATGATGCACCATCTAGGGGAATGAAAGAAACTAGCATTATCTTTGACCAGCATGTGATCATAGCAACCTCTCAAGCCTCTCCTCCCCACCCCCCCATACTGCGTTATCATGCTCTGTGCAATTTGTACTTCGTATCACTGTGTCATGGACAATGGCAGTGCAGAAGCGTAAAGCAGTTCTGCTCAGAACAGCTCCATGTGCGCGAAAAAGAGCATTGCGACGTGTACCATCGTTTTTTCTACAGCTAAGTGGCAAAGCCTCATGCAAGAAGATATGTGCTGTTTATCAATCAGTGATTGCAGCTTCCGGCATACTAAACACTTCTTTAACCAAGCATCTCAATCTGCTTACAAATGAGCAAACTATGAAAGTGCGCACTGCAGGTGCCGCGAGTGATTCTGCAGCCACCGCTGAAGCGCAGCGACACTGGGGATTAAGCACCTGTTCCCCAGCCGGCTTAACACACGTCACCCTACAGTGCGCCCATTCTGTGTTGCTAGTCCTCTGATACCGACAAGCAGAATGTTGCCTTTTCTTAATTTTGCGGCTTTGCCTCACAGCCATGACAAAAAATTGTTTCTCTGTGGGAAGAGTGCAGTGGCAGCACCAATGACCACGTCATGGTGCACTTCCTAAGGCGAAGTGGAGGACCACACACCTATTTACTTGGGTATTGAGACCACTCCCCACTTCTGCTGCTCACAATTAAAAAAAGAAAAAAAAAAAGAACAGGCTCAATGCGTCTCTTCGCTTCGCAGCCCACAGTGCATTTCTTGGCAGCATGCCAAGATACTATGCAGCAATACTATCCCAGTGCATATGTATCTTCTGACGTAAGCTCTTGCTGGAAGGGGGGGGGGGGGGACTTGGCACAGTGCCAGGGCCCTTTACTGATAACCTAGCAACTACTCGATAGGCTCGTGCTGGTTTTCAGTACATGCCTTGATTGGGCCCGGTAGGCGCTGTTCATTGCCACAAAATCATTTGAACACGTGAAGCAGCAAACACCTTTGAAGCGAAAAATGAAGATGTCATGATCGCAGCTGACCGCGATCATGACACCTGGGTGACTGACTGATGGGTGGGAGAGAGGACGATGCTTGCAAAAAAAATAATTTCTTCCTCATAACAAACCCTACCCCCAAACTGTCATCATGGAATGTTTTTTTTAAAAGGTGGGCTCCTTACGCAAGTATTTACGGTAAATTGGAAGCTGACAAGTGCGTATGGCAGCGGCCTATCAGGTAACCTGGCCCTGACAAGGCACTCCCTTACTTTCTAATTGGTTTAGCAGAATAAATGCAAAAACACCTTACACTAACGGGCACTACCAGTGCCAGGTCATAGCAGGCCACTCAAATGCCTCTTGAATGTAAAAAAATAATGTAACAAGGACAAAGAAACAGGGCCTTATTCCTTATGAGAAAACATTTTCTCACAAGACTCAATTCATACATAGTGTAAAGCTCAAAACTTCTGCTCCACATCAATATGAGGGCAACGAGCAAAGAACCATTAAGGATCAAAGCAGGTCAAACAATGGAACGCAATGAGTTGACGCATATTCATACTGCCAGGCACATGCTTCCAAATAAGGCATTCGTGCTACACTGTGCCAACAATGACAGGCACTCAAGCTAGCTGTACCTGAGAGCAGCCAAAATTATTACCTTTTGAAGTTCGCACTGATGCCAAGGGCACTGCGCTGCTGACGGGCAGGGGTGGTGGCACTGACACTGAGGACACTGCATTCATAACCGGCAGAGGCAACGGCACTGATGCAGAATGAAAAGAATGGGGTGCCGGAGTTGCAGTGGCTTGGGAATGACTCGGGCCTAGGAAAAAGAGATCGAAAAGTTGTTGCCAGTGGAAGGTATGACAGCACTAGACCAGTAATAAGTGACACATAAATGCACAGTGAAATTATCGCCTACAGTTACGCAAGCACAGTGCCAAAACTACGAACAAGCAGTTACAAGCAGTGCTGGGATGCTGAATAGTGTAGCGCTCTATGTCGCAAATTAGAAATAACCAGCCAACTGATATTAAAAAAAAAATACCCATTTTCACTTATCTTGAATTTCAGTGGCAGATTGCAAGCGCTCCGCTGAGTCACAAACGAAGTGCATCACTGTTTCAAAGATCACTTCCTCCAAATCTGCAAATGGAATGCGTTCGCTCCTGCTGCAGCATGCTTCCCGGTAAGCCTGCGCCACTTGCCCGCATCCGGTGAACTTAAGTGCATCAGCATACGATGAACTGTTTCTCGTGATCCTGCCTTCTACAATGGTTGCTGCAGCGCCAATGACCACACCATGGTGCACTTCCTAAGGCACATAATGTACCTATATAAAAGTTGTCCCTCTGCATAATGTTTCCTTTTTTTTCTGTTTTGTTTGATTTTCTGCTTCACTTCCACTGTATTTGCTTGCATTTTTTTGTCGAACTTTTGTAGTTGTTGAAATGTACTCTTCCTTATGCATTTTATTTATTCTCCACTCCTGTAATAGCCTGCATAGGTTGATAGTATTAATAAATGAAATGAAATGTGGAGGACCATATACCTATTTATTTGGGTAATGAACCCACTCCGCACTTCTGCCGCTCACAATTATAAAAAAATAAACAGGTTCAGTGCATCTCTTTGCTTCTCGTCGCAGCCCACAGTGCATTTCTTGGCAGCGTGCCAAGCTACTGCAGCTATACTATCCCAGTGCATATGTATCTTCTGAAGTAAGTTTTGCGAAAGGGGGGGGGGGGGGGGGGGGCGGTAGGGCTTGGCAGGGTGTCAGGGCCCTTCACTGATAAGCTAGCAAAAAAAAAAAAAAAAAAAAAAAAAAAAACTACTCGATAGGCTCGTCCCGGTGCGTGCACAAGCATGCTGGGTTTTCAGTACATGCCTTGATTGGGCCCGGTGGGCGCTGTTCACTAGCACAAAATCATTCGAACGTGTGAAGCAGCAAACACTTTTGAAGCGAAAAATGAAGGTGTCTTGATCGCGGCTGATCATGTGCTTTCCTTAGTGACTGATGGGTGGGAGAGAGGAAAATGCTTGCAAAAAAAAAAAAAAAAACGTTTCTCCCACATAACAAAACCTACTCCAAACTGTCGTCATGGAATTTTTTTTTTAAAGGTGGACTCCTTACACGAGCATATACGGTAAATTGGAAGCTGACAGGTGCGTATTGCGGCGGCCGATCAGGTAATCTGGCCCTGACAAGACACTCCCTTACCTTTCTAATTGGTTTAGCAGAATAAATGCAAAAACACCTTAAACTAACGAGCACTACCAGTGCCAGGTCACAGCAGGCCACTCAATTGCCTCTTGAATGTAAAAAAATAATGTAACAAGGACAAAGAAACAGGGTCTTATTCCTTATGAGAAGACATTTTCTCACAAGACTCAATTCATACATAGTGTAAAGCTCAAAATTTCTGCTCCACATTAATATGAGGGCAACAAGCAAAGAACCATTAAGGATCAAAGCAGGCCAAACAATGGAACGCAATGAGTTGACGCATATTCATACTGCCAGGCACATGCTTCCAAATAAGGCATTCGGGCTACACTGTGCCAACAATGACAGGCACTCAAGCTAGCTGTACCTGAGAGCAGCCAAAATTATTACCTTTTGAAGTTCGCACTGATGCCAAGGGCACTGCGCTGCTGACGGGCAGGGGTGGTGGCACTGATGCTGAGGGCAGTGCGTTGCGAACGGGTGAAGGTGGTGGCACTGCTGCAGAGGGCACTGCGTTCATAACCGGCAGAGGCAACGGCACTGATGCAGAGTGAAAAGGATGGGGTGCCGGAGTTGCAGTGGCTTGGGAATGACTCGGGCCTAGGAAAAAGAGATCAAGAAGTTGTTGCCAGTGGAAGGTATGACAGCCCTAGACCAGTAATAAGCGACACATAAATGCACAGTGAAATTATCGCCTACAGTTACGCAAGCACAGTGCCAAAACTACGAACATAACTGGAAAGTTTAGCCAAAAATCTGAAGTAAATTTCAAGGTAGCGTGACTTGCAATCTCTACATATGAACTATAGAAGGAACTGAATGTTAATGGTCGTCTAATAACAAGCAAGTGCGCTTACTTCCTGAGTAGGCAGTTTCAGCAGCATTGTCTGCTTCCCAGCTTAACTCATCAGCCACTGCAGCACTGGGCGCATACAGGTCGCTCTGGTTCGTCTGTGAGGGACCTAAATAATAAAAAGACAAGAACTAGCACACTGCCTCACAAATATGGGCTATGGTTAAATGAATGTTTAGAAGGGCATGGATTAATGAGAACAGCACTGCGTCATGACTGTCACTTCAAGGTAACGCCTGAGCAAATGGCCAAAGGGGACCATAACTATGTAACCCGAGAATTAAACATGTACATGTACTCCATGACAAAAAGGACTTTCGACAAGTCAATGTAGCGTTAGTTTTGCACAGAAATTAGCTCCATAAGAAATAAGTAGAAATTGTTTTAGATGGCTTCTACAGAACAAAATGGAAGAAATGGAATGTTCTGCCACTTTTGCCCAGATATTAGCTGCTAGTAACATCGTGTCCTGCACTTCCTTGTGGCGTCCCTTCTATGTAACTCTAACTTTACCCCGAAAATACACCAACGAGGCTAGCAGCAAATCTTACTCAACTTTGTAATAATCAGTCTTGTAGAATAGGTTTGATGAAAGCTTATGAATGTAAGAAGTTGGAAACTATGGTTGTTTACATACCACTTCCGAGAACCTTCGCACACAAAGCCTTTTGGAGGTTCTCATTCAGGCTCCTCAGCTTTGTTATCTGCCCTTCTTGGTCCCTGATAAGAACCTTTGATGCCTCCACCTCAGCCTTTAGGCTGTCTACACGTAATTCTAACTGAGCCACCTTCGACTCTGCAGCTGAGTGCTCTTCCCGTGGCCCGGCGCCTAGTGTGCTGAGCAGTTCCTTCTCGGCCATTTTTTTCGCCTCTCCTCTGGCCTTCTCTTCTAGTCTTGCCTGCAAGAAGATTATCAGAACTGCAAACCAAGTAACACAATAACCAATGCTAGATAACCTAGGTGGCCCTAATTTCACTAGGCAATTTATTCAGTGTTTTAGCAGGCAACAACGAACTAGTTATAGTGAGACACCACTTGCAGAACTGTAACTAGGACAAGCTAAAAGGAAGTGTTTACACTCAAAATGCCACTGCACTCAGAGAAAGGTTGGCTTACCAAGCTCAATACAACAGAAATTGTAGTCTCGTGGACTGTTGAAGGGACAGTCTACTGGCTGGAACAAACGCCCAGTGCACAAACTCTTTTTGAGGTTCTGTGTAGTTGTTGAAATGCAAACTTCGAATTGCATAAAGCAAGTATAAACAAAAATGCTTCGCTGAATGACTCCCTTCTGAAAGGACAACATTCAAATTCCCTTTCCTTGATGCACCTGATTTGACACATCAAAGACTCATGCAATTTATCATAAAACAGCCCGTTGGAAAATTACTACATCTCTCTGCGTGTCCTTCGAGCAACCGGGCAGTGTGCCACATTCATGACGCACTAATTATCCCAAAGCAAAGCCTTACTAAAAGCAATTCATCCTTGTCTGAAGCTGTGTTTCAAATGGCAAGCAGCAATACTAAAAGCGCTAGTAATTTGTATCCGTCGTAGGATAATCGCTACAGAAATGAACAATCCCATTATTAGTAGCGGACGGAAGCTTTAAAGCCGCTCGTAAAAAAATCTTCCTAAACACCGATATTTGGCACGGTAAGCTGCAGCCGTACAATTCAATCACACATATGAAAGCAGTGCCCATCACTTTTTTTTTTTTGCGTTCCGCAATTACACACGATTGCTACTGGCACCTTTTTCCTCGGCGACATGTCGCTCTTCCTGGCGCCTTTCCTTGCCTCCTTGCGGCGTCCCCTCCATTGCCGCATTTCTTGTTCCGTATCTGCGGTTCGCAGCACATCATGAATTTACGGGCGCAGGAAAACAGCTAGAAAGCGCTGTGAAAGGCTGCACTTACCAGTCATGTGGATTATCTTCGCTTCATAGAATCCTCCGCAGGTACTCGAATCACCCTCCCAAAAAACGTCGTACACTTTTCCTCTTTCATAGTCATCGATGTCGTGCGGGAAAAAATTCCGCACGTCCGTGTGTGCAACTATGTAAGTCTTTTCTTCCCCGACGTAACGTACAAGCACGTACATACTGTTTGGCGAACACAACTACCGTGGAGCAGTGGTAGAAGCGTGGGCAGAAGCCAGACACACAGAGACCAAAGAGCCTGAACACAACTCCGGCGAAGCAGTGGCAGAAGCGTGGGCAGAGGGCAGACGCAAAGCAACAAAAGAGCCAGGTCGCCGCTGGGACAGTAAACTAAAAACTATAGTGCCACTTACGCGTCTATGCAGCGGCCGCCAACAGCGGCCGTGGTGTGGCGGTGTCGTCAGCCGCGGCACTGCGGTCGAATCGAAAATAATTTTTTTTGTCTTTCAACTTTCTTTGCACAAACAGACATGCTTTGTCGCCCAAATAAACATCTGTCTACTAATTGTGCAATCTTACAAAACTATTTTGTTTTTGTTTTTATTTCTTTTGAAATAATTACGGGAAGAATAGAGTTCAGAAGTGAGCGACTGTAGTGCCGCCACATTGTTCGCGGATGTCGGGGGAAACGCCTCCAACGCGCCGTCCCCATTATGGTCTCCAAGACCGACTACTCCACAGCAGTCTTTTCCGTACGCGGCAGTGACTACGACAGTGGTGCGAAATTGGAAATGCGGCCTGCTTGTATTTCCTTCGGATGCTCCTTTGCACATTTTGCCATCCCATCGTTCTAATCCGATTCCCCAGGTAGAATATCTAGGTGTTATTTATGGCTCAAGATTAGAATGGTGCATACCTTCATATAAAGAACAATCTTTTTTTTAAAGGAGAAGGCCCCCACTGTCGACACACTGCCTGTCGGAAAAACTTGCATAGTTCTAAGCTGGCCGGCCTCAGTTTGCCGTGTGCATTACCGGGGTGTTTCTTGCGTGCTTTACGCATTTCAGTGATACTTGACTATGAGTTCGCCGCAACCTAAGCGGTACCGCCAGTACCTGGAACCTGGGGCATCTCGTGAAGTACCTAGGCAAACTCGACGGTACCAAGAGCTCAAGGGTTCTCAACCAGCGTCTCAAGAGAGCGAATCCGACGACTGCGTGCTGGCGAACGGTGTCTGTGGTAGCTCTGACCATGGCTCCGACCATCCCGGCTCGGAAAATGAAACGCCTGACGCATCTGAAGACGCGTACAGTGAGGATGATAGTCCCGGCGCTACTGGCAGCGCCTCACCTTTCGATGTGCCGATGAAGAAAGAGACGATGACAACAGCGACGACCCGGCATCGCACGACGATGACGCTAATGAATACTTTTCGCGTTGTTCCAGAGAAACCCTGCCCAATAATAACATCAACAAAGCCCAGGCCATTTTGCTCATTGTCTCGTACGTCGTTTATGCGGGCCTTTCGTGGTCGCAGGTTGAGGGTCTTCTGAAGTTGATTAACACTCTTTGTGGAGCCGATGTTGTGCCAGATACGAAGTATCTCTTCAGGAAGTTATGGAAAGGCAAGATGAATTCTCTTCAAGTCCACTATTTTTGTGAAATTTGTTTTAAATATTTCGGCTCCAAGGACAGGAAGGAAACGTCACACACCTTCACGTGCGACAACTGCCAAGTTAAACCAACCGTGCGATCTTTAATGGCGAAAGGGTGCTTTTTCCTGATTTTCAATTTGAGAGATCAACTGCACAACGTCATTTCAGGCTGCTCGCAAGCATTGTACGCAAGGCTGAAGGAAGCTACTGCTGCTGTACACGGTACATACTCTGACATTATTGATGGCCGCCTATACCGAAGTATTAGACATCGCATGAATGCCAAGTGGTGTGACCTTACAGTCACTATAAACACCGACGGCTCACCAGTATTCAGATGTAGCAAATCGAGTGTGTGGCCAATTCAACTCCTTATTAATGAATTGCCTTTTAATGTCCGTTTTCAAAATGTCATCATAGGAGCTCTGTGGTTCGCAAAGAAGCATCCGCCTCAGCACTTATTCATGAAAACATTTGTGGATGCTTTCAACAACATCGGGTCGATAGCGTGGCGGCATGGCGAAGAAACTGTGCTTTCAAAGGTGTTTGTGACGTGCTGCTCAGTGGACTCACCAGCAAGAGCTGCGTTGCTGAACATGAAGCAATTTAATGGCTATTTCGGTTGCTCCTGGTGCCTCGAGGAAGGAACTGTTGTCGAACGTAAGTTAGCTATATTATAATTTTGGAATGAAAAACAAATTTCAATAATCAGCATGTGCTTTTCCTCCCCAAAAAAGGTTCAAATAATCCTATGGAAAATTAGATTTATTTGTGAGAAACTTGGTAAATGTCTAATCATGCTACAATGAGCAGTTATCATAGTCTTACAAAGTACAGAGAGAGCAGCATATATTGTTTTCTCGACAATTTGTCAATATTTCATGAAAATTCAGCTTTGTGTCGCTGCTGTAGGTATCCCGGTGCAAGCAAACATTGCAATTATTAAAAATTTTCAACACTGTTTTAAACAGGCATATACTGCCTTAGCCTTTTGTGTTAAATATGTTTGGAATGCAGTATGGTCATTGTTTTGCAGTGCCTGTTGATGCAGTAAGCTCATTCTGTGTATGAAAAATAGGGGGCAGTATAAGTATATTTAAATGCACCCAGGTATATAAAAGTTTATTTGTAATCCCTGAATTGGTTGTTGCAGTAATTGCACTCATATTCACTATCTACACATTTTATTTGAACAGATCTCAGCTGCCGCAAGCATATAAAGCATGGTATTGCAGACTGACAGCAGCCAATTTTACTCTTCCTAATGCCCCTCTGTATGCCTACACATCACTGTTCAACTGCCCTAAATGCTTCTCTTTAAGGTGATGTTCAACATCCTCGGGAAGGAACAGCAGTTTACATTAGGTAGCGAAATACTGGAAGTAGTAGGCGAATATGTCTACTTAGGACAGGTAGTAACCGCAGATCCGGACCATGAAAAGGAAATAACAAGAAGAATAAGATTGTAAGATTGGGATGGAGCGCATTTGGCAAGCACTCGCAGATTATGACTAGCAGCTTACCGGTATCGCTCAAGAGGAAAGTATACAACAGTTGCATCTTGCCTGTACTCACCTATGGGGCTGAAACGTGGAGGCTAACCAAGAGAGTTCTACTTAAGTTGAGAACAACCCAGAGGGCTATGGAACGAAAAATGGTAGGGGTAACATTAAGAGATAGAAAGCGTGCAGAGTGGGTCAGAGAAATAACTCAAGTTACCGACATTCTAGTGGAAATTAAGAAGAAATGGACATGGGCAGTACATGTAGTGCAAAGAGAGGATAACCGAGGGTCGCTGAGAGTAACAAACTGGATTCCAAGGGAAGGAAAGCGTAGCAGGGGGCGGCACAAAGTTAGGTGGGCGGATGAGATTAAGAAGTTCGCAGGGGTCAAGTGGATGCAGCTAGCACAGGCACTGAACCGGGTTAAGTGAAGAAATATGGGAGAGGTCTTCGCCCTGCAGTGGGTATGATCAGGCTGATGATGATGATGATGAAATGCTTCTCTTGAATTTAATTGTGCACTGGTATCGTGAAATATATAGAATAGGACTTGGGCTAGCTCGAACCAGATGTGGTTCTGGTTAGAAGTGAACTAAAGACTTTCCTAAAATCTATAGCTCGCTTCTGATGTATCGCGTCTGCTGTAGTTTCAGCATCTTCTAGTACTGAATATTGGTATTTTTCATTTTTATCTCAGGAACCCTGCGGTACATTCCTGGAGAAAGGCCAGCAGCTCTGCGCACACACAGCGATATGCTGCAGGATATGCGGGCTGCCTACGAGCAAGACTTGCCAGTTCATGGGGTTAAAGGGCCGTCGTCACTCAATCAGTTGCAAGGCTTCAATCTTGTGTGGTGCTTGCCACCAGACCTTATGCATTGTGTGCTTGAGGGCGTTACGCAGCAGGTAACTGAGCTATGGCTCAGTGCTGTAGGGAAGGCTTTCCACATTGGGCGGAACTTCCGTGAACTGGAAAGGCGCACTAAGTTATTAAGGCCACCAATATCATTTTGTCGCCTGCCACGGCCAGTCTCGGAACGCAAGAACTGGAAAGCCACTGAATGGCTATTCTGGCTTTTATACTATTCTCTACCATGTTTATCGGGTTTGATTCCTTCAAGATATGTCACCCATTTTTCTCTGCTTTGTCAAGGCATTTTTCTTCTTCTTCAGACTTCTGTAAGCGTTGCTGACCTTCAGGAAGCGGACCAGCTTCTCTCATGCTTTGTAAACAGAATTTGTTCACTGTATGGAGAAAGCAGTGCTACATTTAATGTGCACCAGCTTTTACATCTGGCAAAGAGTGTGGAGATGTTGGGCCCTTTGTGGGGTACATCTACATTCCCATTTGAAAATGGAAATGGTCAACTTCTAAAACTTGTGACAGCTGCACAGGGTGTCCCGCTACAAATAGCAGAGCGCTGTGTAATGAAATCTTGGCTCAAAACTTCAACCAGGCTGGTTGAGCTTTCTTCATCTTTAGCTCAAAGACGGAATCAAATTATCAACTTTCATGTCAGAGAAGTAACTAATCCTCATGTATTGGGAGCCCCTCTGAGGCCTGCTCATTTAGAAGAAGCTGTAGCAGGAATGTTTTTAAGAGAGTATGGAGTGGTGCCAAGCATTACATGTTATGGTAGAGCCGAAGCTAAAGGTTTTCATATTTACAGCACTCGGTATAGTCGGGCACTGAAAACTTGTTCATACTGTTTGAAAATGGTTGATGGAGAGTACTGCATAGTAAATGACATCTGTACATTCATTGTGAATGTCCAAAAAGTTGCTCTGGTGTGCCAGAAATTGGTTATTTCTGAGCCTCCATTCAGAAATATCACTTACATACATAGCAGCAAACTTCCACCTCCAGGTCGCAACATGTCCCTTTACTCGCTTGAAGATGTTGCTTCACAATGCATTTTGCTTGACATTGGAGAGGCGTCATATATCTGTGACATACCAAACAATTATAAGATTGATTGAAGCTAGGCTTGCAGAAACTTCATTCACATCTGATTATCCGCTGTAAAAGGCTTGTTTGTTCTTGAAGTTTCATGTCCTAAAGTGACTCAGAGGTTCTCCTTGAGAGGTATGGAATAATTTTAATAGTGTCCTTTTGCATCATTTTGAAAATGCTCGTGTCTCAGTGCCATATAGCAGCATATAACTATCATATTCATTTAGAGAAGCTGCAGAGCACTCGTTATGAAATTTGAACACTTCCTCAGAACGTCAGCTCGGAAAGTACTAGCGAGTTCTAGACACGTGGACAGCTCTTTCAGGTTTGAGGAAATACTTGAAGTAAACTGTTTTGCTATGTCTTTTGTTATGACATACTATATGTGTGAAGTATTTGAGGAAATGATGCTCTCCACTTAAAGAAGTGCTCATCCTGTTCCCTGTGTACATTCGAGTACTTTTTGGCGCTTCTATGTTTTACTGAAAGGAACTCTATCCCAGGAAAAAATTGATGTATTTCCATCAAATTATGGGAAGTGAACCTGTTAATGTTTATCTCAGGAGTTTTTTATTGAAATTGCTCTCAGTGGACTATACAAATTTAATACAGTCTTAAAAACTGTTGCATTCTTGGATTAAGTTGTGTTTAGATATGTGGTCATTGATGCAGCAGTGCTGACCTTCAGTGAGACATTTGTGTTATGTGTCTGTTTGTTGGTACAGTGATGCAGTGACGCAGCATACATAGCAGCCCCACGGGTTTATATCTGCAGAGCTAAGAAGTCAAATGTTCAGACTGACATGGGGCATACGCTAGCAGCGAGTGTGCCGTGCACTTCTGTTAGACGCAGGCATTGTGGGTAGGAGTCGAATCTGGTTGAAAGACTTGAGTTCTTCCTTTCAACACACCTTATATATAGGCTCTATGACTGTACTGTGCCAAGCACCTCAACATATACAGCCCAAATTAATTCAAAGTTCTTCAAAAGAGCTAACATTATAGCATTATAATGATTGCTGACGTTATAACAGATGAAAGAAATTTTGTGTGCATCAGTATAGGCACCTCACCAAGGCCTTTGTAATGCTACCTGTTCTTACTCTTGTTAGTTTTCTGGCCCAGGTTGGGAGCAACTTTTGCATTTAAAAAAAAAAGTATTTCGTGCTCCTCTGGGTTCAACTTTTTTTTTTTTTTTTTTTTACGCAAGCTTGCCATAAAGCGTATTGCAAAATCTCGTGTAAATTATTTTCCGTAAAGAACCGGAGAAGGCTCCTGCTCCTATTGTCGGTGAGCCATTGCTCAGTCACGTCTTTATCGAAGCAGATGGTTTCATGGAGTAGTAATGGAAATGAATTTCCCCTCTCATACCACATGAATATTACCTCAAGTCATCGCAGTTGACTCAGCAACATAGAAGTCTTTTACAATGATCCTCATTGGCTTTCCTCAGTCATAACCTTCGATGGCAAGCCTTTGCCAAAAACGTCTGGCGTTCTCGTGGTTAAAGTAGCAAATTGGACAAATTCTGACACCTGACTGTACTTTATCCTCTTGTCCACAGATTCCACGTCTCTTGCATAGGGCGTGCATTGTTACCCATCCTTCTAAATGAAGCTAGGACTGTGCTATATTCAGGAAGGTGGCAATTTCAGTGGGTGTTGTTTTCCTTTTCTTGGGCCAAATTGTACACTGCCATCTCGGAAAAAATGTACTAGGTGGATGACATTGGATGTCAATATATACAATGCTGCAGGCCAGATAGATATGAGACTACAAGTGTCTGTAGCAGTAGTGAGTAGTGTTACCTCAGGCACCTGGTACTCTGTTATGCTTATTGCTCATTATTGTTTACCTTTTGTGAAACCAATTACAGCAGGTATACATGTTAATGTGTCTATTGCTATTTTGTATGAAAACTGTTTCAAATGTTTGTGAGCTAATCTCTTGCACACATTTGTACTAATTGTGATTCATATAGATGTATGACTGTCTCTGAAAATCTATTTCATATAAATAAAGTGCACAATTTCTTGTGATGACCATTGTTGTTGGCATATTTTATTAGGAATACTTCACCCTGTTTGACGCCATAGAATCAGAGCATGTTGCATGACTTCTGCAGTATTTTGCATATCATAATGTCCCATTGTAGTCATACAGTGGCATACAATGTTCATTCACAAAGTAATGAATGGTTTGCAGGCACAGTAGTTTGCATGCTAGCACCAAGTCTCAGTTTTTCTGTGAAAGAAGTAGTGCATATACACAGATAGGTTGAAAAGGTGAAACATTAACTTAATGCACATGAGCTTTGAATTGGTTCAATAGTATCAGATATTATGACTTGTGAAGGGTTCTAATATGCCTTATGCATGCTAAAATTGCTATTGTATGTTGTTCTGCCAAGGTTGACTGTATACTTATTGTGAGAGTGAGGGCTGCTTTTCAGACTCTCCCACTGCAACACTGCCAGGGTGTTGTGCTTCGTAACTCTGAGATATGAGCATGCATACCTGCTCAACTGACTAAATAGATGTGGTCGCATGTATGTAGGGGTTAGGCGCTGGTCACCTTCTAGCGCCGGCGTGCCAGCCCTAACAGACAGAGCAGTATGTGGCCCCCAATCCGTCGTGTGAGATGTCACCATTGCAGCGGGTTCGGGACAGGGGGGACAAACACCGAGTTCCATACTTGAACAGGATTTACTGTGCTCAAGTGCACAACAAGACCGAGAACACTCGAATACAACCGCCATAGCGAGCGAACGTCCATTGCTTAATGACTTTGCAAGCACATCTACCCGCCACTACACCAGAAGAGATATCTTCCTGGTATATTACGTACGTGTCATATAAAAAGAGCGCGGTTACACATTTGCGTGCGATGAATATATTGTTCACTAAACCGACTAATTATAACGCAACTCAAATGCATCACCTGCAAGCTTTGCAGCATGTGCATCGATCGATCGCGTATATAAATGGGAGACGATTTTGGAGCGTGAACTGCATGTTGCATTCATTCCGATATATCAAGGTAATTTATGGTCTCGGTTTTCTTCTGTAGGAGCCCATATGGATTGTCTCGCCCGTCCAAGCCGGGACGCGCCCCGGAACATGACCGAGTTGCAATTCATGGCAGCGCATATCCGCGAAATGTTTCAGCGTGCATATGCGTAGAGGCGCGCACCATATCTTGCCAACACCGCTTCCGGGCGACGTGGTACGCGTACGTATAACCATACATATAGTCACGGATCAATCGAGTGCATGCGTGCAACCAGGTCCTCCGCGCCGGGCATATGTTTTAGAGCGCTGCTCTTCCGGCCGTTCCTGGGTTTCGCGTCGCGCATGGCGTCGGCTTCGTAGCCGGCTGCGCTCCCCTTTCATCCCCCAGTTCGAGCCTGCGCGCTTTTTTGGCCACCCACGTATACGTACGTATATACGTATATATTGCGGAGCCCCACGCAGGTCGCCAAGCTTATCTGCAAAGTGCGCAAGCGCTTTATTCGATCATGCGCGATTACGCGCGAAACGCAGCTAGCAGCAGGCGCATGCCAGACTCGGCGCGCGCGTATATATATGTACGTAAATTGCAGCATATTCGATCGCGTTATCATCTAGTCGATCGCGCTGATTGCCAGCTACCAATTATCAAAACTGCGCCTCCCAATCGCGCCACAAAAAGACACATATCGAATTAAAAATCTACGACACATCTACGAAAAAGTCTCACAATACGACAGGTACTGTCGCGAGATGTCGCAAGACAGGCCCGCGACAGATCCCGCGAGGGGCAGGCTCGCCCGCGACAGAAACCGCGACAGGTACCTCTGTCGCAAGACAGCGGCGCGTTGAGGAGTCTGTCGCAAGACAAATCTGCGACAGATACCTCGGTCGCAAGACAGACCCCACGACAGGTGCCTCTCTCGCAAGACACAAACCGACGACACAGTCTCTGCCGTGCGACAAACAACAAGACAGGTGACCTTATCGCAAGACAAAAAAATCTGTCGTGCGACAGTCGTGCGACAAAACCTTCTGTCGTGTTTTTCGATCGGGCTGTGCCGCATCCGCGCAGCATGGTTGGAACTACGTCGTCGTTCTTGGAGACTTCCTGTATGTGTGTTCAATTCGCAATTTCCCCGTCGCGATTCACAAGACGGACAAATTCACTGATTCCATGTGACGTGCCGTGTTTATGCGCTGTAAACTACACCGGGCGGTAAGCTGGGTCGAGCCCCCTTTCCCGCTCCCTTTCTCTTGGGGCTCCTATTTCTTATTACTGCACCCTTTCATTCGTCTCTTCTCTGTAGAGATGTACTCCGTGAAGTAAGACTGGTACGGCATCTTTACTACTCCCCCTTCTCTTAAGAAGAAACAAAAACAAAAGCAAGGCGGATCTTCTTTAGTGATGCATGTTCGCCCCGACTCTGTCGAAAAAGGCCACGAATAGCTTTCCGGAGAGAGCGCTACTCGGCGCCAACTATGGGGCATTGTGCAATTAGGTGTGCTGTCTTTCTCGGCTTCTTTCTCGCTCCTGGAACGGAGTGTAGTATAACTAGCACTTGACCTGGAACCAAGCACACAAAGGCCGCTGATCGACATCTCCACTAATTTCTGCGGTGTCTAGTGCAGCCGCAGTCTCATTGGTGATAGGTATTAATGTGCTTAATGAGCGTGTTGTGAGGCATCCGTTGACGCCGTGTTGTGTGATTGCCGGCGTGCAGTCGAGGCCGCAACTTACGGAGAATGCAATTCGTCGATTGAACTCTCGCATGTCAAGTGTGAGAAATGGAGATGAACCCTGTACCTGCAGTGGGAAATCCCGCCGGTTCGCCGCCGAAACCTGCTCCGCTTTTGTTTTGGCCGCGCATGGAATTAACTGACTGTGCTGCGTGTATATATCGGCATCCGGCACCACCGCACTTTTGTGTAAAGTTCACGACCTCTAACGTGATTTATAGGTTGTGGTTTCTACGTGGGCATAGGCCACCAACCACCGCGGGTTCGAGCGTCGCGCGAGCCGAAGCCCCGATCAGCCGTCACCTCGCGCACACTGAAACACCGCAGCGCGCACTTAACCTCCACCGGGAGGAGGGCACTTCGCTCCAAGGACACAAACCTCCAAGTTCACAAAGGAGACGTTTATTGAAACGCCATCCTCCAGCGGTACACACACACGCACACACATACACATATATACAAACGCACGTGCATAAACATACATAGTCACCGTGTCCCGGGAGCGCGCGAGGAGCAAGGCTCCCGGGACTGCGCGCACGACGTGACACGGAGTGCGCACCGCAAGCACGCAAAGGCGTGCTGTGATCTCTCTCGCGGTAACCAAAGGGTTCCTTTGAGACGGTGTGGGCAACCACCGCAAGGTACGCCTGTCGTGGATCGTTGGATCACGATCGACAGGCTCGAGCTGCGCTTTCAGGTACGACCCGGAGCGGACGAACTCGAGTACACACTAGTCTGCGCGGACGAAGGCCGGCAGACAAGAACAGTAGTGTACGCACCTTGCGATGTCTCGGAGGGGTCTCTCCTGGGTCCCGCTCGGAGGGTCGCGCGAGCGCGGCCGTCGAAGTGGTGCCGTGTTCCCGCCAAAAGGCGCCAATGACAACAGCCACTGGGACGCCAGGGCGGAGCTGTGGCCGAGCGACAGTGACAAGTGGTGCGGACATCTCTCCGCCGCCTCAAGCGGGAGAAAGGGAAGGAGAACAGGGAAGCGGGCGGTGGCCGCGCAATGGGCAGCCGCAGCAAGCCGGAATCCCACAAGGTGTTCTTTGTTTGTCACACGGTTTCCTGTTAACGCTCCGCTTTGTGACATCGCTTTAATTGCACTTCTGCTCCGTGTCTTTTGTTCTCCTGTCGACGAGCGTGCTCCTTGCTGGTGCGGTATCTGTCTACGGGTATCGATTGAATGAGTGAATACCGTGGATAGTGTGACGCGGCTGACTGTGGCCATCGTGCAGAGCTCCTCATATGCGCTGTGTGACCTTGGCCAAACCTTCAACATTTTTAGAGCGCTGCTCTTTGGCGCCCGTTCCTGCGTTTCGCGTTGTCGTCGCCGTCGTCCCTCGTAACCAGCTCCGCAGCCGGAGCAGCGCGCGCTCCTGCCGCCACCGTTTCCCGCTGCGTCTAACAGAGCAATTTCCGCTGCGCCTGATAAACGTAATTTCTCTCATCGCTCCTCCTCCAAAGCTATGCCACCCCTGTGCGGCGGCAATCAGGGCGTTGGATCGGTGGCTGCGGATCTCGATATATGCACCGTCCGAGCCGAAACGCATAGCCTTCGCCATTCGCCACTGCGAACTGCCTGCCTGTAATTGCACACACGTCTTGCTCGAATTCTTTGCCTCAATCTATCGAAGAGTTGAAACAGCTGATGAGCTGCGCTCAAATTTCGCATTAGGAAGTAACGTAATCGTCGGCAATTTTTTTAATACCGACGGTGTACTGCAGGCCACACGTCGTGGCCAGGAGCTAATCCCCCTGGCCTATGATCTTTTGAAGAAGGTTAGACTTGTAGCTGGGCTTGTCAGGTTTGCGATCATCGTCATAGGTGTCAACTCTAAACGCTCGCTCTTCTGCCGCGATCCAAGTTTTGCCGGGGGTATGGTTTAGAGCACAGCTCTTTGGCGCCCGTTCCTGCGGTTCGCGCCATCGGCGTTGTGCCTCGTAACCAGGTTCTGCACTGCGCATGCGCGCACCGCCGCGGAGGGCTGACCGAGTGGAGCAGGAAAGCGTCTCTTGGCATCGCATGCTCCCGGCATAAAAACATTATAGAGGGCACTTTGGACCACTGATCGTAACCCTCCACTACCGCATCTCTATCTCCCTCTGTACTCCCACGTTCCTCCCTTCCTTTACGGCGTGGTACATGTGTCGCGGGGAATTGTGACTGATACTGCGCTTTTTCTATCCTGTAAATCAATTTCAAACGCCGCTGGTTCCTGAACTAAAGCCTCCTAGACATCCGGGCCTGCTTTCGTATGCTGTGCGGTGCGGCGTTCGAGGAAGCGGCAAATAAAAGGCTCCGCAAGGACGTCTGGATCGGACGCCCGGCGGGGTCAGCTTCGTATATGCATGTGTGTGTGTGTGTGAACAACTTTTATTTCCACTTAAATGAAGGCCCCCTACTCCCCGCCCTCGGCACGCAGGCCTAGGGGACGGGGGCCCGTGGGGAGCTAGCGCATTCTCAAACTACGTGGTTGAGGGTCCCTCTCTCCCCACATTGCTTGCATTTACCGTCCTGTCGCTCATCTTTCTGGACGTGATAGGCCCGGGTGGATGCAATTCCCTGTCTGTAGACGCCGCCATGCGATCGCCTCTTTATTGTTCAGACGCTTATCTGGTGGTGGCACCAGTTTTCTGCTTTGTCTATAATTTTCGACTATTTCTGTGCAATTTAATACACGTTCGTCCATGTTCTGGCAATCAGGCGGCTCCACGGTTACCCGGAAGTAGCGATATCGGGCTAACCATGTGCCGCCTCGTTACCAGGAACAGACGCGTGCGCTGGAGTCCATATTAAGCTTTTTCTATTCAGCTGTTTTGCGATCAGGATTCGCGCCGCTTCTGGTGCGATCCTGCCCTTTGCGTAATTTAGATGGCTGATTTGTTGTCACTAATTATGAATTTTGCTTCCGTTCCTACGCAAGCGAGCGCTATCGCAACTTCTTCAGCTGTTTCGGAGTTGCGGCTTCTGATAGTGGCTGCCGATACTGGGGCGCCTCGGCCGTCGACTACCGAGGCTACCGCCGCACCCGACTTCCGACTCGCCGCATCAACGTATGCAACTGCCTTGCTGTCCAGTGAAGCGCTGTTTGACTTCGTCTGCTCTCTTTTGCCTCCTTTCCTAGTTGTATATGCGGTGCATGTGTCGAGGAAGAGGGGAGATGGTTAGCTTATCGGTATATCTGTGGGATGCTCGACTTTTGTTGCATCCCTGTGTGTGTCTGCAGGCCTACCATATTTAAAATGGCTCTTCCTGTTGTTGTCTGGCTTAGCCTTTCGAGTTGCGACACTCTGACTGCTTCTGCTATTTCTTCCCACGTATTGTGTACCCCCATAGCGAGCAGCATCTCTGTGAATATACTCATTGGTAGGCCCAGGGCTCTCGTATATGCATGAATCGCATGGTGACGTCATGACCTGTCATGAAGGTACATCGTGCGCCCCTTGTCGAACACAACCAACATTTCATTGAACGGCCCTGCAGGGGTGGCGCAGTGGTTACGGCGCTCGACTACTGTTCCCAAGGACGCGGGATCGAATCCCGGCCTCGGCGGTCGCTTTTCGGTGGAGGCGAAAAGCAAGGCGCCTGTGTGCTGTGCGATGTCAGTGTACGTTAAAGAACCCCAGGTGGTCGAAATTTCTGGAGTTAAAGCGTCTCTCATAGCCTGAGTCGTTTTGGGACGTTAAACCCCACACACCAAACCATTTCATTGAACGTATTAATTCGTCTACAGGAAAGGCGCAATATCTATCACTCGCGGAATCCCGCTAACATCCTCACGGTAGACAAGGAGAATTGTGAAGAGCGTTTCACGGTCCGGGGTGTGCCGCTGTGGTTAAAGCGCTGGGGATCCAAGAGATGGAGGTTCGATTCCCGGTGGAGACAAGATTTATTCGTTCATTAAGGCGAAATCCTTTAATGGCTCATGCTGTCGTGGACAAAGTGTGTCCCGCTTTGGAGGCGTTCTGATTGGCCGAGGCGAGATGCGTCCCTGCCTTCTGCAATGCCACACTTGAACGTGCGTCAAGGAACGCCACCCGACAGGAGCAATGGTTTCTTTAAACTGATTTCTTTATAGGAAGGGAAAGGCACGGTAACTGTCTCACTTGTTTTCTGTGGACACTAACCGCGCCGTAAGGGAAGGGAGGAAGGTGGGAGTGAAAGTGGAAAGAGAGAAAGAGGAGCCGTAGTGGAGGGCTGCGGAGTAATTTCGACCACCTGGGGATTTTTAACGTGCGCTGACATATCACAGC
Source organism: Amblyomma maculatum (assembly GCF_055883805.1). NCBI lineage: Eukaryota > Metazoa > Arthropoda > Arachnida > Ixodida > Ixodidae > Amblyomma > Amblyomma maculatum. The sequence continues at coordinate 173,739,991 of NC_139349.1, read as the reverse complement.
ACACGGACGCCTCTTCGTTTCGCCTCCATCGAAACGTAGCCCCCGAGGTAGGGCTCGAACCCGGCTACTCCGGCACAGTAGTCGGGCGTCTTACCACTGCACCACCCCGGCGGGGCGACAGGAGCAATGCCGTACTGTCCAAACTCACACTTGCCGGAGAAAATGTGATACTGTGCCTTTCCTTTCTTGTGAACCAATTATGATTATATGTAGCACTGGAACAAATGCCGAAAACAGGCTAACGATGGGAGGCAAATTATAGGATAGGAAGGGTACGCTTTCAGAGACCCTCTAATTTTAAGGCGAAAACCTTTAATGGCTCATACAGATCGAATCCCGGCCTCGGCGGCCGCTTTTCGTTGGAGGCGAAAAGCAAGGCGCCCGTGTGCTGTGCGATGTCAGTGCACGTTGAAGAACCCCAGGTGGTTGAAATTTCCGAAGTCCTCCACTGCGGCGTCTCTCATAGCCTGAGTCGCTTTGGGACGTTAAACCCCACAAACCAAACCAGACCCAATGGCTCATTCTGTCGTGGGCAAAGTGTGTCCCGCTTTTGCGGCGGCTGTCGCTTGGCGTTCCTTGGCGCGCGTTCAAGTCTGGGATTGCAGATGGCAGGAATGCCTTTAGTCGGAATACTTTAGTCGCTAACGTCCCTCGTAATTTTTTTTTAACTGTCGTTCTCGAAAGTGTGGCACCTCTGCGACAACCTGTTGTCGACGACGATGAGGCATTAAAGGCTTTCGCCTTAAAAGTGGATTCTGCCTAGAACGCCGGTGAGCTTTGATGCGTTCACGGGAACACTGGTTGTGTTCGATGCAACGCTCGGTAACCCGCACTGGCCGAGACGAAACGCATACAGTTACTCCGCCTAGTGCCACCGCGCCTTTCCTGATGTAGCGCAGGCCACATATGCCTTTAGCTCAAGAACTGTTAGTGGTGTGTTTCTTGAAGGAATATGAGTAAATAATAAAATAGTTGTCTGTTGCTCGAATTCTTTGCCTCAATCTCTCGAAAACCTGAAAAAGCTGATTAGCTGCGGTCAAATTTCGCATTCGGAAGTAATGGTCGGCATGTTTTGTTTCTTTGCTGGGTTTTGTTTTGACCGCAGTGGGTGTTTGTCCGCAGGCTCTGCTGCCGTGACAATGAGGCCCGCGCGCCGGTGGCCACTACTACACCAACTGAGTTATCAGCGCGCCCAGTGCTGAGGTGCGCTTGCCGCTGCGTCCGCTGCCGGCGTCGCCGTCCGGCATCACGGCTGCTCCCTGCAGGCAGCTGCCGGCTGCAGGCACGGACGCAGGAGCAGCGGGCCGACCCTCGTCGGGGCGCCTGGCCGCCGCTGCTGCCGCCGCGGCCGCCGCTGCCGCCGCCGCCGGTAAGACCCTTCTTTCTCAGGAGACGTCGCGGGCCATTGCCACAAGGTGCATTCTTATCGCAAGCCAGATGCTTTGGTTCTAGAAATCGTACGTCGACACCTTTCTGCGGGTATGAGGTGCTGAACGCTCGCACCTGGCTCAATGCATAGTGGTCGCCACTTCTGACACCTTTTTGTGCTGCAGTCAAAGCCCAAGGTTCTTCTGGTGTGGATGACCCAAACATTGCACACTGTTGTACCGCTGCAAATTCCGAGAGCACTGTGGAATCTACATTGCAGAAATGCGAAAACCTAAGCGTTGCTGGTGCTCACGGTGCATCACGTTTGCTCTCATCATCATTATGAACTAAATGCACCGTCATTATCAGTGCTGATGTCATCATTGTCATTATCACTCATTGCAGCGTCATTGTCATCGCTACTATTATGCTCACGGTAGGCAAGGAGAATTATGACGTGCGCCTCACGATCCCGGGCTTGGCGCAAATAATGCTCTCGGCTGATGATCCAAGGGATTAAGGTGCGATTCGCAGTGGAGACAGGATTTATTTATTTTTAACTATCTTCAGGGTAGACTAGGTTGGTTGGTTGGTTGGTTCATAGGAAGGGAAAGGCGCAGTATCTGTCTCACTTGCTCTGTGGACACCTGAACCGCGCCGTAAGGGAAGGGATGAAGGTGGGAGTGAAAGTGGATAGAGAGAAAGGGGGGCCGTAGTGGAGGGCTACGGAGTAATTTCGATCACCTGGGGATCTTTAACGTGCGCTGACATCGCACAGCACACGGACGCCACTTCGTTTCGCCTCCATCGAAACGCAGCCGCCGAGGCAGAAATATGCGATTTTCGGTTGATGACGTCATTTGATTGACAGCTATAGTGGGAGAGGACGCCGGTCGTCTTGAGTATGAGGCATTAAAGGCTTTCGCGTTAAAAAAAGTCAAACATCGTATCTTCCCATGTTTTTTAGCGAGAGCTACATTACCTGCCGTCTTGCGGTTTCGCTGTGGCTCTCGCTTCGCCAGTTCTGCGCATGCGCGAGGTGCCGAGTGACGTCAGAGCTACGCAGCTGCCGGCACGGCGCTGCGACCGCGGAGCAGACGCCGCTCGCCTCCGACCAAGCAGTTTCGCGGTCTACTGCGCATGCTCGCGTCACCAAGGGATCTCGCGTGCGTAACGGGGAGGGGTCGCGGCTTCGTATAAAGCGGTGGGGATGATACGGCGGCGTAACCACTCTAATGGAAAACAAGGAGAGCGGGGCCGACGCTGCGCGGCGTAGAAGACGGGAGAAACTCGATTCGTCGGACCCCGAGGGTGCGGCCTGGCAATTAGCCGTCGAGGCATCAAATGACCTGTGGTGTAGCTGCCTAGGGACAGGGGAGGCCTTGGAATCTCCGACCTGGGCATCGTAGCCTCGGCCTTGCACGTCAGGTGAACCCAAGTGACACTGAGCTCGGACATGCCTTTAACTCGAAGTCTGACTCCGTTTTTTTTTCTGAGTACTCGACTCCGCCTCTTTGCCCAGAGCACGTATTCTCATTGCGTGCCAAGGAGGCGGACATTGATGTGGTTTCGGTTCCCCTCAAGAAATTAGTTAGGCTTCTCACTCCACTTCACCTCCGCCAGTATGATCTTGTGAATGTTAGGCCCAGCTGGCGCTACATCACGGCGCACTTTTTGGAAGCAAGCAGAGCGTCCTTTATGGACAGTAATATAAGTGCGGAACAAAGACGAGACAAAGAGAAGTAGTGGACAACGACGGCGCAGAAGATCTGCGCCGTCGTTCTGCGCCGTCGTTGTCCACTACTTCTCTTTCTCACGTCTTTATTGCGCACTTATATTACTGTCCGTCATGGTTCACCAACTCGCCCAATCAGCCGGTCTTCTACATCCTTTAAGTACCGCTTCGCAAGAGGACACCTCCCCACTAAGGTTCCTGCGTTTACACGGGCCAGCTTACGACCAACTTGTCCTGTTTGTGGCGGTGGTGATGACACTGTGCACATGTTCTCGCAGTGTCTTCTTCCTGAAGCGCTTCTCTGTCGTGTAGCTGACCTCTTCAGCTTCCGGGTGTACCGTACCAGACTGTGCGATACCTGAATCCGTTACCAGGCGCAGCCGTTAACCAGTTGGTCCTCCTGCTCGTGGAGTGCGTACCACGTGTATGGATGGCTCGCACGCTGCGCGGCCGCATACAGCAGCAGGGTTCCGGATCTCCATAATGTAACTGTAAAGGTACGGAAGGAGGTCTGGTTCCACTTGCTGCGGGAACATGGCATCCTTGGTGAGCGGAGGTTCTCGGAGATTTGGTGTCGGCCGCCGTTCTCTCAGTTAGGGGTAAAACACGATCTGTGTCGCTATGATTTCATTGCAGGGAACGGTAAAACACGATCTGTGTCGCTATGATTTCATTGCAGGGAACGGTCGTCCTTGATTACACCTGTCGGGTGGTCATGAAGGACCACCTCGTTGGCTTAAAGCCATGATGGCGTTGCAGGCCGTCGTCGCGTAAGATGCTACCCACTCCTGTGGGGGCATCGCGCGGTGGCCCCCTTGTGTGGGTAGGGCCCTCACCTCGAACACAAACGCTCCCCCCAAACCCCACTTGGCCATGGGGGGTAGCCTGCCGGAGGTGTGGACGGATGGTGATGGGCCGATGAGTTATGTGAGACTCTGGGGCACGATACTTTCGGGTGTCAATCCTCTTTCCATTTGACAACGGCAGGAAGAACGACCGGCGCAAGGTCAAGAGAGATATGCTGAGACGCCAGAGAGAAGAGTGCATCGCCATGCGCAGACGCCAGGATGCGGAGCGGAAACAGCAACGTGCCCTGTCCCGATTGGAAAACCGGAGCGAAGACGTCCGAAGAAGAGGCCGTGAAGGGCCGTCGCATGACTGACGATGTGATCAAGTTGACTTTTAACCCACGAACAACCCATTTGGCTTTGCGTGTGGAGTGTGTGAACGACTGTGGCAAAAAAGGACTTGACGTCGGTGAGTAGTGACATGCATGAAACGCTTGGTTTGGCTCTACCCGAGTGGCGTGAGGACGGAGCTGTGGCGGGCGTTTGTGCGACGTGTAGGAAGTTCCTGCTGAAACAGATAATATCGCTACTGTCGACATGGACTTGGCCAATAATCCCCAGGACGCAGACCACGCAATGGGGCTCAACCATCGATTTGGCATACCAAACACTAACCGTGTGGTTTCTACGTGGGCATAGGCCACCAACCACCGGGTTCGAGCGTCGCGCGAGCCGAAGCCCCGATAAGCCGTCACCGCGCGCACACTGAAACACCGCAGGGTGCACTCAACCTCCACAGGGAGGAGAGCACTTCGCTGCAAGGACACAAGCCTCCAAGTTCACAAAGGAGACGTTTATTGAAACGCCATCCTCCAGCGGTGCACACGCACACACATATACAAATATACAAACGCACATACACACACACATACTGTCACCGTGTCCCTGGAGCGCGCGAGGAGCAAGGCTCCCCTGCGTGCACGAAGTGACACGGAGTGCGCGCCGCAAGCACGCAAGGGCGTGCCGTGATCTCTCTCTCGCAGTGACCAAAGGGTTCCTTTGAGAGAGAGTGGGCAACCACCGCAACGTACGCCTGTCGCGGATCGTTGGATCACGATCGACAGGCTCGAGCTGCGCTCTCAGGTACGACACGGAGCGGACGAATTCGAGTACACACTGGTTTGCGCGGACAAAGGCCGGCAGACAAGAACAGTAGCGTACGCACCTTGCGATGTCTCGGAGGGGTCTCTCTCTGAGCTCCACTCGGAGGGTCGCGCGAGCGCGGCCGTCGAAGCGGTGCCGTGTTCCCGCCAAAAGGCGCCAATGACAACAGCCACTGGGACGCCAGGGCGGGAGAAAGGGAACGAGGAGAACAACATGGCACGGGTGGCGGCCGCTCAAAGGGCAGCCGCGGTAAGCCCGAATCCCACAACCGACAAGCAAGAGTACTCTGTCGGAACCATCGAGAGGGCCGCGTGTTACTTTACGGATCAGCGTGCCATCTTTCTAGCGGTCAATAAAGTTGAATAATGTGCCGACTTCACCACATGTCTCGTTTTCAATGTCGAACATGCAGCAATGACGACAAGCAAAACAACCAGACGAAGCCAGGGTCTGTATTTTCGAGTTTGCGTCGTTATCGAAAGTGTCTCTATCTCACGTGACCTCGAGTCCTCTGATTGGTGGAAACGCCGGAACACGATGTTGCCACCTCATCCGGTTCTGTAGTGGCAACACCCGGTTCCGGCGTTTAGACCAGTCAGATGACTCGAGGTCACGTGAGATAGCGACACTTTCGATAAGGACGCAAACTCGGAATACGGGCCCAGGAATACCGTAGCTGTCGCTACGTATAGACAAGCGTCAGCCCGTGACGTCAGCGGAGATGCGGTGGCGCTGGCGACAGCAGTGACTTTCGTGGTGTAGGCAAAAGCGCGGGCCGTCTGCATTGGATGCGCGGCGATTGCTGTGTTTTCGGGAATAATTCCCAATATTTCTACGAGCTGTGGTGCGGTTGATTGCGCCACGAGGCACAAAAAGCAAAATGGCGCTTGTTTTAACATGTTTCTTGCGGTAGAATAAAGATGAGAGCGAAGGGCAGCGGCATTGAGCGCGACAAGTAGACTCTTCGGTGACGGATTACCTTCGCGGCTAACATGCGTTGCAGTTCTTCACCGAAACTAGATCAGTTCGTTTGCAACCCTTAATTATCATGATTGCTTTTCGGCGGTACGACGAATAGCTCAAGAACAAACGCCTGCAGCTCGTGCCCATTTTGATATACTATAAGTTGTAAGAAGTTCAGACGCGATATATTCCGTGTGCGTATGATCCCGCAGGGAAGCTGCACTGTGAGTTCTATTCACTTGCAGTGCTGCCCGTGCATATGTTCACACAGAAAGGACACAAACGCTGCTGTGAAGGCAATTGCAATTACTTTGAGCGCGGTCACTCCAGTGCGATATTGCTGGCTATAACAGGCCCGGACCTGTAAAGTATAGCTTTTCTCTGTTTGTACCGGTTCTATAGTACACATTGTTATGATCCGGGCAGTCCCGCAGCATTATTTCTCATTTCGAAATTTTATTTTTGGAGGTCATTATAAGATCCTGACGAACGAATTAAATATCCACGTACAATCTAGCTCTGATCGAGCAGGATATTTAAGTATATATGGTACATGGAGTTCAATGTCCCAAAGAGGAATCGACTTTCAGGGGTGCAAAATAAGCAGAATAAGATGCATGATGCGCATTTGAATAAAAAATTTCCAAGTATATTAAAAAAAGCGCAGCAGATCACGCAAATTTCGCTGCAAGCGATCGTGGAGAACGTTTCATCTGCACTCATGCGTCTCGAGAACAAAATGAGAGCTTTCGTATTGACCTTCATGTACATATTAATCTGTGAATGACCTTGCTACACCTGTAAGATGAGATAGACGTCAACGTATCTTTTTTTATCGGGCATGCAGGCGAAAACAAGTTGGCAGTGCACTTTGCCAACATGTTAAACAGATCTAAAAGATTGAGTTCTTCTTATTAGATACGAAATTCTATGACTTAAGTTGCCGGTAAAGTGAGCTAGAAATGTGATTGCCGATAATATTGTTCTTTAGAGTGAGTGCTTGAAGCAACAGAAAGGCAGTCAATAGATTCGTCATATGAAAAACACACTTCCAGTCATTCATATTGTCGTCCTCCTTGCATGCGCTAGGAATAGGCCTGGGAGTTGAACAGGGTTGACTATTAGTCTTTCTTATACATTGCGCTTTCTCGTTTTTATTTATCTTAATCACTCACGGCCGTCGCCTACGTACCGCAGCCGAGCGCTGTTGAGGCCACGGAGGAGGAAGCCAATGTAGCGCTCTTCGCCAAGTAATTCTAGCTGTAATGGGCTGATAATGTGCGGAAATACTCTCTAGGCATAAACCAAGCTATTTCTACGCAATAGCGAAGCTTACGTTTTATTATATTCGCACGCGCGAACTGGTTTCGAAGGCAGCATCGCTTTGCGCAGTGTAGGCACGCTGCGCTTTTGCCTACACCCCATGTCGCTGCCGATCGCAGCGCCACCTTTGTTTACAAACATGACGCTTGTCTATAACCTGGCATAGCTGAGCTATAAGCCAGTGCCAATTATTTTTTCTAAGCTCATAAAAATGAAATCACGTGCGTGAGATCTGTCAACGCCTCATATTAGGAGGCATTGGATCTGTGCACGAGATTCCACGAGATGTGTTCTCCTTGTCTAGTGGTCCTGCCATCTGAAATCCCACACAATTGAACGCGCGTCATGCAAGGAACGCCACGCGACAGGAGCGATGGTGTACCGTCCAAAACCACTTTCCGAAGAAAGTGTGACAGATACGATGAGAGACAAATGATAGAAGAGGAAGGGTAGGCTTTCGCCATTCTCTTTGTCATTGCTGTACATTTTTTACTCTTATGCATCCCCAATCCCCTCTGTGCCCTCGAGCCCTGAGGGTAAAATAAATAAGAGGCATCTAAGAGACCTTCTAATTGTTTTTTCTTTTTTGCTTCATGCTATAGTGGTATACTAGCAGAGAACTCAGCAGCGGCGTACTCCCGTGACGTCCCGTTAAAGAATGACCTGGAGCCAATAGCATCAGTCGTTTGTCGTAGCATTTGAGTTGACTCTTTAGGTTGCACATCGCACATGGCTTGCTGAATCATCCGTGAAATAGTGGTGTCATGACAATCGGTCGACGCCATTGGCTGGAAAGCCTCCTTTGAGGTGCATTTGCCACTGCGTTCTTGGGTTACATCTGGCGTTAGCATTTTTCTCTCCCACATTAGGGTCTTTCGGGGTAATCGGGCATTGAGCAGTGCTTCGCTGCAGGGATCATATGTGACCTCTAGGAAGTTGCCGTATCACTTTCTGTAGGCGGCTCACGGATATCTGTTGCGCGCGATGGACACTTCTGCAGTGTCGCTCCTTGGGAGCAATGTCGCACGTCTATCCTTAGCTGCGGCCGCCGCCAAGTTCATGCGACAGCCGCTAACGGCCTTGGGTCGCTCATCAGCCGGCTGTACTTGGGCCTCAGCGGCCGAACGTCGGGGGCATCCCTCTTTCGTGGAACTGTGGCTCTATCTGTTGGCTCTGGAAAGTTTTATTTTTTTCACTGTAATGGTGGCACACAACAGCGCGGGCTCCGGCAGGTATGAACGACCTGTCCGCCTCGCCATTGGCAACGGCCCTGCGTAAATATTACGAATAGTACGCGCTTCCTTCGCAGATAAAGCTCGCCTTGCCGCAAACGGGCCCCTCTGGGCGGAAACTCCGATAGGCATCTGGATCCAGCGTTGTTTCAGACAGGCTGCGTCGTCGCCTTCCCCCCAGACGGCGTCGCGAGGACTGTACGTGAGCAGCAAAGACGATGAATGCCCTCAGCCTTGCGAGTGCGTGCGGAGTGATTATCGAATCCGATGTAAAAGAGCGTGTCTGGGAGGCAATCGCGCGTCACCCTCTCCCCTGATTTGCTTAGATCTACATCACTCTTGAACGCGACCTTACAGTTCGCGTCGTTCGCGCTTTCATGACCGTCGCATGTATGCGCGTCTCATTGAGCATCTGGCGAGGCCGTCATGTCGCGCGTGACGCCGAATGAAGGAGCGGTGGTGACGTTCTTCGCGCTAGCTCCCCCCTCCTCCCGAACGGTGCCGACCGGTTCACCGTTGCCGCACCGAGCGGCGCCCACTTGGCCGGGGACCCTGCTGCGCCGCCCGGCGGGATTTACTGCGCGCGCCGCAGCGGCGGCATCTCGCAATCAGTCGGCAGCGGTTGGGTTAGCGCATTTTGGCCTGGTTCACATTTCAGCCGCGCCGGGCTCCTTCGATCAAACCAGCGGCGGCCCACCGGCCGCGTTTCTCGAAGGAAAGGAAAATAAGAAGAAAAAAAAAAAACGGGCTCAAGGTTGTGTCGCTGCAGCCGTGTTTGGCGCCGTCCTGTGTGCGCATGCATGCGCAGAGCGGCCGCGTATCGGCCGCGTCGAGTTGTCCCTTGCCAATTCGAGAGCTGGCAAGCAGTGTTGGCTCCTAAATGATCTGTCCTTATCGCCTAATAGTTGCGCAGCCTTCCTTTGACGGGAGAATGCCGACCAACCGTATATTCCTCTTAACTGGCATCTCTGTACGAGCGCATGGATGCCTGGATGGATGCACTGAACATCATTGCTGGAGCGTTAGTACACTATGGCTAATTCCAGTCTGCGGTTCGTAGCGCTCTCGGAATCCGCGAAAGAGCCTCGCCGCGGTGGTGTATAGTGGCAAGACGCCAGACTACTGTGCCGGAGTACCTGGGCTCGATCCCTGCCGCAGGCAGCTGCGTTTCGATGGAGGCGAAACGAAGTGGCGTCCGTGTACTGTGCGATGTCAGTGCACGTTAAAGATCTCCAGGTGGTCAAAATTACTCCGGAGCCCTCCTCTACGGCACGGCACCCCTTTCACTCATTTCGCTTGAACTCCCGCCTTCCTCCCTTCCCTTACGGTGCGGTTCCTGGGTCCACAGAACAATTGTGACAGATATCGCGCCTTCCCTTTGTTGTTGTTGTGGCTGTAGAAAGAAGGAAAAGAAAATGCATAGGCCGGCTCTATAGCTGAGCCATCTCTGCTGCTTCGTGTGGACAGGAGAGAGAAAGCAGAGAAGAAAGAAAAAGGAGAGGGAGAGAAAGGCGCGCCGCAACAGCCGTCGTCCACTACCTAAGCGGTGGCGGGTGCGATGACGGCCTACAACAGATAAAACTTCGGTGGCAGGCTAGCCCCGCCGCAAGCGGCGTTGACCTACCTATAACAGCCCCCCAACCTTCTCCCCCTCCTTTTGCTGTGAACCAATTAATATAACCAATTATTATTATTAGCACGCGGTTTATAAGGAAGCCCAGGGACCGTACCGTCGTGGCGCGGTCGGGGTTCTAGATCTGGATCCAGCCCCGCCACGGGTGTGCAGTGGTTAATGCTCTGAACTGCTGCGCGCAAGGATGCGGGATTGAATTTGAATCCCGAACGCGGCAGCCGCTTTTCGATGGAGGTGAAAAATCAAGGCCCCCAGTGCTGTCCGATGTCAGTGCTCGTCAAAGAACCCCAGATGGTCTGAATTTCCGCAGGCCTCCACTACGGCGTCACTGATAACTGCAGTCGCTTTGCGACGGGAAATCCCATAAAGCAAACTAAATCAAGTTAAAAAAAGCAAACCAAATCACCCGGTGAATTAGGATCCCCGCTTTCGCGTAGTAATTAATACGGTTACCTATAAGCAGTTACAAATACGCATGTCCCTTTGTCTCCTCTAGGCCTCGTGTCGTTGCTCTACGCGAACGGCTGAAAAGTGATCTTAAGCCTGTTTCGCATGCAAGCGAAAACGCTAGCGATTTCTGCCGCGGCGGCGCAAAAACCTGCTTGGAGCGGCGGGGGCAGCTTCTGCGGCGAGGTTCGGGAAAGTTGGAATCCCATCGCCGCGAACGAGCGGCAGCACCGCTTGTCAACCAATGAGACGGCTGCGCGTTGCCACGTGACCAGTGCGAAACTTGCGCGGGAAACCCTGGAAATGAGGCTGTGTTTATTTCCTTGCGTGCTGCTGGTGGTGCTGGAAAGAATGTATATAAACAATAAAAAGTAATCATGATCTAATTCTTAAAACGCAAGATTTGCATTTATTTATACAAATGTTCAGAAAAAGTGACGAAATCATATTTAAAACTGAGCTTGTTCGTTCTTGCAAGCCACCGAAACCGACTGCGAGCCTGCGTTATGAAATAAAACAGCGCAAGGAACGGGACGAAACACGAAGGAAGGGAGACAAAGACACAGCGCCTGTGTCTTTGTCTCCCTTCCTTCGTGTTTTGTCCCGTTCCTTGCGCTGTTTTATTTCATTATGCAGTACGAACTAGCCCGGCATCTTGCACTTCTGAGCGTGCGTTGTTTACTAGCAACGTTGGTTTTCGCAGCGATGAAAATCGCGCTGACGCGACGCGTGTGAAACGAAGCCTCGCGAAAAGCTTCGCAGCGCCGCGCCGCGGTTCGCTCAGTTCGCTTAATCGCTTGCATGTGAACCGCGCTTTAGTATTGCTTTCGCAATGAAAAACGGGCGAGGCAGCGCGCGCCGCTGCATTCAGTCCCGCCGTGGCGAGGGAAAAGCGCGCCCATCCTTCACCCGTCAGGCAGCGAGACGGACGTCAGCCTTGCGGCTCGTAGGGAACGGGGAAGCGGTTTCCCGACGGGGAGGAGGAGAGAGCTTTGATTTGTATTTTTGCCGCTTTACTACGCGCGTATCGTTGTAGCATTTTGCACAGACTATCTCCGGCACCTGATCGAAACACTGGGCTCCTTTGCTTAAAAGGCCATCTCTGGACAGTGGCCCTTTAAGTATAGTTCGAAAATGTCCTTCCACCGCCTTCACACTATTTGCTAAGCCGACTTCCAACTCCGCAGCGCCCCGACAAATTTGATTGGTTTGTTTTATGGAATTTAACGCTCCAAAGCGACTCACGCTATGAGACGCTTTATTGGAGGGCTCTGAAATTTCGACCACCTGGGGTTCTTCAACGTGCACTAACATCGCACAGCACACGGGCGCCTTGCTTTTCGCGTCCATCGAAAAGCGGCCGCCGCGGCCGTGAGTCTCAACGAGGTGTTGATATGAGTTGGGTTCGGGGTTAAGCTTCATGGCAGCATGGCCATGAGGAGACAAGACGCGACGGAGAAGGGTGCAGTTAGGAAGGATAGGCAAAAGAAAGCGTTTATGCACAACGTTTAAGGCGGAAGCTTTTAATGGCTCATACTGTCGGCATTGTTCGTCCGGTCACAATGATAGCTTTCAGTCAATCTGACAGCCCCGCCGGGCACGTGGGAATCGTGTCTTAGTTCTCCTTGTCTAGCGTCATGCCAGCGCAGTTGCCACGGAGATCGCCGCCGCTGATTAGTGGTAGATAATGACCTATGATGATTGTTAGTGACAGTGATGATGATAATGCCAGAGATAACTGCGTCATGATCGCATATCGTCATCATCCGGTCATGTCTAATAACGGGAACTGACGTCATGATGACGTCACGACTGGTCATAACGTCACCAGACGATTCACGTATATACGAAGGTAACCCCGCTGGGCGTCCTATATCCTGGCGTCCATGCGGCGCTTTTCATTGGGCGCTTCCTCGCACGCCGAATCACACAGCATGCAGACGCAGTACAGCGGGCTTCAGCGGCGTTTCAAATTGGTTTATAGGAAAGAAAAGACACGCAGTATCTGTCACATTTCTCTGATTTGATTGATTTATAGGAAGGGAAAGGCGCGGTAACTGTCTCACTTGTTTTCTGTGGACACCTCAACCGCCCCGTAAGGGAAGGGAGGAAGATGGGAGTGAAAGTGGAAAGAGAGAAAGAGGAGCCGTAGTGGAGGGCTACGGAGTAATTTCGACCACCTGGGGATCTTTAACGTGCGCTGACATCGCACAGCACACGACGCCTCTTCGTTTCGCCTCCATCGAAAAGCAGCCGCCGAGGTCGGGTTCGAACCCGGGTACTCTGCGGACACCTGAACCGAGCCGTAAGGGAGTGGAGGAAGGTGGTAGTGAAAGAGGTGCCGTAGTTTAAGGCTACGGACAACTGCGCAATAAAGGCTTCAGCGCACTTTAGTGGTTCAAAGTGCCCCCTAGAATTTCATATTTACATAGCGAAGTGTGCACAAGTTGACAAAGGAGAACGGAGCTGTTCGTGAATACGTTGCCGCCCGGACGACTTTGGTTTACTAGGCAACGCAACAGCCTAATAGTTAAATGCAGACACTTCAGTAGAATATTATGGCACTAAAAGGCAATGTCGTACCTAACACAGCGGGTAACCAATGTGTTTGGGTTTGGTGGACTACCGCGACGGCCGCCATTCCCTATCAAGTCGCAGCTAGACTCCTACTAACGAGAACGGGAAGACGGGTGTTGGAAAGACTGGGACACACCTACAGGCTTATAACAAGACAACAGAGGTATCGCGGGAAGTCAGAAATTGGTACCGAGTTCGACCCATACCAAGAAACATGGACCCCCGCCTACACCCGGGAAGGAGGCAGGCAAGGGCAGAGTATTATGAAAAAACATTCGGCCAACAAGACACGTCAGGGTTCACCGACGCAGCCTTATACGAAACCAACGCAAAGAGGGCGACAGCCACGGTCACAGACTGCGAAGGCCGTTAGCGCCTCGATCCAAAACTGTGCAGTCACGGAGGCAGAGGAAGTGGACGGGAGAGAGTCTGACGATACTGTCGGACTCTCAATCCGCGTGCAGAAATTTTCGTCGGGGTGAATTATCTAAGGTAGCGCACCAAATCCTTACTTCCACAAGCGAGCCAACAAAACAATACACTCAAACACTAGTGTGGATTCCGGGGCATGCAGGGATCACGGGGAATTTGTACGCAGACAGGGTAGCACGAGGACATGCAACCTACCGTGCGCCCAACAGTCTCGCGGCAGAGGACCTGATTCCGCTTAACCCTGACTACACCACAATACTACAACACTACAGAGGCTTGCGGAAAGTATATCCGGAGCCGCATAAAATGCTCAGCAATGAGGAGGCCATAGATCTGAGGCGGCTACAGACGGGCACCTTCATTAATTTACACATATTACACATGATGCATCCCACGACATTCAGAGACGATTGTCCGTGGTGCGGGAAGACCCCTACCCTGTACCACATAACATGGGAATGCAGCTCACATCAACTGCGAAAAATTGAAAACCCAAATGAAAGACAGTGGGAGGCTCAGCTCTACCTGTTCACAAGAGCTCGCAAACTGGCGAAAGCCAGTGGTGCCCTGGACTGGGGGCGCCAACCGCTCGTCAGCCTCGGCTGAAGAGGCGAAGAAGATCCCCGAGCAGTTAATAAAGTTCACTCACTCACACTCCTTGTTCAGGACCCGAAGCATTGACATTGAACCCGTCCTTGCGCCTGCCGTAGTGCTTTTTTTATAGCTTCCGCTCGTGTTTGTTGTATTCACTGGTGAACATCGGGGTTAAATGCCGTTGAGTGTCTCCAGTTGCCTATCTGCGGGGTTCATTTCGTACATTCGGTGCAGGACACACGTGGTCACACCAGATGCCGCCCACTGCCAGATGGTACTTGAACCTTCTCGCATATCTTCGTGTGGCGAGGGTCCCCTTCCCTGGTGATGATGACGATTTTGTGTAATCGGAAGGCGGTGGAATTTCAGCACCAAGTTTAAGCAGTCAGAAAAGCGGGTCGTCGGCGAAGGTCAATCCTCCAACGGTACTTCCAAGAAGGTCGCACGCCTGCCTGGAGACTTTCTCGAGACTGACCTTAGCTCTGGGGAGACAGTAAAAATGGCTTATCGTCCAGGCAGGATTAAGGCACGAATGGTTCGCTTCCCGGTGATGCAGGAGGTTAATGTATTAGTGAAGCGCCTACGTGTGACCAGTGCACATGCGCAGAACCTGAGGGTTCCGCGTGAGTTTCACGAAGTGAGATTTGGTTCACGTTGAGGTCCTCGCGTTGCTGGCGTACTCGTAGCGTTGACAACATGGCGGCTCCCAGCAGAGCGATAACAGCTTCTCCGCTAATCCCTCGACGCGATATCGTGTTCCAAACGGTTGTATTCGCCTTCAATTTTCCCACTCTTACCCTCACCTAAGCCCCGCCGGGATGGTGCAGTGGTAAGACGCCCGACCACTGTCCGGAGTTCCCGGGTTCGAACCCGACCACGGCGGCTGCGTTTCGATGGAGGCGAAACGAAGTGGCGTCCGTGTGCTGTGCGATGTCAGCGCACGTTAAAGATCCCCAGGTGGTCGAAATTACTCCGTAGCCCTCCACTACGGCTCCCCTTTCTCTCTTTCCATTTTCACTCCCACCTTCATCCCTTCCCTTACGGCACGGTTCAGGTCTCCACATAGCAGGTGTGACAGATACTGCGCCTTTCCCTTCCTGTGAACCAATTATTATTACTATTACCCTCACCTAAAGGTTCAAGCGATAAATAGCTTTTGCTTTCCAGATAGAAGGGCGATTTTGCAGTTTAAGTCTGACGAAGTATATATATAGCGTCTGCCGTTGCCATATCAACGGTCTCGCGAAACTGGCTTGGACTCGTCTTGTATTAGAATGGCTTATACTGAGACTGGACCAATGGCTTGCTTTTGACTTGTCTTGTTATAGAGTGGCTGCAACAGTGTCTATATTAATCGATAGCGCTAGGAACGACGTACGCTGCGAACGTGTTTCAATAAACATGCGCGTCGGCTACATACTTCTCACGTTCACGTACAGCCTGTACAAGCTGTACGTGCAGCTTCACGTATGCACAGTGAAACTAAAACTGTCTGTTATTGTCGTAAGCGACTTGGCGCATTTGAGTGTTGCTTCGAGGACTGTCGCTCGCCGCTTGACTTCATTCGGGAAGCGCTGCAGAGGAATCTCAGGTGAAACCTCGATCATCCGCAGTTCGTGTTAAAGCATTTCGCGAGGAACCGAGTGTTGCCGCAAACCATCGACAGCTGCAGAAACTCGAGACGAGTAACAGTAACGGCAGTGGTCGAAGCATCCTGTTTAATCACCAATCGATTCCTGCTCGGCGACACTTAACCCTCGTTAAGAGGTCGCGTCGTGAGGCACAGAAATAAAGAGGGGGCCTCCAGGGTGCGGTATAGTTTTAGGCCTTTTTTGTCTCGTTTTTATGTACGCCTTGGAGTCTGGGGTTTGAAATGAGTCGCCGCGTGAGCTTCTTTCCCCAACGCTGTGGGTTACGGTATACGCGGAAAGTATACGCCACTGCGGAAGGGGCTCTGGATGAAGCTGCAGCCCCACGAGAGTAATATGCGGCCGTAATGCGGCGCAGAGAGAGACGCTGCATCTGTTTAGCCTGTTTCACATGCAAGCGAACACTCTAGTAGCGATTTCTGCCGCTGAGCGACGCAGTTCCAACAGGTTGGAAAATTTTCGCCCTGTCGCTCGCCGCCGAGTTCGCTCAATCGCTTGCATAGAACCAGCCTTCAGTTATAGAGGCATCCGATGAGGTGTCAGCAGAGCGTAAGCACAAAATGGAACAGAACAGCAGATCACCAGGGAGTGCACAGTATACAAACTTAAGCAGCAGATGAGCATTCTTGGATACAGCATGCCCCGTAATTTTTTATTGGTGCCATGTATATTTTGCCCGCACGTATCCAACCGTCGGGGTTCCAAAGTGTGGAAGCGGGACTCCTATGCGCATCGAAATCGCCTTCACGATGTGTTTTTGGCTCAGTGCACTGTATTGTAATGAGTCTCTCAGAGGCTTTACTTCATCACTAAGCCGACATCATAGATGGTGTAGACGAAAGCGGTGATATATGATGGAAAGTATATGGTGATAACATAGCTGCCGATAGTGGTACTGAGATAGTGTCGACGATGATGACGATAGTGATGATGAGAGGGACAGCATAACCTCTTGCCTTCGAGAGGATAAAGGCTTTTGCATTTCAGCTTTTAAGCACACTTGCGCAATCCTTTTTATTAATATTATTATTTTTTGCAGTAAAAAAAGAAATAGCAGCAGTGTTTGGCGCATTCCGCCAAATTAGCGCTTTGTGGACAGCTCCACCTGTTCTCATTGCGCACTTCTCCTGCGCTTCGAGGTGTGCCTCCTTTTCTCACTGGGAGCAGGATTTGAACAGAGCGCGAGATCGGCGTTGCTTGTAGAATGGGCAGGCAACGCCGAAAATGGCGGCGCCGCCCTTTTTAGCCGTCTTTTTCTCCCTTCGAATGACCGGGTGCGAGGAAAAAGAAACGGAAGGCAGCTGCTCTGCGCGGATCTGACTCTAAACGGTGTCGCAAGCGCGCGGCGCATAACGGGGCCAATCGGCCGTTGCTCAGCTGCGCCCCGGTGATTCGGGCATTCGGGCGCGGAAGCTGTTAGCCGAGTCGAGGGTTTCACCGTTTCACGACAGATAGCCTAGGTAACCCGCCGTGTAGACTACTGGCAGTGACGTAACCGTGGCCGCCATGTGTGTGTGTGTGTGTGTGTGTGTGTGTGTGTGTGTGTGTGTGTGTGTGTGTGTGTGTGTGTGTGTGTGTGTGTGTGTGTGTGTGTGTGTGTGTGTGTGTGTGTGTGTGTGTGTGTGTGTGTGTGTGTGTGTGTGTGTGTGTGTGTGTGTGTGTGTGTGTGTGTGTAGGCGGTGCGGAGGGGGGGGGGGATCTTCTGCCACTTTGTCCCGCCTCCGCCGTGCTGGTCATGTTTCGTGCTCCTGCACGACGTCATGTGTAAACCCGCAGAGGCGACTGTTTTTTCGGTTTTTCGTTATATACGAAGTAAACGAGCGGCAAACATCTCCGCGTCTCTGGGCTGAAATGCGGCGACAGCGATTAGGTGCGCACATACTCCGTCTTTTTCCCTCTCCTCTGCCCAACATAGTTGCAGCTCCTTAGCCTCTCTCCTTCATCAGGTCGGGCCATTATTTCAATTCGCAAATTTTTATCAATACTTTCTAACGCGGGTTCGCCGTGCGTGCGTTCTCAATTTCGTATTCACTTAGCATCGTGGCTGTTACGAGTGGTTGTACCGTGCGGCTTTAGGGGACCGTTCGCTGTCGTGCGTGTCTCTTGCGCGATGTTGTTCATAGGGTGGAGGGATTCCGCTTCACCACTCAGGACGCCTGCAACGCCTGTTCCGGCGCGTCCCGAAGGCGGCTAGGCCACGCGCTGCGTGGGTCCGCCTAGATATTCGCTCGGCTCGTTTATCCCTAGGCGTCCCTAGTTGCCGAGGCGAAAGTTGCCTGTCCGCTTTTGGGTCGCCCCTCTCCCTTTCCGGCCTCTCCCTCCCTACGTTTGCTTGGGTGCCCCTCCCCCTTTCGGCGGCGGCAGACCAGGAAGGAAGGCGGCAGTCCCGACGACCGAGCGGCAACGTTGCGGTGCGCGTTCCCGTCGGTGCGAAGGTGGCAGCGGGGGAGAAGTGCGCTTTCGTAACTGTGCTGGTGCGCGCGGGTGTGTGTGCTTTTCTTCCACCTGTCAGCCCCATTTTTGTGCGGCCCTTCCGCGCGCACCTTGCGTCGTGCACCTGCTGCGTCCTCGCCCAAGGAGCCTGCTGACGGATACCGCTGCTCCGTTTCTCATTCCCGTGATTACTGTGCGGCGGAAGTCGCTCGTAAGGTGTACCGCCCATCAGACTGACACTTTTCCGCTGTTGCCGGAGAACATTCGAACTGCTCGTCATTCATCCCGTGCTCAGAGATCGCCGGCCGCGCGGTGATTCAGCTGCCGTCGTTGCCGCGCCTCGTCACAGCTGCGCTCCCTCCGCTGCCGACGAACTGTGTCTGCGCTGACGTCGGTGCCAGCGCCGCCGCCAACGACGACCTGTTGCCGCCGCTGCGACGGGCCAAGTGGGACGAGTTCGGCCATGAGCCAGCGCTTCGCCGCCGACTGACTCGACGCCAGCAGACTACGCGCTGCCTCTCGCCGAGTAGCCGCCGCCATGGTGCTGCGCTCCCAGAACGACTCCAACGGTCTGTTGTGCACTTCTCCCTCATCTCGATATCCGAGCGACGCTTCAATGCGCGACGCTGGCGGCCTAGCTGCTTCGATTCGGTGCGGCGTTGCAGGCAGCATCCGCGGCGCTAACCAGTTTTGTTCATAGTATCTAGCAAGCTTGTCCGTGCACGTCGTCGTGTTTCGCCGCCGGAGTCCATGACGTGTCAGAGCGCGCGTGGCACTTTCCGACGACTGCCGCAAAAATCGTTGACTGGCCGAGGTATACGTAAGACTTCTCGGTCGTCGGCAGAGGCGCTTCGCTGTACTTACGTGACTTTGGACATCCAACTCCACTGTTGTCATTTGAGAGCATGTCAAAAGAGCTGGGTGGGCCACTGTTTCCGTAGCCGAGACGGCTGTTTCTCTGCAAACCTTCGTGAGCTACGTCGCCGAAGCTTCGACCGCGCGCGGAGCTTTGCGCTGTCGGTCGAGTAGTCGTGCCCTGCGCATTAAATCTCTGTAATGGCCTGTTTGAAACTGCGATCCGGAGTCTGCGAAGCAGCAATACCGTCGCGGTCCCAGCTTAGTACCTTAATCGCTCCGAAATGCTAATTTTAATCCTGCATAAGAAATGCCAATGCCAGTTATGTCTAGAGATCTGCAATTCATGCGCTATAATAAATCTAGGTAAACGATTTTCACTCATTCTGGTCGCCCCTGAGTAGATTGTTTCTCGAGTGAATCAAGAGAGAACGTGATGCCAAATGGTAGGCGTGCGATGAAGCCAGCGCAGCATGTTGTAGCTCCTGTCCGCTTACCCTTTCTTTCGATCTATTGGCCGGCAGCCTTAACCACGCATGCAGTGCAGGTGAACATTTTATTATTCGCTTTTCCTGTCGCTTCGAGCTTGGCCATTCCTCCTGTGCGGAGCCTGTAATCTCTGTGCAACGTTGATGGCACCTACCAGATGCAAGCTTCATTTCTTGGTGTGTTCTTACCTTCTGAGCTCAGTGTTCGGCAAGCTAACCCGCGGTCAAAAGTTCCCAGGCCACAGGGTCTGCTTCTGAGCAGTATTGTCAGGCAGCTACGAAGCCCCCAAATCTCAAAATACATGTGGAGGGTAGAAGCATTATTCTAACCTGTGAGATCATTTATAGCTTTATTGGGACCTCACGTGTCAGAATATGCTGACCAGAAGCAAAACCTGCGGCCTGGTAACTTTTGTCCCCCCCTGTACGTCTAAACAGGTCATCAAGGGTGGTGCCGATGCGTGTTTGAGTTATATGACCTGCACTCGGCGGCGCAGCCGTGCATGTTTCGCAGAATACGCCGTTGGTGAGCCCCGAACTAGGTAAGGAACATCAAACAAGAATATAGGTGTTGGCCTGTGGATCTTGCCGTTAGCTTCGATGTGAAGACTGCCTCGGCGGCGGCCACCGTCGCGGACGTTGTTTCGACCTCCGGAAGTGGTGAAATACGCAACAAGGCTGTTTGACGGGGACACAAAGCTGTTTGCACAGATAGGGCTATCGGAGGGCGCGCGCTGCCCGCCCGATGAGGTCGACGGAAGAAGGACGCGTCTCAGTGTGATTCCTTCCTGGTTGCGTCGCGGCTTCGTTCGAGCCGCCGACAGCTGGGCTCCGCTTTTGATTGTCCAGCTGCGGAGAAGCGGCGGCCTCTTGGCTTGCCTCGACGCGTGTTTATCATCAGCCTGACCCGGCGATGGGAAAATTGAGGCTGCAACGTTTTGGAACTTGAGGGGTACTTGGGCTGGCGTCAGATGAATGCAGCAATCTTTTCATTGGCGATGCGTATAACAGGGTTATCAAATATCACTAAGTAAGATATGTGGTTTTGGCCACGCTGATATACGTGCTGAATTTTAATTGGCTTCGCTTGAATCCGCGCGCTTTTTCTTTTTAACCACCACCGTCAGGTATATATGCTTGCTATTCGTACCTTCTTCAACAATCATGGAATAAAACAATGCGAACTTGACCACTAAATAGCAGCACAGATTTTTTTTTTTATCTTAAATTTCGATGACAAAGGGAGCGCATCGCTCCGGCGTAGATCCCTTCCTCATATTTTCCATTGGAACGCGTTCGCTCCCGCGGCATCATGCTCCGTGGTGGGCCAATCACTGGTTCACGTGCCTCCGCCCTTTGCAATCGTCGCCTTCGCTCTGTTGCGAGCACATTTCTGCAGCTGCTGGCAAAACAAGCGTATTTAATGGTGTGAATATTTACGTTTCTGATAAATCATAATCAAATCTTGGATCGAAGCTAACATGTATTTGAAGCGGCAGGGTGCCATTTCAAAAAACTGCCGACGCGATGGCATATCTCAAACGAAGAGAACGAAAGTTTTTCCTACCTGCAGTAATTCAGGAGTTCCCACGTTATAATTTTATTTTATTTATTTATTAATACTGCAATCCCAGGAAGGGATTTTCGCAGGGTGAGCATACAGAAAATAGGTAAGTACAAATATTACAAATAAGTACAAAGGCCACAAATTAATAATAAGCAACAAAACAGAAGAATGCCTAGAAACGTTGTTGTTGCGTCGGTTGGGATGCGAAACCATTTACAAGATCCGAATGGGGAAAAAAATGCTTCGAATGTCGACGTTGTCATGGCGGGCTGCAGAATTTCTTCGTCTTGCGGCCGCCGAAGTGTGCAGGAACAGAATCATGCATACAGCTCGCGTTAACATAAAAGAAAAGCTTACGGCAGTTAAGTCATTCCGTCTTATGCTGTAGCAGTTTCTTTTGCGACCGCTAGCCGTCTATAAAGCGTCGTTGCGACGGCTGCCCACTGCGATAGGCCTGATGCCATTGCTTTCTGATGGCGTTCGCTTTGGTCAATTTCGAATTTCCTCCGCGAGGATCTCGCAAGTTGACTCCTTGTAGGTCGGCAAGCAGGCGCAGCTTTCATGTCAGCTGACCAACGTGCAAGCGACGAAGAAGGGAGAATCGTGACAGGGAGCAGAAGCGGAAACATGAGACGCGGCATACGGGCTTCCGGCCAAATCAGCCGATTTCGGCAGAGCAAATATCGTTGCTTCACGGAGCGATCCGGGATCTACATCTGTCATTGGAACAGACAACTCTCGCTCCCATTCTGCCATTGGATACAACTGCCCCAAACGGAGCAGAAAAACTTGATGCTGGTCTGCCATTGGAATTCAAGAAGCAGGCTGAGCTCCTTGCGGAATGTTCAGACCTATTGTGTGACGCATCGCAGTGGTTTTCAGCCATGCATGTCCCCTTGTGGATGGGGTGGAATCTGACTTGCCGCAGTTCCGGGAGCAGGTCGAGGAATTGGCATTATCTAAACTGGCCTCTAAAAAACGCGCATTGATAAGCCAAGCCGTATGGAAAACTCAACGCACGTATGTATGCCTCTAGAAGGGATTCGACTCCCGAGACGGTTTGCATTACAGCACCGACCAACATACCGGCATCGACAAACGCCGTATACGCTCCCTCCTTCCTCGCTTTGAAAAAGTAAAGTCTGTTTGGGACCCCTCCGTGCACTGCCATATCTAGCCGTGCGACGTTCCTTTTTCTATTGTGTATGTGGGTTTCGCGGACCCTGAAATCGCTTGACAAACATTGGTGACGTGTTGAGCAAATTTTGCATGACCTGCTTTGGGGGGGGGGGGGGGTGTTGCTGCTCGTCATTTGTGCGATTGGGGGTTGGATAGCACTGGACTGGTTAATATTGGTGTAGTCTGGCTAATGATGACGATGATCGGTACAGAAACAGAACGCTGGGCGCTTGAGTCAGAATGGTTCGCCTTTCGGTATGGAGCACATTGTTCCCGCGAGAACACAAAAGAAACAGCGAGATGGCGGCGATTGTAGTACAGGCCGCGGCGGCTGCAGTATCAAGCGGCGCGGTGACGACAACGGGGCCAGCGCACGCACTGCGACCCTGAAAACGCAGTTGGCCTGTTTTCATTGTGGACGTGATGAGGGGGGCGGGGGGGGGGGGGGGGGGTGCTTTTCCTCTCCACCGGTCCCCCGAGCACGGCTGGCCCACTTGGCGTGTGATTCGCCGCGTTCGATCCCCACGCTCGACTTGGACTGTTAGCGACTTTTCCCCAGGAACGTGCCGAAGGCGTTGAAGAGAGCAGCCACTCGCGAACCCTTACTGCGAGCCATCAGTAACTACCGGACCGACCAGGCACGACGTGTCGTTGAGTACAACTCGAGAAAAAACATTTGCCAGAAGACTAGCTATTTCTCATTTTGAACCATGGGGATCCGCCTAGAGCCTGAAAACGCAGAGTGTCGAAGGGGATGCCGCAGGATGAACCGCGACGCCTCCTTCAGGGGCCGCTCCTTTTCTTTCCCGAGTTGTAACCGAGTCGTAATGGTGTGCAGTTGACGCGTGTTGCTTCACGAGTGCGCGCAGGAAAACCAAGCTCAGTAAAGGGCGAGAACAAAACGCATCCTGCCACGTCAAGATTCGGCCCCGTCACGCGCCGTCGAGGGTCAGGGGAGGTGGCGATGTGAGGCTGTGTGTGCCTGAAACCGAGGCGGTAATAACGCGCAGCTGTTTTCCCAGGAAGCGCGAACCTATTGGTTTTCAATGTGCGGCTCTATGTAGGACATTGCCAACACAGTACCAGTATTGGACGGTTGTGCTGCCTGACTCGCTCGCCGAGCTCACCCGCAGCCTATGCCAAGTGCGTCGAACCACGGGGCTGTGGGCGCACGTCCCTGGTGCAGATGCCAACGTTCTCTGTGCTGGCCTCGTCAGAATGTGCCCGAGAAGGAAGAGCGGCGGGTCTGCCTGCGGCGCACGGTCGTTCCTCGTGGAGGCGCGAGGTCACCGCGGCAAGCATACGTACGCGCGCTGTCGACGGACCTTGACCGCTCTGCCCCGTTTTTGCTTCCTCCTCCCTCACCTCGATTCTCAACCACCTCCGCGGCTTTTTGTGCCAACCGTCTTTGCTCGAGTCCCCACGACGCTGGCGCCCCGTGCGGCTGCCACTATCCACCGAGGCCAAGTCCACATGGCGATAGAAATTGTCAGCGGTGAACACCGGAGGCCCCCTGTACGGAGTCGCGTTGGGAACCGCGTAAAACAAGCAACCAACCACTCTTCGCCTTTCTCCCTCGTGCCGCGTTCGCAGCTGGCGAAATTTCTATTGTGCACACGCGTTGGGATGCAAATTAAGAAGCCGGTGTTTGCTGTTTGCATGCATTGGCGCAACGTGTGTGTGGAACGAGCATTTCTTAGACGACTCATCGTTCCTGCGGGTGTAAGAATCCTTTGTATACAGTTTGCATCTGGTGAAGAATTGCACCGTCAGTATAGTTGGGCAAGGCTTCGGGCGAGTTCCGAGTCAACCGTGTGCGCCAGAACGTTGAGTATACGAGTGTATCGTTTTTATTTATTTATTTTTTATATTTGACAATATTTTAATGCGCCTATGCTGTCACTGTTCGAACCGGTGCTCACGAGGACAGTGCCGTAGGCAGGGAACCATCCGTCCCGGTGTGTACGAGGACAGATAAATGCCAAAAGCGTGTGATTGGCCCACTATATTTAATGCGATAAAACCCAGTCCAACAGTGCTACATTCGCAGACCTTGGTCTCTTCCTTTTCACTGCGACAATCGTTTGATGGGGAACAGTTGAACTTTGGGCTGCGTCGTTTGCTATCCCGGCCCTGGTTTGAAAACGTGAAACGGTGATGACCGTGGGCACATTTGATGCTTTGTTGAGTGTGGTGGGTCGGGCTAGTAGTCAAAAGGTTATTTTGCTCATGACGGCGAAGCCTGAATCGCAAAAAGACAGGGACGTGATAGAGACAGGACAACATTCCTTTCTGTTTTTGCGCTTCAGGCTCCACCAAAATGAGCAAACTCCGTCGGCTATCCCAAGAAACAGCCTCGCTGAGGTTATTTCGCGATTGATGCTTCCAAATTATACTAGACGACTCCATCCTTAGTGTTGGTTGTCAGCGTTTGTTTCGCCAGGTATATACGATGCTTGTGGCGCATTTCCATGGGCGAAGTTTCAGCTGACGTATTCGACATTTTCTCCAGTGCGCAGGCGCCAAGTTGAAGCCGTGCCACTGCAACCAGGCACGTCATCTGAAGGAAAGAGCCAGTTGCATTCGCGGTGATTTCGCAAGAACGAAAGAAAAGTAAATAGGTGTGCGCATAAGTTCACTTGAGGACGTTATGTGATAGCGCGAAAGTGCCACAAATGCGTGCCACAAATTAGCGACCCCAATTAACTGCGCTTTGTTGTACTGTAATATGCACGCAGTGTGTACGTGAGGCGACGTGATCGTCCTAGGCCTCCGTTTATCCTCTCTGAACAAGCGTCCCGAGACTACGTAGCGTAGCCAGCTCGAGACCCAAGAGGCTTGGACTTGACAAACCAGTTCTCCTTTTAAAGGGTCGCGTCACTGAAAGGCTTCCACAACTGTTTTGTTATTAACGAAATGTTAGAAATCAGTGCATGCGCTCGTTTTTATTTACTCCAATACTGTAAACTAAGGCATTGAAAGGCTCGTGGGAAAAGAGAGCGTGACGAGCACTCCTAAAGGAATACGCACCGAAGATGTGCTGGGCTTATCTAGCAGCGTTCCGCCGCTATAGACGGCAGTTAGTTCGTTTTGTTCGATTTTCAGTGCCACGTTAAACTAGTAAATCCCCATTTTTGTTTCGGATATCAGTGTCCAGTCCGTTTAAGCCATTTTCTGACAAGTTGAGGTGACTGTGCCGTCACGTCTCTCTCGACTGTCGAACAATGAGGATTTTCGAGCCGTGTCGCCGCGCTGGGTTTTCCTCTTACGAATGTCGTTAACAATATCGCGTTAAAACGCCAGTAAGTGCGATGCCGTGGAATCTTATAATCTTATACCTCTGTCACACGAGCAAATTTAATGTCATTCGTATCGAATGACATTGGCATCTAATGTCATTATTCCCGTGCTACACGAGAAAGTTTAATGTCATTAGGTTCGAATGACATTCTTCATCGAATGAGTTTGGGGAACTCATTCGCATTCGATCGCGAACCGAATGTGTACTCTTGACGCCAGATACGCAGCAGAAACAAGTAACCCAACAACATATTCTGCACACATTGAAATTTAAAAAGTATATTTCTAAAGTTTTGTTTTAAAACCTGTTAATTTAGGTGTAAAATTATTAGCACTGCAGGCTTTCGCGGGGCGGCATTACTCTTGGTCACAGCAGTGATCCAGTCATGGCAGCGACTCACGATCATTTTGGGCTCTGTGTTCCTGTGTAGCCGCATCTCCCCGTATGTTTATCTCGGAACTAAGTTAAAGTTTTGACTGAGCGCCTCACAGTTTGGACGCCAATTGCATGCTCTACGTGTCTCCGTTCGTCTCCGCACTCTGTATCCGCGCTCCGCTGTGTTCAGCCATATTGTTTGTTTACATATTTCAGATTTCTGGTTGACTCGATACTTGGCTTGGATTTTTATGGCTAAAGTGCTACAGCACAGCCAAAAGTAATGTTTTTCGCTTGAATTATCGTACAGAAATGTTTTGATCAGCTTTAAAATGTTACACAATAATTTCAAACGCCTTTTATGCGCACTGATGTTCCTTAAGTGCAGCATTTTTTTATAGCTGATCGTAATTGCCACCATTTGCGAATGGCATTATATTTTACCGTGTAGCACCGAAAGAAACCGAATGACATTCGATGCATCGAATGACATTCGATTCGAATGGCATTAAATCTGCTCGTGTGACAGAGGTATTATACTGCAGATTAAAAAAAAAAAAAACGAAAACGAAGATGCGGCAAAATGAACAAAAGAAGGGGGAGCGCGCGCTAGCTCTTGCAACGAAGCCGTCACGGGTGCGCTCACTCGTTGCCCACTGTGGAAGTCTGCCGTGGTCGTGCGTGGAATAGCTCGCTCCCATCTGTAATCGAACCCGCCACCTTGGGATCAGCGTTGCGAGCTGCCTTGAAGGTCATTCGTTGTCGCCCCCCGTTTCTTTCGCGCATGCAAATACGCCGGGTGTGGATAGATACCCTGTACTCGCCGAAAAGCGCTCGGCTCTTCCTTCGCGCTGTCTGGGAAGAACGCTGTAGCTGACGTCGCAGTCACGATATCGTCTTTGTCGAAAGAACGCAATCTCGAAAACCCTTGAAAGATGATGCACGTGCCAATCACTGTAAAAAACCTTAATTTTGTTCTCAGAGGATAGTTTCTCCTTTAACAGCGCCTTTTCATTCTGCGAATTTTCGGCTTTGAGAGATTGACTGAGGTTTGGCAAATTGTTAAATGCTTTTCTTTTTTCTTTTTTTTTTTTTTTGGGGGGGGGGGGGGGGGTGGAAGGGAAGGCAGTGTCTCACTTCTGGGTGGAAACGGACACTTACAATTAACGGCATGCCATATGTCGTCGGTTCGAATCAGCCTCCTGCAGATCGATGCTAAACAGGATGCGGTATCACATGACACGAAGGACGGCTCAATTTCGATAAGAAATCGCGTGCATGTTTTTCTCCGATCAGATCGAACGAGCTTTGTACGAAATGCTTCAACTGTCTTCTTGACAGTGTGACGATAAGCGACGGCTTGCAGTCCCTCCGGGCGGATCGCATGAGGCTCGTCTTTTGGCAGGCGTTGATGCTGCCGAGTTTCGCCGAAGGCCGCGGTGACAGGCCGCTCATCCGCGCGCGGGGTCCTTGGCACGCGGCTCGAGGGCCGCGCTTCCCTCGGCGCCGACCTCTTCTCTCGGACGGCCTTCGCGCCGCGCTGGCTCCTTTATTATTAACGGCGTCCTCTGCTGCCGCGGTTGCGCCAAATGCCGCTTGGCCACCTCTAGCCGTCCCCCGTCGCTACTGCTACAAGCAGCAGCCTCGGCGTAACGTATCTACATGTCTCGCTCTCCTTATCGGCGGCGAGGAGATTGGTTCCTCGGTAACTGATAAATATATTCAGAATGAAGAATACTTTTTTTTTAGTACCAATAACAGAACACACAATTATTTTGCGTAAATGGCCTGTGCGTCTATGCGGACACGAACTGCGAGAAAAACTACAATCATAAACTCTATAATTATAATCGGCAATTCATTAATTTCCCATTTATTCACTGTAGTTTAAACGTTGTACACAGTGGCATTCGAAGGCTGTTCTATTTAGTATACTGTCCTGTTCCGTATAACTCCGCATGTACGATCATGCGCATTGCTGCCACACTTCCGGGCAAGGAGTTATTACCGTCGCCTGTAACTCCACATTGCCGTCAGAGTAAAGTCATCTGGGAGGAGCCTTCTGCCAAGTGCTGCGGTTTGGGGCTGAAATGCATGCCAAGTGCACTCTATAAAGGTTCATGTATTTTATGTAATGTCCTTCGTTCTTCAAGAAAAAAAGATCCAGAAAGTAATTTCGAACAGTCTGTGTCTGCCAATTAATATTCTTCGAAATCAACATGGCAGCAAATGTCAGTAAACACGCTGAAAACGCAGTCAGCTGCATCATGGCGACGGGAGCGCACCAAAAAGTAAAAATAAGAACTTTCTGATAGAATTTTGCTCAACTGGGCATGCAATAAATATCGGGCAGTTTTGAAAACTCCATAGAGAAACTTGTGCTGTATATTCTGCTAACCACAAGGTTTTTAACTGTGTGCAACACTTTGATAGTGCACCGTAAATGTCGGCTTCTTTCTTTTTGTCGGTTCGTGCTGTGGGCCTTCGTCGTGCTCCGCAATATTCATCAAGCGTGATGAAAGGAATTGTGCAAGTGTACCGGCAACCTTTATTTTTATCTCATAGGGAGGAACGCTGCTTCAACGCACCCTACGAGTATTTGGTCTCATTGGCCTTTTAATATAATACAAAAAAAAATGCCCCATTTTATCACATTGCAGATATCCATGTGACGTATGTGGCAGAATACGAAATGCAACTACGCGTACATACATTAGCTAGTGCAGCAAAGCGCCTGGAACAGCGCGCCACTCCAGAAGGCCACATATGTGATAAGGAGTTCGATGCATTGAGCAAGACTAATTTTTTTTTTATTATTATTGAATATATTACTGCGCGTTGCATGCTTGCGTACGCTCGTGTACTGTAGCCCTCCATTCGTGCAGTCGTTTTCGTGCCCCACTCAAGCTCATACGAAACGGGCTCTCGCCCGCCCCAGTGTGCCGTGATCTATGTGAACGCTTCGAAAGCAAGAATTTGCCGAAGAAAAGTCTCTCGTAAACAGTTCGTTTGGTTTATCGGAAAAAATTGGCACGGTATCTGTCACACTTCTCAGTGGACATCTGAACCGTGCCGTAAGGGAAGGGAGGAAGAACAGAGGGTGATAATAAACTTCGTAAAGCAATTACGCTGGCGGTTCATCCAGGTCTCGAAACCATTGGCGAGTACGGCGAGGAGGAGCTCTGTGTGAGCCAGCTTCGCCTCTCAGTGCTGAGTAAACACTTTACGTCGCTTAGGGCAGTTAGCTAATCCTGAACCATGTGCAGGATGTCAGAAATCTCTCCGCAGGCCAGACATGCATTTGTGGGGTATTGCGCTGTCCAAATCTTGACCGCGCTAGGTTTGGAGGAAGAGATGCCGTAGTGGCGGACTCCGGAATAATTTCGACCACCTGGCGCCTTTCACACGGGTGCCTTTGCCTCCATTCATTATAGCCCCTGGAAAAACCATGACCTCCAGTGGAATCGTCGCAGAAAGGGCGCACATTGAGATGAATGCCGAAAACGTTACTGGTCGTGTATAGGAGTTCAGTTTAGTCCACCAGTTTGTGTGCCTCGAGAAATGTCATACGTGGGGAGAAGGAAGTGAAAGCGCGTGGAGAGGAGCCTAGTGTTGCCAGGTGAAGGTTGTGCGCGGCGGGAAAATTGAGCCAACTCAAGTAACAGCACACCTTGCGTCAACTTTCGCTCAGCCGGGAAGAACGCTTGGGTATTCTACAGTGTCCTCTTTGTCTCCTTTTCCATTTGTGTGTGAGTGTCCTAGCGCCTTGGACGGTGCGAACACATGACGCGATGCAGTACAACCAGTTATTTCTGTTATTTCTGTTCTCGGCGCTCTCACTTCAGGGCAGTCCGTTCTTTGATATCGTCATCTCATCTGTTCGAGGTGTTCAGCCTGCCCTGCAGGAGCTTTGGGATACGTCGTGGTAATGTTGCTCAGGGTGGCATGCAGTTCGTCCCAGTCGAAGGGAGGTCGGTTGGAACATCGAGGAACACAGTTGCAATACAGTTTTGTTCTTGTTGGTCTTAGGTTGTTCCAGTTTGCATATTCCACTTGGCTCCGCGAAACATCATATTGTCAAACTCCAACCGAGACGGTGCGCGTTGGTAAAATGCAGCTGTGGTCACTGGCACTCAGTTGACTGCATGCATAGGCGTGGTTTCTGGAGCTCCAGAATAGCCGCTCTCGTATAGTGTCCTGGTGCGTCGCGTGCATTCGCGCGTCCCCTTTTTTATTCATCGGCGTCGATTCTTTCGTTCGCGTCTCCCCGAGCAGGTGACCACTGAGGGGTCATTTTTCTGGGGCACGGCGCTTGTGTGTGCCACACAAAGCACTGTTCGCCCCGCCGCTTCTGCCTTTTTCTTTTCTCTCCGGCCTCGATCCGCGGCCCTCTTTTTCTGCGCGTGCCGCCCATTGGAAGCTCGGGCCGCCCGCGGTCGTCCTCCACGTGGTGCCCCCAAGCGTACCGGAAGCGGACGTGCCAAGCGCACTGTCAGTCGTAAAAAAAAATTTTGTGCGAATGGAAATGAGACTCGCGCGGCCTCGATGCCACTCTCTCGTCGTCGCCTCCGGACGCGGGGCTCCTGACGCAACGCCAAGGACGCCGCCGAAGGAAAGGCCACCTCGCGTGACGCACGACAACCCCCCTCCCCGTGGAGCCCTGGGGTGGGCCGCCGGTCGTGCGTTGCTGCTTGGAGGCTTCCGCTTTACGGCGCTGCAGCAGAAGCGGCAGGCTGCTTTATTGGCTCCGTTGTAGAAAATCAGACGGAAGAAAACTCCAGGACAGAGCGTCGTGTCCCGGTTTTTTTTTTTTCTTTCTTTATCCAATAATTAAAAAAAGAAACATCATACGAAAATGCGGAATATAATGGGAGTCCAGTCGTGACTATCAAATTTCGTCGGTTAGTAATAATAATGATAAAATTATTTCCTTTTTCCAGTACAAATTCAGGCCTGCCAAAGCCTGGCTTGAATGGCAGTGCCCGGCAGCATATAAGCCATGCACGGAGCAGACATGTCCCAGCTTGTGGCGCAATCTGACTGCTTAACCAATATAAGATTATTCGAGCGCGCAAAGATTAAAGCTCGCTTGTCTCGCATACGGCGCGGTAGCGTAACCAGCACCTGTGCATTCTCCGAGAACGTTTGCGAGGTTCGCTCTCTATATACACACGTCTTTTAGAAATTGGAATCATGAAAAATGTATTCCCTCGAAGCAAATACAGTTACGCCTTCGTATTAACGGCCTAGTGTAAAGAGGTGGTCCCCCTTCGACCTCGTTGCACTGCCAGGCATCGGAAGCGGAGCATTCGCCGCAAGGCGAACAAAGGGCGGCGGCATTGGTCGCACAAGACTGTCGCCCCGCCAAGGCTGACGGCGCCGGTGAATATGCAACGGCTGCTGTCAAGATTTCCTGTCGTTATTGAAGCTACGCCATACAGGCCGATCCGCGCGCCGCTACCCACAATTGTTTGCCAGCGCGGCTGTTTTCCTTATGTTAGTCTCGTACTTTTCGTCGAATTACTTTTTTTTTTTTCCTCTCTCTGTTGTTTTCATAACGACGGCCTTCCATTCACTGTGTGCAGCTGTGCTGGCGGGTCAAGGTCCTCTCGACCGCAAAAAGCGCGCCTTGTTAGTTTACCGCGTTCGCCCATGCATCGTCGGTCACCGGGACCGCTGCCACACATGTCCCAAGATCCTTTTCGCACCATGGGCGAGGGCAACTGCCGCAGGTTGTTTGGGCGACGAACAGAGAGCGGAGCGTTCGTTGGCCTCGGCTGACGTCAAACCGCTTCGTGACCCGCGGGATGACGCTGTTGCTCTAGGGACAACTGCTAGGGAACCGGCCTCTTCCGCGCTGGCCCAGGAGGAGAGGCAGCGGAGAGCGAACGCTCGCTCGCGCGCGGAGGAGGAGGCATGAGCTGGATGCCGGCCGCTCCAGTGTTTGTTAAGCTTTTGACTCACTTCCGCGTCTCTCTGCTTCCTATATGCGCTTGTTTTTGTTGCTGCTCTTACTGCTGTTGCCGCAGCGATGGCTTGCGCAGCAGCCGCGATGCCGCTTCGCGAGTTCAGTGCTAGATGGCGCAAGTTGTTGGAAAGGGGGGGGGGGGGGGGGGGGGGGCACGTAGAGAACCCGCTCGGCGAGGCCTCTGACCCCGTTTCGCTGTCAGTCATTGGCTCTCGCGGAAGGACGCGTGGCCATTGTGTTCGGCTTGTCGACTGCGAGCGGGGCTTCTTTTTTATTTCGTCGCTGTCTTTTTTTCCTCGCCTCTGCCTGTGTGTATCTCTTGGTTTTGGTGTTTTTGCGGGAGGTAATTGTTATCGCTATCCCGTAATTATTGGTCTGGTTTGGCCTTCCTGGCCGGCGCGCGATTCCAGCGCACGCGCTCTCTGGCGGAATGTGTGACGAGGTCGACTCCCGGTGGTTCACCCCGACACTGTTTGATCCGCTCTGAATTCGCCTGGCGCGTGTCCGTCAACGGTTGGCCCTCTTCTCACCGCCTTGAAGGCGCCGCGGAAGGCGGTACGCTCATTCTGGCGGTGGCTGCGACCTCGGCGTGCTCCACTGGCTTCGCGCAGTGCGGCCGGCCTATCGTGCACAGACTGTCCACTTGATGGAGCGAGGTGAAGTGGAAGCGCGCGGCATGCAGCTGTGTATGCCCTGCGCAAAGTGCATTGTGTAATAGTTCCGCACTGCACAACAATTGCACTTTTGTTATGTTGAAGGGTTCAAACAATGGCCCCCTTCTGTGGAAATTAGACTGGTAACATTTGTCGTGGAGGTTGAGACCGCCTCTTTGGTGTATACTGCTGTAGGGGAAACTCTATTTTTTACCTCCCTTGCCAACTTATTGGTGTGGGGTCTAGTGTGTGTGACTTGCATGGGTACTATCTTTCCGTGGCGGGCACCCGAGGACAAAGTCATGCCCCCCCCCCCCCCCCTCCCCTCCCCCCCGCTCCTCACTTGACTCTCCCAGGAATCAATAAAGTTTTTGCTTACCTACTTGCCTTGCTCCCAGTGTTTATGACACGGTGGGCGGGCTACGGCGCAGTGTCTGGAAAATGATCACATGTTGTGGTGCGCGAGGATAGTGCTCTCCACCAGGTGGTGGCATCATCACTTTTTTAACGCAAATACCTTCACGGTCGGTCCTGAAAGTGGAAGCGCCCTCCCTCAGCGAATGTGTCGAGCCTCTTGAAATATTATCGCTATAGAGGTTTGCTGGAGTGAGCGAGGCACAGTTTAGGGAGGAGTAGGGGGAGTTGAGGCTGGATCGGAGACTTTCCAATTTCGGCGAAACCATATACTGCTTACCGGCGAGTAACCAAGCTCTGGCACGAGGTCCCCACCGTGCGGTGAGGTATCATGCGGTACATTTTTCATTGTCAGCCCAGCGGAGGAAAAAGGCTCCTTCTGCGGCAAGCTCTGAGCAATATCCTGCGGTGACCAGTCATTCCCTCAACCTTCCGAAGCTTATCTGCCGCCCCGCGCTAGGTTTGCCTTCTCATAGTTTGAATGCGCTCCGTTCTGACTGGGTCATCAGTTCTCTCTTCTCAGCATGAGGTAAGCCCGTTTTGTCTCCTCGAGCCACGCTATCGTTCATGCCAACTTGTTCCCTTACCCATTACTGTCGCCTTACCCCTGGAATTTTGTTCCTCCGCTTTGTAGCCAGTATGAGCTGACTCCGATTTCATTTCCCTTCTCTCGTTAGTCTTCTAGTTTCTGCCTCAGGGGTCTGATTACTTGTAAGGTGCAAAAACAGCCGTGCTGGCGAGCGTGTCGTGCGTGCCGAATCATTTCACCCTCAAGGTGTGATTCTAGGGCCACCACTTATCCGAAACATTTTTCTTTTTGTGTGTGCACGTGTGTGTGTATCTTGCTTCAAATGCAAAAGAACTGCTGCAATGCGCTCGTGGGGCCGCTAGTGACGCAGAGACAGGTCTGGCGCGGCGGCAACGCATAGTGCGACGTAGAAAGCGTGGAGGAGAGCGCATTCCGTCGACAGGTCGGATGCCTACCTGCCCCAGAACGCGCTTCTCGTTGTCTTCGCGGCTGTCCGCTTCCCACGGGGCCGCACTCGCCGGGTCGTCGGCCGCGCAGAGAAGCCGGTCGCGCCACCTCCTGCATGGAGGGCTTCTCTCCTCGCGATCCTGCTTGCGGGAGAAGCCCTCTTTCTGTGGGTTAATTAATGCGTTGCTTCGGCCAAATCACGCGCTCTCTTTTTTTTTTTTTTTTTTTTTTTGCTTTACTGGAAACGTTTATTTCTCGAAGCATGTAGCTTCCACGTAATGTTCTTTCAGGAAGGAGTTCCTCAAGAGACAATGACGTGACGTTAAACTCGGAATGTGAACACCTTTACAAAACTCTATCTGGTCGGGAGACTAAGTTCTGACCGGAGAAGCTAGTTATTTTCCGCGTGAGCTGCGAAAAGAGATGCATTCGCGAGCGACGCTGCCTCGACTGCAGCTGCGCTTCGGGTTCATCGCCTTCTGAACGTCTTGTTCAGAGTGGACAGAAACGGTGCAGTGTGAGTCGAAACCTCAGTACAGCTGCGACCGTTTGGGCGACTAGTAGTACTGCGGGTGGAAACAAGCGCGGGGCTCAAAGGTGCAGTGGTGTGGGCTACGCGGATGCTGCGTGAATGAAGCACAGGACTGGAGTCGCATGAACGGAGGATCGCGCCGCTTCGTTCCAGCGCACGCTGTGCCGGCCTCCCTCGGTCGCCCTGGGGGGTCTACGCGATGTGCGCTCTCGCTTCGGGTTTGGCCGCGACCCGGGAGGGATGGGCCCGTTCTTCGTCTCGCTGTTGTAGCGGCCGGCGCTGTTCGCTGAAATGGGTCGGCACACACTGGCACTCCTCGCAAGCTGTTTTCCCCTTGTTTGCTGCTGTCGCGAATACTTTTGTCCAGATCGGTGGCCGCTGGCTTCCTTTGCCGAGAGGCACATCACGCCCTGTTCGTTCCCGTCGCCGCGCGGCTGATGAGAGCGTTTCCACCGTGAAACGGCTATACCCTGTCGTCTCTTTGCCGCTGGTGAGGCAAGGGTTGTATGGCAGCCTGCCGTGTCGGAAATTGCGCTGCCTCTTGTTTAGAGATTTGTTAGTTTTGTTTTTATTGTGAAAGCAATACTACGCCAATTCTAACCGCTCGTCGCAGTGTGCCGTGTACGTGGTCCCTCATGGCGTTTGAATTCACGTTACCCCTATGCCGCTGGCAGGAGCTGCCAACTCGGGTCGCTCTTTTCATACGGGAGGGTGATATCAGAATAAGCCTGCCAGAACCGCTTGCATTCTTGTTACCCCTACGACACGCAGGCGCTTATGGGAATAATGTAGCAGGCAAAAGAAGCTTCTGCCGTTGCTTTCGCAATTCAACTCAGGCAGTGACAGAGCTCGATAAAATTTCATCGAAATGCCATCTAACGACAGCGTATGAGACAGCGACACATCCATGTGGATAAAAGGGTGCACTGCATGTCACTATTGTCTCTATCTTAGATAACTGTTGCTATAGATGAAGTTGGGATGCAGTTTTCTCGAGCTCCGCCACCGGCTGAATGTTGTATACCACTTTTGCTCACGACGTCAATACGCGGTGCAGCATTTGCGTTAATGAACGGGTTTCCTCAGTTTCGGATGGTACTCTGGCTGGTCAGCTTGAAAGTCCTTTCCCTAGCTCTAAACATATCGCTGGCTATAATGCTCAGAGCGGCACGCTGGGCTATAGCAGCTGCAGTTTCGGAACTGCACAGTGCCCCGAAATGCTGAAGCGTTGTTCTATGGACAGTTGGTTTCCAGCGTGAAATAACCTCGTCGTGAGGCTGCACAGCGACCGTATAGTTCTTCAAAGGAAGTGCCAGATAATGCCTACCATCAAAGCGTTGTTCGGCTGCTGAGCACAGTGTTGCGGGGTGCCGGCTACGCGGCCGAATTTTCACGGTGGTAAACAGCAGAGACATCCGGGAGCATGAGCGGATAAGCTTGGGAAATCTGCTGGGGTATGGGCACAATAGAGGACTAATTGGAGGCCATATCAGTTACCTTATTTTCGGCCCAGGAGATACGTTGCCCACTTGAGTGTGCTCTGCGTTTCCGTGGTTGGTCTCTGTTGTGCAATGCCTTACCGAGCATCGCTCCGTCCTTTTTTGTGCGTCCTGTACATACGAATGGCCGGATCCCTTGGCGTTCGATGGTGTCCGAGACGATTTTTTCTTCTCGCGGTGCCCGTTCTCCGGTGCCTTCCTTCCGTGCCGCCATTCGCAGTCGTCACCCAGGGTTTTCGGCGCTCTTTCCCCCAGCCTCCCAGTGGCGTTGCAGTACGTCTCGCCACAGGGCACAAGTGTCCCTGTTCCCATGCCCTAAGGTAAGTAGGGAGGTGTGCTCCCCGGTGTCGTCGTCCTCTAATTGGCCGCGTGTTCGCGACACCGGGACTACCGCTGCGGGCGCCGGTGATGATGAGCTCCTTCCCGTGACGACCACACACGTCGGCGACCGCGGCAGCGCGCGCGCCGTTGCTAATTGGGATCGATAGGCCTCCTCCGCGGTGGACCCCCGCGGAGGAGGTCTCTCTCTCTCTCGCCGACGGGCGTGGCACTGCCGCGCTCCTTTGTCCGTTTCCGGATGGCTCCGTAGAGCTCGCGCGGCACGCATGCCACTCCGGACGGAACCGCCGTCGGGACTTGTGGAGGTGCAACTCTCTTGGCTTCCTCGAGCGAGCCCACCCCTGGAAGATGCCTGTGGTCTCGCAGACGCAGTAGTTTTGAGGCGCGTTGATTGTTGAAAGTATATAGCAGCCACATCTCCGTCTGTCAGTTCAGCTTCCTCCGACAGCGTTGTGTTAGGCAGTGAGCTGTTTGCAAAACAACGTTGTCCGTCCAGCACGTGTACCTTCTCTGCTCGCTTCCTAGCTCCTTCTACACTACGCACCCCGGAATGAGCGCGGTTGCGAGGTCTCGGGTGGTTGTAGCGTGTGGGCCCACTTTGACCATCGAGAAAACGCACCTGTTTTACAAGGTGACGTCCAAATCAAAGGGCCAGAAACGTGGTCGTAACGCAACCTCGAAACTGGCCACACATCTCGGGTTTTGTCGAATGAAACTCGACCGGGAATGTCGGCTTGTTCCAGCGCCGATGCTTCCAGTGGCTTCGAGTGCACCCGCCTCCGAAACCTTCGCCACGCCTTGTGTGCTCTTCGCGGAGGTTGCCGCCGCCTGTGTTTGCTGGTCCGCGCTGACTCTCTCGCCGTGAGAAGTCGCGCGCTGAAAGCGGAACCGCTGTCGCGCTTGATGATATGCTTGCAGAAACAGATATAGGGTCATATAATAATCTCGGCTAGGATTCAAAATACCGGGCTTGATCCCAGCCGTTGCGACCGCTTTTCAATGGAGGCGCCCGGGTACGCCAGCTGCGATGTCCGTTCAAGTTGTCGCGTCCCAGATGGTCGAAATTTCCGGTACCAAAATAGTCTGAATTCGATAAACGTTGTAAACAATCTAAATCAGTCAGTGTGCGCTTAGACCAAGTATCAGCGCCGCCGTTTGAGGAGCAAGTGTAAATGCGGTAGTAATTTCACTTGTCTATTGTTGTGTATTTGTGCGCATATTCTGCAGATGATATTTCAGGTTGAAAAGAGCAGCTAGCGTGCATTTTACTCTTCGCGTGTGCGCGGCTGCTCGTGCGCCATCCTTCGCATGCTTATTCGTTTTTGATGCTTCAGTCGTTATGTTGGCTGCAGTCTCCGCTGTTGGACCAAAGCCGGCACCGAGCATCCGTTGCTCGAGCCTTTTCTTCACCAGGAGAAAATTGCGCACCTGTGGTGCTCACCGAAGTCATGATGAGATTCATATCGGCGTCATCCGCGCGGGAAGGAGACGCGAGTAAATAAACGCCCTGGGAGAGAAGGATGGAAGAGGGGCGCCCTTCGCCAGGGCGGCGCTCCTCGCACTAATCCGCCGCCGGGTTCAATGAACCCTGCGCGCTGCGGTGGGCGTCGGCTGCCGTCTTGCGCGCACCGCGATCGCTGGCCGTAGAGAAGAAGGCCGTGTACTTTTAATAATTGAAAAGTGTGCGCTTGGGAGGAGGGTGGTAGCGCGCCGCCGCTGCTCCACTTCTCCAGTGGCCCACTTTGTCGGCCGCTCTTTTGTTTTGGCAGGCCGAGATCTGGTGGCGTTTCTTTTCGCCCTTCTCCCCGCCCCCTGGCCACTGCACGGTGACCCCTCGCCACCGGTGCCTTGTCCGCCGGGATCGAAGCGGCGAGGGGGGACCTTTTCTTCGCTGTCCGCCACGCTGTTCGATTTGCGTTTGACTCGCGGCGGTGGTCAGCTCGTGGTCGTCCCTCGGCACGCACGCGCGCCCTCCCCATCTGCTGGGTCGATTGCCCCGGCTCGTCCCAGAAGTGGTCCGCCGCTCTCTTTTTCGCCGGGCTGCTGCGCGGTTCGTTGGCCGACTGGATGACCCGCTCTTCCCGCCGCCGCCGTGCACCGCCTCGGTGTCGTCCGCTGCTCGCTGAGCGCGCCGCTCACCTGTGGATGCTAGCAGCCTTTTCGCCGTTTGGTGTCTGTGTGCAGTGCGTGTCCCTGTGAGTGATCCGCGCTGTCGGCGCGTGGCGTTGGATTGCCCGGTGTCGTAACTACGCCGGGCGTTCCCATGGTCTGCCTATGGACGCTGCTAAGAGGTGAGAGACGCTGTATACCCGCCCTTTTCCAAACGGCCAACGGTGTCACAGCACCTTGAGCCATTCGGGCATGGCTGCTACCACGCTTAAAACCCGTCAGTGTACAGGTGCTTTGCCCGAGAGTCCGAAGCCTTGTTCATTTGACCCTTTCGCTTAGCGACTTCCCGCTGAACTTAGCCGTTTTGCAGTTGTGCGTACTTTCGGTTATGACTGAAGGCGCATTCTTCTTGACGAGGGTGTGCTGTTTGTGCTTAGAAAGACGAAGAACGTCGTTCGATGCCGGTCACTGCTCGCGGTGCAGCCGAGTCCGCGCATCGGCTTCACGCCGTGTTCGGCACGGGGCCTCCCTCTGCTGAGAACGGGGTGCTTCCTCCTCCGAACCGGGTCGACGACCTCTCCCAGGGCCTCAGTGTGGGACAGCGCACTTCTTGACGTCGCCGATGGCCAGCGCGAGTGTAACGTCCAAAGCGCCGATGGTTTGGGCGGAAACGGCCGGAGCCGTGAGAAGAAGAATGGGGGGCGCTGGTCCCGTGGCCGCTTGACCGACGCAGGGGGCGCCCGGACGTGTGATGGACACGAGGCCGGTGGTATTGGGGACCGGCCAAGCGCGCGTGTCAGCTCTCCCTCCTCCTGCGCTGGTCCCCTCTCTCAATTAACTCAATTCTGCTTCCCCCTCGCATGATCGACGGCCGCCCTCGCAGCGGTATGTTCCCTCGAGTGGGCGTTGACCCGCGGGTCAGGCGAGGCCGGCCATTACCGTTGGCCCGCTTACTCTATGTCGTCTATGCGGTCGCCCGTTTCGCTTCATCCGTCTGCTGCGGGCGTCCCTGTGCTACTTGGCATTGCTCATATTCACTTGACGCCATCCTTTTGTCATTCGTCGTCTTCTGGATGCTTTCACCTTTTCAGCGTCCATGTTTCCGTTTTGTACACGCATTACCCGTGCGTGAGAGCGGTGCATATTGCGAGACGGTGCTGCTCGTTTCGGTGGCGCGATTTTGTGTCGCTCGTGTGGGAAAAAGGGCGAAGAAAAGCACGCGCGAGTGGACCGATTGTAGAAACGGGGTGACCCAGTTGTCAACCCTTTGAGCTCGTTGACGGTCAGTGGCCACCGAGGGGGTCTCACACTGCGCGCCCATGCATCCCGCCAATTTGCGCCGCCGCGCATGCTGTGCTGGGAAAAGAACAACTTGTGGCTCGGCTGTGTTCGCGCGCGGGGTGCGTGTGCGAGCCGCTCTATATCTCGTCTTTCAGAAGGCGCGGATATCATTCTAGATGAAGAGGTTTGCTACCGCGTTCGATTCACCGCAGATGGTGCACAACAGGGGTTGATAATGACGGTTAGGTGCACCCTTTTCTTGCAGAGGGTCGTCATTGTTTGTGCTTTGTAGCCGCTCATTTAACCCGCGCTTTTTCTTGCTGGGCAGCGACAGCTGGGGGATCGTTCCTCTGTGGCAACGGGCGCCCCAAGTGAGGAGCCGCAGCAGCCAGGTCACGTATTGTAGCTGCGCTTTCGCATACTGTCTGTGACCGTGGGAAACCTGATCCCTGCCTGCACGCGCGCTGTCGCCTCGCGGTGGTGGACGGCCAGGCGACGGAACGTTGCGGCGCCACCGGTTGGCATTGAGCCAACTGCGTGTTTCGTTTCTCCTCCTCTCTGATGATGTGTGTGGTAGCCTGTAAAACACCACTCTCCCGAAGCCGTTTCTTCTCTCTCTCTCTCTCTTTTTCTTGCCGGGTACGGAATATTCCGTCGTGCATCATATCCTGGGCGATTTAATTAGCGCGTGGTAACTCTCCCGGACTAGTTAGTGTTGATTTATGGTTGACAGCGCTTAAACACACGGACTGAGCACAGGAAACAGAACGCTGGTAAAATTTATCCGCATAATCCTCCAATACAGCGCCATTTTCTCTTTTCCTTTTTTTACCATATCCTTCATTCGTTCCCTCTCTTTGAACCGCAGAGCAACACGTTTATTGCGCCCATCCTTTTTTTCGCGATTATAGTTCGTACTTTACTGCAAAGTCAGCAGAGCTTTTCTCACCGGACTTGTGTGACAAGTACGACACAGGCGCGGGCTCGTGGTTAGCCAGTCTCCAAAGCAGCGGGTGACCTGACCCGCGCTTCCTACGTCCCCTAGTCGATGGGAATTAGCGCACTCTCTTGTCGCGTTGCAGACATGAAGCCGACATTCCGCGGCCTCGTCCGCACGGGTCGAGGCTGACGCGGTGCGTACGTGCATACTACTCTTGCGTGTAGGTCGCCGCCCTGCTTTGTTAAAGGAGGTGTTTTAATCATTGGTTGCTCAACTCGATGAACGCCCACATGGTATTTTATGACACGAGGGCTCAGAAACTTTGGAGGATGCCGATGTGATGGCCCTCGTCTGAAGCTCGGGTCTTCGTCCGCGTACACTCACAGACGTGAATTTTGCTACTCGCGTGCTGTGTCATGCCGGGTAGGTGTTGAGAAGCTCCACGTGGACGAAATTTTTCCGGAGCCCTCCACTACGGCGGCCCTCAATATCTAAGTCGCTTTGGGTAGTTAAACTCTGATAAAAAAAAAATGCAGGACGCTTAGGCTTGGCCGTTGAGATTGTAATGCCATAGGCATGCCCGTTGTTCTTCGCTCGCAGCGCCGCACTTCCGGCAGAATGATGCTCTGTTTCACGAAGGGATGAACACCCGGAACGAACCGTGGCAGAGCGAAACCCGGAGGTATACGAATCACTTCGGCCTTTCCTAATACATCTTGCGCGTGTTTTAATTTGAGTTTAGCTTCCACCTAAATAAAATCGAACATGGCTCCATCCTGCGACCTCGAGTTGCTGCTTTACCTTCCCGAATCGGCTTCGCAGCGCTACCAATACTGAGCCCGTGTTTTGTGCTATCATAGCACTGAGTGAGCTACACACTCGTTTGAATGGCCTTGTGCATGGGCGCAAATATTTGAGCGGTGCACATTTAGACCACAGATTTCTGCAGGGCCCTTTCAACCGCGTCCCGTATCGGACGCTGGAGTGGCCTTTTTTTGTCGCGCGGTTCGAAGAGATAAGCGGTGGCCGGCGAGGTGAGCGACCCTCAATCGAGTCCGGCCCATGGGCGCTGTTCGTGTTTTCCTTTCGCTGCTGCGCATACAGCACTGGAAGGTTTTGCCGGCTTGTCGTCCCGGGCTATATTAGTGTGGCCGGTATTAGTTTGGAACCTTCGGTCGGGAAAAGATCTTTGGCTGCCTCTAGGGCGGTTTATGTAGCCTGGTATGATCAAGGTCGTGTTAATCGCGTGCGGGGCCATTGCGGTCCTCAGGCACATTCCTCCAGAGAGTGTGCTATACTTACTCTTTTCGGAAGATTCAACCCGAATCCCCCGATTTACGAAAGATATTCTCTGTAATGTATATTTTTATCCTCATCAACTGAGGTGTCGATGTCAAGACAAAGCAGTTTTCAGCTTGTGAATGAGGTGGTTGTAGTGCAACCAAACACACTTGTCTTTTGGCTTTGAACTGAAGACTGTTCCACGAGACATCGATTCCGGACGGTGGGCGCTTAATTAGATAAATAATACGCTTTGGGGGGCTTGTTGATGCATTATTTCTTCTTCCCTCCTTGTCGTCTAGCTTACGCACTGTGTGTGTGTGTGTTTAATAGATAAAATTGTTGGACCAGGAAATCTCAGAAGGGGAGGCCCGCAGTAAGCGAGATTCGCAGAAACCCCGCAGTGGAAGCGAAAATTTTCCTGGCTGGCCGAGTTTCGAGTCCGAGACCACTCACGGTCTGTCCGGCAGTCACTTGAATCAAACGAGCTAGCCGGGAAGGCAGCCGGATGAATTCGCTCATTCTGAAGTTTCCGTGAATGTTGGAAGCCTTCCTTTGTAGCCCTGTGGCTGCATGCTAACGAGTATTTCCTGCTTCATATAGAAATAAAATACGAAAAATATTCTACAGATTTTATAAAAGCAGGCCTCTCAAAATCACGAAAGGCCATGCTTGGCAGGTCACCACCACGTAGGCACATTGCACTATTGTCGCCATCACCATCAAAACTGCAGGGTGAAGGCCTCTCCCATATTCCTCCACTTAACCTTTTATTGCGAAAGCAATACTGCTCAAGGTTTCGAGCCTTCAGCGTAGCACCGCCGGTAGCCACGTGACGTTGTGACGTCACACCCCACGTGGGCTGGCGGGAGCTGCCAACTTGGGTCTCTCGTTTCACATGAGACGGTTATGTCAGAATCATCCTGCTAGGACCCTGGTATTCACGTTATCCCTTTAGGCCACTAAGGCACGTTCATACGGCTTGGCTAAAGGTCTGTTCACACTTGCGACAGTCGCCTTCTCGTTCTGTTCTCGTTCCGAACGAGTTGGGAGTGGGAGAGCTGCTGGGCGATGACAGCGAACGTCGGTAGCAGCCGCTTGCCAGACACTTCAGCTTTTTCAGGCGAGCCCGTGCGCATGCCGCGCTCTCGTGTTTCCAGGAGAACGCCGACGACGAATAGACGATGTCAATCACCGTGGTGTCAATATGAAATGTTGCGCCTGCGTGCAACATTTCATATTGACACCACGGTGATTGACGGTACTTACCGGATAGTCCGAATATCTTTCCAATCTCCTCCCAGGCCATATCCTCCTCCCTGCCTTTGAATTCCGGGTGCCGTTTGTTGAAAAGGTAGAATTGCATTGAGAAGGTGCTCGATCGAGTACTCCGGGACCTCGCTGATTGGTGAAATGGTTTGCGACTAGTAGTCGCACGACTGGAAATTCGAGCAGTGCCCGATCGGCCCGCGGCAGTCGCTTTTCGACCAAAACGGTCGCGCGACCGCTGCTAGTCGCAAGTGTGAACGGGTCTTAAAGCGGGACTTTATATGTGGGCTGAGGAAGAAGAAAAAGAGAGGAAGAACGCTCAGTCACCCGCAGCTAAAGCTTTCGCTCATTCTTTGGTTCATCAGCGTTGAACCCTTGTAATTTTTCATCTGTGCTAGCTGCATCTACGGTAGCCATTTTCTGCAGCCACCAGCTAAAATTGTCATCCTTTGGAATCCAATTTGTAACCCTTAGCGCCCATCGCTTATCCTCGCTTCTGATTACATGTCCTATTTGCGTCCATTTATTCTTGATTTGGACTAGAATGTCATTAGCTCGAGTTATTTCTCTTACCCACTCTGCACGCTTCCTATTTCTTAACGTTACACCTACCGTTCTGCGTTCCATAGCTCTCTACGCTGTCAACTTAAGTACAACCCTTTTCGTTAGCCTCCACAAATTCAGCCCAATAGGTGAGTACCACGTTAAGATGTAATTGTTATTTTCCTCCTGAGTGACACCGTTAGCCATTATTTACGATTGCTTGCCAAATGCGCTCCATCGTGATATCTTATTATCCTAGTTATTTCCCTTTCGTGGTCCTGATCTGCGGTTACTGCATGTCATAAGTAGACATATTCGCCTA
This sequence comes from Amblyomma maculatum, assembly GCF_055883805.1. Taxonomy (NCBI): domain Eukaryota; kingdom Metazoa; phylum Arthropoda; class Arachnida; order Ixodida; family Ixodidae; genus Amblyomma; species Amblyomma maculatum. The sequence continues at coordinate 173,695,762 of NC_139349.1, read as the reverse complement.
CCACTTCCAGTGCTTTGCTACCCATTGTGAACAGCTGTCCCTTCCCGAGGCTGTTGGACATTACCTTAGTCACCTGCATCTTTCTGATTTTTCTTTCTAGGTCATCGATTACAATTTGCAATTAGTCCGCTGAGTTACTTAGCAAGGCAAAGTCAGCAGCAGATCGCAGGTTAGTGAGTTATTCTCCATGATCCATGATGCCAAACTGTTCCCAGTCCAAGTTTGAGCACTTCCTCTAAGCAAGCTGTGAACAGTGCTGGAGAGATCGCGTCTGCTTGCCCAGCACCTTTCTTTATGGGTATTTCGTTACTCTCTTCGTGGAGACCATGGTTGCTGTGTAGCGACCATAGATGTTTTCGAGTAGTTTCACATATGGCTTATCTACAGCCTGATTTCGCAATGCCTGCTGGTGTCGTGTGCAGCCCAAACTGGAGGAGCTGCTTCGGCGCGGAAAGTATCCGCGTGTCGTTCCTCCGCCATCATTTGCGACCCCGTGCGGTGCGTTTTGCCCTTTGTTTTGGCGGATGCTGCTCCCGTCGGTCGACGGCTCCTACTTTCGGCGGGTTTATTGCCCCCGGCCGCCGCCATCTCGGGGCATGCGCCGATGTCCCTTCTCGTCCTCCTCGCAGGCGCGCTTTCGCTTCCCGCACCACTTTCGAAAGAGCATGCTCGGCTGGCGGCGCTGCTTCTCTTTTCCGTCTGGCTCTTTGCTGCACCGAACGCATGCCGATCAGCGAGCCGGATTTCCTGAGCGTCACTGTTTTCCTGCATCACTTCTCGGCATCGCTCGCTGTCCTTCTGTCCCCTGCAGAGGCGCCGCTCGCTGCTGTGGACATTGGGCGCCCGATGACTGACCGCATGTTCTACCTTTAGCGCTCTTTGTTTTCCTATTTCCTTTGCTCCGCCTATTAGGGACACTATTGTCGTCGTAATAACGACCGCCCGGGGCTCGGAGCGCGTGGATGGCCCAGCGGTACGCCTCGAGCGACGACGGCCTGCCGCCTCCGGGCTGTGGACAGCTCTTCTGTTGGCGTCCACAAGAACGCCCCCACGTCGACGGCCAGCGCTCGTTTCCGCGTGCGCCGTGGGTCGCGCATTGATTGGGGAGGGCCCGCTTGACCCAGCGGCGCAGGTCGTGAACCCCTGCGAACGAGGTCAGGCGCCGGCCGCATCTCCGGAGCCCCGTCGGGCTTCGACCCGGGTGGCATCCCGCGCAGCGTGCATTGATCGAGGCCGGCTCGTTTCTCACGCCGCTACCATCGCGCCCTCCGGTGATGCAGGTGTTCCGCGGTGGCGTTAAGGCGGTCTGAACGAGCCAAACTTTCGGCCCCAGTCGCGCGTGTAAGTAAAGGCCAAAACAAAAGCCAGTGTCTGCCATTGGTCGTTCACTTGAGATTCGCTTATGTCACACACGGCGTTCATTTTCGCCCCGGATGAGATCTTGCACTGGGACAGAACTGGGTCGTTGGCGGCGCTCATCGCCAGCATAGGCGAGAGTGGTGCTAGCCTGATTGATGGATTGGTTGGCTACGCAGTGTTTGGAAACGTGTCGCTCTCGGCTGCCCCTCGTCGAATAAGGTTCGTCGATGCGCGCGCTCGTACTTGGCCGGGATGCGAACAGCGCGGCCGCATTTCCAAGCGGCGCCCTGGAACGCTCCGGAGGGACGTTATTTTACGGTGAGACCCCACCCCTACTGGTCCTGTAACTGAAGCCCCTTGTGAATGTAGTTGTTTTTATAAAAGAGCGCATGTACCAAGAAGAAGGAAAAGACGCACACGGCTCTGTTGTGTGTGATTTGTGTCAGCGCCGTGTCTTTTCCTTCTTAGTTTGGTGTCCATGCGCTCTTTTATAAGAAAATCCATAACCAACTCGCCCAAAACTGCCGTTCTACCACAGTAGACGAGACATCGAGGCATACAGAGCAGCCAGGGAGGGGAGGCGAAGAAAAGCGGTTTATGCACACTTTCTACGTAGTGAATTGTCAATAGAAGATAACAGCATCTGAGCCGATCTCCCGGTGGGTACAACTCCACCTCTTAAATACTGCTTGTTGTCCCCAAATAGAGTTCATGTCGGGCAGTCGAATCATGGAGGCACTTACGGAAAATCGAGGTGCCGCCCAATGCCGACGGTGGTACTTGAGCCTCCTCGCACAGCTTCATGTGGCGAGGATGAACTTCCTTGGTGGCGATCTTGCTCTGGCGGTGGGAATGTAACATATTTGGCACAACACGGCGCAAAAAGACGACGTACAGAAGACCAAGATGCACACCGACAAGCACTGCATCTGTCTTGGTCTTCTGTCCGTAGTCTTTTTGTGCTGTGTTCTATCAGTACCCAAATGGCCATTCTACTGCGGAAATGTAGCACCAAGTTGTTACAGTCCGGGATGTCCGCCCCTGGCAAAGGTTGCTTTCTCAGAATGTCGCGAGCACTCGATCCCATTCGACGAAAAGCTGCGTACTTTTGCTTTCGCCAACAATAGGGAAAAGTACTTTGTGGTCACCCCTGCGAATGGGTTACTCCTCGTCCTTCCCCGACGGCGAGGTAGTAGACCGGCAGCACGTGGTGGCGAAGAAACCCCGGTCGTTGTCGCCGCGACAGGGCGTCTTCGATGGCTGCCGCTCGCCAGACCCGCTTGGTTCCTGTGTTCCAGCCGCGTGAACCTCATCCCAGTCATAACAGCCTACGGTGTCTTTTGTAATTTTGTTCCTGTTGGTGCCTTGCTGGCCGCGAGCGTACAGTCAGTTTATAGCAGTGATGTTATGACACTGATTGTAAGCTGGCTTGTACAGGAGCAAAAATTTCACATTTGCACAAGGACCTGACTGCCTGAAAGCCGAACCACGTGGCAATATTTCTTCGGCGCCGCGTCTCGGCTACCGGTGTCGCCGAAGGGGCAGGGCTGCCACTGAGTTCTGAGTCAATGTCGCCAAAAGTAGCCATTTTTCATTGAAATTTCACCAAAAATGTCGCCACACTATAAATGTAAATTTAGAGCAGTTGTTAACTGTAGACAATTGTATGCGGCGTGTGTATTACTCCTCTGAACAGTAAACAAAGTCAGTTTTTGATGTTTGACTATACCAAACAAGCCAGTTGTATCGAAAATTCCGAGCTTATAATTTGGTCTGATAATTAGCTTTGTATTTAGGTAGCTAGAAAAGATTAAACAGCGAACTATTTCTTTTTTTTCTTTTTTTGCCACGTGAGAATTGTGCGTGGCGTTTGCTGCACACCTGATTTGTATCCGACTCTAGTAATAACAGTAATAATAAAATCCAAATTGTGTTTTTTGACAGGTACAGCCTAATTTCTCCCTCTCCCGCCCAGTTCGGATTTACGAAACGACGGTCTACGGAATTAGCCCTACTCCATCAAAAGGAATTTATTTTATCGCAATTTAAAGTTTAGAACATTGTCCTTGGTATTTATATTGATTTTACTAAAGCATTTGATTGCATCCTTCATTCTGATCTACTTGATAAGCTTGAAACATATGGCATTCTAGGGCACTGTTTAAAACTTATAAAATTTTACCTTGATAATGCAATCAGTATGTTGAAATAGACAATAGCCGCTCAGATTTAGAACATATCACCGGAGGCGTTCCTCAAGGCAGTATTTTAGGCCCGTTCTTGTTTATTGTATAATAAATGAGCTAATAAATATATATAGAGATGCGAAATACGTAATGTATGCAGATGATGCCAGTATACTTTTTTCCTGACTCTGCCAGCCTTCAGAATAAAGCTAACACTGCTCTGATAATTCATGATTGGTCAAAACTAAACTGTCTACAAATTAATACAAACAAGACAAAAAGCTGTAATATTTAGACCCAAATCTAAGCAAATAATAATAATGACAGAAGCAGGCTGTTACAATATAATACCGAGAGAGCGCTTGATGTTACGTTTCTTCGGCTGAAATGTACACTGTCTCCGCCTCGGTGAGCAGGATACGTCAAACACGGCATGTGTAGTGAGTCACCCGAATGTGAGAAACACTCGGGCCGTTAATCCGGGGCTTTCGAGTACTGGCAGGTCTCGTTATCCACCATTCGTACAAATGTAACGAGGGACGCGAAAGGCTATGATTTTTATTTCAGATGGTCCAATTGACATCTCTCTTTCTCGCGATCTTCGTCTAAGTTATTAAGAGTGAAACACTGCCAAGTGTATCTGTCAGCATTAGCTGCACGAAGGGATTTTGCCATGGTGGCACTCGTGTCCCAGCCGAATGTATACGGCACTGGCAGCGCATGATTACACAGAAACTGCACAAGTGCCGCTTTGTCGACTGAATGCATTCATGGTATACCTATGTGGCCCCGCAATCGCATTCTAGTGTCCTGAAAACGCCAAGAGAACGTTCCTAAGATATTGGGCTTAGAACGGGACCTTATTTGAAAATCGTCAAAAATTCGCCATATCGCTATAACACGGGCCTCTGAAATTCGCCAAACATGTGCAGCGTTTTCCGGTTTAATTAGTACCCGCCACAACAGGCACATTTCGCTTCCCCTTTGTCTCCCTCCCCAGGAAGTTCCCGTCGTCGCTGAATAGGGCGATTTTAGCTACTGGCGAGGGATAATTTTTCAGACTGCCAGGATCCCCCCATGCCTTTGCATGCAGACGACAGTTCGTACCCCGTCGGGTGTTTGGCCACCCTCTGCGGCGCACGCCAAGCTACGACGCCCGTAGACGAGACGCCGAAAAAACACTGCCATGTGGTCGGGCCTTTTAATGACAACGAGGTGGCCTGAATCTATTGCCGCGAATCGCGTTTCTATAACATTTCGATGGAGTCAGATAACGTGGTTGCCGTGCCTGTGTTTTCCAGTCCGACGCTGCTATGAGTTGCGCAGCCCGCACATGCATACTAACCAGATTGCTTCGCCTGCAGCCTAGGCTCAGAGAGTGCTTGTCGCCCAGATTCATTCGCCTCCATGTTCTCCCTTCGTTTTGGCTGCGGCGCGCCGACGGAGCATTTTTATTTTTTAATGCTTAAAGACGCCGGTGCTGCTTGCGTTCGTCGTCCGGTTCTATGTGTCGTCTATGTTGCGTCTTGTTTCAGCTCCAGTTTTTATCGTTGCTTTTATTTTATTTTATTTTTTCCACACTAGCATCTTGCACTTCATCAGTGGCTGCAAGCTCACCAGTCACCACTGGCGGCCGGTCGCAAGATGAGGATGCGGTCATCGGTCGTAACGGTCGCCAGGGGTGACCAAGCTTGAGCTCACAGGTGCAACTAGTCGGTACGGGGCGGCCGGATATCACGATCTCCTCTGCCTTCGTCGTCGCGCTGTGCGGCATCAGCGGAACCCCGCACTCTCCCCGAAGGTGACTCGCCTGGGCAGGTCGGCTCCTTCCGGTCTTGGATTGCGCGCTTTCCGCGAGGTCGCCGGATGTCGGCGCCGACCGGTGGCCACCTGGTCGCGGAGTCCGGTTGGTACTGACACGAACCGTCCTCCTTGCCTTTTTCCGTGCTCGCTGTGCTTGGCTCTTTGGATATTCGAACTTAGTGGCGGAGCCCCCCGAATCGCTGGCCTCCTTTCACTAAGCTGCGTGCAGATTTTTGTGTCACTCACTAGAAGCCAAAGGACTCTCGTCGAGCTCGGACAGAAACGAGTTAGTCATCTGTTTGAGTCACACGTACAACAAGCTTCGGTTTACTAAGGTAGCAATACCATTTGCGCTTAAACGCATTTTTGTTGCCTTTCCGACATCCTAAGTTCCGCAATGCCGAAGTAAGCTAATTGCCGTAGGTAAGGTATAAACGTTTGCGTGCCTTTGCCCGTGGCTGTTCGCGAGAAGACAGTTCAGACTGTACCGTTTTCCTCTGGCGGCTGCATCCGACTACGGGGGCGAGGAGGAGGAGTGCTCCGTTCCTTCACCCTTTTCTCTTTCTTCCCCTGCGGCTATCGTTCGTTACCCTTCTCGGGCCCCCTCCACTTTCGTTTTTCCTGCCAAGCGCTGGGCAGTGTTTCCCCGGGAAGGAGAGATGTTCCGCGGGCTTCTCATCCGCCGGGCGGCGTGCTCCAGAGGTTCTCCTCTCCCATCCCGGCTCTTGGAGTGTCGGGGCGGGGGCCAGCGAGGCGCCCCGCGCTGGCTGGGGCACCCACCCCTGCGCCTTCTTCCCTGCTCGCCTCCGAGGCATTGGCCCCATGGAAGGAAGCGTCGTGGAGAGGGGGTAACGACCACGGGTTGTCCCGTTCGTTTGCCTTGGCTGCAGCTGCTTGCCGTGCACGTTGACACCGCCGGTCGCCCTCTTCGCTGCGCCATTAGCGCGCCGTCCTGACAGCGCTTGACCGCCGCTGGTCAGCAGGGTTCAAGGACCACTTCGGGTGGACCTCGGCGCACCCCCGCCGTGATGCGCTCCGCTTTGAAGGCGACCCTTGTTGTGAACGGTTGCTCGAGGACGCTCTCATTGCTGGTTTACTGTTCCCAATCAGCTTCGTGCTATCCGAGAGGTTTCCGCAGCCGCAGTCTTTTTCTTCTGCGTAAGGTCAGTATTTTGGTACTAAACGGTCAGAATAACTGTGGTGGTCATTCCGTTCGCTGTGCCATGGGATCTTAGGTGTCTTGACCGGCGTTGCCTGCAGTGGTGAATTTGTTTTTTCTTCTGTTTTGTCGAACAATTCAGCTGCGCAAAGACCTGAACGTTCTGGCAGCGGGTTTTGTCTGCCCCAAAACAAACTCCGTGGTTGTTCTGTCCAAAAACCCTTGTTTCAGTTAGTAAACAGCTTCAAAATGCGGCTAGCCCCTGTGGCCATTTTGTGAAGGTTCAACTCATGGCGGCGCCATCTTAAAGTGACCAGAAAAGCTGTCACATCTGGTTGTTATTCTATGTGTGTGCACTTTTTGATGCATCAGTTTGTGTCTGTTTGTTTTTTTGTTAAGCGTTTGTGGCTTTATCAAGTACTTGAGCACGCTTAAATATTGGAACCATGAGCGTCCTGACAGCCTGCTAAGCTACTAATTTTGGCCCAACCTGGCGTAAAATTTCAGTTCATGGGCCCTGTGCGGAGTTACGTAGTGGTAAAAGAAAAAAGAAAAACGCTTTGTCCGCGCAAAACATCTTTGGTGTTAACATTAGCAAGTGTTTGCTGTGGGCGGAAATAAAATGCAGTCTATTATTGGTTCAAACAATCATGAGTGGCTGCGGCTGTGGAAAATTTGCTGTTTCTTCGGAAGAGAAAGGCAAGCGACTGCGCTGAAGTCTTGTTTGGAATCTGCTCCTGCAGGGTCTCTTTGTTATCATCGGTCGTTCGCTTACAAAAATCGCACGATACCGGCGTGTTGATCGTGACGGTTATTTCTGGTGATCCGGGAAATGGTCGCCGATAACCCGAAGCATACGCATCGCTCGGCCTTCAGTGTGGGGAAGTTTGGGAGGCCGATGACGTCAAGGGAGGAGGAAGAGACGTGCGCTTTCTGAACGCGCTTCGCAGGGGCAAATCGAACGTGTCCTCCGCTGCGTTGCAAGTGGCGCCCTTGTCGCGGACGAATGTGGAGAGCGGCGTGGAGAGGAGGCGCTGCCGGCGCTGCTTCGGCGGCGATGGCGGTAGCGTCAGTCGACCGGTCGAACCGAGGCCGTGCTCTCGGCTGCGTTCCCGCTGTTGTCTGCACTAGCGTCGTTCTGTGGCCGCATGTGTTTTTAGTGTGGGGGGTCCATCGAGGACGCTTCTCGGCTGCTGTGCTTCTTTGTGTGGTTAGTAGTGCGCGGCGGTGTTTCGGCGCTGCCTCCGTGGACCAAGGTGGGAACGACGACGCTTGCACCGCCGCGATGGGGATGCCTGTCGGCGAGGATCCGATCGTGCCGTAAGTGCGGTGATAAATCGAGGCCTGCGGTGTGCGCGCTGTTGAGCCCCCCTTCGTTGTGCATGAAACGTCGTTTGGTTCCCTGTTTACCTCTCGCACGGTAAGCGCTGTGATTTGACCAAACGTGGGAACATAGAACGCACGGTGTTCACCAAAACTAGTTGCGGTAAGTTCGCCTTGGAGCAGCCGTGCCTTTTCTCGGCTGTTTCCCTTGGATCCTGCTGGTCATTCTCATCTGGCGCGGGGCAGGCTTTGTGAGATTCCTGATCTACTCGCGTTTGTTGCTGGTTCATTAACCATGTGAGGAGCAGAATTTCAGTTCTGACTTTGTTTACTGCTCATAACGTAACAACATTCCGCCTCACTGTAAGAGTAGTTGCGCGCATGCCTTCGCGATTATGGCGACGCGGCGCGTTTCCCGCGCTTGCTCGAGCTCGGCCATGTTTTTACGCAGGTGCTGGCAATGCCGCGCGTGTTGCTACTATTCCTCTTATTGTTGTCATTCCCCACCTCGCTGCCCCTGACAGATAAGGCCGGCGCATGAATCGAGCGGAAGCCCCCCTTTCAGGGCGCGGCTGCAGTAATCAGCGCCCCGGGCTGTTGTTTTTCTGCTGCTGTACACCACTGTGCGCGCACACGGTCAACGTCTTCTGACACTGTAGGTGGTGCGCTGCTTGAAGGAAGCCTGAACGTTGTTGAGGCCGCCGAAATCAGGCACACGTCCTTGCTAAAAAGAGGAGTTCAACCCCCTCTCCCGCCTACATGATTTTCACCATTTTTTCGTTGGAAGTGTGGTTCATCTATTTTGATGTTTCTTTTTTTCGTGTCCATAACTGACCTAGCTGTCATTCCGTCGTGCCACTGCTAATTGTACTTATAAGACAACAAGACATTTCGAAAACGCAGCGCTGTTAACGCTTTGCGCTCTTTGTTCTTATCGGCCACCGCAGGCAGAACGCGGATCGTGCTTCGCTGTTTTTCATCTTTAAAATTCTACTATTGACTTATCTCCGCCTACTTTTCCTCCCAGTTCTGAGTCTATTTTCGAATTAGATGGATGCAGACTGTGCAAAGCGCAGTTCGCTTTATCGCTTAAACATTCACATATGTGTCTTGATTGCAGCTGTATGAAGGGGCACTGAACAAGGGTAAAAGGGGGTACGTCCCGCAGGTCGAGCCAACGTTTCGACAAATTGACTTGCCTTCGTGTGGGCAAAGCGATCATCGTGATCGCACCTTCATACCGTGTAAACCTTCCTCTCGTTCTACCTGATTGCTGCTGTGTATGGCATGACACGTGGAGGCTAAAGAAAAGGGTTCTACTTAAGTTGAGGGCAAGGCATAGGACTATGGAGCGAAAAGCGGTAAGCGTAACGTTAGGAGATAGGAAGCGTGCAGAGTGGATCAAAGAAATAACTCGAGTTAATGACATTCTAGTGAAAATGAACAAATGGGCAGGGTAAGTAGTGCGAAGAGAGGAAAGCAATGGTCGTTAAGGGTAAGAAAGGTCATTCCAAGGGAGAGGCACAAAGTCAAGTTGTCAGCTGAGGTTAAGAAGTTCTCAGGGGTTGAGTGGATGCAGCTAGCTCAGGGTCGGATTAATTGCAGTAATATGGGAGAGGCATATCGCCCTGCAGTGGGTACAGTCCGGCTGATGATGACATGAAGTTCCGGCTTACGTTGAGCTGCATGACTTCAGCAGTAGTTCTGGAAATTCTTGTGCGGGGAGAGAAATTGGCTTTGACAAACTGCATTTTCCGGGGTTGTTTTTGGAGGTGCAGATGAAGCACACGCGTGTGGTGCGTTATTAATCTGCGTGGCGCCCTCTCCTCTATCTGCACGCCGTCCCAACAGTGGTAGTGATCATCGCCTGTTACAAGCCCGTGCACCTTCCTTTCTTTTTCGTTCAGTCACACACACATTGACGTTCACACCTAGGCATTGCGAGCACCGGTCCATATGTCCCACCTGGCTGCTTTCATGCGTTTGCATTTGAAACGTCTCTACTGCTGGAATGTTTTTTTTTTTTTTTTTTTTTTTGCCAGTTAATCAGCATGACAATATGTGCCTCTTGCCAACGATTCGACTCGTGCATAATGCCATCTGGAGCAGGCACATTCTCGCCTGCGTTGGTCAGACAGTTTATTTCGGGATGCTACGAGAGCGTTTGCACGGAAAGGCAGCAGCGGAGCGTGGCTGTTTCTTGGCGCTGCGAGTTGAGCCTGCAGGCACAACAGCAGCTCAACATGTGACGCGGACAAAGACAAGACACCATAGTCCGGTGGTGGCCCGGCTTTTTATTCCTTCCTGTCCTAAAAGTGCCGCTGTGTTGCATTTCTAGCCGTCATGATGCTAGCCACGCTGGAATGCTGCATGGCACGCCGACCACCCACGTTGCGTTTGCACTTGGGCTGCAGCCGCTCCGACATTGTTGCGTATCTCTCGTGTCCACGTTTCTTGGCGCTCTGTTTCCTGCTAAGTCACTGTAAGAAAAAATCCAGTCTTTGAAAAAAAAAAGATGGTAAAAGTTAAACACATAAAATACATCGAAATTTAGCTCTTTTGTGCTCCTTTTAAGCCCACATACGGTCTTTCACGCAATGTACGTAGCATTGCGTGAAAGAGTGTTTCAGAGTAAACTTTCGGAAGAAGACATAGAAAAATGAAAAAAAAAAAAAAAAAAACAAATGTACGCAATAGAAATAATGCACAGAATGTGGTATAATGCCCTTTCCCTTAAATTTGAGGTATGATTTGTATACTTTCTTTCGTTTCCTTTAGTTTTTGACCGGGAAAAAGACACGACTCTTAAGTGTGTTGGAAAAAGATATATTAAATGAGTTATTTGCATGAGCCCTCTCTAAAGATAGTAAAAAGTCTTTCAAATTGAATGCGAAATATTTCGTTTAAATTTACGTAACATGACAAGCAATTCTGCGTACTTCCTGAAAAACAACATAGGTCGAAATAGCATAAACATCAAAATAAAAAGCGTAATCCAGAATATAAAGCCTTTTCTCTGCCTTTTTCCCTGTTGTGAACATTTTTGCGCATTTGTCTCCAGCTTTTTTTCCCTTTTCGTTGTTTGGTAGGAGTGGTTGCCATCCAATCCTTGATGTGGTTTTTGCGAGTCTGACGTATGATTTCTTCAACAAAATGCAGTAAAACCAAATTGGCTAGGAACTAATAAGTTGTGTGATGAAGTCTATTTTGAAAAGCGTGTAAGTCTCACAACGACGCTGCCAGTTGGCTAAATACGTTCGTTTCCTTCTGGATTATGCGCTAACAGCTTACATGTTTTGTGGTCGGCATGCCTTGTGGAGGATGATACATTGTGACCTGGCTTGTCATCGAAATTGAAAATTTGCAGCTATTCTCAGAAAGCTATACAGTCAAACCCTTTTCGATGTAACCATAAAAGCTTTTCCGCTGTTGTTCTGGAGAAGGCACCACGCGTACCGGAGTTTCCCGTGCTGTTGAAACTATAGGAAAGATAAAAGTGGGTACATGAACTCAACAATGAGCCGGAATTATGCTTACTTTAGGCCACTTTATCATGAAAGTTCGAGTCGTGCAATCTTCGTTACTGCTGTCATAAAAATCCGCAATCGAAACAGCGGAATCGAGCGAATGCCGCCGAATTCGTAGCGCGTCCAGCTTGGCGCCATTTTTGATGACCCGCACTTATCTCTTATATCGCCGCCGGTTGTGAACCACTGTGGTGAACTACGCCTAAACTGCCAAGAGGGTGTTCCAACGCCCGAAAATGGGGTTCCGCAGTGGGTGGGAAACTAGGATCAGAGTGAATAGCAGTATACGCCAACCTGATTCAGAGCATAGCACGGTTCTGCCATGACCTCGGCGGACCCCCAGCGTTTTGTGTTCCTATTTTTTTTTTTTTCGTTCCTTTGCGCTGTGTTTTCCATTAAAGGTTTATAGAAATCGATCATAAGGGAGCCGATGCTGCGGGACATCTCGTCAGCCAGAACATTGGAGTGTGCGACTTTTCTTATGCAAGTTTCCAGCGCGTAGTCGCATAACCCAATCCCGCTAGAAGCCTGGCAACTCGTGCGTTCGCGCCACGTTTTGAGCATAATGTGTGAAGGGTTTTAATGCTTCGATATCCGCCGCGGCACTCGTAGCGGTGCGGAGGGCAGCGGAACCTGTGTATCAGTCTTTACTCTGGAGCAGCCCAGCTTCCTTCGACTCGGCTTCCTGCTTGTGTGCAAGCATGCTTTTTTTTTTTTCCCTGTCAGCGGGCTCGGGAGTATTCCAGCGGCCGTGTCGCACGCGAGCTGTCATTTTTAAATTAGCGGTTATTATGTAGGAGCGGCTGTCATACGAGCAAATTTAATGTTATTGGAATGGAATGACATTAGCATCTAATGTCATTAGGTTCGACTGACATTCTTCATCGAATGAGTTTGGGGAACTCATTCGCACTCGATCGTGAACCGAATGTGTACTCTCGACGCCAGGTATCCAGCAGAAATAAGCAACGCATGAAAATATTCTGCGCACAGTGAAAGTTGACCATTATATTTCTAGAGTTTTGTTTGAAAAAAACTGTTCGTTTAGGTGTAAAATTATTCGCACTGCAGGTTCTCGTGGAATGTAATTACTCTCGGTCACAGCAGTGGTCCACTCATGCCAGCGACTCACGATAATTTAGGTTCTGTGTTCCTTGGCGGCCACTTCTCCCCGTGCATTTATCTCAGGACTGTTTAAAGTTGTGACTGAGTGCTTGGACGTCAATTGCATGCTCTACGTGTCTCCGCACTGTGTATACGCGCTCCGCGGTGTTCAGCCATATTGTTTATTTACATTTATCGAGCTTGTGGGGGACTCGATACTTAGCTTGGATTTTTATGGCTGAAGTGCTACAACACAGCCAGAAGTAATTTTTTCACTTCAATTATTGTACGTAACTGTTTTAATCAGCTTTAAAATGTTACACAGTGATTTCAGACGCCTTTTATGCGCACTGATGTACCTTAAGTGCAGTATTCTTTTATAGCTAATCGTAATTGCCACCATTTGCGAGTAGCATTATATTTTACTCTGTAGCACCGAAAGACATTCGATTCGGATTGCATTAAATCTGTTAGTTTGACAAATGTTATAAGCTGTTGTCCCTTTGTACCGAGTGGACATCGCATCAGGAAGAGAAGGAAAGTAGAAAGTGTGCACGATGAAGGATGTCCACACAGCGACTTCCGTTGTCGCAAACGTTTTGCTGGAGTTATTTCTAGACATCTCGAAGCTATGCTGCCGCGTTGCGCTTGGCGTCTAGCGCAGTTTGGCTCAGGAGTGTTGGTTCGTTCCCCGATTTCGTTACTGGTGACGCATCAGGTCACAGAAATCATGTCACGGGATTTCTTTCGCTAGGGGAGGTTCAATGCGCGATTGATCGGCGGTCGCATGCGGTTGCTTTATGGCGCGCGGAAAGCAGAGAGGCCGTGTTTGTTGGGCGGAAGCAAAAGTTCCCGGTTTTCGGATCGTACCGAGACTCCCCGAGGTGGCGCTGTTATATTTTTTTTTTTTCTCCTTGGAGGATAATCTGAAATTCTGCGATCCTTTATCGGGAGTGCAATTCCGTCCCTTGGAGACGAAATTTGCCGCTTTCGACAACGCCCTTTGTTGCCAAAAGAAGAGTCTCTCGTTTTACACTGATGCGTGCAGCAGCGAAGCGTTCAGAACAATAGACTCGGCAGACCGTTTCGGTTTTACCATTGGCATAGAGCTCTCGCTTGGGTTTGGAGCTGTTTATATCCGTCCGAATGTGTGCGCAGCTCTTCCGGTGTTTGCGCTTTATGCTCCTTTTGTCCCTGTTTTACTTCGTTTATCATGCATCGAGCTATCATCTTTCGTGGCAAAATTTACCCTCACTTTTACCGCATTTTCATCACACGTTGGGCCTCGTGTGAAGCAACGAGCGTTGTTCTGTCGGCGAATCCATTGTTGGAAACCGCGTTAGACGTGCACTGTCACGTGGAACTGTCGCGTCCCTGTGTTTCGATCCGACCAGGCATTGTCCGACTAGCAGTTACGAAACCCGCGCACCCAACCAGTTGGCGTCGTCCCTATAGGAAAAAAAAAAAATCAGGTCTGGGCGCCTTTGTCTTGGTGGGGCTCCGTTACGTAAGCGGCGAAATTGAACCGCATCTCGTCGCAGCCTTTGTGCTTAAACATGGGTGGCCGGATTCTGGCTGCCCTGCTTTGCAGTACGGCGTTCCTTTATTGCCACGTGTGCTTGTTTTGCATACCGTCGTCTGGATGGCATTGTGGGACGCTCTAACTAAATCCCAGCGCCGGAACAGCCGCTGCAAGGCCTTACGTAACCACCGCAGCGGGGGTAAACAGGCCGCAGCTGCGCATCAACCACTCATGGGGCTGCTACAGTTTCGCGTGTCTCTCATTGAAGGGGGCAACTCTCTTGACTTGCGGTCGGCGTCTGCCACTCGTTGTCACTGCTTCGTGCTGCCCTGGGGAACAGCGGTGGCTTCGTGGGAGTAGTGCAAGGAATTTTGAGCGGACGTAGGCGGACGGCACGTGGTCCTAGCGCAGGTGCGGGCTAGAGCGAGCCTCAGCTTACTGCCTCTTGGCATTCCTCGGGGCAGAAATGTCAACGCACGTGCTTACCTCGGCGGCTCTCCGATAGCGTGGTCTTTCGAAGACGGAAGTTGGCCCGCGCGTGCGATTACAGCTGCTTCACGTGTCTCGCGCTGCATAAGCGTTCACGAATCTTTGAGCGTGCATTTGCAGATCTACCACCCAGTTATGCTGGGAATCGACAGTGCGCGAGATGCCTTGTGGGCGCAGTGGTGGCCGCTGCATAACTCTCGTCTCGTGGAGCGGCCGGCTGTTTGCTCCTTTCTTCCGGCGACCTCCTCCGGTCGGGCTGTCCTCGGCGACCGTGAAAGCCTTTCCGCCGTGATCGATGAGATCGATCCCCGCTCTCCTCGGAAGAAGGAGCCGAGGCCGCCGCCCCTTCTTCGCGCTCTCGTGACGGCGGCCGAACCCGCGCAGCATTTTCTTTTCTTCTTACCGGGGACGCCATTCTACCACGAAAGCCGTGGCGAGCTTTCCACGTTCGTTTAAACTACCGCCGTCGACTCTGGTTTGCGCCGAGGCGAAGTGGAGACCCCACTTTCTTCTTCGTCGTCGCGTTAACAGTGCGGAGACTAGTTTGCAAGCCTGCACTGTAGTCGAAGGCGACGACACGACGGAGCGCGCCTGGTCAGCTCTCGCGTCCCCATTTTGCGGCCCAGTTGTCACAGCGCGATCGAAGGCGATGGACACGGCGCAGTCGGCGTTCCACTCGGCTTGAGGCGCCTGTGTCCCCCCCTCGCCATGCGCGCAGCGGCCCCCTTCCTCCGCGCACAAAGCTGGAGGCCACGTTCGCGGTTCGGCGCCGGCCTCTTGAACTTCCAAGGTCGCCTGCGGTTGACTCCTCTTGCCTTCTCTCCCTCTCTGCTCTGGAGGAGGGTAACGCAGGAGCTGACGCGCGAGAAGCCTTCAGCTTCGTGCAGTGCACAAATCCTTTCTTTATGGTACACTAAAAGGGCACCCTTAGCAGCGTAATCGGAGCGTCTCGGGTAACCCGCGCGCTGCCATGTCAAGGGGCGCCCGAGCGGTACTCGTGCTTCTTTGTGTGCACTGATGTCGATTTTTCGCCTCACTGCCTGGAGCGCGCGTTGACAACACGCAGGAGAAGATTACATTTGTACCTCAGTGTCTGAAAGCTGAACAAGTCCCGTGTTGTGGTTCGGGTTAAAGCAGGGGCTCTTGATTCGAGCGGCACAACGGTTTGCGCAGATTCTTTTACTTTTGACTGCCCTGGCATCGTCCCATATCCCCTTTTGCCGTTCCGTGGCCGCGTCAATTTCCCACGTCGTGTTGGGGGGCATGGTTCCAGAAATGAAGGCGGATTCTCACTGCGCCGGCATGGTTTCTCTCTGCGCGTGCTTGAGGGGGGCGGCGGCTCTTCGTTCAAACAGTGTCGCCGCAGCGACAGATGGCGTCGCAGTCGTCTCCGGGAGGAGGCCCCTGCATGCAGCGGCGACCTCGGCCGCGCGGAGGGGCCTCGCGAAGGAACCTTGGCTGCCGGGCCGGTTGGCTGTTCGATGCGGCCTTGACCCCGGCCGGTCCCTTGCCCGCGGCCCCCTCCTCGCCTCCCGAAGGGCCTCACTGCTCGCCCTCCGGACTTGGCGACGGTCCCTTCGTAAAGTGCGCGAGGCACATTGCTGCTGCTAGGATCGCGGCTTGCACAGCGCATCGGGCCACATGTTCTTAGCATAAGTATGCGAATGGTCGCGTCTGTTTCAGCCGGTGGCTTCCAGCATACTTGCTGAGTGTACAGGAAATCGAGTGAAACTCGACGGACGGTGTTCCCATCACATCTTTTCTTGACGCTGAAGCGACTGCCTTCGGTCTCCGCATCTCTTTGGCCGCTGCGAGCGTGCTAGCGGGCCCAACGTATTCTCCCTAGTGCGGTCATACATTGGGTCCTTGCGTTGCTGCCTTCCAAGGTTCTCCCGTGCAAACACGGGCGGTACCCTGCGATCGATGTGCTCGGGGTCGTTCAGAAAACTGCGGCATTTTCTCTGGATTCCGTCACTCGCGACACATGACCTATTTAGTTCAGAGCAGCAGTGCGTCGGAAACCGTGGCCGCTTTCTCTCGCCATGTCGGCTCTCTGGGCACTTAAGGTCGTTAACTTAACCAGTAAGGGGTGCCCATTGCGCATGGGGAAGGGCGCTTTTGAGCGTATCTCTCTGTTGTGGCTAGCTGCCGACGGCAACGTGTACAAGTTACGGGGACATCGCTCTGAGCTCCGTCGTCGATTCGAGAGACGATGCTTTTTTGAAGAAAAATGTCGCGAGAAAAACCCAAGCCATGGTGGTTGAGTGCTGCCATGATTCCCCGAATCTCTGCCGGAGACCTTCGGGGCGCCGATTGACGTCGCCGCGGCTTTCGTTCAAGGTCGCTTCAGCTGCTTGCACCGATAGGAAGCGTTATTTTGCTAACGAGCTCCCTTCCCTTTTGCTTGTTCGAAGCACGTTGAATGATTCAGAGAAGCCGTGTGGTCGGTTCGATTACTTGTGGCCTTTGTGGTTCGGTTTGTTTCTATTCTTCTAATTATTTTCCGATGACACCGCCGGAAGAAATTGAAAGGGCGCGTGGGTAGCGCCGAAATTTTTTTCACCCGCGTCAGCCGGCGTTCTTGTACTTGTTATGTGCGTTCCGTTTGTGCTTCACCCGCGCCTTGAGTAGTACATGCCTGCCCCCATTGATGCTGACCGTGAGTGCCGCTCAATCGGGCGTTCGCTCCGCTCATCCGGTCGGTGCTCTCTCGCGCTGCTTCCTCCTCCCCTCGAGGACGACCCCTGCCGTGCGATGACCGTCCGAACCTGACCGCCGCCGGTCGTGTTTCTTGGTGGCGCAACACGGAACGACGCTGTCTGGACACGGGCGAGGTGTACGCCCTTCCCTGCGAACGAGGAGTCCACAGCTCTCAAGCAGGGAGGGAGGCCGCAGGTTTTTCACTGCGTGGCCACGAACTCCTATGAACTGCCTCATCGTCGTGGGAAGGAGTGCAGCCACGCTATGAATAGCCGTCCACTGCGCGCCGGAGAACGCTTACGTGTCGTCGTCTGCCGTTCACGCAAGGTTGGCGTGAGCTCATGAAGCGGTGCGAGATCCAGCGGCTACCGATACACTCCTGCTGATTGCTCCGTCGGCTGATTAGCACCCCAGCTGTCGTGGAAATGCAGAGCCCGTCGATTATGATATTTCGGTGCACATTTGGGGATGTCGAGAAAAAAGTGCGAACAGTGTGCGTCTGGGCGATGAGTATTCTGTTTCACATACGTGTTTCGGTACTGTCAGCGCATTTCTGTCGCGTTCGCCCTCGCATTGGTATTTGCTCAAAATTCGCGGCGTGTTTGCCGATGCATTTCCTGGTCGATTGTCAGGTACGCTGTTCCTTTCGTCAAGAGCAATCAGGATCGATTTCTGCTGTTCTGTTGAGATACTATCCTTCGTTGATGTTTGGGCGCACACGACAGGAGTCCATCAGGCCGGTGCTGCACAGTTCAAGAAACAGGCGAGCTGGTTCGCACGCAGCGACACTTATGTTTCGCTCACAATAGCCTTGTATACATGGACTCGACAGAGTCGGGTCGAGTAAGCCTGTCAAGTAAAAAACCAGTTGTCCGGTTCATGTATACGCAGTCGGGTCGAGTAAAATAGCCGCGGAGCGGGTCGCTTTAACTCGCTTGCAGGGTGTAGGTTAACTCGCTTGACCCGCTTGTCGAGCCAGGGAGTCGAGTTATGGTGAACTCTGGGATTAAAAAGCAACCGGAGCGGCGAGGAGCGTCAGCGAAGTTGAATGCTTTTTAAAAGCCTTCATCAACGATAAAAAATAATAATCGAAGCTCCCGATAGTAATAGAAGCTCTCGAGAGCTCTCGACGGAATCAAATACGAGTAAAAAACTTGTACAATAACTTCAAATCTCGACTCGCAAAGCGAGTTCATGTAGACATAAATCGGGTCGAGTAATGGGGACCTCGGTGCTGTCATGTATACAGGACTTATAGAACCGGCAAGAGCGAGGAGCCTTCCGTGCTTCAGCTGGAGAGAAGGCCGGCGTGGCGTCTTTGACCCCCTTACGGTGCTCCCTCGTCGAGCGCAGTGCCGGTCGTGTTCCGGAAGTGTGCTGGGCCTCGCTGTTGTTGACCGTTGTGAACGCGTGGCGTTTAGTTCGTTTCTCTGGTAGGTCGCTTGCGGTCTCTAAGAATTCTCCGCTGTGCAACGGCTTTTCTGTGACTGACACAATGTGGCCTGAAACTCCTTTCCCGTCCTCCTGAACTGAGAGCCCTTGAACGGTAGCGACCTACTTTTTTCTTCCCCTACCCGAAGGAAACCCGAATCCTTGACCACTCCTGTCGCTCCTTTTTAACTGGAGAAGAGGAAATTCCCCTGGAACCTCAAGGTCGCCTCTAGTGGCCACCTCCAGGTTTGCGGAGGGGCTTTCTTCCCCACTCGGAATACTCGCGTTTAATATGACATCGTTTTCCGCTGCTGTCGAATGTGGGTCACGCTTTGGAAGGAAGTAAAAAGTTCGTTGCAGGGCATTCGACCTCGGTGTTTAGCGGGAAAAGGTGCCCTGTGTGTACACCCGGCCGATAGAGGCGGGGAGCAAACAGCGAGAGGAGGGGTTTCCCTCTTTTCCGATGTGAATCCTCCTCGCCATGTAGCCTAGCTGTGGCGCGACCTGCGTGAGATGTTCGGGGGTCGCTCGGCATAGACTCTGGCCTCGGCGCTTCCAGGACGGGGCTCGGCACGAAGGCCGTTGCTCCTTTCCTTCGGGAGCGAGGGAGGGGTCGTCGCGCCTTGACTTCTTTGTTCGCGCCCCCGAGGAGAGCGCCTAGTGATGAGCACCTCCTCGGGCACCCGTTTCTCTTGCCTGCGCTTGTTCCTCCTTTTGGCGGTTTTGATTCCGCGCGCTCGTGTATCGCGCTTCCAGGGAGGAAGTAGCGCGGAAACTGGGTCAGATTGAGGCGGCCTGCCTCAGTTTTCGTATGCGCAGTTGCCCCGATGCTTCCTTTCTCTCTGTCGGTTTTTCTTCGCTCCGTTGTTTCCGCCCTCCTCCTTGGCGGCGATCTTCTGTTACCAAGCGATTTGCCCTTCTCGACAGCGCACTCTCCTTCTCTCCCTCTTTTTTCTTGCACGTGGACTTTTCTCGAGCACGCGGTGGTGTAATGAAATGTGGCGCCTGCCTGGAAGTTGCCATCGCGGGCGGCTCGGTTCGCTGCACGTGTTCGCGCTGCACGAGCTGCTGCTGCGACTTTCTGCTGAGGCTAGCGCGCGCCAAGTCGGATGAAAGTTCGGCGGCGCCTGGCCACGGAGGAGCCACCGAGTTCCCGCCGCGCGACGGAAATGTGCGATATCTATGGCGCGTTCAGGCGTGCGTGCTGACGGGTGGTGACCTTCCTTTTTTGCAGCTGCGCGCGGTGAGGTGCTGCCGGAGTCGTCTAGCAGCATGGCCATTCCCCGCCTGCCCACTCCGCCTCCACAAAGCGAGGTCAACACGCCCGTGGCCGAGAGCTGGTGCTACACACAGGTGAGCCACCACTTTGGTTTTGAACGTTGCTGGAAGCTTTGCTCAGCTATACTTTTTTATAAGGACGCAGCACATGCCTTGGACTCAGAGGGAAAACTGTCACCTTGAAGCTTGACACGGAACACCCCTTGGTCAAGGGTGATATTGTAAACCGGATCAGACGTGACTGTCCTGTGCTCCGCCATGCATCAAGCGTGTATTCCAGCGGTGCCATAGTTGATGTGGGAAGTTTGGGCAACAGCCAACGTTGCTAGAATGCCGCGGCGTATTAGGTGGCCGTCTGAAAGCGAGTTTTTTTTTTTTTTTTTTTTTCTGCGTCTTCGTGTTGTTGTCGTGCGACGTGGCCCCGTAAGCACTTTGGCGTTACCCGATTCAGATATTGACCGCCTTATTGCGCGAAACAAGTTTCCCAGTCTCACTTTGCTGTTTGACCGCTAATCCCATGGTGAGCAGCTATGCGCTGTCTCAGCGGAAAGGTGCGTTCGATTACTTGGTCGCATTACTGCAGGTTCCGTATTGCGCATCCGCTGTTTCCCGTGGGCGTGCCCTGCGTAAGTGGCGGACGAGTTCGCTGCACCTATTCTTCCACCGTGGCGGGGTCTGATTGCCGTGACATCGCGGTTAAATCCCGCTTCACCTTATTTTTCCTTATGCCCAACGGCAAAAAGAAAAAAAGTGGGAAATGTTCGCCCCCCCTACCTGCGATGCAACAGGTTCGCCCCCTCACGGCAAAATCCTACCAACGCCCTTGTCACCTATGTCCGAGAAGGCTGTTTTCTTTCCAATAACCGTTAATGTACGATGCTGATGATGTGGCCGTCCGTTTGAAACGGGTGGGAGTCGAGAAATGAAAACAGCCCTGGCCGAGTTAGTGCTTCTATTGCGCCTTCTACCCTTCTGTCGCCGTCTTTTGGAGGATGCTAACAATAAATACTCATCCAAACTGACTCAACTTATGACGTCAATGGAATCCTCCCGCACTCGACCCGCAAAAATTTCGTCTCATAAAATCTCCCTCTATGTCGATTAGGTACAAAAATGCGGGTCTGAAATAAAGGGCCTCGGAACCCGATCACGCGGGTGTTTCCCGTAGAGCGGAACGAATTGTAATGCAAGAATACAAATTAAATTAAATTAAATTGGTTCACAGGAAGGGAAAGGCGCAGTAGCTGTCACACTTGCTCTGTGGACACCCGAACCGCGCCGTAAGGGAAGGGAGGAAGGTGGGAATGAAAGTGGAAAGAGAGAAAGAGGAGCCGTAGTGGAGGGCTACGGAGTAATTTCGACCACCTGGGGATCTTTAACGTGCGCTGACATCGCACAGCACACGGACGCCACTTCGTTTCGCCTCCATCGAAACGCAGCCGTCGCAGTCCGGTTCGAACCCGGGTACTCCGGCACAGTAGTCGGGCGTCTTACCACTGCACCACCCCGACGGGGCAACAAATTAAGCACATGGATCATTATTTGGAATTAAACTGAACATTAAAAAGACGAAGATCATGGCGTCTTGCCCTATCAAGTCCTGGAGCATCAATGGACAAGAAGTGGAAGCTGTGACAGATTTTCTGTTCTTGGGCGCCAAGATTACCTCGGAAGGAGACTGCAGCCATGAAATTAGGAGACGCCTGCTTCTGGGAAAGAGAGCAATGGTTAGCCTTGACCGCCTAGTAAAGAGCAGAGACATTAGTCTGCCAACCAAGATCCGTATAACCCGTGCTATGGTCTTTCCAGTTGTGATGTATGGATGCGAGAGTTGGACTGTGAAAAAGGCTGACCGCCGAAGAATTGACGCGTTTGAATTGTGGTGCTGGCGAAGACTCTTAAGAGTTCCTTGGACTGCCAGAAGATCAAATCAGTCGATATTGTCGACCATAAACCCTGACTGCTCATTGGAGGGTCAAATTCTAAAGTTAAAGCTCAGCTACTTTGGTCATCTGATGAGAAGAGAGGAGTCGCTGGAGAAAGATTTGATGTTGGGAAAGGTTGAGGGTCGCCGGAGAAGGGGTAGGCAGCGAACGTGATGGTTAGATGGAATTCCCGAGGCATTGCAGATGAAGCTATGTGATGTTAAGAAGATAGTGAGAGACCGGAAAGCGTGGCGTGACATGGTCCATAGGGTCACGAAGAGTCGGACACGACTGAACGCCTGAACTGAACTGACATTATTTGGAAAGTTTCGTGAGAGTTTCCCGAGGTTTAAGGCCGTCTGGGTTTATGCGAAAGCACGATTCAAGCACCGTTAGTGGACGCATGAAAGCATCACTGCTGCCAACGCTCAGATTAATCGAGCATTGTTAATGTTCTGCGAGAGAAGAAAGTAGGGCCGCACTGTTTATCGCTCAGGTTCGACATTTACATCACGGGGCTGAGTCGAAGCTCGAATGTCACTAATGTTCTACCGACAGCCGCCCATTTCGCGTGGCGGCATTTGTCAACGAAAAAGAAAGCAAGGGAACGAAGCCGGGGTGTTCCCCGCGCGAGGGATGTTGACCTGACGGCGTCTTGGCCCCATCGAGGTGTCAGCGCAGTCGAGTGCGGGTCACCTATTCGAGCGCGCACAAAAGGCGGCCCGCCGTGGTCAGGACGTTGCGAGGCCGCCGGGTCACGCGGTCGACCTTTTTCCAGGCTCGTCGCGGGCTCCTCTTGGGAGGAAAGCGGCGCCACTCGCGTTCTTTCTGCAGGCCTTCTCGCCGCGGTGGGGCTCGAGAGGAGGGGCACTTCTTTCATTGTTGCGGCCCGCCCGCTGGCGTCCTCTCGTGTGTATGCACGACTGTTTTGGCTCTCTGCCGTTTTGCCACCACCGTTCGGGTGTTAGAAGTTGGAAGGGGGCGACACCAGTCCGAACCGCACGGCCGGATCCGTTTCGATTAGCAAAAGAAATGGAGGGAAGTTCCAACCCTTCTTCAGCTCAAGAGGGCTCCCGAGACAGCGGTGGTGGAGCTCGTGATGCGGACAGTCATGGGCAGTATCGAAGGTTAGATACATTGGTCGCATCGGTATTAGGTATTGTGCGCGGAAAATGAAGGTATCGCAGTATCGAAAATACATTTTTAAAGTATTGTGTATTTTGAAGATACGAAGGAAAACTTCAAATAATTAAACCGCTGTGAGACTGGGTTGACGGCACTCGCTGAGGCGGTAGTACAGGACCGGAGTACCGTCTGAGTTCCCTACAAATGCCCCTCAGCGTCAACCACATTTCCAGATTCCCTTTCTTTAAAACTGAAGGAGGCAGTGGTAAGTAGATGCTCACGAGGTGCTTTACCTTAGAGCACCGAGTGCGTACCACGAAGCTGCCAAGCCTTTAAAGGCCCACTGTCCACCCTCCGGTCGAAAATATTTTCTTCCCCGTTGACTGCGAGACTTCGCCCCTGGAACGCAAGGCCGCAAAATGTTTTTGAAAAGAGTAACTAATAACGCAGTTACAGCCACCTCAATCACCCGATTCTATCCTGCCTCTCCCCTTCTGTTCCCTCGCAAAGGTTTTTCACTCTCCTGCCCGAGGTCGTCTAGCCTCCGCAATACAAATTCCCCTTCCGCCCTCCGTAACCTGGACACATCATCCCTAGAGGCCATTACGGACCTCTTTAACAAACATTGGCACGAAGGCACCCTGCCTTCTGAGTGGACCCACGCTAAGGTGACCTTCATCCCCAAGCCCGGCAAACCCATAGACATTCAAAATCTCCGTCCTATTTCCCTCACCTCTTGTCTCGGTAAGCTCTTTGAGCACGTCGTTCTAGACCGCTTACAGAGCTTCCTCGAGGACAACCATCTCTTCCCCGATTCGATGTTCGGCTTTCGCCCATCCCTCTCTACACAGGATGTCATGCTCCAGCTCTCCGAAGAGGTCCTTCACCCTCTTCACGCCAAGCGCACTCGCGCGATCATGGCACTGGACTTGACAAAAGCATTTGATAATGTCTTCCATACTGCCATCCTAGACGCCCTTTCTACCCTTAACGTGGGCTCCCGAATCCATAGTTACATCAAGGCTTTTCTTGCCCATCGCACGGCTGAGATCTCATTCGGCGCCCTCTCCTCTCCTACTTTCCCTCTTGGAAATCGAGGTACCCCCCAGGGTTCTGTTCTCTCTCCCCTTCTCTTCAACATCACCCTTTTTCCGATGGCACGTGCTCTAGCTAGCATTCCTAACCTCTCCCATGCTTTCTACGCTGATGATATCACCCTCTGGGTGACTACCGGCAATCTTGGTGAGATGGAAGCCGCTCTCCAGGCAGGCGCTAAAACGGTCGCCGATTATGCTCGCACGGTCGGGCTAGCTTGTTCCCCGTCCAAGTCGGAGCTCCTGCTCCTCCTGGCTCGAGGCATAGCTCCAACCTCATCTCCTAACCTTAACGTCACTATCGACGGACATCCCATCCCTTCTGTCTCTTGCATCCGTATTCTCGGTCTCTTTCTGCAATCCAATGGCAAACACACTACTGTCCTTTCCCGCCTTACTACCACCGTCCAGCAGACGGTACGGCTGATCCGACGGGTTGCTAACCGACACTACGGCATGCGCGAGCACGACCTCCGTCGTCTTGTTCAGGCCTTTGTGCTAAGCCGCCTCGTCTACTCCCTCCCCTACCTCTTTCTGTCTCGTACCGAGGAAGACAAGGTCAACTGTCTCATCCGCCAAACTTATAAGTCGGCTCTCGGGCTTCCCACTTCCACCCCCACTTCTCGTCTACTGGCGATGGGCGTCCACAATACTCTTTCAGAACTTGTGGATGCCCATCGCGTGGCACAACTCGATCGTTTATCTCGCACCACCCCTGGTAGAGCCCTTCTTACTTCCCTTCGCTTGACCCCTGTCTCCCCTATCTCTGTCACCCATCCCTTGCCCAGCTCCCTCTTCTCCATGCTCACTGTCAAGCCCCTTCCCAAGAACATGCACCCTGAGCATCATGCCGCTCGCCGATCTGCCCGCGCCTCCACCCTCTGGTGCCAGTACGGTACACGGTCTGACGCCGTGTATGTTGATGCGGCACCCTACCTCTCGCATCCCGCCTATGCCCTGGCCACTGTCTCTAATACACGAGCCCCCCTCTCCGTCGCCACTATCCATGCTCTCACTTCCACTGCCGCAGAGGAAGCAGCCATCGCCCTCGCCATTGCCAGCACACCAGCCATTTTCATATTTAGCGACTCTAAGACCGCAGTCCGCAACTTTGCAAAGGGTAGAATCTCTTCCTCTGCGCTCAATATCCTTAAGCACTCCTCCCCCCCTTCCCGATCTATCCAACTATTTTGGGTTCCGGCTCACGCGGGGCACCCTGGAAATGAGGCGGCAAATTCTATCGCTTGCGAAATGACCGACCGAGCTGGCCCCCTCCACCCCGGGATGGACACGCGTGACTCCCTCCTCACCTTCCATGACATCACCCTCCACTACCGCAACTCCCGATTATCCCTCCCTCCCCCTCACAAGTCCCTATCTAAAATCGAACAGAATACGTGGCGCCATTTACAGGCCCACACTTTCCTCTCCCCTGCACGCCTTGCCCTTATTCACCCTGGTGCCTTCTCGCCCCAATGCACGCTTTGCAGCTCTCCCCGAGCAGACTATGCTCATATTCTTTACTCTTGTCCGGCGCACTTTCCCCCCGTCTCCTGGCAAATAAACAGCCCGCAGCTGTGGGAGGCTGCTTTGGCCAGCTCGGAGCCGCATATTCAACAGCGGCTTACGACCTGGGCAGCGGAAGTCGCCGCCAGGCGTGACCTGGAGGCCACGACCAGCAGCCGGAAGGCCACCCACGGAACGGCGGCAACATAATTTTACTTTTTTTTTTAATTTTTTGGCCTTCAATGAATAAAGTTTGTACCACCACCATCCTCCGCGTTTGGCGGGAGGTGGGGCGTGGCTCTCCGCGAGCGCGAAAAAAAAAAAAAAAAAAAAAACGGTCGAGGGAGCGCGCGCCGCTGGATTCAGTCTGGCCGTGGCGAGGGAAAAGCGCGCAGCGAGCGGTAGACACCCATCCTTCTCCCGTCAGTCAGCGAGACGGACCAATGGACGTCGTTCCCGATACGTACGTCGTTATCGGGGCCCGTCGGGCCAGCGCAGGGAGCGGTGAAGCTGGCTTCTCAAAGGAGAGCATGAGTGAGCTTTGAATTGTATTTTCGATGCTTTGCGGCGCGCGTGTCGCTGTAGAATTTTGCACAGACTATCTCCGGTACCTGATCGAAACACTGGGCTCCTTTTCTTCAAAGGGCCTTCCCTGGACAGTGGCCCTTTAATAGACACACAGGCAGATATGAAGAAAACGGAAACGCGCAGTAGGGATCACTGCTGTACCAGCTCTTCCTACCCTTTGCCATCCGGCCCCCGTCTCTGCGGCATTTGATTGTCGGACGCAGTAACTTATGCACAACCCAAAACCCCTGGGCTCCGCGTGCCGGCTCTGCTAGGCGGCAAGAACACAAGCTTCTAAGGCCTCAGTCCGCCACGATGCAGTTGGCTAACCGCGTTCTTCTAGTTACGGCGTTCCATCCTTTGTAACTCCAAAGAAAACAGGCTTCCACTAGACTTTTTTTTTTTTTTTTTATCCGGGAAAAGATATTACACGCAAAATTTTATGAAATGTGCGACATGAAAGCTATGAAAATTTTCCAAACAAATTATGCGTTTTCAAACATTTTTTTTTTTTTTTTGCGAAAAACATTTGAGCAAACCTTGAATAAAACTTGTAAAGATATCTCTAGCTTAAAGAAACAAACAATATTTTCAAATATGCGAATTGACACCATATTAGCCACTTTCTCCTAAAAAAAGATACTTCTATCTTTTATCAACAAACCAGCCGTAGTTCTCCAGCGATGCTAGTGAACCTCGAGTTTCCTAACTACCTCCAGGACGATTGAGTCGATGGTTCACTCTTACACGCTGATAAAAGGTATCTTCATCTAACATAACACTACGGTATGCTCGTGTGTAGAGGCTTTTCTCATTTGCGTCGCTTTTAGCATGCCCACGTCTCGCTCTTATCAGACTGAATAACGGTTAGCCATTTTATTTTTCTTCTTTTCCTTCTAGCTTCTTGTTTTCTTTCTAGCTTTTAACAATATTCAGAGCTTCAAGCTTACTATCGCACTAATGGTAATATAACTGCTCAGTTCTCCAAACGCACGCAAGTCGCACCTTTGTATTTGTGCGTATAGCCAAGTTCTCACAGGTCGGTTCGCATGAAGAGCATTAGTATTGTCACAAGCTGCCTCACCTATTATACAGCGGAAGATGCGGGAGCTTATGGCTGGAATATAGAGCGAAATTCACGGGACTCCGTCGCTCCTCTGGACAAGATTCGACAAGCCGATGGGGCAGTGACCGCCTGTCCTTGACGCGGTCAAGGACAGGCGGTCAGGGATCCTTGAAGAAAGACGTGAGAATTTCATTCGCCACGGACTGTTGTTCAATCGAACATTATTTTCGCTTTGTTAACTTTTGACCTGACTTAGTAGTATTTTACGCTGTGTTCTTATGTAACTTTTGCTCATACTTATAATATCTGAAATACCTGCTTTATTATCTTTATAGTCTTCATATTTTTATCACAGTGTTTTGTTCATTGTCGGGTTATTTTTTTTTTTCTCTTATCATTTATTTCTTCGTCTTTATCAATATCTTGTCGTGGCGTTCATTGTACTCTATTATTATCAGTGTAATTTTGGTCTGCTATTTATAAACCTTTAATTGTTTGTAAAAGAAAGTGACCTATTTGTACTTATTCCTCAATCACACACCGACACACGTGCTTCACGGGTTGACCGGCCTAACTTTTAAATGTGTTCACAACCCTCGTAGAGGACGACGGGTAACCGTAAAGGGGATCCCGCACCTCTTTTGACCGTAAAGGCGGGGGTTTGTGACAAGTATAAAGAAATATTTCGCTAGTCTGCATGTGGAAGCAATTGCTTAACTGTAACCATGACTTCAGTTCAATGTGAAGTTCTGACAAGGGCAGCTGCCCAAGCAATAACTCCGTGCTGGCGTATTCGTTAAGGCCTTTCAGAAGAACTGCGCTATAGGAATGCTCTCAAAATTCTAGAAAGCACGGTAAAATTTCCTAATGCAGCTAATCGTATTACCACCTTCATTATGTTAGGATCTCAGTGATGTATCGAAGTATCGACGATATAGTACGGAGTATCTGTATCGAAACTCAATTTCGGTCCGGTATCTTGTATCGGCACCGGAAATATAATTTTTCGGGGTATCGAGTATCGGTATCGAAGATACTTTTTCGAAGTATCTTGCCCAGCCCTGGATGCGGACCCTATTGTCGCGTGGGCCCGCCCGTCACCTTCCCGATGGACGGCAGCGCGCGTCTTTGGCGGAAAGCTTCGAAAGAAATTGGAGCCGGAGTGCATGTTCCGTGTCTGAGGCTCGCGCGTCATTCTGACAGCAAGTGACATTGCTTGGGCAGTACATGAGCACCGATCGAGCACCGGTGGCAGAGAAACTCGCCTGGCCATTCGTCACCGGGCGCATGCAGGCAGCCTTCGAAAGGAGTGGCATGCTTTGTAGAGCGCTCTTGATAGCGGCACTTGCGGTCCGAACCCAGGCGTGCGATGAAAGCATCGTGGTCGCCACAGCTGTCGCGCGTGCACGACCGTTGTTGGCTGGCTGCGCCCCTCGGCCTTTCTCACACACGCCACGGCCCGCGATCCGACCTTGCGGGTGGGCCCCCGTGGACCATTGGGGACTCCCGAAATAGGTCAGCCGAAGAGCAAAAGCCCACTGCGCGCTTCCTTTCTCGCATCTCTCCGACCATCGTGGCAGTCTCGTTTTCTTCTACCGTTTTTTTTTTTTCTTTATCCTTCCTGCCTTTCTCCAGTCTACGATGAGCCGCGTCGGTCATCGCGCTGTGCCGCCTTGCGGGCTGGCCTGGGATCCGTCGAGCTGCGCCTTGCGGCGTGGCCCACGTGTTATTGTTTCCGCTATGGACCTACTTTTTTTTTTTTTTTTTTCAGTCTTTCTCTCTCTCTCGGCGTTCGCTTGAAACGCCGAGGTCGCAACTCGAGGTCGCAACTCGACGTGAGCGCAAGTTCGCATCCGATCGATGCAGAGTCGTGCAGCTTTTTATGGGCAGTATTTGGCGGCAGGGCTGTTAGCACTGTTAGAGAATGGAATGAACATACACAGCATCGCTGTTCGACGCTGTTCTAGCTGGCGTCGTAGCTTGGCAATAACTTTCGAGCAGGGCAAGTAAGGTGAGGCGGAAACCCGCCGCCGAATCGATCGACCGTTGGTTGTTACCTCTCTCCCCTCACATCTAAGCGCTGTCGATATTCCGCTTTGTCGTACTCCCTGAAACTTGCGCCCGCGGAACCGCTTGGAGCAGCATGTACATGGGCCCATCGCGGTTCCCTGCGCTGTCAAATGGCTCCGGCCCATCGGAGGAGGCCGGAGTCGGGGCTCCCGGCGAAGGAGGAGGATGAAGAACAGCGACGGCAAGGTCGTGATCCCCAGGGGCATAAATTCTCACGCGACAGCAGCCCTGGCTCCCGGGATGGAGGGAAATCCCCGGGCGGCGTAGGCCCTAACCGACGAGATGGCACCCTGCGTCTCAAAAGGAGGGGACTGAAGGCAGTGTTGCCCCCCCTCCCCCCTGTCTCCGCCCTTTTCCACGCATCAGCTGTGCCTCATCCAAGGGCACGCCTGGATGGCGCTGCCTTTTCGTTTTTGCCCATGTGTGTCTGTGCGCTCCGGCGGCAGGGGGGAGGGGCCTTGGTTACCAGGAGGTGAAGACACAGGGTGGGAGTGGGGCGCTTACTCTTTCATCTTGCACTTTTTCTCCCCTGGGGAATGACCGTTCAAGGACATTAGCAGGGGGGGATCAGTAGTGAACAAAGGCAGCCCAGTATCCACCACAATTGGTGGGCTGTGTCTACAGGTCCTTGAGCTCTCCTGCTGGTTGGGCCTCTTTGTCATCCCAAGGCCTACACTGTGAGGGGTATCAGAAGGACACCAAGATCAGGGGTCTGGAATGGTTGATGATCCTGCCAGGGGCAGTGCCTGGCTATTTGCAGTGGGGGGTTGATGCAGTTTTGGTATAGTGCTACAGAAATGTGGCAGGAACAAAATGCAAAAGCCAGGTGCCTCTATGCCTATACCAGCAAAGGTAGTAAATAGGAGCTGCACTGAAAGCTAATCTCCTCCTCATCTCGAGGAAGTGCAGGACTACTACAGTAGCTCCCGGCATACTTTTATTTCCTCTTTTAGGCAGATCTAGCGGAAAATATTTTTGCCCCTGACAGGTGGTAGCATAGTTGCATTGAGCAGAGTAGTGGAGTTCTGGCTCAGAGTGGGCACACAGGGAATTGAAATGTGGGCAGGCACTACGAAAGTGCAGCTGAGCTATGAGGGGGAGAAGAATAAAATCATTGCGAGAGCAGAAAATGAAATTCTGTGGCCACTTTGGCACATCCATTGTGTGCAACACTCATTCCCTTTTGCTGGTAAGGGTGGTGTTCGGCTCAAGGCATAATTAAGCCTTGCATCTAGGTGCACAGTCTCTCTAATATGCTCTGTAAAATAGAGAAATGCACTGCAGCAGAGATTTGTGTTCTTGCGGTTGTGACTGCATTTTGATAGAGATGAAATACAAAAAAGGCATCACACTGCACATTAAAGAATCGCAGCTAGTCATATCTGACCTATGATCTTAATCTAGGATTCTCCACTACAATGACTGCCCATCTTCTCGTTCTTACAGTATCCATTCCTTCCCTCAGTGTGGAGCTTAGACGTCCTTTGGTTAAAATGGATTCTGAGCCTTCTTTCCTTCTTTTTCACTGTATATTATCACTGTTTTTTTTTTTTTTGTCAGCATTGTGTTTACTCAGTGTTGAAAAGAAGATTCATACTACAATAAACTTGAGCATCAGGACAAATGCCTGCTAGAGACAGTAGTACAGAAATAAGTCTGTGGCTTTGATGAGAAAATCAAAGAAATCGTCTATACTAACTTGGTTAATCATCAAGCAAATGTACTGAAACAGTTAAAAGAACAGATCGTTCCTGATAATTTGTCAGTAGAGACTGCCTACCAGTTTAATCAGTTCTTCACAACCTACTGTCAGAACAGAGCGCAGCCTACTTCCTTAGCATCAGTGACATCATGCATTTCTCGAGCTGTTAATGAATTCAAGTTCTCGAACATTACCAGTGAAGAAGTTAAATTTATTGTTGCAAACATGGCCACGAATAAAGTGGCTGGACCAGATGGCATACACAGGCCAAGATAATCAAGGACAACATTGATTTGTTCTGTGTCCCATTATGCAGAATATTCAATCATGTGATAGACTCTAGTCCCGACACTTTAAAAGCTTTGAAAGTTGTTCCGATACACAAATGGGGTGACCCTAACAACCCATCTAGCTACAGGCCAATATTTTAACTGAGTATCATCAATACAGTTTTCGAAAAAATAATTGCCTCCCAACTGAAAACTTTTTTTGATACTAATCATATAATTTGTTCTCAGCAGCATGGATTTGTCTCTAGCAGGTCCACGTCCACGGCTGTTTTTACACTATCACAACTTCTTTTATCTGCTCTTCATAACCGTAACATAGCTGTAAGCATGTTTATAGACATAAAGAAAGCTTTCGACACTGTTTCACCCTCTATTCTTCTAATGAAACTGGAAACATATGGTTTACGTACCAGGGCACCTGAATTCTTTAAAAGCTACCTATCCTCACAACAGCAGCAAGTCTTCTTCAAGCATTTCTAGTCTGCAGACCAAGACATAACATATGGTCTACCCCAAGGCTCAGTTCTGGGACTTCTTTTGTTTTCCCTCTTCATTAATGACCACCCAAATGCATTAGTGTTTTCAAACTTTGATGTACGCAGATGATACTGCACTTGTCATTACTGGTAACTTGCTTCAGTCAATGCAGAATGCTATAAACAGAACTCCTATGTATCTCCACTTGGTTTCATAACAACCATCTAGCTTTAAACACTGTTCAAACACTTTTTTTTCAAAACAAAAGTTTTGATTCAACTGTTTTTTCTATTAAACATATTATTGAAATTGTGTTTTTCTTCAAATATTTAGGGGTTATGTGTGATTGCCACTTGTCTTGGAAGGAACAGGTGAACAGTGTGTGTAAAAAGGTTGCATATGGCTGTTTTACTTAGGCACGGCGGCACTTTCCACGCACTATTCTTAGAGCACTGTACTTTTCATTATGTCGCAGTCATCTCACTTATTGCAGTGAATCATGCGAAACCACATAAAAAATGTATTTATCACCATTATTGAGACTGCAAAACGTGCATTGAAAACCATGTGATTACCTACTTCAGATAGTTCCAACAATAACATTTTTGATGCACTACAAATTATGTCATTCACAACCTTGCTCAATTACAAAATATCTCTTATTGTTAATCATATTATAAATACCAACTACTCCTTACCTCTTGGTATATTCAGTATTCCTGTCCTCAGCACTAGGCAAACCAGCAATGGCAATTTTAATCTTCCTGTTTGTCACAATGGGTATGGAGAAAGACGAATAGAACTTACAAGAGTGAAAATTTGGAACTCTTTGCCAATTGAAATAAAACAAGCTAGGAATTTCAAACTGGCATGCAAGAGACATTTTCTCGGAATTGAAGTAAGGCTACAAATTTAGTTTGTAACGGCTGACTTACATGCTACATTTTATTGGACCGCTGACCAGCCTCATTGGCTATCGATCCAAATATCTCTGTGTAAATTTTCTTCGTATCATTGAATAAAAAACGTCTTGATTTGATAAAGACAGGGTTTTGCAATGTTTCGAGTACCATTGTCTTTAAGTCTGTTGGTTTTTTGCGTAAAATTCGTATTCTTGCACCAGCTGTCGTGACGTAAGTTTCTATCTTTATCTGGAGCTATCGGATTATTCGTTATAGCTGTATAGAGCTTTGATAAAGCGTTATACTTTGCAGTTATTTGTTTTCTTGTGTTGAGATGGAACCATGCCCATCCTTGGAGAGTTCTGTTAATAACATTTGGTGCACCTTACTTGAAAACCCATGTCGAAGCTGCTTGCTGCACCTGTGGTGCAAGGAGAAATGTGTACTTTTGTACCCTTACACAGAATGTCCTGGGAGGCAGATGTTTTTAAATGCAGCAGGGGTAGTAGCCTGCAGTGCAGCTTCCTGTTTTCTTACTGCACCCCATTTTATGGCCTGCAGCTATGCCAAGCAGGAGGGTCTGGTCATTTGCAAGCTATAGGTGCCTGGCAAGGAAACCAAACTACTGCCTTTCCACAGGCATCTGTGCGATGCTGCATTATAACAAGAGTGTGGTTGTTTCATCATGTAGGAAACTATTGCCAAGGTTCTTTTCCAGACGGTTTCTTTGGGACATCTTTGCAACGCAGCTGCTAAGCATAAAATTTCCTTGCAAGATATGTCAAGCACAGTTTGCTTAGGATAGAGATGGGAGCGTCATCCATTGGAAAGGTTCTGCTTTGTTGGCAGCCAGTCAACTCTTGCACAGGTGTATGGGCTGGATTGCACGTAATAATTTTTTTAGATATGGTTTTAATAAATCATATCTAATTTAGCTATATAATTTCATCAGCAACACATTACACAGCCAGTGCCAAGAAGTTCCAAAGCAGACGGCAAGGTTTGCGCCTCCATTTACACGCTGCCGCATTGTCGTCTGTTTTTGCGCCATGTTAAGAGAATGGAGGAAAGCAGAGACATGTGAATTCACTATTAGAAATAAGTGTACTTTCTTTGCAAGAAATAGAAATGTTTTCTCAAGAGCATAAAAAAAAAACATTGCTAGAAACGCAGAAGACGAGCATTTCAAAGTAGACGGGAATCTTAGCGCCTCCGTTGTATGTGCCGCTTTATCGTCTGCATTTGCTCGATGGTGTAGAGCTGGACAGTGGTGGTGCATACTCGTATACTATAAGCAGGTGGTAGTCTGCATGTTTAATTCATTTCGCATGAATTTTACGCCAGAAACGCATGAAACGCACCTTGAAAACCATGGGATTACCTACTTCCGATAGTTCTAACAATAACATTTTTGACGCCCTACAAATTGTCATTCACAACCTTGCGCAACTACAAAATATCTTATTGTTAATAATATTATAAATACTAACTACCCCTTACCTCTTGGTATATTCAGTATTCCCATCTGCATCACTAGCCAAGCTAGCAATGGCAATTTTAATCTTCCCGTTTGTAACAATGGATACGGAGAAGGACGAATAGAACTTGCAAGAGTGAAAATTTGGAACGCGCATTATTTTCTTCCATGGAAGCTGATGAGCAGTGCTCTGACATCCTAATCAGACACCGAAAACGGGGACCGCCGTTCAAGCCTCCAGGTACACCAAGAAGAAAGAACAGCAAAGTCTCCGAGCATGACAGGGACAGAATTCTCGAAGTGTCGAGGCGTGGAGGAGATGTGCAAAAAATGGCAGACATACTGGGCATCAATTTAAAGACAGCGAGATCCATTGCAGCGAGCGATAGAGAAGCGCTGAAGGAAGGCAGAACATCGAAGAAATTCGGAAATGAAAATATTGTCGATAAGAACCCTGCTTTCACGCTAAAGCAAATAAAGCAAGCAGTGGAAGAAGAATTGCCGGGAATAGCCATCAGCACAAATAGCATTGATCGTCTACTGTATTCGCACGGATACTCCATGAATTTGGCGACTCAGAGGCCGATTGACCGCAACAGAGACAACATGAAATGCAGCCACAAAACATATGCGCAATGGCTGCGGTGTGAAGGACCTCGCTTGGGCATGCAGATTTTACGTTGATGAGACTAACTATAACGTATGGTGTTCAAGGAGCTTCGGCCATGCAGTTAAGGGACAGCCTGCGGCGCAGACGACAAACTGGCACCAAAGGGGCAAACCTTAGCATTATCGCCTGCATGCCAGCAAATGGTGTCATACATTGGACAGCCGTCGACAAGGCTCGCTGGGTCATGTTCAATGAATGTTTGAGCGACATATCAGCCCGTGTCGAAAGTGAAGAACCTGGTTCTGAAGCTATTTTTATTTTTGACAACGCTCCAGCTCACAGTTGTGCGAAACAGGCAAGGCTGGCCAGTCAGATGCACTCGATCATGCGGCTGCCTCCTTACAGCCCGTTTCTTAACCCTATAGAGGAAGTGTTTTCGAAGTGCAAGTCGGGGAAGTCAAAGCTTTCTTCAGCGAGCGGAGGGACCTGGTGCTCATCACTCCACCCGGAATGACTAAAAAGGACCATCGGCACAGTTAGTTGCTTGATGCTGCCCGACACTCTATGCTGCAAATACAAAGGGTAGTGTGTACTGCTTTCGACCGCCATAACTTTTCTTTTATACGGGCAGCTTTGCATGAAGACGATATGTAAAAAGTGCTGAGATAGACTTTGAGCTGCCTAATGTTTCCCAGAAAATAAAATTGCATTTCAAAAGTCTGCTGCTTCTGTGCTTGTGCGTGCCTATAGTTTGTTAGCAACTTAAGCCACTAGATTGCCGCTCAGGCAAATTAAGTACTGCTGCTAAGGTCACCATAGTGAGAGGCCAACAGCTATTCCTGGCCTGGGTTGTAAGCTCCGCTGTACATAGTTTCACTCACGTTACCGTGTTGCTATCAGAATAAACGCAGGGGTGCACGCTCTCTCTTTCCGTGGTAGTGGCAGTGTAAAGTTGAAAAAGTGGATAAAATGAGGTAATGTTTCTCTGACTCAAGTCTTCACGCCTGGACCAACTCTGCTTTACACTAATCCTTCTTTTCTGCTAGTGGTGTTAAATCATGATTAGAAACGCAAATACATAACAGCCGGCTGTTATGTGAAGGCCGCACTTGCCATCATCATGCAAATTGCAAGGGTGAAGGAACGGGCTAGTCAGCGCTGTGTTGTTGTTCCCTTTCTGTGTCTGTGTTTTGAAATGCGCTGTTTTGCTTTCCAAGATCATGCAAATTCAGTGCATATGACAACCCATAACAAGCAGTGCTTAAAGCCAATTAGAAGATGACAGTCATATTTGTTCACTTGTCATGCGTCTAAGCTAAAAGCTGCAAGAGGCATTTTTCCAGCTGCGCATGGTTCTTGGTTGTTGCAAGATTTAAGAACAAATCGAAATAGTGCATGCAGATATGATGCTTACTCGTCGCATGGTCTGCAAACATAGCAATTTCGATTTATTTCTGGAATTCATGTTTCGTGCTTGGGAGCCCTCTATCGCATTCATTTTCCACATATGGATTAAATTGGTTAGCACCCGGATTAAATCCACTGGTGCTTGTATTTATTGCGTTGGCACTTGGTAAATTGGTTGGTGCTGACATTATTCGAGTTGGTGGTTGGATTAAATATGCTGGTCTCTATGATTAAATGCTTGGCACTCGAATTAAATTACACGGCACTTCAGTCGGCGCTCAGATTTCCGCTAGCGCTAGGATTAAATTCAGAGGGAAAACCTATAGTGCCAATAGCTTTACCCTTCCAGCCCCTAGAGTGTGCCAGTCAATTTTCAGAGTTGCGTTAGCTGATTTGCTTTTTTAAAACTGGCAGCAGGACAGGTGAGGCACGTCAGCAGTCGAGTTTGGTGTCTCAGTTCAAAGCTTTGCGAAAGGCAGACTTGGCTGTAAGTCAGATACATAGTGTTTGTTAGGAAGTAGGAAATGTATGAAGCAGATCGTGTTCATTAAACGCCGGCAAAAATATTTTTCTCGTACTCAAGAGGTACGAGAAAGAGAAAGAATGGCTGGTGCTTATGCCATGCTGCTGCATTGAAGTGTGCAAGGGCTTCTTAAATGCAAGGCAGGTGCCTGGCTGAGGGCGAAAGCCAGCATGACTAAAATAATTCACCATAGTCTGTGCTAAGCTGCCTTCAATGCCTTGTTTGTTTCCTTCTACAGGTGAAAGTCATCAAGTTTTCCTACATGTGGACCATCAACAACTTCAGCTTCTGCCGGGAAGAGATGGGGGAGGTGCTCAAAAGCTCGACATTTTCTGCGGGGGCCAACGATAAGCTCAAGTGGTAAGCGGCAGGCTTTATTGTACAAGCTTGAGAACGACATAGCATGGAAGGGTCGGAAGATTAGTTGTTGATTGTGTTGAGACTCTTGCTTAACCCTGACTTGCAGGTTGTTTCGTTAATGGAGTTCAGTACTTATAAGTTTGTGCTGTGAATGTAGGGATGGGCAGCAGGCAGCTGAGCTGTGTCCCTTCCCAGGTGCCTACGAGTCAACCCCAAGGGCCTGGACGAGGAGAGCAAGGACTACCTGTCCTTGTACCTGCTGCTGGTGTCCTGCAACAAGAGTGAGGTCCGTGCCAAGTTCAAGTTTTCCATCCTCAACGCCAAGCGGGAAGAGACCAAGGCCATGGGTGCGTGCCTTCCTTCTTTCCTTTCTGCCTGCCTGTAGTTAACTGTTTGTGACAGCTAAA
Source organism: Amblyomma maculatum (assembly GCF_055883805.1). Lineage (NCBI taxonomy): Eukaryota > Metazoa > Arthropoda > Arachnida > Ixodida > Ixodidae > Amblyomma > Amblyomma maculatum. The sequence goes on along the minus strand of NC_139349.1, from coordinate 173,658,373 downwards.
GCCAACATTTACTATTCTCATACCTCATTTAATTAATGCATGCTTAAGTTTCGGTGCTGCTAATGCAACATACTAGGTAGTGCTTACTGCTGGCACGCATCGTACATGGTACGGAAGGCATAAGCTTTGGAATAGTGTGATTGTCAGCATTGTGGGGTGACAACTGTAGCGGGATGTGCTCGTGCAAACATGACCGACACACTACGCCACTCAGCGGGCAAATGATCCGCAGACTCTATTGAACGCAAGAGTGTATAGCCAGGCAAGCAGTGATGCCACCTAGCGGAACATGCACAAACTACATTTTTTTTTTTTATTATTGTTATTCGGTCACTCTAATGTCGGTGCAAAAATTGTGAATTTGTATTCTTGTGCCGCATATAATCTTTAGATGTTAAGAAGCTTACGCTGCCCGTGCTAGCCATTTTTTCAGTCTCCCTCTCTCTCCCTCTCTAAATTTGTGTTCTTGTGCCGCATATAATCTGTGGATGTCAAGAAGCTTACGCTGCCTGTGCTAACCCTGTTTTTCCAGTCTGTCTCTCTCTCTTTTTTTTTTCCTGCGCATCCATTCAAAGTTGGTCGGTTTACAGTTTCGCGGGAGGAATTGCAAAATGCTTCTCATCACTGTTTTTGGGCTTGGGCACCAGCAAAATATATTCCGTGAGCTTGGCATCTCTTAGCAGCAAAATACTCCGTAAAACGTTTTGATGCAACACAATTTTGCTTTTGCCTTTCTCTTTGTAGAGAGTCAAAGGGCGTACCGCTTTGTTCAAGGCAAGGATTGGGGCTTCAAGAAGTTCATTCGAAGAGACTTCTTGCTCGACGAGGCCAACGGACTCCTCCCTGACGACAAGCTCACACTCTACTGTGAAGTGAGTGGACAAAGCTTTTTCACTTATCAGCAGGTGCTTTTTTTTCTTAGCTGGGTAGCCACCTATAAACTTCTTTTTTCTCCTGTCTGCAATAGGTAATCGCGAACTACCCCACTTCAGGGAGTGGCCTTACAAGTTTTGTGGCACTGTTCAATATAGCATCTTTGATAACGCTGTAACTACACCACTACGCGTGGAGCTCCACTTTGTTGCATTGTACTGTTGGTGCCCCTGCACATTGAGACAATTTCCTAGATGCAAGTTTTCATGGTTTTTGAGGACGATTTCTTGGCAGTTAAGTTGCAATCTATGCTTTTCAAGAAAACGCTATTTTCACAGTGACACCAGCAACATACGACACCAAAGCTGTTGAAAATATTGACAAGAAAGAAGAGTTAATCTTGGTGCATCCTTCTTCCTTCATATTATACCTTTAAAAAGAAAGCTGCCTAAATAACACTGTAAGGCATGTGCACAGAAGAGGACAAGGAAGTGTGAAGAAGAGGCTCTCCAGAATAGAGGTTGAGGAAGAGGAAGCTCACCATCTGTTGGTTAGCGCATCAGGCTAAGGTGAAGAATCACTCTGTAAATAAACCTTAACAATACATTCAGCGGAAAAAGAAGACTGCGTTTGAGCATATTTGTGAAACTTGTGGGGGTGGGGACATGGCTCCTGCCAATAAGTCTGTGCCAGATCCTTGGGGTTTTTCATTATACTCTCGAACAACAGCCACAGCTACAAAGCTCACTACGCAGCAAAATAAAGTCCCTTTTCAGAAATATCGCGGATCGTCCTCTGGAACATCAGGCTATTAGGAAAATATTGACATTATAATTGTATCAGAATTAAGGCCGTTAGGAAGTGTCAGGGTCCATTTTTTAGCACCCACACTAGTCTATTGACATTATAATTGTATCAGAATTAAGGCCGTTAGGAAGTGTCAAGGTCCATTTTTTAGCACCCGCACTAGTCTTTAAAAAAAAATATATGCTGAATGGCACATGGTGTATGCACAGGGCATTGGTGTGCAAATGTGGCTTTGAAATGCTCACGCATGCACTGGCACGATGTCATGCATCAGTGCACATAACATTATCTGAGCTGTGTTTGTTTTGTTTACCGCTTGAGTGGGAGTGTGTATGTTGCTACTACTGTCCCATATTGTAGGAGATGTTGACACATCCATCAGCTGTCAACAGCTGCCAATAGTGCTGAATGCTCACTGCATGTTACACATGCCTGAGCATAGTTTCTGTTTTCCTTATACATTACCATTTGCATATTGTACGTGAGATGTGCACTACATTTGAGAGGCGGCTTTGGGATACATCAAAAGTGAAGCGCATGTAAGCAATGTTCCCATGCTTCCCTGTGTCCAGGTGAGTGTTGTTGCGGACTCAGTGAACATCTCGGGGCAGAACAATGCCATCCAGTTCAAGGTCCCTGAGTGCCGGCTGTCGGATGACTTTGGGCACTTGTTCGAAAGCCAGAAGTTCAGCGATGTCATCCTGAGTGTCAACGGCCGGGAGTTCTACGCCCACAAAGCTATCCTTGCTGGTGAGAGCATGTGTCATGCTTCTTTGCCAGTTTATATAGCGTGCCAGAGTGAAGTGGGGCCTGTCAAGTTTGTTTTGTTTTCACTGGGACTCTGTTTACCATCACTGGCCTGATAAAGCCCGTCCACTGAATTTTTTCAAGAGAGCATTCTTGTGTTCCCAATTTTCGGCCAGCTTGACCTTTGGACCTGTATGCAGCTCGCTCTCCTGTGTTTGCGGCCATGTTCGAGCATGAGATGGAAGAAAAGAAGCAGAATCGAGTGGAGATCACGGACATGGACCACGAGGTGTTGCGTGAAATGCTGCGGTTCATTTACACGGGCCGGGCACCCAACCTCGACAAAATGGCTGACGACCTGCTGGCCGCGGCAGACAAGGCAAGTTCATGGGAAATGAAAAAAAGAAAAAGACACACATACGTATATACATACAATAAAGGTTAGCCTACTACTGAATTGCATGCGGAAAGTTAGCTTGGTAGTCCATCATTTGATGATGCACTTGTATATGTATGTGCTGCCCGCCATCATACTGGCAGCACACGACTCGCCGCATGTGCTGAACCGCGAGGCATACGAGTGCGCACCCACTGCCAACCACAACCTTGCACAACACCACCTTGCGCCAGGCATCCAAATCAGGAAGCGGTAGGGCACTTGGCATACTTCCACATGCCATTTTGTGGGCCAGACCAAAGGAGCTCGCGCTGCTCACCTCTCACACCGCACTGCACAAGCGCCATTGAAGTTGGTGCTTGAATCACCGAAGCTGCAGTAGACTGATGTTTTAATAAAATTCAACAGACATACCGTATTTACTTGCATAATTTTCAAACTTTTTTTCTATAAGTTAAGGCTTCAAAAAGGTGGTACGCAAATTACGCGGAAATTTTGCAAACATGCCTTGAAAACTCACGCGCAAAAAGGATAGAAAGCGCATTATATATCTAAAAAAGTGAGGCATCATATGCAAGCAAAACACATACTTTGTCTAGTTGGAGTCGTTGCTGGAAAAACTGGATTCCGAGCCATGGCTGACATCATCGCGGCTGTCGTCATCATCGTCGCTGGCGTCCCAAATAGCCTCATCCTCAGTTCCGTCAAGCGCATTTCATAGTCCAGTTTTTTTGAAGCTATGCTCCACAATGTTGGGAGATACCCCACGCTGCCAGTATGCATTCACAGACTGTCTCCAAAGGAGGCCTCTTCATTCTTCCAGTCTGAGTGAGACCGTGTTCTTCGCTGGCCATCCACTCGACGTACAACTTCCGCACGTTGTCTTTAAATGGCTTGTTAATGGAGACATCCAACGGCTGCAGGACTGATGCTAGGCCGGCTGTGATGACAGCCAGGTTGGTCTTCATCTCCTTTAACTTGTGTTTGACACTGTCGACGAGATGGCCCTTGAAGCTATCAAGGACCAACATTGATGGCAGTCGCAAAAGAGCGCCTGGTCGCTTCCCGCACACAGTTTCCAGCCAGTCGTGCATTACTGCCTCATTTATGCACCCTTTTTCGTGCACACGATCAAGGATGCGTCTTAACTTTCAATAATTTCGGCATCGTCTTCCGCTTAAATATGACGAAGGGTGGTAGTTTGCTACCGTCAGCAATCACTGTCAGCATTACAGTGCACCGGTGCTTTTCGCTGCTGGTTGTTTTTATGGCAACAAACGAAACTCCCCTTACGCTCACTGTTATGTTAGGTGGCATGTCGAATGGTCAGCGCCTCCCGTCAGCATTCCCGATCTGGGACATATGAAGCCTTCCGTCCTGCGCAGCGCTATCACAAAATGGTGAAATGCCTCCACTTTCTCTTCGTAGTCTACGGGAACGCTGGCAGAGAGTTGTCCTTCATCTCGGAGACAGGTGGTGGCGTGTCATAAAACGGGTCACCCACCCCCTGCTTGCTTTGAATGTCGCAGCTGGGGTCCCTTTGTCACGTGCAATTTTCCTCGCCTAGAACTGCAGCATCTCGCACGACACCGCAATCCCGGAGGCCCGATGCTCGCGAACAAAACGCGTGAGTTCTTCTTCAACCGTGGGGAATTTACCTTTTTTAGGTCCCCAAAATGCTCTCCTGCCCGGGCTTGCATTTATCAGCTCTGCCTTCTGCTTTTGCCAGTATCGCACGTGGCTTTCTTTAAGCTTGTACTGCGTGGCAGCGGCACAATTTCCATTTTCTTCGGCAAATTCTTTCACACAGAGTTTAAATTTCGCCGGATAGTTGTGGTATCCCATTTCAACCGAACAATCACACGTCAAACCACTACGCACAAAGCTGAGCCACCAACAACAAATAGGTGGATGCGCCAGACGCACAACGAGCACTACTAGAGCACTGTAGCACTACTGTGCTTCGGGTGGGATTGCTTTGGCTTGGCCTTGGCAGTGCGCCGCACCGATGCGGTCTGCTTGTGCGTTACCGCGTGCATTCTGGCATTTTCGTGCAATGAGGTGCGCAAAATACGCGGTTGAAAGTTGTTTTTTTTATAAATCCGGGTAATAAGTTGCGGGTGCGCAAATAACATGAGGGCGCAAATTATGCGAGTAAATACGGTAGTTCTAGTGTGTATCACAGGGACAAAGGGAGAACACAGACATCACAAATGTTAGACATCAACCGAGTTTATTGACAAGCAATCACATATTTACCATGTAGGCAAGCACACCTACATAAATATGTGATTGCTTGTCAATAAACTCATTTGATGTCTAACATTTGTGGTGTTTGTGTTCTCCCTTTGTCCCTGTGATTTGCACTAACTACAACTATATCTTTTGAATCTAAACACCAACTCGCTCAACTTTCGATGTTTTGGGAAAAGCCACCACCAATCATGAAAGCTATAATTATGCGACTGGTACACTACAAATGCGATAATGTGTCAAATGAAAGTGGATACATTTGGTTTTGTGCGTCACCTTCTGCAGTGAAGCAGGCCACCTGAAAGCAGATGCAATGCGTCCGATCTAGTAGTCTTGGCTGGCTTCACCGCACGACCGGCGCACTGAACACTGGCTTCTCTGCATGCCAGCAGTGTAGTGCTGAAAACAAGTACACGAGACGCCACTTTCTAATGGGCTTGACTTTCACTGCTATACGTGGATTTACAGCTTAGGCCAACCTAGCTCTGTGCACGCAAAGGTATTGTGAGAGTACCGCGCTGTGCAGTTCAGCATACCAATGTTCTGGTGAATGAAAGTTAAACACAAACAACACTCCTATTCCTTTTAGTGGGATATTCAAAAGTATATTAAGTTATTTCGATCTACAAAAATATTTCAATGTGTCCGGGTTCAATATATCCAGGATTCATTGTACAGGCATTGCCTGCCGTTTTCTTTTCTTGTGATTTGCTTACATGAACAGGCTTTAAATTTCTCTCTTCATATGTGAATGGTGCTAAATTGTGCAAATGCCAAGTGTTTCGGATCCTGCTATACTGACAGTTTGTTAACAAGATTTTGAGGCGAAAGCCTTTATAAGGCTTGTGAGCGTCCGTCCGTGCAGGCGTGCGTCTGCAACAAGTGTCGCACTTTTACGCAAGATTCCGCTGGATGCCACAAGATTCTAGCGTAATCACCTGGTGGAGTCATCGGTCATGACCAGATGTGTCGCCATGACGTCATATCCGGTTATGTTTAATGAATGAAACTGACGTCATCGTGACGGCATGTCCCGTCATGACGATGACCTCACCAGGCAATTCACGCATATACGAAGCTGACCCCTCAGGGTGTTTGATCAAAGTGTCCGTGCTGCGCCTATCATTTGGCACTTCCTCGAATGCTGCACCACACAGCGTGCGGAAGCAGGTGCAGTAAAGCGGGCATCGGCGACGTTCCAAACAAAGGCTTTCACCTCATCGCCCTTTAATGCTCCAGAGTGTCGCTAGAATTTTTTATATGGGTTTAGTTGCATAGTTTTGGAAGATGGGAACAATCTTTCGATTGCCTCTGACAGTTATCTTGGCAATCATCTTTTCTTTTTATTTTAACCTTGATCTGACTTCATCATTTGGATCAGTGCTTCCCACTAGAAAATCATAGGCCTCGAAAGATGGGCTGTGTGTACATGCACTTCGTTTGCTTTCTTTCTTTGCTTACAAGCTAAATATACATCTTTTGTTATTTTGCTCAATTTTCCCCTATCAATGTGCGTGGGACCTGTGCATTGACCAGCCTTGCTTTTTCCCACATGCAGTATGCCCTGGAGCGGTTAAAAGTGATGTGCGAAGAGGCCCTGTGTTCAAACCTGTCTGTCGAGACTGCTGCAGAAGTGCTCATTTTGGCAGACATGCACAGTGCAGACCAGCTGAAGGCACATGCTATCGACTTCATCAATACGTGAGCACCTGAGCTAACTCTGTCATTGACTCCATCAGTGTTGCTCTTACGGGCTCAACAGCAACTCCTCTTTTCAGTGTTTCACCTTGCATATATATATTTTTTTTCTCTCTCTCTTCCCATTCTCCCCTGAAATTACAGCGTAGCCTCACGGGTGCATTGCTATGTTCACATGTGCCCTGGCAAGCCAGGCATGCACAGTTCGAATTATTGTACTGCTTCAGATTACAACTGACAAATCATTACACATCATCAATGGACCAAATTATGCAGCTCAAGTTATTAACAAAAAATGATAACTAATGTCATTTATTCAATACTTTGACAACGCAAATGAAGGTGGAAGCAGTCGGTGCAGACAAGGGAGACCACACACATGACAGATGCCATGACCACATTGTTGCCGTTTTATAGCACAGCACTCACAATTTCTTGCACCCCGACATCTCTAGAGCATGCAACATCATGGTAGCAGTTATTCACTGTGCCTTTGTATAACCAAGTCCCTCCCTTCAAGTTATGTACAAGTGGGCTAGCATCGTAATATAAGAGCACATAGTCACGTGAGAATTTTGAAGTCTCGCGCACATATAAGCTCAGAACCGGAACCGTGCCAAAGTTACTCTGAAGACACTGCCTGGAAATTTCATTGGAAATCTGCATTTGATAATTGACAACAAATGGGGCACATTTAATAAATGGTCTGACCTCACTGAGATGGCTGCCTACAATGAACATTTACATATTTTTTTTTTACTCAGGTTAACTAACTGTATTTGCACAGTTATAAGTCTGCCTGATTTTAAATTTAAATGTTCAAATTGGCAGGTGTAGGGTCTGAATTTACACTCAAAACCAAAGCATGGCAGCAACAATAAATACGAGACAAACAAGGTAGCTGTGACACTAGGGCGTGGCTATAAATTTGTTTGCTCAACAGCTTCCCTCATAGTGATTGCGTGAATGCTGTAGCTTGAACAGCCTGCATTCACTGGGTTAAACCAGAATTGAAGTTGAACTGAGTGTGTGCAGCAGCAGTGGGCAATTCCCAATTTTTTTTTTTTTTGCCTCTGTGTGTAACCAGATGGCCGGTGCTGAAAAGCAGCAAAAACACGCCAAAGGTAGTTACTCCGCCTTGAGTATTCTGGGCTGCATATCACCGAGATATACAAGCTGTATATACCCAATTCCATTGCGCACATTTTTTCTGGAAAAACATACAAAGAAAAAACATATAGCGGCATATGCGTTAGTATCAGATATCAAATCGAAAGGGCACAAATTTCCTCACACCCATCATTATTGCTGTTTTAAGGTGTGCTGGTGTCAGCAATGATGTTGCAGGCGCTGGGAGCGTAGCTTAAAGCAAAGTGATTCGGGATTTGTTTTGCGCTATAGAAATTGTTACCCTACAATCGTTACCCAGAAATTGCTACCCTGTGTACAGGAAATGTGCGCATTAATTTGGAAGTGTCAATTTTGTTTCTTCACTATGAAAACCTGGTGTGTGTTAGAATCGGGGGCGCGCCAGAGTTGAGTAAGTGGGCGGCTGCCAGGAAGATGGGAAGGAGAGTTGTATTCTGAGGATAATGCGATGTGATTGTGCAGGAGGAAACAAGACAAAACAAAAAACAAATGAAGCATAGCATTTTATGGTGAGACCTAGCTGGAGAAGTGGCCTTCCTGTCCTAGTGCGGTTTCTAAAGTGTTTGGCATGTTGCTTGTGGTATGTGTGGGCTGACTGTGGTGGTTGCGGCCTGTGTGGCTCTTGCCAGCAGGCATGCCACGGATGTGATGGAGACTGCGGGCTGGAAGACCATGATTCACCGCCAGCCGCACCTGATTGCCGAGGCCTTCCGGGCACTCGCGACCCAGCAGATCCCGCCGATTGGGCCGCCCCGCAAGCGCATAAAGCAGTCCTAGGACACACCACCAGTGAGTACCACACAGGCCTCAGAGGATGTATATAAATAACAGTGAGTGAAATACTGTGGAACTGATATAGAAGTGCTAGGGGTTAGGTATATGCATGAAATTGGCATTTAAATGCCATATGATATGATTGCTGTTGCTTTAATGATTCTTGAAAGTTTGATAAATGCAAAAGCTGCGATTTGAATGCCAGGATTAGTATTTATTTTTGGAAGGCAAGAAAGGCTTTGCATGAAGTGAAAATTGTTTAATGTTTGGGTCAGTACCATCATTTTGTAAGATTTCAAGTAGTAGTCATTGGTGTTTAGAGGATTTTGCAAGTTGTGAAGCCTGCGAAATATCCTATTGCCACATATCCGAGTCGAGCTACCTGCACACTGAGCCATGACGAGAAAGCAGTCACGGTTGTGAGAGCTGTGCTCAAGCTGACTCTGGGCTTGGTGATCGAACCTCGTCTCCTTATCGGACCGTTCCTTGTGTTGATTTTGGTAAACAAGTGGATTGTAGTTGCGACAGACTACCTGAGGCATCAATGCAGGCTATCCTTTTCGAAGTTAAGCACTTTTTTATGTGTTGTGATTGTGCATTGACACAGCGCTCCGTCCATCGTTATTACAGACCATGGCAAGGCATTGAGAGCCCAGCTTGTTCACAGCATTTTGGAGCTGAGCCACACAGCTCATAAAACAATGGCAGCGTATCATCTCCAAACAAATGGGCTCACAGAACGGCTGAACATGATACTGGCCAACATGATCTCGATGTACATACGTAGATGTGAAGCACGAAACATGGGACCAATACAGTCGAACCCTGGTACAGTAAAAGCTCGTTAATTCGACTCCCGTTAATTTGGAAAATCGGATGATTCGACCTTCACGCCTGGTCCCGAGAATTATGTATAGGAATCTATGGGACGAAACTCTCGTTAATTCGGACGGATTTGACCGCACAATGAATAATTCGGACAACTTCGGGCAGCTACCGAGGCTCGAAAACGAAAATAAGACCAACGCGGCGCAGACGCAAGGCCACCTTGTCACATTCCACGCAAGCACTGAGGGCGTATGCAACGTCACACATTATTCTTCAGCCACTTGCACCAGTTCTCCCTCCCTGAAAATTTATACATTTAAGAGACAACAAGCCAACTGACATCCGCAGACCAACGTCTGCCAACTCGGCATCGTTGCTTCGCCAGAAATTTGAAGAGCAAGATACTCACCTGCCTCAAGATTCCATAGTAGTGTACATAGATGGAAGCCTGCAAGGCTGTGAAGCCAAAACGGCAATCTACTGTCCACGGAGACCTAGCCTGAATCAGACAACTATGTTTCAGCTTTCGGAACCACTTACATTTTTCTGCGCTGAGCTTGTGGCAGTTCAGGAGGCACTCTGCTCCGCTACTTCCATAACCATGCTCCCTACAGCCCACATTGTCATCCTCACTGACGCACTTCAAGCAGTACGTCTGCTCCAACGTGTCAGCCGCTGCCCTAAAATTTGCTAGGACATCCACCAGCTTGCGGCGTGCATCCCACAATCTACGCATTTAGTGGGTCCCACGAGATCTGCTGCCTTCCCAAAGTCAAGCTCGTGAACCAAGGCGCATCAATCCCACCCTCGAAGTGGACGACGCTACCCTTTTTTTGTCAAGAAAGGATCACCTCCGGCGCCGCACACATGCACTTATCCCTCCGTGTGCGATATCCCTTCCCTGCGGTCTCACCCGTGCAGAGGAGGTTGCGCTTAGGAGGATCCGGGTCGGTGTTGCCCTTACACCAGCTGTCACTAGGACGTACGTGGTCATACTTCCAACACTTATATCCTCGCCCAGGATGCCCAATCTGTAAAAATGAAGATGTCGAGGCCGACATCCACCACTTGCTGTGGGACTGCCCAGTACTCAAGCCAACATGAATCCGGCACCTGAGCATAGCTGGCCTTTCAGCAACCAATCCTGCCTTATACGTCACTTGGACGCAGGGACCTCATCATCGCTCACTTCTGGACTTCATAAAATCAGCCAACCTTTTCCCATGCATTTAATCATTTATTCATCCTTCATCTCATACCCTACTGATGCCCTGAGGCAATAAATATCGACTAAAAAAAATAATAATAATAATTTGCCGCTGCTTAGCGTCCCCAGCCGCCATAGCTTACACACGTTCAGCACGACACGAGACGCGCATCGCATGTCAGCCGCCGAGCGTTCACAACACGCCTGGAGAAAGTGTCTGCCACGGGCTGAGCAGGCTTGTCTGCACATGCGTAGTGCATGCTGCTGCGAACGAAGACCGGGAAAGAGGGGAAGGGGAGACATAAACCTCTGCAGAAGAGTGGGCACACCCTTCCGCTTCGCTCTATCGCATTTTCCCCCTCTCCCGAACAGCAGGGCTGCATTGGTTCCCTATCGTTCCTTCACGCACATGGCTTGCAAACGTCACATGCACGCGGCAAACGATCACCACAGATGCGCGCGCCTTTGGGGGAAGGGCGCGGCGCTGCCCTAGACCAGCGGTCGCCGAACTGTGCCCTCTCATTCCTTCTGCGTGTGGCTTGAAAACATCACGCAGCTAACAACCAAGGGTGATGCAGTCGTCTTTGGGGTAGGCGCACCCACCGTCCAATTCCTGGTGCGGAGTTCGATATATAGAAAGTTTTCAAGGGGATATTCCGTGAGTTGGATATAACCAAAATTCGAGTTATCCGGGTTTGTACTCCCTTTTGTTACATTCGCTTACAACACTGCGGCTCAAGAAACAATCTGTTTTACATCGTGTCCAGGGAGGCAGTCTATCATTCTTTGGGTTGTCAACTAATATGCTGGACTGTCCACGATATGGCACGTGGCTATCGGATTAGGATTGAGTAGATTAGAAAAATAGGCTTTATGCGCAGGTGGCTGCAGAAGTTTTCAGAACTTCTAAGCATCTAACTATGATATCAGTGGTGTGTGCTGCATTTCCTAGCATAACCTGCTGAATGCATGCAGACATTGCCTGGCTGTGATGTATGTGGCAGAAAAATGAGGTAACTCGTGTTGCCATCCAGGCCCCGTGACGTTTCTCATCATCTGGTGGAGCCATGAACACTGTGAATAATGTTCTAGCTTTCATGGTTGTACGTTACCAGACCATCACACTGAAACTTCCATGACGCTGACATACTGTGCTGTGTACAGTCGAACCTCGTTATAACGAACACGGATACAGCGAATTATCGGATACAACAAAGTAAAAGCAAAGTTTGGTTGGCTGTGCTTTATTTCTATGGGAGTTCTATCTGTATAACGAAATGAAAAACTGAAAATTTGACACCAAATCTGTTATAATGAAGCATATTTCGAAAACGCTAAATTTCGGTTTTATCAATCGCCTCCACCTAAAATGTGTTTGAATCACCCGCGCTTTCGCACGCCACGCCATCTAGGGACCGCGAATGAATCTAGCATCAGCGGCTGCCTGGCATGTGACCGGCACGTGATCGAACCACCGCCCGCTTCGCCTCCACCTAAAATGTGTTTGAATCACCCGCGCTTTCGCACGCCACGCCATCTAGGGACCGCGAGTGAATCTAGCATCAACGGCTGCCTGGCATGTGACCTGCACGTGATCGAACCACCGCCCGCGTGCCCCTGCCCCTACTTTTTGCTGACCCTTGCGTGTGCTCACTTTCCTCGAGGTCGTGCCGTCGTCTTGCAGCCAAACTCGACCTCAGTGCTGCAGCCATTAGACAGGGGCATCATTCGCTCACTAAAATGCTGCTACCGAAAGCGATTGGTTACGCAGCTCGTATTTGACATAGATAGGGGCATATCGACGGCCATAAACCTCAAAACTACGCTGGGCATGCTGTACGGTGCATGGAACGAAGTGGCACAGTCGACAATAAGAAATTGCTTTGGTGATGCTGGCCTAGCCCCATCCACCAGCGAGACTGAGCCCAACGACGCCCACGATTCTGAAGGTGAAGCGGACAATTTCGACGAGACGACATGGCGTCAACTGGCGGTTCCGAATGTTATGTTCGAGGAGTTTATTGCTGCCGATGACAACTTGGCTGTGGCGCCCGAATTGACCGACCAAGAAATTGACGATCAGCTGCTTCCTACAGATGATGCTACGAGCAGCAATGAGAGTGAAGAAGGAGAAGAGCGAGCTCTCAGCAGCACCGAGGCCGCCGATATGGCGAGGAAATTGAGAAGGTACCTTGAGAACCTACCTGTGGCCAAATCAGCTGACATTGGGAAAGCGCTGCACAGTGTCGATTTCATTGAGAAATTTATTCTATCGAATAGTGTGAAGTGCCGCTAAATGAAGATTACATAGTTATTTAAATAAATCAGTTCTGCATGGCCTAAATCCCGATTTGTGTGCTCATTTTTGCTCGGCAGTGCAAAATGAAAGGTAAGGTTTCGCATGCTCATACCACGCTTTAAAGAAAAAAAATGTTTTTTTCAGCTCTGTGCTTTCCATTTTTGGGTAGCCTTTACTTGGGTTTATGAACAGAATTTCTTTTTGTAGGAATTTGTGTGTACTTTTACAACGAATATCGGATATAATGAACGAATTTCCGCGCAAAATGGGACTTCATTATAACGAGGTTTGACTGTACTGCCTTTTATTTTTGGTTGTGCTGTTACCTTTATCGCTTTGAGACGAAAAAATGATTTGTGATGAATGTGCACTCGGTGATGTGGGAAGTCTGAAGAGTGCAATTTAAAAGGAACTGTGTAAACACCATTGCATACTTTCAGGCACAACAAGAGTGGTCTGCCTGAGAGCATTGAATTATAAAAAGCATGGTGAAGTTCCATAATTGGTTCTTGTATGCTCACCCACATGTCAGTTTCACTTGTAGGCCATCCATGCCTTGTGGCAGTAGCCTTGTCAGGCTCACCACGTAACTGGACTGAGCTTTTAATCTCTCTGTTTGCAGTGGGCCGGTTGAGAGACGTAGTCAGCCTGGTGTGCATCACTCCGCATTGGCTAGTCGTCAACAGAGAAGCCAAGGGAGGACTCTCTCTCTCCCTGTAAAGCAGTCATTTTCCTAGGATCTCCCTGTGGAGCAGAGTCTGCATTGTTTGCCGTCGAGCCACAGCTCCTCGTACATCGCCCAGTGGTGGTGGTCACCCCGACGGGAGAGTGCCCTGCAAGCATTTCTCGATGCAGGGGTCCTTCCAAACGGCTTTACAGTTGCAGACTTTGGGACACAACTATGCGGGAAGAGGCTCATGGGGGAGAGGGGCCCCTCCCAAAGTAGAGGAAAGAATAGTTGCTGGAGCCAGTGCTTCCTCCCTTCACTCCCTGGACAAGGCACCAGTGTGCTGCTGTGTTGGACTGGCATCGTGTGTGGGTGTGCGCGTGTGAAATCTCACGTGTGTGTTGACAGAACTTGAGGTCTCATACGAGGCGAGTGGAAGACTTTGTATCTGCACAGTGCGCAATTCCAGGCACCTTGTCTCTCTCCGAGAGAGCATTCACGTGTAAAGAAAACTCCCCAAACACACCAAAACTAGGAAGAAAAACAAAAGACTCTTGTGAAGAAGGACCTTTGCCTATTTCTCACGCATGAGACCACTCCTGTACTTCTTCTTTGTCCGTTCTTTGTGTGCGTGGTGTGTGTTTACATTTCGTGTGTTCCTCCTGCGATTGTCACAAAGCAAAGTGTTGTTGTGAGGAAAAGATAATTTATGCAAACACATGAGCTGGTGGTGGGTGGCCTCTCTTGAGCTTACGTGAATGAAGTCCTCTAGCATTCTTGCAGCTTTTCATTTTTTTTTTTTTTCTGTTGGTTCCTACAAGAGGACATGTCAAGGATGTAGATGCCTGTGAGGATACATTTTGTACAGATGATCATCACTGCTGAAAATCCGTGTTGTGGTTTATTCGGAGACTGCCGATTCCAAACTTGCACTGGGGTGCCACTCGTAAAAAAAGCAGCTTGGGCATGAGCCATGTTAATGAACCATCATCCTATATTGAACAAATCTGATAATCGGGACACATTGCGTCGAAGCACAGCAAACTAATGCAAGAATTTACATATTCATTGCTCTGCTAATTGTCACGGATCCTTAACAACCATGCCAAATTTTGCTGTAACCCCCGTGGTTTTAAAATTTCACCGGATGTAAGAAGTTATTATTGAGGCCTTGTAAAGGTGCATGTGAAAGTAAGTCAGTGTGAAAATGTAGCAAGGTGAGGATTACTGTGAGGGAGGTATCTGTCAGAAGATATGTATCTGTTGAGAAGCTTTTGGGTTGAAAAATGGATTCCTGGCTTTACCCACCACCTCATGATAGTCAATCCTGTACATAGCAAATTTTGTGTTTATCTGTGAACTTGCCAATCACTGATGAACGGACAAAACGGGGTTTGTTCATTTATCCTACACCCATGGCTGCCACAGAAATGTGTGAAACGGTCGTGTTCCACAGTGTGAAGACAAACCTGAAGAAACTTACACCAAAGCTTAGCACTCTTCTCCTCCTCCACATGTTGTGTGCATAGGAAGTCTTTTGCAAGTGTACACAAAACAAGCATTTAATGAACTGCAGCATAGCATTGGAGCATGTGTGTATGTATGTGCTTGAACATTACTTCCTTTTTTTTTTTTTAGCTTTTAGGATATTTCATGTTGGTTTCATACTGTCTCTACCAAGACGTGGCTGTAGTACTCATCATAAGTTAAGATGAATGTTTCGCACAATTAGAGTGGTGTTGCCGCACATATTTTTTTTTTATCAATCACCCTGTTAATAAAACAAACGCAAACCCTTACTCTGGCTTAGTCTTTTTTCCTTCAGTGGTGCGTGCAGGCTGGCATTGATGCATTTTCAGTGCAATTCTAGTGGTACGGTGGTCTTGTTGCCAGTCCCAATCAAGGCCAGTGGCACGAGAACCGCGTAGGAAATTTGTGGCAAAGATTTTCCTACTAACTGCACAGTGCCACATTCCCCATTTGCATTAACTTCAAACCCTTTCAGTGGCACAGCCAGTATCCCTGTGTTGCATTTTGTAATCCCTCCTCTCAACTCTTGGCTTTACTTGGGTTCAAAACAAGCTTTGGAATGGTCCCGTTATCAATTTGGAAGTTGCGAAAACATGTCTGTACATATTGTTACCCCCGTAACAATATTTTCACAGGAAAAGGGTCTGTTTTTTACTGCAGTGATATGCGACAGTTGGGTTTTAAAAGCCTGTTGCACAGGAAGCAAGTTATCCCTGTATGTGGCAAAACAGGGTTAAGCAGTCTGCATGATCAAACTTGCAAACTGATACTCATGAACAGCATTCAGCCTTGTCTATACTCCCTTTGCTAAAACCACCGGTGGAAAATATTTCCCGCTACAGACTGCCAAACGACACCGCTTTGCATGAGAGGCCTTGGCTTTATTCTGCAAGCCCCCTCAGCCTCCTTGCTATAAGCTCCGCCACAGAAGGGTCCAGGAAGCAGCTGATTATGCGTCTTGAGGGAATCCAGTCAGGGTTTTTCTCGTTTCTTCTGTCCGAGTGGCAGTTGCGTATTAGTCTGCACCTAGTGTTGACAGCATAGTCCTCCCAGCTGTATTGTGTGACAGGTGTGAAGGGAAGCCTGGTTACATGCAACCCTTGCTCTGGCCTGATGTCCTCGGAACGAAGAGGCCGCATAAGCTGACGTAGGTAGGCCAGATTTTGCTCAGGCGACGTCAGCTCCTACGAAACAAGCACAACACCACACCGTGATGGCTTAATAGTTAGGGCACTCGACTGCTTAGCTTAGAGATCCAGGCTCAACCATGTCTGAGAAAGCCAGTTTCCAATGGAAGTGTACAACGAGGCAACCATATACTGTGCGATTTCCGCGTACATTAAAAGCACCAAGTGGCCACAATTTCCAGAGCACTCCACTACGGCGTTCTTCAGAGCCCAAGTCACTTTTGTGATGTTAAACGCTATATAAAGCAAACCAAAACAAGCACAACTAGCAGTTTCTTTTTTTTTCCCAGGTCACCTTTTTCAGTGCACAGTGGATCCTGGAGAAACTCTACATGATGCTACTTGCCACACATTCAAATAATAAAATAAGGACTGCTGTCAATGTTTTTATAATGGGTTTGAAACTTCATCAAAATGGCAAGGGCACGTGCAACGTTGCACCTGCAGAACAGTAATGCAGCACTAAAATTAGCTCATTATGTAATTTTGCATGATGAATTCACACTTTTTTTTTTCCTCTCGAGTGATGGTAGCACATCAGTTATGCGAGACCACTGATGACAGGAGAGATCAAAGGTTAAAGAGGCACTGAGGACGACTCCATTTTATTTACGCTCATAGTAAATATCAATTTTGTGACTCTTTCTGGCTATGGTTGTCTGTTTGGCAGTGCGAGACATTGCCAAGAAATTTCCATTCAAAAATAGGACTTTTGCTACCCACTTCATACAAATTCGTGATGAAAAGGACTCAATTATCACTGTTCAGGTGTGTGCAGTGTACAAGAAAGAAGCGTGATGTAGTACAGGAGTGTTACACAGCAAGAATCTAGATCCACAATGCTGTCTTCATGACACTTCACATTATGTATTGTGTGTTACCAGAGGTGAAGCGACAAGCATACACCTGCACTTCCTGGCAGCTTTTCCCTCATTTTGAGAAGTAGAACTGAAGTGCTGCCAGTTTCCACTGAACTGAACAAGGGTAGCAATTCGGTCTAGTCGGTCTCTATAGATAGTAGTTCATTACGAGACATTAATGCGGTGCATGCATTGTCTTCTTCCTGCTGTTTTTTGCTGCATTAGTGTATCGTAATGAGCTCTTTGATCATTCGGGATCCAGCAGTACTAACAACCTCTTCCCTTGGCACCATTAAATGTCAGTTATGTGAAGGTTCGGGCTAATGGGCACACTGAATTTGCTTTGGAACATCAATTATGTGTGGTACTTCTTTGCAAATGACCCACTGAACACGGCAGCTGGGCCCGTCGCAGTCGGAATGTTCATGATCTTCAGCCACTCTGCCTTGCCACGGTCAACCTTCCAAAGCAAATGACTGATTCTCTGCCACTCCTGACAGCATTTCTCTTCCTTTGGCACCTGCCCTTTTAGTCATCCAAAACCCAATACACTGGCAGTGGCCTATATGTTCTTTATTTTGTATGCCTAGCCAAAAGCTGAATTTTATCCTGAATACTGTCCTGTATTACCGGTACTAAGGCTTAAGTAGTCGTGTCTCTCACGGATGCACCTGCCTCAGCTAAAGAGATTTATTTGCTGACATTGGGCGCCTTTGCTGTTTTACAGACTGATCCAAAGCCTGCCCGTTGTATAGAAATCAACGGGCTGTAATTAATTTACTCTCTCACTACCTCCCACTATCTTGCTTTTGCAGCAGCCAAGGCAGCAGCGTGAGGGAGGACTACCCTATCCATAAAAGATAATTGCGAACACAGAAAGATTGTGGGCATGAAATATGCACAGAACGTTTTGGTAAATTCCTTTCAGTTTTCACTGCCTTTCTGCACTTCCTCACAACTTCAAAGGATAACCAACTAGCCTGACACACCACTTCGCACTCGTCCCTTGTCTTCTCTCCCCTTTTCAGCCACTGCTCTATGGGAGACAAAAGGTTGTCAGTAGGACCCACGTGGTGAGACGAGGCATCCAGTTTGTATGTGCAATGAAAACAACAAACACGGCATCTGGAAAAAGAATGAGTAAAATTCTTTCAATTATTTGGTCACAGGAAGGGCACAAAACAAGTGGCCAGTGGTGGCCTGTCTGCATTGTTCTTGGATTATGGCATTAGCTGCTGGACTTCTCTGTTTCTGAGTGGACATTTTGCCATGCAGCAGGTCCATGTTGTCAGATGCAGTAGTATCACCTTGGTCTTACATGAATGAAATTCTTGACACAGAAAAGAAAAAGGGTGGTTCTGTGTACTGTGACGGACACAAAGCACATACCTCATTGGTGTTTACCCACTGGGAGTTATCATCTTCATAGCATGGTATTAGGCCAGTGGCAAGTGTCCTGGTGACCGCCTCAACAAGCTGGCAGTCCTTATCTATACTCTGTGAGAAAAAGGGTGTTTTCAGTGGATGAAATTCTAAAAAGGACTATTTCTTTCTGTTTTTTTTTGTTTTTGTTTTTTTTTGGGGGGGGGGGGGGGCGGGGTGAACATATATTTCTCACTTATGTATTCATATTATTCCTAAAGGCGTGTACATGAAGGATATTATATTAAAGAGTGGGGGGACATTGTGGGTACTAAACATTCATCAACTCACATACTTTAAGTTTATTGTACATCATTTCTAGCTCCTCATGTTTATTTGCCTTTGCAATATAAGCTTACAATGCTCTGTAACATGTGCAATTACACAAAGTGTTGCTACATGCTTTGTGCCAGCAATTATTGTCTTTAAGGAGCCATTTGCCCTAGATACTTGCATGTACAGGTGCACCGGAAGTAAAATGGAACACACGAGCAGTAGCCAAACTGGTTAAAAGTACATGCCGGCACACTATCAGCAGCAGAGAGCAAGAGAGCACCAGCACACCCGGCTTACCTACCTTTCCGTTGTGATGCTCGCCTTATCGATAGTTCTTGCGAAGCCACGCTACATTGATTCGGTGCTGCTAGCATGGTGCGTTCTGCTTAATCACAAATGCCACCACTTTCAATCTGTATGGCTGCCACTGTGGGTAAATTTTGATTGCATTTGCCCAATCAATACAGAGAAACGAACTCACCATTTGGTGCAGTGGCACCAAATGGTGGCAGTCACGCAGATTGAAAGTGATGGTGCTCATCACAAATCAGAAAGCGCCATGCCACCGAGTGGTGCAGCAGAATCGCCACATTATCGTGGTTTTGCTCAAGCCACGAATATGGTCATCGCCACATTGAAATTGTCAGCCGAGTTTCTAAGCCACTCTCGCTCTCAGCTGCTCATCTACTAATACAGCGTGTTGGCACGCAATTTTGCCAAGTTTGGCCACAGCTCTATCTTACTTTTGATGCACCTCTAGTTTGCATGCTGAAACAAAGTGGACTGGACATATTACCATAGGAATCCATGTGTTGATGCTGAGCGCAGTTGTGAGGCAGGAGACGTAATGCCACCAGTGGTGTGGCACCAGCAACACATCTCCCGGCTCAAGTACCACATGATAGGGTCTTGTCGACTGAAACAGTGCAGAAGGCTTGGCAAGTTCTCAACACAAGGACCCTCATTCTAAGTGCATGCATACCTGCAACTCCGGGAATGTCACAAAGTCAACTTCCCTCAAGTTGACCAAGCTGAATATGCTAGACTCCTCAAA
This sequence comes from Amblyomma maculatum, assembly GCF_055883805.1. Lineage (NCBI taxonomy): Eukaryota > Metazoa > Arthropoda > Arachnida > Ixodida > Ixodidae > Amblyomma > Amblyomma maculatum. The sequence continues at coordinate 173,638,345 of NC_139349.1, read as the reverse complement.
TGGTATTCTGGTTGGATACAGACAGTTGCTGTCCTTTGCTGGAAACATGGTCCACGATTTGCTGCAAATTTTGACAGGTATTGCCAGCCATATATAGCCAGTGTATGAGCACTGACTACCATAGTGCGGTATAATACAGCAGTGGGTACATTCGATTTTCCAGTCCTGCACTACTTGCTGACAGGTCTTGGCTTCCGCTCTGACAGGAAGTAGCGTTATGAATCTGATTACTTCTGCACTTCATTGTCCATCACATACACAAGAGATTACAAGATGTCCACACCGATGATGCGCACACTACCAAGTGGTTATTTAAATAAATAACCAGTTGGTAGTGTGCGCTTCACCGGTGTGGACATCTTGTAATAATAGCCAGTTAGTAGTGTGCGTATCATCGGTGCAGATGTCTTGTTGTAATCTCTTATGTATGTGAGTATGTGATGGACAATGCAGCACAAGAAGTCATCAGATTCATCTGAACAACTAGCCTGCACGCAGACTCTACAGTAGCGTTATGGCCACATAACCTTGCAAGCTCCCTCCATCATTTGCTTTTAGCAGACAATGCCAACCATCAGTCACCACGACACAGTTCTTTCACAGTGATACCACGTGCACATTTATCCTTTGGCATGTGACATTAAAGATAGATAACAGAGGCGTGTATCAATTGGTGCTTTCCGCGAATGGAACATGACATGCCTGAATGTAAAGCGTTTTACAGAACTCAGTTTGGCAGGGTTTGCTTATGATAGCTGCTCGCAAAGTTCTTCCAAGGGCCAAGTTCACTGCACTCAAAAGCAGATGAAAGTGTTTGCAAAAACATTTACAGCAAGCGTTAACTGCTCCAGCCCACTTGCGATACTTTCAGGTTTGAGCACTAAGATCACGAAACAAATGAAGACCTTTTAGACAGCACAAACAAACAGTGCGTGCTCGGAACTCTGGACACATCCGTGCTTAGTGAAATTTAAAACAAGTGAAGATGCAAGATTCACGCGCATAAGAGCTGTTTAGAGAGCAGCTGCAGAAATTGTGTCATTGTTTAATGCATGATATCTCCCGCAGGAACATGAAATGTACTCACAATGCACACAGAGTGTAACTCGATATGGCCGCAGGCACTGCACTACTTTCTCAGGAGCAGTACTGGTGGGCAGAGCTTCTGGGCAGCCCGAGGTAAGTCGAACGCTGGCCTCCTGTCAGCAAGCAGTCCGAAACTGCCCGGCATTGAAAATCGAATGTACCCACTGATGGAGAGCCGCCCACAGCATTGGCTCATAAACTACGGCATTCAGAAACTCAATGGGACTGAAGCAAATCGAAAAAAGACTGTGATGCGGTTATGTCAGTACACATAAAAGAATCCGAGGTGGTTTAAATTAAACCATGGCCTTGACTACAAACACTGAAATACCAGTTAGAATCTGTAGAAATACTACCGTTCAGTACCCCCTTACTGTCTGGGAACACTAAAGAATTGCATATTTGTACTGACCACAATAGAAATTGTTTTTACATTTTCTCTCCTATTTCTTCACTAAAGCACAAAGTCATGGAAATCAAGACAAATTAAGCTTAAAGATTCTACCAAAGACTGAACAATGACCAAGAATGAACTCATCACATGTAAAATGAAAGAAATGGAGAGCGTAAAAATGTGAACTTATTCAGGCAGGAAGTTAGCATCATTACTCTCGCAGGTGTGAAACATAGTTTGCAAGTGTGTCAGGACAAAGGGATGGCTGGCCAACATAAAACATATTTGGTTTCAAACAAAACAGTTAAGGTTGTCAGAAGAGGCGGCAACTTTTCAATGGAGGTGAAAAGCAAGGCACCCGTGTGCTGTGCGATGTCAGTGCATGTTAAAAAACCCCAGGTGGTCGAAATTTCCGGAGTCCTCCACTACGGCGTCTCTCATAGCCTTAGTTGCTTTGGGACATTAAACCCTCAAACCAACCAACCAAACCAACCAACCAAAACGTTTGTAACTGAATATAAAAATAATATTAATCAGGAGGGAAAAGCTTTCGTCTGTGTCACAATTGATGCAAATTCCTTTACTAGACATAGGCACTTTCCTGCCAGGCACATAATTTGCGCAGCAGCAGACATAGAGAGGGAAAGCTTCCCCTTACTTGCCAATCAACTGAGCAACCAGATTGTAGCCATATGTGTCTTGATGGCACGGCGTGTCTGAGCCCTCAGTTCCAAGCCACAGCGTGCTGTCAGCACCTTTGCGATCAGGAAAACCGAACGAAGACCAGTCCAGTGACTGTAAGAGAAAAGTTCTGTGCACATTGCATTCTCTCTGTTATTAAACCTGAATGCTACTTTAAGTTTATCAGTGCTCATTGAGCTGTTGACTCGTACCTCTAACACACTGGTCAGGCCTTTGAACACCTCAGACATATAATTGTAGCTTGAGTATGCAAAGTAGTCTGCCGCATTCACAGTTGATAAGGCGTTTTGTATGTCTTTGCACCCGGACAGCCATTGCACAAACTGTTCTACGGTGGCTGATGTCTGACTGCCTTCTGTCTCCCATTGGGGTGTCCCTGCAACGGGTACGGATAACAAACGTTAATAAGATACGCTTTGGTTGCGTTACTTACTTTTTACTTGTCTTATATTACGTTCGAGTCCTTTCATTAAAACGCCAATGCAAGGCTCGAAATGCAGCCTGATTACACAGCCAGATAGTGCAGTACAGCGTTCTTTTTCATAGCCAAAGAATAATAATAGCTCAGTTTTGATGAAAACATCATCCTATCACGACTGAGAAGCTCAGGAACTCGCTAGCTTGCTTGGCAACAGGCCGCGTGTTGCACATACCTGTCACACGTTTAAGCCCGACTCTGAATTTCAAAGGCACGTTGAGAGTTTTGACGGCCCAGTCGCTCAGTGTCCAGGATGAGCATTCCCATGAAGACAGTGCGTGTCTAAAGACAACCGGTTGTTTACAGTCTTCGAGACAAGTTTCTTGCCGTGTTGCTATTTCTGACATGGCTACCTCATGCAGTGATGCTTCAGCACAGTGCAGACAGAAAACGTAAAGACAGCGCTGCACCCGTCAACAGGTCGGCATGCAGCGAGGCAAGGTAATTGCACAGCGTTTTATCAACGAGCATGAGACAAGAAGTCGTCGAACTCTGCGGTATGAGACCCCGTCGGCGTCCTTTCTAAAATGAGTATGGTGAACTAGAAAAAAGGAGCAAGGGCGCCGCCATATTGTTCCAGGGTGCTCAGACAAGCTTATATCAGTTCTGCTAGTTCATTCATTCATTCATTTATTAATGGCGGAGACTGTTGACACGCACCGTGGCACTAGTAAAAGCTGCTGCCACGCACAAAATACGTCACCTACGTCATCATAAACTAAGCAAAAGAAAAAATGTGCGCAACAGCAAGTGAAACATTTATGATACTAATTTATAACTTAAAATTGTGGCTTAAAATAAGTTATTGTTCATTTTCCTAATAATTTTAACTTGTGTAGGTATTGGCGGCGTTGGCGCGTTGGTCATGGCGTTGGTCGCGCACTTGTACGGTGTACCTATTTCAGTCGAAGCGTTTCGCGTACTCATATATCAAATCCTCCTCGCTAATCCCCTTGCTAATCTCTGAATTAGCAAGGAGGATTTCAGAAATCCGCGCTTGGTTGCTACAATCAAGCACGGAGTTTGGACGCGCTTGATTGTGACGTACAGTTGCAGACGAAGTTTTTCTCGTGTAGTGCAATTTCTAGCTTCGCTCTGGGCTTCGGGTTCGGCTGTGCATTGTGCGCTTCATTCGACGCAAGGGAATTAGGCTCCCCGTGGGCTGCTTATCTCGTTGTTCTGCCGAAAGTATTCCTCCTTCAAATACGCAGTTGGTGCAGTGTTCTGTTCCATAGCTCTAAGGTACGGTATGACACTGGATTTATTTACCTCCGAATTCCTTTTTGCGGTCAGCTAGGCTACGTGTTCGCAATTAATAATTCAGTGTTTAATGTATCTGATAGAAACAGGAAATACAGGCTGTATGGCCGGTTAATATCGCTTGTCAGAAAGAAACTGCAGGCAGCAACAGCTGGTGAATATTCGAGGTTGCTTTGGTTGCCTTTGGTGCTTATATGAAACTATATATGTATGACCGCGAACTGGGTTTGCATTATGGCTCAGCAGTGTAATTCAGAAAAAACGGTACATAATGCAAACTCCTGTTTTTGGAAGGTGCAGTTGTACTGAGTGTGCCCTGTATCTGAATTAACTCAGCAGTTTTCGTGGAGCCTCCCCACCCATACTTCTATAGTTTCCATCTTTCAGAGATTTGTTCAAGTCAGTGCAGTGGCATCGTCTTTTGACTTGTTATTATGTGAAAGTTGCGATATGGGCAGTATGGTATGTTTTTCATCGAGACACTGGCCCAGTCAAGAAAAAAAATGATTTTCAATTGAGGTTTGCAGTTGCAAAATTTCTAAATATGCTTTTGGCACAGACTCGAAGCACCAGTTTGAATAAATTGAACATTCCAATTAGGCAGTTCAGCTAAGGCTTCCAGTTTTAATGCTTATTTTGCTGGCACTGACCTGAAATGGCAGCTCCAAGTGGGCGACAGGCGAGCATGCATTCATATGACACATAGACCATAGGAACACTATATATACCCAAAGAGTTGACACGATCTTTTCTTTGTTGGGGCTTAGCCTCGCACATTGGACCCTCCTCTTGCATTCAGTGGCAGATCTTCGGGAGTCAGAGTTACTTCGTTTAATCACAACTTCTGTGGTTATAGAAATTATGCAAACTACACAGCAGTTTAAGTTGTAACATTTTTTTATTGAATGTTCAACAGGGCCTTCCAATTGAATGTTCCGAAGTAAGTGCCAATCAGAAGTAGAGAAACCATTTGAGCTACCTGATTACATTCACAAGTCCAGCTGGCATGACTTAATCTATTTAATTCCTAATAGACACTTGGTGTCTTTTATCCTGGGGTAAATTGGCAGCACGCTTGGCAAAGTTACTGTTCAAAAGCAATTAAATTACATTACCAATTACTTGCTAAGCCTTAAAAATATAATGAAATTGCTAAATACTGCTCCCAAAAAGTAATGACATTACCATTACTTCCGCAGAGCAAATTCCTTCTCATTACTGTCTGGATTTCATCTGTATATAAACTAAGTAAAGCTTGTGAACAAAACCTCTCCAAACACTAGAGCACATTCTTTCATCTTCCTGCCTAATTCTATTCAGTAAGACTATTCCCTCCCCTTTTCCTACAGAACAGGCTATTAAAATATAAGACAATGGCAACAAAAACAATCGTGGTCAAACACGCCGTGAATATTTCCGCCTGTCTCTTCCCCCAAACCCCTTGTTTGCCCGTGATGGCAAGTGTAACCAGGCACCACTGTGCCTATAGCCAGTATGCAACAGTGAGTGCTACTGCACACTTTCAACTAGTTTTGACCTTCTACCATTTTGCACCATCTGTCACTTCGATGGACCCTCAACGCCTTACATGTATACCTTCTGCTTAGAGAATCGTTGTGATCCGGAGACACAGGGCAGGTCTGAGGCCTTGAACATGTAGTTCTACTCAATTCTGTCTTTTTTTGCTTATCCATCACTGTGGGACAGGCTTGCTGCATGTCATTACTGTTTTCTTGGCATCGTACCGGGAGTACATAGTATGAAGTATAGAAACAGCAGTGAGTCACTTTAGTAAAAGTAATTTTGAAATGAATGAATTATTTTCAGTGCTTAAAGTCTGGCTCTATCAGAGAGACTCTAGAAATTTGAGCGCAATTGTTGAGGAGGAACTAAGAGGGTGAGAGAAAGGGCTGGCGGCCTTTGCACATGTTTCTATTTAAATGGGAGAAATTATATATAAACATATATATATATATATATATAATAAGGAGGTTTTTGTGATCATTTCATGACATGCACCTGAAAAAGTGATCCCTGCACTCTGCCAGCATGATCGATGATCTGTGATGTAAAGCAGCTTATAGTGAAACAACAAAGTGTCAGCACTTGTAACATATGCAATATTTCTTTAAAGCACTTTATATAGAAAGTACAATCTTAATTGCACGTTAAATGTGTAAAAAATATATATGCTATAATTTTTACACTTCAAGTGAACGCAATGAAAATTAGCAAAAAATATTGTAAGAGCTACCAGCTTGGTTTGTCTGGTGACAAGTGCATCATCTGAATAATATTGCGTGAGCATATTGACAATTTGCTCAGCTAGTACCAAAACACAGTGCGAACCGGCAAAACCGAAGAGATGGCATGTGAAAATACCTTAATTAGTTCCAGCCTCTATGTAAAGGGACTAACTTTTGTTTTCTTCATCACAGGTTTTAGAATTCTAATTCTTACTAAAATTAAGTAATAATTCTTACAAAAACTTGCTGCAAAATTTGCTAACAATCATAAGCATTCTCTGATTGCCACTGAAAGAACACTTTGCCGACTAAAGTGATGAAAGGCGAAAGCCTGAGTGCTGCATTCTGCTACGCGACTGTTGCGCATGTAGCGATGAGTGCTGCTACAAGTAAAGCGAGTGACTACTCTTTCACATTCTGCAAGTGCATTTATTCAGTGCATTCTGCTTGGCAGCGCAGTGACAAGATCGTGCTCCTTGTATCTTTGCAGTTGTTCTACATTTACTGTTGTGTGGTTGATTTTACCAGGTGTGTGGCATTAATTAGTAATTATGAATTAATTAGGCATTAATGTGTAATTAGTAATGAAATAAATAATAAGTCATTTATTTGCAGTTAGCCATTAATTGATTAGTAAACAGTCATTGATTGCCATATGGCCATATAAGCCACGCATTCGCGCATACTGTGGTGGTGCTCTGTGATTGGTCGAGACCTCCATAACGTCATCCTGTCTCGACCGATCAGAGCTGCCGCAAAAGTGTGATTTTGGCTGACGACAACGATGAGGCAATAAAGGCCTTTGCCAAACGAATGCACCTGCTTCTTATTCGTGCAGTGCTGGCACCGGATATATTCAAGTGCGGGGGGTCTCAGACCTCTCGTAAAAACTGATGAGGGTTCTCAGACACAATGACACCCCCATGACTTTAAGTGATAATCTTTTCATGTATCTAAAATAATAATGTGGGCTATTGTGAATTGCACCTTTATTGTAATGCTAGTGTAGTGCATCTGGCAAGTATATTCCCACTGAAATCGGGGCTAGTAGCTGGTAATCGATATGCCTCCAAGAGCAAGTATATGATACCTTGCTATTGTGACCATTGAAGAGATAGAAACTTCAAAAAGGCTTGAAATTGAATCATTGAATCTAAGACAGCAGCAAAGGTAGGAAGAGAGCCTAGTGGATTAGTGAACCAGCAGGAGCTCAAAGGCAAGATATCCAACAGTTAGTTGTAAAGGAATGAATTCCAGGAAAAGATATATGTAACAAGGGGACCCAGATAGCCAGGTGGGCTGGTGAAGTAGATAGCTTGTAGGGATAAAGCAGTTTACACTGGAGAGGGTTAGTTGGAGAAAAACTATAGATGCCTTTGTCCTAGCTGTACAGTGAATGCGATTATGCTAATGATATGTAACTTGAAACTTACATGCCCTGGAGAGGCATGCTGTGTTGAACATTTTAAAAGAAACTGAGATATTTAATGTTTAAAACATCTGCATTGTACCCACATATATTTAATACAAGCTGTTTTCATAGGCTGCTGAATTTGACACACATTTAAGATGGCGCACATATCAAGCACATTAATTTGAGTGTACTAAAATTGCCCTTAGTAACTAGGTTTAGGTCGGTTATCCCCCATGAAAATAGACACCTAGTAGACTTTGTTCAAACGTACCCATTTTAGCTGGAAAAGCACATTTCCAGCTGACTACAGACGGGCTCACTCCCCAGTCCGTTGCTGATGCATATAGAATGTATCCCGAGACGCACCCGACAGACAAATGCAGAGTCTGCCGAACGGAGACTGCCAGCTTCGCACACAAGCTGTGGAATTGTACCCAGTACCAGGAAGCTAAGTCTGGGAGGATCCCGCCGCGACTGGAAGCAGCCGCAGGGAGCGACAATCAAGAGGAGCAACTCTGGGCCGTCCAGCAGGTCATCAAGGCGCTGGCCCGGCAGGGAACCAGCGAGCCGGCCACGGCGAGCGGGGACCCAGGCCGCGCGGCCGGTGCCCAGAGGACGACGTAGGCCTCGTCCGGAGCACGCGCGCGCGAGCGCGCGTTCTACTGCAGGCCCCGAATAAACGTTTTACCAATCCAAATCTAGCTGGACGGCCATATTTTCCAGCTGGAAAAAAAAATGATATTCCAGATAGAGGCTTGACTGGAGGTGTAAATTTTCCAGCTGGAAATCTCAAAATTCCAGCTGGGCATGCATGATTTCATGGTTCCATAATATAGCAGGAAATAGATGTCATTCCAGCTGGAATTGCTTTTTCCCAGCCAGAAATCACAGTTTTCCAGTTGGATAATTTCGGTACACGGTTCCATAATCCAGCAGGAAATGAGTGTTTTTTTTTTCGTCTGGGATGAGCTTTAACATCCTAGAGCGGCTCAAGCTATGCGACATGCTGTAGTGGAGGGCTTCATAAATTTTTACCACTTGTGCACTGACATCGCATAGCACATGGGCACCTCCAAGCAGTCTCCACAGCCGTGAATCGATCCCATATTCTTCAATAGAGCAGTCGAGCACCCAATCACTGAGCCATCAGGTTGGAGCGCTATTTAAATACTTATACTCCATGTGGAGTATATAGACATACGCACATCAAATGAAAAAAAAAAAAAACTGAAGTTGGCAAAATGGAACTGCAGTTTCACTTCACTAGCTGTACCATGCATGTTCTGCAGCATACAGTTTTACTGATTCTGACAGAATGTATATGATAATATCGATAGTATTAATTGGTAACTCATGGATGCATTTAGAAACACTGAGCTTTGTTCACCACTTGATGCAGCATATAACTACAGTAGAACCCCGTTGTAATAAACTCGGATATAGTAAAGTGAAACTGAAGTCCCAGTTCATCTTCCATAGACAGCTGTACTTTTTTCCCCCTTTATGTAAAGATAATTTTGGTAAAAATTGGTTATTGTAAAGTGGGCCTGGCCGCGGCGACGACTCCCAAGATATGACATCGCCGCCCGCGTACTACCTAAAATCACGAGGAAAAGATATATATATATATATATATATATATATATATATATATATATATATATATATATTTGTATTTCACGACAAAAATAACACCGAGTGTCCTTTCAAATGGCTTTACCACCAGACTTAGCAGTATTGAGAAGAAGCCTACTTTACAAAGGCCTTGGCGCCGTGAGGGAAAGCACGCAGCGCATAGGATAAAAAAGGAAAAAGCTGTCTACAAACATGGAAAGGAAGCGGCGCGGTCCGTTCAGAGAGTAAAGGAGAGTAAAAGTGTACCAAGAAATAGTTAAGGGGAAGAAACTGGCGAACATTCCCATCACTGTGCAGCAGAAAGCATGAGGCAGCGGTGGCAAGAAGTGAAGGTGCAGCGTGTGTAGTTTTGCAGCACTTGACTGCCACTCGCATTTATCATTTATTGCCTTTTAAAAGACAGAAATAGCAAAATGTGACGTCATGCTCATGCAAGGCTTTGATTTTCACTTGAAATCAAACTTGGTTGTATTCGTAGCCACATCCTCATTCTTCAAAGGTACTTCCACTAGATGTAAAAAATTTTGTAACTGAAAAAAATTGCATGAAAACATGATAAGGGAGAGATGGAAGCTATTTCAGAGTGTTTTTTTTTTCATTAAGCAACAAGACATGTTCATTAAGTGCCCACTCAGCTACTAGACAGCATCTTCAGGACCATGTCATCACCAACAACTGATATAGCAAAGACCCTGATGCTATAGTGGCTCACACAGCAGTCAGCTCAACCGCCAGAATGTGTTAATGTGAAGGTATGAAGCAATTTGAGAACAAATTTTGTGTTCCATATGACAAGAAATGAAGCTCATTAATGCAGTAGATTGAACATGTTTGTGTTGCATGAAGGGATGACAGCACACAAAAATGGATAGGGGCACATATAGCAACAAACGACAAGATGAGCGCTCATTTGTCTGGTCATTCCTTTAAGAAAAGGAATCACGAATTGTGTCTTCATCATTTCTGAGCTGTTCATTCCTGTCTGCCAAGGTTTCAATAATCTTTAAGGGAGGAGATAAGAAAGAAATATCTAACTATGGACCAATATCCATTCTATCCGATTCTTCAAAAGCTCTAGTTATAGTTAAAAAAACTGAGAACTCTTCAAAAAACACTCTTAATATTAATGACAGTCAGTTCGGCTTTTGCAAACGACGGTCCACTGAATCTGCTCTGCTGCTGCAAAAAGAAATTATTTTTCAGGGTACTGAATGTAAGAATACAACATTATAAGTATGTTTTTAGACTTTAGTAAAGCACTTGTCTCCTCAATCATAAAATATTGCTTAATAAACTTGAAAGGTACAGCATCCGCGGCTCCCTTCTTATTCTGTTTCGATCGTATCTGAGTAGGCTGTCTGTATTGATGGTATTCTGCCTAGTTTAAGAGCTATACAATGTGGAGCTTCGAGTAGCCTTCTGGCCGTCTGTTTCTTTTTAATGCCTAATGATATAGTTATATAAACTTGCTTTCGACGTTATATATGTTTTGTATGCTGATGATAAAAGCTTTTTCTTACTGATTCGTCCATATATAAGTAACCTATTAAAAAGAGGAAACATTGTTCTTCAGTCACGGTTAAGATCAAATGGACTTGTTAAAATTGTCAATAGTAAGACATCTCTTTTGACTTTTAAACTTTAAAGTAACTTCATCAATGCCCATTTTATTTACCTTAAAAATTAATAACAGAATAGAAATTATCTACAGCTTTAAATCGTTGGGCATCATTTTTGATGCACATACGGAAGGAACAGAACAGATTACATACATTGCAAAGAGAGTGCCACAGTCTGTTGGCATCCTTTGCAGATGTCTCAGAATTTTATCCAAATCTAAAGTTGATAATCTACAACACAATATTCGAATTTTATCTTAACTATTGCCATTTGGTCTGGGCCACCACATCAAGCACTAACATTAATAAGTTACTAATGCTTCAAAAGAAAGTAATTAGATTAATTGTCGGGGACAGTTATACAGCTCATAACAGCAGATTTGTTTTCTTAAATATAAGATTATTTGCATTAATGTCCTCTCTAAATACCAGCTAGTATATTATCTGAGGTTCTCTTCTCCCACAGCAGCTGCTTTTCTTGTGTCCTGCTCTAAATTAAAACCAAAAGAGAAATATATCTTCACCCGATGCACTGATAAATTGGTTCTGCCACCCTTAAGAATAAATTATGCAAGACACTGCAGGCACTAAAGTAGTTCTCATTGCCTCATTTAATTGGTAAATAAATATACTTCCTGGGTAAATGATTTCTTTTCCCCATTTCTGAGGGCACTAAAGTTGCATTTTGTCGTGAGTATGGTTGATGTACACCAACATTATTATTCCATTATATATATATATATATATACATATTGCCGTGTAATTCGTTAGCTTTGTTTGCAAGCTCCCTTGTATGCCATTTCGTTGCTTATGTTGCTTTTGCACTGGGTCACTCACTTTCAAGCTACAGAGTGGTAGCTTTTTCGTCTGCGGTCGCTGAGTCACAACCATATATTCTCCACGCAGAATTTAAGGTACGTGAGGCGTCGAGGGTCCGTCGAAGGGACAGATGGTGCAAGGTGGTTGAAATTCAAAACTAGTTGAAAGTGCTCAGCAGCACTCACTGTTGTGTCAGCTATAGGCACAGTGGTGCCTACACTTGCTGTCATGGGTGAAAAGGGGGGAGGGGGAGGAGAGACAGGTGCAAATGTTTATGGCGTGAACATTACCAACTGCAAGCTGTTGTGGTCAAGTGTAAAATATATAATGTTAATTAATTAATTAATTAATTCATTCATTTTATGGATAAGGAGACATGAAGCAGTAATATCTACTGCTTTTGAGTACTGCAATTACTTTATTTATATTTGCAGTCTTCTGAAAGAAGCTTCCAGTACAGCACTTGGAAATATTAATTAAAATATAAGACTGTTGGTACTGTGGTTGCTTCAAGTACCAATGAAGAGAAACAAGCCATATATATCTCCTGCTTGCTAATTTCACCTTGAAAATAAACTGACATCTGATGTACAGACCAATTATGGCTAGCCAATTGAACTGAATTGAGCATAGAACTTGCTACAGCAAACAGCTCACGGTTACATTTAAGGAAAACTCAAGTCCCAGTTCGTCTTCCGCAGACGACTGTAATTTTTTCACTTTTATAGTAAATACATTTTTGACAAAAATTTGAAGTGCGTCTGGCCGTGCCAACGTACTTCCCATGAATTAAAATATACCTATAGAATCGCAAAAGCAAAGTTTTTTAAACTCTTTACCACTAGGATCAGCAGCTCTGATAAGCAGATATAGTAAATAAATTTGCTGGTCCGAGTGACTTTACTATAAAGGGGTTCTAGTACTAGTACTTATTCAACCTGAATCAATGCTTTCAGGGCCTGCATTATACAAGCTCAGTCAAAAAAGACCAATTGGATATTTTCAACTGTAGCCATTTAATTTTCCAACTGGAACCAATGGTGTTTTTTGACACTTAACCCATTGCAGCCAATGGGTGAGACCAATTGCACTCAGTGGGTCCAATGGGATGTGCCAATGGTATGTATATACAATGGGTCACACTCATTGCATACAATGGGTCCAACGGAACATACCGAATGGGACAAAAGGTAGACTGACTTACAATTTGCATGGAAACATGCTTGATGGATATCAAGGAGTACAGGCAAGCATACGTCTCGCATAAGAAATGCAATACTGTACAGTTTCACAGATGCATATAACACAAGATTCCATACACCCAGCAAACATACTTCTTCCTACTCTCATGCTGGGGCCAGTCTTGCCATTCGAGTGTAGTTATTTCATTTAATTTTGTAGGCGCAGCGATAGTAAGAGGAAGAATTGTGTTTTACAGGTTAAGCTACTGATAGTCATATATCCAAACCAACTCGTCCAGTTTTCTGTCTTCCAGAAGTTTACTGCTGATCGTTGTTATTTTGAATATTGCGTTTGTTTTCTTTGTGAAATATGGAAATGTTCCCATGGATACACCCAGTGCAGTTGGCCAGACCAATTGTACTCAGATGGTAATTGTCTCACTGTATGTAATGGGTTTGATAAAGTGGACTAACCAGTTGGTAAAGATTCATCTAACCGAGTAATCATTTGGAACATATATGAACTGATTAATACTATAGTTATGCACAGATGGCACTCTATAGACTACTTTGCACAAGTAGTCGCAGGGTCCAATTGACCTATCAAATTGGAACCAACTGGAATGAGATTTTCAAATGGAATCAAGTGTTCCAAATAGACTTTCCAGTGGGTTCCTATGAATTCCAACTGGAACCCATTGAGCCCAACTGGGCTGTTCACTTGAAAGGAAAATTCCAATTGGAAAAAAATTGAGTGCGTCAGTACCGATTGATATTCCAGGGGGTTCCAATGTTTTTTTTTTACTGGGGCCACTTTAACTCCCTCTTTGCCATCGCACGGATGAATCGTAAGTGTATCATACTTTCTTGTGGTACACTAGTTCGACGTTGACATTTGTTAGCACTACATGTTTACAGAATTTACCAGACAGAATTTTCAACCTCTAGTTGCTTATTTCATCTGGAAGTTTTCTAAACGACATGAAATGAGGAAAAGTTTTGGTCATATATAAAAGACGAAAGAATAATTTCCAAGGGCCTTGAAAAGGTTATTCTAAGCCACCTCGACATAGTCAAGCACAATATTTTATCAAAATCTTGGCATGGCTTTCGAAAGGGCAGGTCGATCCGCCCTTTTATGGTTACAACATTAAGGCTGACATATTCACTTTTGGCATTTTTGTTTTATTTATTATGCCATGTAACTCTTAATAAATTAGATTGTTATAGTGCCCATGCTCTTTTGCAATCATATCTGACCGGCTGAACTCGGTACATTCACATCAATGGATATATTATTCTAATTTGCTATGCCAGGTGAAAACCTTAACTGGTCTAACTGGTTTAAGGAACAAATTTCCAGTTAATCGCAGTTGAATAACAGTTGGGGATCCATTGTTATCCAACTGGGATGAACTGGAAATTTGTTCCTTAAGCCAGTTAGATAGATTTGCACATATATGTTCCACAAGGCAGCATTCTTGGGCTGTTCTTAAATCTAATTTATACATAAATGATCCCATGCATCAACTTAAGTTTGTCTTTTAGCTCAACTAATAAACTTGATATGTTTGAAATGGCTAACAGCATGCACTGTAAAAACTACTTGAACTACCAAATAAACAGCCTAAAAATTGATGAAACCCAAATCAAATAAATTTTATTTGCACCTAAAAACAAACATGTTTCCCCAAGCCTCAATTTAAAATTAAGAAGTCATGAAATAAACGTTGTGATACACCATAAAATCCTAGGTGTATATATTCTCAAGTCAGCTGACATGGGATAGTCATATTGAGCAGGTATCCAAAAAACTGTCCCGTGCTGTAGGTATGCCCTCTTTCAGACTCAGTATCAAGTTTACCGTGTCATATTCTGTTCCCACCTTAACTATTGCACGCTGGTATGGAAGGCAACTACTAAAAAAAAAGACATCAGTGCACTTCTGCCTCTAGAAAAAAAAAAGCCGTTTGTTTCATAAACAATGTACTGTCAAGCTTCAAAAGAGGTAATCATTCAGCATCAAATTGTCTATCTATATTATTTCTTTATAATTTATTATTACCATCTTTTTATCATTTGCACTTTGATGACGAAAAATGTCAGCAATTTATTAGCCCAATCAGGGGCAACATTGTTTTAATATTTTGTACCTGTGAAAAAGGGATGGTTTGAATTGCCAAACTAATTACCTCCTTTAGTCTTTTAACTTGTACAGTGCTGGTTCTACTAAATAAACTGTATTTTTCCAATATCAACCATGTGAGTGACAAAGTTTTGTGTTCAATATTTCTAGAGGGACCTGTGTTTTCTATTTTAATGTGCAATGCATGGTACCTTGTTCACTGAACCTATAAATAGGAATTTCGTGTGCATTTTGCTATGTTATTTTAGGAATAGTAATGTTGCATATTGGCGGTACTTTGGTTCATCTTTCATTTATATGCATGCACTCAGAAAAGGCTGAATTTCTTCGTTAGAAACTTCTTGTTTGAACTTTTGATAATTCTGTCACTGCAGCCTCCCTTACCTCGTCCTAAACTGTCTCTGCAGCTTTTTGTCCGAGAGTTCATAAATGAAATGTCCAGCATAAATTAGATGAATTGAATTAAAATAATTTGAATTACAGCTGGGCTTTTGAACGGGAAATCACTTCTTTCCAGCTAGAAACCATATTCCTGCCAGAATGACATAGTTTTCAGGCTCGATTATTGAACTACCTATCCATCTGGAATGTATCTTTGTTTCCAGATGGAAAATTTACATCTCCAGTCCAACAGCTAAACACTTTTTAGCTAGAGTGACTCCAACATGTCATATAATGACATATATATGATCCTGCACAACACTAAACAACATATACAACTCGGTGCACTCGCGTCGATACCATGCATGGAGCCAAGCATATAATAATCAGGCCATAATTAAGAGGTGCTGTATAGTACTTGGTTTTATATGCTAGTGTACTGATTGTGTTTGTGCGATATTATGTAGATATGTTAACGTAATTGCTTAATGTCAGACCAGGTGATTCATATGAGTGGGTGAAAATGAGTAGCCGGAGCCCTCTGTTTTATTGTTTATGTAAATAGAAAAAAAAAGGGTTCCCCATGGGGTAGTGATGAATGGGTAGTAAGCAAACCTTTCTAACAAAATACTATATCTGTGCATGCGCTTTGTTGCAGGCAGAATTTATGAGATTTAGTTGCAAAGTACTGTTAGTTTAAAATGTATTCGCGGTAAGAGACAGGGGGAAAATTCTGCAACGCACTGCTTCAAGTATTTTTTTATTATATTGTTTTATAGTCATTATTGAAAACGTGCATAACAATGTAGAGAAGACTATATCAAAGGGATTTTGCTTTGTAATGTTAAATAATGTTTATAATACAACATAATGATATTCTTTGATAATTTATAACAACATAATAATTGTAACATTGAAAAGATCAGATAATTACTTATGTAATACAAACAATAATACAACTTACAGAATAGTTTTATTATTCTAATGTTGCTACAGCTGAAGAATTATTTGGCAATTGCTGATTTGCTTCTTGTTCATTGTTTATTGGCATAGATGAAGCATGTATCTATGAGCGGAAACAGGTCTTGTCATCACCTTTGCATGCGGTTCACTCTGCGGGCAAGCAATTTACATTAACATGACCAATATATGTGCAGCTATCCCGTCCTTTGAGCTAAATTGTAGAATATATTTGTAGCAAAAGTTATAAATTTTCAACATGGATCTTTTTTATCTCATTAACCAATTCCTATCACTGCTTTGCCTGCTTCCGCCCACGATGCAGCATCACAGCCAGTGAAGAGGATATCGAGTACTTTTTTGTAAAAAAATAACATAATGGGTGGGCTTTGCAGCAACCTAAGTTGACATGCAGAGAAGCCCCCTGTTTGTATACTGAAAACGTCCTTGCATTCCATCATTCTACAGTGTTCCTTTTTTTTTTCTCTTTCAAAAACAGCGTACCTCGAAAATCATTGAGATGGGGCAGTAAGTAAATATTTTCCAGCGCTGAAAAATTCGGCAGATATAATATGTGCCGCGCGACTGTTCAACCCGCATGCATTAAATAAAGATTTTAGTTTTTTATTACTATTTTGCATGATCACCACAGCTCGTTTCGTAATATATTCAACCAGCTGTTACGCCCAAATGCGAGCACCCTGTTCTTTCTGTGGTACGTATATGTCTCACTTGTAATATGTGGCACATATGATAACAGGCCGCGCGCACTACCGCGACCCTAGTGTGATTCGCATTTCATATAACCTAGAATTGCTTACACGGAAGCTCTACGGATAATATATAGCTACGCTTCGGCGTCGTTAGGTCGGATGTCCTGTTCACTGCAATTCTCTGAGACACTCGAAGTTGTATACTATCTCGTGTATGGTGTTCTCGTGTCTCCCAGGCCGCGTCGTCTGCCATCTCAGCTGCAGCCATGGATGGTATAACAGAATTGACAGGCGAAAACTAAAACACACCATATATGCGGAACTTTATAGTCTGAAATTTAATTTTTAAGTGCAATATTTTCATTTGCGGTTGCTTTCTTTTTTTGTCAACAATTGGTACAGTGCGGCACTGCTGCAAGCTACTTTCACTGCGGGACGTATTACAAATGGCGGCGAAGAGATGTGTCTATAGTGCTCTAGAATATTGGGCAGTGTGACGACCGGCGCCGGAGAGCGGGCCGCTTTTGCGATGACAAGAACCGACTCCCGCGAGAGGGCGCGACATGCAACAGGGGTGCCACGTTCGCCGCTCGGCGCGTAGCGGCCGCGGGATATCGGGGGTACAGAGGAGGGGTGCGGTTCTCTTTGAAGCGATTTTCAGACGCTACGCAATTAGTGTAATAATTAATAAAGAGGCGACTTATTCCAGGGGCTTAAACTGATCCCTGCCGTTTTTTCTGGAGACATTGGGCACGCTTGGGTAGTCCTTCGGAGCAGCGCGCTATGTTTGAATCGCCATCTGAAACTCTCAATATTTCTTCCTGCGGACAGTTACAAATCGTCCAGATGAGCAATTTGTACTTAATGTTTGCAACGAAGCGTGGTGTTTTGCATTCGTGTTTCCCGTAAGGGAATAAAGGCTACTGCCCAGGAGCGCTATTAACACGCGGAGAAAAACAGTGTACATGCGAATCGGGGCTTCGTAATGCCTCCTTAGGAACACTTATTTTTTACAAACCTTATTTACGAATACCTGCTTACATTTTGCAGCTCGCGCTTATTAATACATAACAACGTTTATCTTAAATCGTCACTAATCTGTAATATATCTCTTTAATCGGTGTTCTTTATGTGCCCTAATCACCGCTTATAGGAGGTATTCACTGAGGTCGTACTACCAGATGGCGCGAGCATCGTCCCGCCTCGTCCGCCATGTCGGAGGTCGCCGGTGGCATCAGCGCGCGTCGGCTCGCGCAGTTTCAGGTTCGCTGTCAGGTGCCCGTCGTATATTGGAAGTTATCCGTAAAGTTTTATCATGCTGGTAAATACGTCCGCATCCACTTTTCTTTGTTGAGCCCTTTATGCGCATGGAGTCTGCAGCGATATTTTGATGCTCCGGGACATCACACGCTGTTCAGTGTTGCACCTATGCATCACCCGTGCAACAGCTCGGCAGCAAAAGTGGCCGGTTACCCATTTCGCGAAAAACGACTTGCAGCTCGTTAAACCCGTTGTTAGCTGCCACTGAGGCAGAACACATCTTGAAAAGACAGCGAGCGCATTAAATACCCCAATTCCAGAGCTGGCACATGGCGGCGAAACGTACACTTCTAGTGGCGGTAGTCGGCAAACTGCCGAAGCTTCCACAGGCGCTGTTCCAGCAGTAAAGCGAATCAATGCAGTTGCTTAATTTGGGCGACAGAAGGTCGAGAAAAAAAGTACTGTCACGCACTCGCAGGATAAACGGCACACCCAGAGAGCATGTTTTACAAATTTAGTATCGGCTACGTAGCTCTGCTTGAAATGTACATAACTCATGGAACCTAGGTTCGCAACAACGCGATGTGCAGCGATAACGCTTCATAAAGTTGTAACATGTCACTTGCAAGTCGGGGGAGGGGACAGCGTTAGCTAAGCGAACAGACACGTCGCAATGTGCTCACCTCTAAAAACGGCACGCCGGTCATCGACACCCTCACGCACGTGTGGCTCTTGGCCTCGCTTTCTTGTCAAAAATTAAAACACATTCATGGCTTAGTACGTTTTAATTTCTTCACCTGTCGCGAAACTTCAGACCGCACTTCACATGGCAGGCACCGATGTCAGGGAATTCAACTCGAAGCAGTGGTCTTGTAGTACACGACACACCTCGACGAAGTTACCGCGGTTGTACGAGCCGGTGTTTTCACAAAGTCGAACATTTTGTCCAGACAGTCGTTTTTCTTGTTCCAAGAAGTCCACGGGTATATCCACTCGCTCGCATGGTTTTTGCTGGCACACAAAGAAATTCTGTAAAGGCGCGAAAGGCTTCCCCCACGGATCAGAACGAGTTGAATACTGCGGCTGGGTGCGGCGCCCACACGCACGACCACGTGTATGGCGAATTGATGATGATGATGATGATGATGATGATGATTTATTGACTCTACCCTTCGTATCGGGCGGGCACCATGTTGGCGCCGCAGTCGTAAAAAAAAATCATAAACAATACAAAGTACCATAGACACAACACCACACTTAACTCATACACACACACTTACACAAAATTTAAAAAAAAAAAAAATTACGGCTTGCGTATTGCTGTCCACCACTCCGTGAGTCTCCTTTTGGACGCCTGCACGAAGGGAGTTCTGTTCGCGCCACTCTCGCCACCACTCGGAGGACAGTCCGGCGGGTCAAAATCGAGCGCCTGCGCGAGTGTAGCGCCCTCTGGGAGCAATGTTTTGAGGCATGCGCACCGCAGCACTACGTGCTCCATCGTCTCGGATTCAGCACCGCACAGCCGACACAATGTGCATGTAATAGTCTCATCGTACCGGCTACGGTGGGCAAGCGTTTTAAGGGCTCCTGCTCTTCCTTCAAAGAGCAGAGCACTGCCGACGCTGTTGTCGTATCGATGCTCCTGAGCTATGTTCCGCTTGTGGTTCCGGTAGAGAGTCAGGGTGGTCTTGCCTTCCATGCTGGCGCACCACTGTAGGCGTTCGGCTTCCACCACTCGCTCTCGCACTTCGGCAGCCCACTTTCCAGCCGTTTCTGCCGCTACGGGGTCCTTGAAAAATCCGAACTTCTTTTCGAGCTGGTAGATCCGGGCCGTCCAACTCGTTCTAATGCATGTGGCCGACAAATATTCGAACACTCGGCGTGCCCAGCGCTCCGGTGCCATAACAATGAGGCGAACGCGGTATCCCAGCTTGCTCGTTGCCTCCCGGGCCTCGAAACTGGACCACCCCAGGTCTCCTTGTACTGCCTCGTTCGCAACCCTACAATGGCAGCCCAGTGCTATTCGCCCCACTTCACGCTGCCGCCGCTCCAGCCAGTTGCGCGTTGTCGCCGAAAAGCAGACCACTGCGTTCGCAAATGTGAGCCCGGGGACGTGGACGATCTTCCACAGGTCTCGCACCATGACGAATCTGTTGCAGCCCCATAGGCAACGTCGGCGGAGTATTGCTTGGGCGCGCGTAGCTGCCTTTCGCACCGATTCTTCCTGGGGGCTGCAGATTCTACCACTGGTCGAACAGAGTTTCACCCCGAGGTATTTGTACTCCGTAAGTACTGCCAGCCTCTCTTTACCAAGCATCAGCTCTGCTTCCCCTTTGGCGTGCCCTGCAAAGCGGACGACGGCCGTCTTTTTTGCACTGAATTTAAGTCCCAGGGAGACAATTTCCGAATTGCAAATGTTCAGCATGGCTTGCATTTCCGCTGGCGATTCTGCCATGATGACCAAGTCATCTGCGAAGGCCAGCCCAGGTAGACGGCGATTTTCGTCGATTCCACATGTGGTGAACCGCAATCGGAAGCCAAGGCATGACTCTATTAGTGCCCGCTCCATCCTGGACACATAGAGCAGGTATAGCAGTGGTGACATAGGGCAGCCTTGGCGGAGACCCTTGGTGACGGAAAGCGGCGCAGACACTGCATCTCCGAAGTGGACGGTCACTATATTGTTTGCATATACCCGAGCGATCATGGATAGGAGCTCTCCTGGCACATCGAGACTGGCCAAGCAGCTGAGCAGGGACGCGTGGGGAACATTGTCATATGCCTTCTCCACATCAAGGAAGCAGCACAACAGCGACCTCCCCTCTCTCTGCGCTATCTCTGCACACTGGGTTAAGATGAATATGTTGTCGTCCAGTCGGCGCCCGGGGCGGAAGCCGTTCTGAAGCTCGGTGAGAACGCCCCTCGTCTCCGCCCATCCACTCAGCCAGTCCCTAACTACACGAGCGAAAAGGCGGTATATCACGCTGGTCACCGTGATGGGGCGGTAATCCTTGATGTTGCTTGGGTCCCCGCCCCGCTTCGGGACAAGCGTAACCCTACCATGCTTCCAGTCGTCCGGGATTGGTGCTTCTTCTTGGATGATGTCCGTGAGGATGTTTGCCAGCTGTTCTTTTGCTTCATCCCCAAAGCATTTGACCACACGAGCTGGCAGACAGTCTGGACCGGTGGCCGTTGCCGCGCTGATGTGCTTCAGTGCACCTTCCACTGTCCGCTTAGAGACCGCCCACCGTAGAGCGGTTTGGCTCTGGGTACTTTGATTCCCAGCTTCGGTTACAGTGTGCACAATGTCTATCGGGCGAGGATAGACAGCATCCGTAGACTCAAATACTGTGGTGAAGTGGCCTGTGAGGAACTCTCCAAGTTTGTCTACTGTCCGGCCAGTTGCTGGGTCTGTTAGCGGGGGAGTAGGCGGGGGAGGCCTATCCAGCGACTTAACATACTTCCAAAACTTCTCTGATGCACTCTTTTTATCTGACGACAGTGAATGCATCATACGCAGGTTGTGGTCCGCAAGCTTGGCCTGCACTAAAGTCTGTACCTCGTGCTTCAAACATAGATACAGGTCCCAGGCTGCGGCGCATGTTTCACTGTCGGAATATTTCAGTGCCCTTCGATGGTCCCGATTTGCCCGTCGGCGCTTTTGCCATGCAGCTTTCACTTCCGCATCCCACCATGGGTTCTTCAGGGTGCGTGCACCTGGCCTTGTGTGTGTCATATACCCATCCATGATCGAGTATAGCGCACTCATAAAGTCCGCATATGACTTGGCTTGTTGTCTACGAGGGCATAGCTCAAACTTCTCCATCACGGTAGTGATGTGTCGACTCGGAAGACGGAACCCGGCCTTGTCCCGTCGGTTGTTGCGTGCGCCTCGCCAACCAGAACGGCTAAAGTCCAGGAGCAGACGATTGTGATCACTGCTCATACTGTGTAGTCCTTCCTCGTCGATGGTGATCTTGTGGAGCAAGGAGTACAGGCCAGTGGACACCAAGGCATAATCGATTGTAGTGGCACTGCCACGTGCGCACCATGTGAATTGTCCTTCACAGAGCGGGTGTAAATTGGCAATCTCAAGCTGAAGGTTCTCGGCCAGCTGCAGCAGAAGCGTTCCATTTCTGTCCGTGTCACCATCCAGCTCACTTAGGTGCCCATTAAAATCGCCTATTATTATGATTTGCTTTCCGTGTGCCCATGTGGTGGCATCTTGGCGGATGCATTCAACAAGTTGCACGTTTGCGGCAAAGTTGCGGCTAACCGATACGTAGACCACACAGACTGCAGTAGGCATACCCATCACCTCGCCTATTATCCACATGTGGTCGTTGCATGCAGTGTGGTCATCTGCTCGCCAGTCCAGACTGTGTTTCCACAAGACGCCGACACCACCACCTTTACGCATGTTTGCCGTCCTGTTCTTGCCCGCCCACACCCACTTGTTGTTAACGGGTGGCTCTTCCAGGTCACGTAAGTGGGTTTCCGCAAAAGCAAACACATCCAGATCCTCGGCCTCGAGCGTCTCGTACACCTCCGCCCATTTCTGTGCATTGCGAGCTCCATTCAGGTTTATGAAACCCAACCTGAAGTGGGGCCACTGCTTCCGCCTGCAGCGTCGGTGTTGTCGACTTCTGTCCGCCGCTGCATTGGCAGCTGGAGCTCCGACCCGAGGGGCCGCTTGGATCTGCACCTGTCCAGCAGAGTGGACAATTCGCACCGAAGGGGTGGCCTGTCGTGCTTGCTGCAGGGGGCGCGCTCCCACTACTGGGTCAGCAGGGGCCACTGTTGAGAGAGGTGATGTCCGACCAGGTCGGCCACCACTCTGTATAGCTCTGAACTGCTCTGTCTTTCCCACAGAGGCCCCGGGAACTGTTGCGACTGATGCCGTCTCTGGAACATTGGGGGCATCTGGGGGGCTGTAGGGACTCCATGCGGTGACGTCACGGGTACCTGCGCCGAGACAGTGGGCCATACATTGGCTGTCTGTATCACAGGCTGCGTCTCGTTGGTTGGCTGGTCCCATCGTTGCAGCTGTGTCCCGCTGGGTTGCGCCTGTGCGAGACGCTGGGACGCTGGGGTGTCTGCATTCCCCAAGCTCATCTGGCTGTGTGCCTGGTCCGACTCCCTGGTGCTCCTGTCTGCAGGGCTCCTTTTGTCTTGGGGTGGCCCCTGTTTTCCTCGAGGGGGGCGACCTCGCTTTGAGGCCGGCCCCATGCAGCTGTGGTTCTCTTTCCGCGGTGCCTGGTGTAAATCTAAAAAAGGGCGAACCACGGATGCCACCTCTTTTGCTACCTGCCTTGCTGTGTCGGCCAGGTAGTGAACTCCATCCCTCGCCAGCCGTCTGTCGCCCTCGAGAACGCGAGACACATCGACGAACATGGCCTTCGCCTCCGTACATAGCCTTTTGAGCTGTGCGTTTAGGAGCATCGCTCTTGCCTTTACCTCTTTGCCGCGTGTCACGATCTCTGGGACAGAACACACTACAAGCTGTTGCTTGTATGAGGCAATGAGCTGGTGGATTGTTCGCACGATTGTTTCCGGCTGGGCGTCTTCGATTATGTCCGCTACTCCTACGTGTAGGACTAGCAAGCGACTGTTGCTTAATGCGGCGTCTTGATGCTCGCTCAGTATCCGCTGCGCATCGGTCACTGACATGTGGCGCTCACAGATGCACCTCACCTCTGCGTTCTTTCCCAGCTGGCGGCGGAGTCCACCAGCTACTCGCTGCGCATTGCCATCTCCGATGATCCACACTTCGCAGGGCGGGCCCCTCTCTTGTCGGGTTTCTCCGGTCTGCCTCTTGCCGGGTGATCGGTTTTCAGGCGGTAGTTGCACATCTGTGCCGTGTGCTCGACCTCTCTTTTTCCTCCAGCGCTTGCTGTTCGCCTCCGGATGGATCCATTGTGGGTGTTGCAGGGGACCGGGTACGATAGACCGAGCCTGAACGTCCGATTCTGCGGCTGCCGCGACTTTTTGCGCCTTAGCCGTTATTGCGGGTGGTGACAGGTTCGCGTCTGACTGCCCAGTTCGTGGGCTCTCTTTCGCTTGGCCCTCTACTTCGGCTTGAGATGGTGCGTGCTCCTGTACCTGCGGCTGCCGCGACTTTTTGCGCCTAAGCCGTTATTACGGGTGGTGACAGGTTCGCGTCTGACTGCCCAGTTCGTGGGCTCTCTTTCGCTTGGCCCTCTACTTCGGCTTGAGATGGTGCGTGCTCCTGTACCTTCAGACCGTTGGGCTGCGTGACCCCGATCGGGGGGATATCCGCCTGGTCCTCGGAGGCCGCCGCTGTAACGGAGTCGCAACCTTGAGTGGATTTACTTTGCAGGGCCCGGAGTTGATCCTGTAGCTCCTGAACCGCTCCCCGCAGTGTTCCAATCTCTGCGTCCGTAGCCCTCGACTTCTTCCGCATCTCCTCCAGTGCGACGCACAGCCTACACACGAAGACACTCGACGTTGCCGCCTTCAAGTCGTCAAACTCCGTTTCTTCCAAGTACGCCCACGTACCTGCCGCATTCGTCGCACTGCACTTGTTCTTCGTCGGTAAGGCGACGTCGTTTCACCGCTTTCGCCATGTCGCCCCGCACCTTTTGGCAGCTAGCGCCACCCAGTGTCTCCCAGACGAAGCCTGTATCTAGGCGCCTTGAACCCAGGTGGCGGCACACGTCCAGCGTAGGTAGGCCTGCACGCTGCCGATGTCGGGTTCACTGTATACTGTATTCACTGTATACGAGTACCATTCGGGATTTTCCGGCGGCACACGCTTCACAGAAATGCACACCCAAACGCGGCGTCGCCGACACCTGTTGTCAGACACGACATGCGCTAGCTGCGTCGAGAGTGAAGCGCACGTGGGCGCACGTGCTACGCATGAGCCCCAAGCACGCTCACTGTCGGCCAAGAGCACACACAGCGCACAGGCCCACGGATCCACACGCACACGAATACATCGCCACTTCACGTATGTGCACAACCCACCTCACAACACATCACATACCACGATATCCGGATGACGTCACGTGCATACCTCCTATATAAATTACAAATACAGTGTGCGAGCAAAACACATTTATTTACTACCGTACTAATTTAAAGCACTGTGGTATTTACCGGCAAAAAAAAAAAAAAAAGGTATACGCGACTCAAGGATTTATTCTATGTTCGTTAACATATACGTATATCACGGATATTTGTTTGCGTGCCACTAACCAAAGGGTGAACCAGCTGTTTAGATGAAAAAAAAAAAACAAAAATCAAGTACAGCTACGGCATTACTTCAAATAAAATGTCAAAAATTAAACCTGTCACATACGTAATACGTTCATAGTGGGCACTTGAGTGCGGACGCTTTACTGGCATCAAATGGTACAGAGCAAACAAACAAAAATAAAAGCACTGATAATTACGCGTCGAATTGGCAGGTATGATGCAGTTCTTGGCGCGCACCGAGAGAAAGCGGAAAAATGCGAAAAAGATGACGAACACCTAATACGCAAGCAATTAAAATAATGCCGAAATCAAATGCGGACATAATACGTGTTTATTCTTTGAGTGTGTGGTATGAAATATAAGTAATCGACTGGATATACTTGCAACTACTGCTTACCGGACTATATATAATCGGGCTACTTGCCGCGGGTGCTCTTTGCAGTACTAACCAGACTATAATTGTTAACAAGGTTGATATTACATGTGCAATACTTCCAAGGGAATTTAATTATTTTCCTTTTGGGAACTCTTGTCGTGATTCGCTTACTTCGCAAAGAGCGAAGCCGCAAAAACACTATAAATTTTATTGCTTCAAGTGGGAGCTTTTCTGGTGCTCCAAGTAGGTAAACTTTTTGAACCTTCACAGTTTACAGGAAGTTTTCAAAATCTGAAGTGCAAAGCAGCCGAAAAGGACCGTGCATCGAGGCAAATTTTTGAGTAAATTGCGACCTAGCTTCGAACCTATAACACTATTTTTGTTCGTGGTGAGAAACCATGCCGGCCTCACAACCTCTCTTTCGCAGAAGGATGATCTAGCGGAAGCGAATAAGCGTATACCCTATAGCCTCTGCGTCCTCTATTTTCCGTCGTTATTTCTTTTTCAAAGCTATTCTTTTTTTTTATTTTGTATGTACATAAAACAGGACTAGAGCGATTTTCTGGAGGCAATGACTTGCATATTACCGGTGGCTTGCGTACCTTAGAATGGAAACATTTCTTGAACAATTAGGTCATCTCTACCTCCATGCCACATTTGATTCATTCCAACTGAATGCCGACTTCTCTTGTGGCTTCAGTGACGTACTGTAGTCGGCATAGTTGGCGTGGGAAACAACGGAATATACCATTTTGGACTGTTTTGATAATGGGGTTACTGTGACCAGTTTTAGTCAGCGCTCGAACGCACGTGTTGTATGTTTCACTTCTTCATACATCCTGCCTCCAAACTGCCCTCTTTTCAAAACGACTACATTCCTGGATGTGAATTAGGTGCTTTAGGAATTCTAAAGCAAGCTGTACGGCGAGTGAAGCGTGCTGTGCGAGTCGTACGCCGGCCCTCTCCAAGCTGTTTTCTTCGGAGCCAACTCCTGTCATGTTGTTTCCTCGAGGTGTTGCCGACGGCCAAAATGGAAAATAAATTAGGTGATTGCTAACAGTACTGAGCACCGTTAACCGGCATATTTGTAAAATCTTGTCGCGAACAGCTCGAGACGACGTACAAGCAAACAAGAACGTACAGTCCGCGCGGTATCCGCCCAGCCGCACAGCGCGCATACGCGGGCGCTCGGACGGCTGACACACCAGTTGCTGGTGGCGCCCTCTGCGCTGCGGCGCCTCCGTCATCGCAAAAGCGGCCCCTCGCTCCCATGCATTTCGCGGCGCGGTCGACACACTGCCCAATCTTCTAGAGCACTATAATGTGTCGTAGTAGTGTTCTAACCACTGTAGTTAGTGTGCTAGCCTCTATAGTGTCGTGTCTCTTTCCAGGGACCATATTACCACATTGAGAACACTTCCCGCATTGACTGTTTTGGTAAGGCTCTCTTAGCATTACTGAAAGTTATATAAAAAGAATTCACAGGGGATTTATTGCATCAGTCATTTATCGTAAAATTTGCGCGTAGATACTTCAATCATTTGTGCTCCCGGTTTCTTCACGTCGTTGGGATACAAGCGGGACAGTGTGTGTACCTGCGAGGTTTGTGTACAGTGCGAGTTGCTTACAACCCCTTCGGTCGCGTCTTCTCCAAGTGTGCAGTGCTCTACTTAAAGTAGTACGTAGTACATGTTAATTTGGTGCGGTAGCTACCCGTATAGCTACTCGCTGTTGCAGTATTTTTTTTTTTTTATGTTGCTTTCGCGAGAACTGGCCCTCATATGTAAGTGCATCGTTGTTGCTTTCAGCTGTTTTAGGCACAGCCTGCCTGTATGCTAGCACACCGTTTGTTGTGTATGCTTCGCCCCTCTGTACCTGTGCACTGCAGAGAAGCACCAGGGCAGATGATCATCACTGCATTTTAGTTCATGTCATGGGCCGCCGGGACTTCATGTTCTGCCTTGTTGTACATGCTTACACTTTAGTTAACTGTTAATTCGTAAAATATAAACAAAGGTTAACTTTTCTCATATAGCTGTAAATATTTCGTCATACTGTCCAGGATGCCAAATGAATTGTTGAAATGTCAGGATGACGCTAGAAATATATTGATCCTTGTTTACCCTTTTGTGCTGTGCTACTGCCACAAATTCTGAACAGAACCAGTCAATTCATTTTCTATTGCTGTCCAAAAGAACTTAATACTCTCTTCATCAGTTTAAAAGAACTTCTGCTTATGTTGCCTCATATATGTTCTGTTTTCACCCAGAACCTCTCCACCTTCCCCAGTACTTCAAGAAATAAAAGTAGTCACTGAGCCGAGCTTAATTGTCCTTTGCTACTTTCACTAGAAACACATGACCCTGCTCGTCCATGTCATGGGCACGGTTAATGCTGACTTTGCAGAGTATGCTTTTCTTGTCTGCAATATTTGGGCATTTTCAAAACATATTCATCATTGCTCGTAGCAGGCATGCCCATGTGGACGAAAATGCTGACTCTTCTAGAAATGAGCCCCACCTTGGCTTATGTGTCATGACATCAACTGTAGTTGATGTTGGGACTTGAGTCACAGGTGCTGACTCTAACTACAAAAGGCCTCAATTCAACTGGGAAGGGCATTCTTACACATCTCTTGACTGTGGACCAGTGCACTTGCGCTATTTCTAAAACATGCAAAAATACAGATCAAAACAGGATTGCTGTGCTGAGAGTTTAATTGTTTGGTTACTGGACAGTAGGTGCAGCAATTTCGCAAGAGTCCATGTGCCTGGTACGTTGTCACAGGAATGCACACAAAGAGACATATATATTACTTTGGTTGTTTTTATTCTAAAAGTCTTATGAGCTTGAAAAATTCCTTTATGCTGACAAAAGTATGTTCTCTGTGCGAGTTCAAAGTGTTGTGGTGGTGCCTGCTGGCCACAAGGTCAAAAGACATGCATAGAGAGAGAGAGAGAGAGAGACCCTTTAATGAAGAACAGAGATTTTATCCGGTGTTTAAATTACACTGACATGCTACTCTGTGTAAGAAGGGGAATTCGGGAGGTAAAGATGGAAAAAAGAATCCTGAGGAGATTAAAAAAAATGAAAGGGGAGATAAAATGCGGCCATTGAGTGTGTTGTAAGGTGCATTGTGGAGTAAAGGTATAAAATGAAATGATGAAATGCATAGTCCGATAAATGTGTTTATAGAGTTCACAGCGTGAAAAATGCTGAAGGGTAACATTCAAGGTGAACTTAAAGTTTGTTTAAAAGTCCAATGGCATTAAAATGCGTAAATAAAAAGTTCGTTGTGAGTCTCTGTTGCCTAGGGCAGGCTAAGGGACCTAAAACTGCCCATTGTTAAAGGCATTGGGGAGAGCTTTTCCATGCTATGTTCGTAGAATGCACGCTCGTCAGCGTACGCAGGACACTCAAAAGACATGCACATGTTTATTCAAACCTTTAGGCACTAAAAAAATTATTACTGCTTAGAAGTGTGCTTCCTGTCGTAGCAGTATGCACACACATGCATGTCCTTTTAAGAACCAGCTGGCAGTAAATTTACTACCAGTAGATTATTATATCTACAGCTGTATGCGCTCACATTTTCTGTGATTCAGTTAACTTTCTTTTCAGCCGTATAATGTGCTACTCCTGTGTGGGTAAAGAAAGATCACTTGGGGTTTACTTCTTTAGTTAATGGGTTTAACTTCTCAAAGCAATTCCGGCTATGAGAGACGCCATAGTAGAATGGTCCAGAAATTTCAACCTTCTAGGTTTTATAACGTGCTCTGACATCACACAACCCAAAGGCGCCTTGGTTTACCCATCACAAAAGGGGTCTTTTTGTGAGCCCAAGTATTCAATGTAGGTGTAGTTAATGCAAAAATGGTCATACTTAGATCTGTACTTTAACAAAGAGATGCCGCTCTTTTGCTGTTATATACACTTGAAAAAAATTAAAGGTTTAATGTGGGATATTTAATAAAGCAAGCAAGAACACTAGTTTGGCGTAGTTTATTTTGATATACTTTATATAAAGTGTATGTAGATGGCTTAGTCTGTATCTTCTTGCCTGCTGTTCCTTGCATCGCTTAGCACAAGTTTCTCGGCATTTGACAACTGCCACAAAGGACCAGGCCTGCTATTTTAAAGCAGATTGAAGATCAGGACAGTTTACATGGTTAAACCACATGAGAACATATGTTGCTGCTGATGTCACACGCACATTTAATGCAAGCAAACACAAAGGCAGGTAATTTTAAGACAGATGATGTCACAGAAACAGCCGAAAAGTGGCCAGCCATGCCATTTGCCAGAGGCATGCTGTGAGGTGGGCCGTAATGTGTGCTGCTCAAGCTGCCAGGAGTGACATAGATATAAAGCCCAACTTTAACCAAGCCGTATGAATGTGCTTGTGTGATCTAGGGTAGCATGTCTAGCCTGGGACCCAAGAGTCCTAGAAGGCGATTCTGATCTCACCCTCCCATCTCGATGGCGAAGCTAAAGTTAGCAGCACTTGCCGATTCAACCGTGACATGCGGTCTTGTGACGTCACCTGTTCATGTCACTTGCCAACTGCAAGAGGCATCCTCAAATAGTTGGCAAAGGTTACGGCATCAGACATACCTCACATATTTATTTACCTCATGATTTTGCAGTAAATTTGAATTCGGCATAATTTTTTTGCTTTTTCTTGGTTATTGAAAAGTCCTACCTTTGTTAAGAAATGAAGGTGCCATTTAAAAGCACTTTATGAAGCAGAATGTATATAAAAGGTCACAATATTTTGACTCTTTTATGAGGCACAAATAGCCCGAAGCTCAAGATGTATGTAAGGTGAGGATGGGTTTGTCTGCTTCCCTGAGAAACTTTGGCAGCTTCACAAGTTCCCCATTGTGCAGCTTGACTGCACACCCCAAGGCATGGGGTCTTTTGACCAACCATGCAGGTAACCTGAATGCAACAAGTGTGCTACGAAAGTTGACGAGGAATCTGTGCTTGACCCACTGACTACTGCTATCAAGCCTTATGGGCCACAATCTCATGCAAAAGGTGTTGTCACAGATACCAAAGCCAAGGGAGTAAGTAGACTGGGCATTGCGACAAAAGCAAGCATTTTTGAAGAGTAACAAAATGATAGGAAGTGCCAGGCAACTCTACTCTTTGCTCTTGCAGAGAATCAGGGTCTGCCATTATGGTACTCTCGGTGGGGTGGCACAAAGAAAAAATGGGGGAGAGTACTGCTCTTTATAAACATAATTCAAAAGAAAAAAATTGTAAAAATGAGAGCTTCACATGCTTACCAGGAAGAAGGCATTATATGAAAGTGTTCTTTTTGTCAGGGCCCGAAAGGGGCTATCGGATAGCTTTGTAGGTGGCCGCCTGCCACCGTCTCTCGCCTTCCTTCGCCATGGTCATTGCATACAGTGCATTAGGAGTGCGCAGTAACTGTTTAAGCTTAGCAACCTGTCACCAAAGTTGCAAGATCACTTGACTGGGTGGCAGCAGTGCCCTGAGCACTGCATGGGCTAAGATGGCCTTAGAGCTTGGGTTTAAAGTTGCGGCTCCATACGCAGAATTTCAATGTCTATCTATATGGGGTTTTATGGCGCATACGCAACTGTGGCTATCATGCACCAAACACAAATGTTTTGGCTTTTGATTCATTATGGTCAAGTGAAGTAAACTTAGGGTGTTACAGCAGACATGGATGAAATAGACTATGGTGTGTGCCGAGAAAGAAGTCAAGGTTTATATACCTATTTTTTTACTTTTATCCCGCCACAGTGGCTCGGTGGTTAAGATGCTCAACCACTGAACCAGGATACCGTGGTTTGATCATGGCTGTGGCAGCCATGTTTGGATTGATTCAGAAAGCTTAGCACCCATGTACTATGCACAGTCAGTACCTGTTAAAGAAGTTAAAGGTGATCGAAGTGATCCAGAGCCCTCCACTACAGTGTCGCTCATAGCTCAAGTTGGTCTGGAATATATACAGCTGTTGTGCTTTTTGTCTGGTTCGATCATGAGTTCAACCCATAAAGCTATTATTAAAAAATGTAATTCCACTGGCAGCGAGGATGTTTTAATATTCAGACATAGTAGGTCAACAAATATGACTGAATAAACATGTTTAGTAAATGCTAAGTAATTTAACTGCATGTGTATGCAACATTCTCCATTCAGGCTCCTGGAACGTCCGATCACTGTTAAAAAGGGAGCTGATCAGTGTCACGCCTTAACAAAAGAGCACTATTATTTGTTTCATGGAAACCTGAAGTAAAAGCAGATAACCTTGTTGGTGGAAAGTCGTCCTAATAAATGGCGTCGCTGGTCAGCTCCAGCCCAGAATGGAGAGACTCGACTATTCCTCCAGTAGGTGCGCTGAATGGAGCGACTCTGCAACTCCAGCCAAGGAACAGGCCTACTGGTAGAGTTTACCAGATATGGTTCCCTCACCACCTTGGATACACAATGCAGTGCCTGCCTATAATGGACGTTTGTGTGTCCACCACCTCACAGGAGAATGGCGAAAGCGATTTACGCCAAAGGCTTGTTCTCGACAATGCCGTAAGCTAACCGGTCAAGTGAGTTGGTAAACGAGAACATAGATGTCATTTGCCCCGTGCAAACATCTTTAGCTATTTCTGTCTGCTCTTACAAAATCGTGACTGCGACATGATGAAAAATATTGGTCAACGTAATTCACTGTCCTAGTCACCATGTAGCCACCACACGACGCACTATTTGAAGGTGAGCAAAGGTATCTTGCGCGCGACGATATGCACAAAAGGCCAGAAGGGCTATGTAATATATGCAAAGGACTGGCTCATTCCTACCAAATGCCTATACCTGAATTGAGCAATACTTTACATAACCAACTACTGTTTTGGAGCACCCGGGTTCGAACCAAAGAAACATAATGCAACATGTAGCGTAGACAAGGCAGCAACGCAGCAATTGACTACTCTCCAGCCGTTCTGTATTTCACTTCCTCGTTTTCTTGCGTGCACATGTGCAACAACACCCTCTTTATCACATTTCTACCGCACTTAAGAAAAAGCTTGCTGGAAAATGGCTAAATGTCCTCTAATATATCACAGTCTTTTAAACCTTGCGGGAAGCTTATTTTCACATTTACTTGTGCGGAGAGAAGGAAGAGGAGTAGTAGTTGTTGCTGTTGAGGCACACTTGGGTTGAGGGGGGTCTGTCGGTTCTGTGTCGGGCAAAGCCAGGAATGAGGAAGTTCCCGGGCTAACATCTGCGTTATTGGGGTTATGCGAGATTGGACTCTGGTCTGTGTTTCTGGTACGTGGTCTGGTCGACACTCAGGTGCAGTCAGTGGGCAACAAAATGCTAGCGGGGAGAGCCATCAGAGCCGAGGGCGGAGGTTGGCGCTGAACAACTGCTTTTCAAACAGCTCATAATTTGGACAAGTGCCACACTCGCCCATCATCCAGCAGGCGTGAGACTGGAACAATTCGCTCCACAACTCTTCGAGGCTCTGAAACCGAGCAGCCAGCTTGCCTCGCACAGTCGGCTTGCAAACTCACACATAGTCGCCAATCTGAAAGTCATAGTGCTTGGTTCCACTCCGCTGGTCTGCAGAAAGCTTATATTTGGCTTGCTTCTGCTCTAGCCGCGGCATTAGAGCTTCAGCGCTCTTGCACGATCAGTCGAGAAGCACTGATCTGGGCAGGCATACAAAGTTAAAGGGGTCATGCAATGCCTAAAACGGGGTAAAACAAATCGGTCGAGAGATAGGTACTCCCTCACAGGTCAATTCACCGCAAGAATTTTTTAGCTAGCTTCATTAACACCAGAGATATCGGCGATTAAAAATGGCGCTCCTCCTCGCTCCCCTCAACTCAACACTCCGAGACACCAGAAAAAAAACGAAGAAAACAGCTCGGGAACTCCGCCCCGCTAGCCCCGCCCACGAAGCGCCATCGGGTGACGCTCGGTTCTCAGACTTCCGGTCGTCGCGCCTGTTTTCCCCCGAGCGTAGCCCATGCATTCACGGTCTGCCTTTCCCGTACCGTCTGCGTTTGCATAGCTTTCAACCTTGCCTGCTGTCTTCCTCGGCCGCCGGTGTCTTCAGTTTCTTGACCTCTCGGAATTGTGTGCGACAGCAGCCCGAACGACTCGGGTCGTTAGCGAGCGCATACCTGCAGGTGGGAGTTCACACATACCGGCGGCCGCCGCGGAGGGAGCACTTCCCTTCATATCCCTGTCCCATTCAGCGCAAATTAGCGTGCACTCCTGCCGAGCACGGCTTTCTACAAGACCGCTTTCTTCTCTCGCGCTGCCTGGGTCAGTCTCTTTGGTACCGTCTTCTGCGGTTTGACCAACGGCGGCCGGTGACCCCTCGCGGAGTTGACGCGATAACATCGACTCTGCATGGATGCTGGCAGACGATCGAGCGTGCGAGTTGCCCGCGTGCAAACATATGTCGTCGTCACTTTTAGTCCGGAGCTGCTTTCATTATGGTCGGCGAGAGGCATCTCTTGTGCATAACGAATGGAATGTATACGCGTACGTATCACCGACGAGAGCACGGACTGATGGTCGCTACAGAGTTTGGATATCGGATGACAGGTGAGCACGAATTATTCGTCCGCGAATCTTAAAATTGAGATTAACAAAAAAGATAGTGTAGTGTTTTTTTGTTTGTTTTTTTTTTTAGTCCTTTCGCACATCGTTTAGGAAGTGCCAATGCGCAACGTGCACGCGTGTTTACCTCATGTGTACGCATCGTCCGAGCCAGAATCGACGGCGCAAAACATCAGCAAAGCAGCTCGGCACATTCAGTTCGGCAGCGCAGGTTGTCACTGATTTCGCACCGACACGCAAGAATCGCGCACATGAGCATGCGAGCGGCTACGCTAGAGACGCAGCGAAGCGGGCGATTCCAAAACGCCGTCCGCCGTGGCTTCGATGCAAATAAGGCATAGCGACGACCAGGGAGCAGCGCACGATCGGAGTGCCGTCGGTCGCAGCGCCCGCGGACGGCATCTCTGCGGTAACCTGGCGACATCCGGTGCTGCACATAAGCGGTGCGAATTTGTGTACTTTCGCGATGAAGCTGAGGACAGACCTTTTTTGACGCACGTTTCATTTACACGAAGGTTGATGCTGCCTTTTTAATCGGTACGGTGTTGAATCGGACCTGCGTGCTCTTTTCGCACTGCTGCACCGACGCGCATTTTCAGTCGGACGCCCATAGTTTAGGAAGTGCCAGTGCGTAACGTGCACGCGTGTTTTATCTCATGTGTACGCATCGGCCGATCCAGAAACAACGGCGCAAAACATGAGCAAAGCAGCTCGCCACATGCAGAGTTCGGCAGCGCAGGTTGTCACTGTTTTCCGAAGCTACACGCAAGAATCGTGCACAGGAGCACGCGAGCGACTACACTAGAGACGCAGCGAAGCGGACGATTCTAAAATGCCGTCCGCCGTGGCTGCGATGCAGAAGAAACAAGGCCTATCGACGAGCAGGGAGCAGCGCACGACCGGAGTGCCGTCGGCCGCAGCGCCCGCGCCTGGCGGCATCGGGTGCTGCACTTAAGCGGTGCGAATTTGTGTACTTTCGCGATGAAGCTGAGGGTACACCTTTTTTTTTTTTTGACGCACGTTCCATTTAATTATTAACACGCCGCACAAATGGTGGTGGTGGTGGTGACTATGGTTTATTTTTGGGGAGGGGGTACTGGTCACGTCTTATGTTGGCCATCTTTGTGGCATCACTCTTGGTGACCAGGGGGAAGGGGAAGTTGGGTTTAGGGGAAGGTTGGGGAGGGGAAGGTTGCTGACGCCGCCTATGTCGCCGCCATTTCCGCACGAAGCACTATGGGCCCATGCAGGCCTACAGAACAGAGCTGAGGCCAGACTCCTCCAGATAAATCAGGAGGAGCCGGTGAGCAGAAAGTTGGTTCCGAGATGGGAAGAGCAATTGCCCTTCGGTATCAGCAGGGAGACCAAGATTCCGATAGCCATTCAGAAGTTTCTGGCGATGGCCAGCGGAGGCTGGACACACGAGGAGCAAGTGTCCCAGTGTGCCAGTATTGCCGCAAGAGGGACAGGCTGGGCTGGGAGCTCGGCCACAGGCATACATGCGGGACGGAGTCCACGTGCAGCCTATTCGAAGTCGTAGGAGGAGGGATTTGTCCTTCCGTGAAAGTTTGTCAGAGAGCCGTTGGAGATGTTCACCAGCGGCAATACGACGGTCAGGATGGAAAGACCTTATCGACCTTCTCAAGAGGGGTCTTGAAAAGTCAAAAGGTGTGACAGCCTCAGTGACTGGGGCGCCGTTGTCATGCGCCGCTTTGGCCAAGGCATCCGCCTCTTCATTGCCCTGGACTCCAGTATGTCCTGGAACCCAATGTAGGGCCAGTTGATACCCCGAGTCCTGAAGGGCTAGGAGACGGGCTCGGAGAATGTTCACCGAGAGGTTGGTGCCGTGGTAGATAGTCAGGAGCTGCAGAGCAGATCTGGAGTCGCACAGAACATTCACAGGTCCAGGAGGGACACTGGAAGCGATGAACTGTGCGGCTAGGTGTAGACCGGCCAGCTCAGCAGCTGTTGAACTGGCAGGGAATGACAGGCGGCAGGACCTAGACTGGTCTAGCTGCGGTGCTGTCATAGCAGCAGCTGCTTGGAAGGTAGCGGGTCGAACCGAGCCATCCGTAAAGAGGAGTGTAGATTCTCTACACTCCTCAAGGAGGGCTGCAGTTGTCTGCTGGAAGGCAGCTACAGGGGTGTGACGTTTGGTGTGACCATCCGTATCCAAAAAGACAGGAATTGGGGGTCGATTGGGTGGAGGGGGTAGGACTGAGAAACCTGGGACAGGACCGATGATTTCTCTGTACACTGTATACAGCTTACCCATACGAGAATGGGATTTGCTGTGCAGCCGTGCTAGGAGTGAGGCACCATCTGGAGCATGGCTGAGACGATCAATGTGGGTCAGTCCCCTCAGGGCGAGGAGAAGATCCAGAGGGTAGATACCAGCTTCCGCAAGGGTAGCGGGAATCTGTGAGGATTGAGGGACTCCGAGGAATCTTCTAATCCAATGCCTTCGAATCGTGTCGAGACGAATGACTCGAGTCGACCGAAGGGAAACGAAGGGAAGGGCATATAGGATGACCGAAGTCGCCGCTGCCTCGAAGAGCTTGATTGCCCAAGTGGAGGAGCAACCATTGCCATTAGCAAGGAGACGCTGGACTGCTCTTCCCACACGATCGAGATGGGGAATGAGGGCTTTGTCAGCTGGGATCCAGGTGAGACGGTCGTCAATTGTGAGACCTAGGTATCTCACCTGGCGTTTCCATGGAAGAGGGGTTCCTTCGATATGCAAAGTTGCAAGACGGCGGGAACTCCGTGCTCCTCTGGGATGGTAGACGAGGGCCTCAGACTTAGTAGCCGAGAGGGTCAATCCTTTAGATGATAGGAAGTACTGGACGCCGTCCAGTGCCTGTTGCATAGCCTTCCTAGCGGAGACAATACGTCTCTTTGGAGCTCGGATCCAGAGGGCTATGTCATCTGCATAGATGGAGCAGGAAACTTTGTGGATTCTGATCTGCTGAACGAACTTCGGCAGGCCAGCTAGGACGAGGTTGAACAGCCAAGGACTGAGGACTGATCCTTGGGGAACCCCAGATGTAACAGGACGAGGAGAGCTAAGTGTTTGCCCAACTCGAACTTGGAAGGTGCGATTGGAGAGGAACGCCGAGACAAAGCTACGCAGTTTCCCAGTCACTCCAAGGGCATCCAGAGCCTGCTCAATGATGGTATGGGGCAGGTTGTCAAAAGCGGACTGGACATCCAGAAGAACCAGGAAGACAACGTCGCCCGCATATTTGGCTTCCTCAAGGGTGGAGACAACATCCGCTATAGAGTCTGCAGTACAGCGGTGCTTCCGAAATCCTGTCTGCATCTCTGGAAGGAAGTTGGTTGCTCTGGCGATCCATGTGAGTCGTTCCAGGGCAATGAACTCCATGGTCTTGCAGGCTGCAGATGTAAGAGATACAGGACGGTAGGAGGATAGTTGTTTAGCCGGCTTACGGGGCTTAAGGATGGGAACAACGATGGCATTTCTCCAGTTGTCCGGTAGTATGCTGCTGTCCCATGTGTCGTTGAAGACTGCGAGGAGGCGCTTCTTCTCCGGGGCATCCAGATTACGGAGCATCTGGAGTGTAAGTCCGTCAGCGCCAGGAGCTGATTTCTTCTTCGAGCGATTGAGGGCACGTTGAAGCTCATGAGGGGCAATGGGTTCATTGCAGAGGGCAGAGATGGTCTGTGCCAAAGCTGCTGGTGGTGAAGGGGTAGCCCGAAGGGGCGAAGGGGGATTCGCCACTGGAAGTCCAGCGGATGGGGGGGGCGTGGTTGACTTGGAAAGGAAGTCGGCAAGTTGCTCTGCCAAGTCATGAAAGGAAATGCCTCTTGCGATGGCTGCTCCCAGGACAGGTTGTCGATTGGAGGCAACCTGCAAAAGGGATTTGAGGATGCGCCAGGCAGCAGAGGACTGTCTGGCTGACTGTATGGACCGGCAAATGCTGGCCCAGCTTTCCCGGGAACGACGATTGGCCTGACGACGGCAGCAAGCATCAATCCTGCGGAAGGCCTTCCAATGTTCGGGATGGTGGGTGCGCTCGGCCACTCGCTCAGCCCTTCGTCTGGAGGCCCTAAGTCCGAGTAGACGTAGGTCCGGGACTGGTGCATGTAGTGGTACTGCGCAGGTGATTGTGGAGTTCTTGGCACAACGTCCAAGAAAATCCAGGAAGTCACCTGCAAGTGGGATGTCTTTCACTCGTTCTCTGAACTCGGCCCATTTGGTAATGGGGTAAAGCTTTTCCCTCCTCCTACCCCTCACAGAGGGGTTAAGGAAGATGGGAAAATGATCCGAGCCCAAAGAGTCAGGTGCTCTGGCCCACGAATAGTGGCAGGCATCAGAGATGAGAGCCAGGTCGATGAAAGAAGATCGTCCTGGCCGAATGAAGGTTGGGGAGGTAGGCTGTAGGAAACGAAGGCCAGCCGCATTGATGGCGTCCAAGAGCTTTTTGCCTCGGGTGGTGCTGGACTGGTTGCCCCATGCCCTGTGGTGGGAGTTGAAATCCCCGCAGATAAGGACATCCTTACCTAGACGGGAATGAAGGGCAATGAGGCAGGAGGGGTCCCAAGGAACTCCTGGAGGGACATATACTGAAGCAACTGTAGTGTCCGTGTCACCCATACGGACGCGCACGGCACAGATCTCCAGTTGTCCTAGGTCAGGTTGGGCAACATCCATCAGTGTGTGGGGTATGTCACTCCTCACATAGATGGCTGTGCGGGGCCTGTGTTGTGGATGCGAAGGATCCAGGCAGGGGGCATCATTGCAGTCCTGGTTGGAGCAGCATGAGCGGCCAGAGTACCCGGTGAATCCTGGTAGTCGGAGGTTCTCCGCTGGGACTCGGGTCTCCTGTAAAGCAAAGACATCAAATTCCAGAGATTTCTGGAGGATTAGATCTTTGAGGTCCGCGTGTCGTACTCGCAGGGAGTTGGTATTCCACTGCAAGACACGCGGTCTCCTGGGAACAGGGTTGCGTCTGTTCCTACGTCTGGCCATGATGGCGAGTGGTAGGGCTCTCAGTAATGAGAGCAGCAGCTTCTCCCAATCGGCGAGCGCCAGAGTTGGGTGGGAGCTGGGTCATGAGCGCTTGGACAGCAAGTCGTAGCGCTTCGGTTACCGAAGTGAGTGTGGCTTGGATATCCACCGCCACAGGTTGCTGAGGGGGCTCCCTAGCTGGTACGCTGGGGTGCTTGGGACTCCGTGACTGGAGGGCCTTTGAGTAGGATTCGAACTGGGTAGACCCAGACCCAGTGGGCTGAAGAGGGCGGAGCTCGTTGAGCACTTGCCGCCGATCTTCAGGTGTTGTTGTCTTGCGGAGAGCCGTGGTTAGCTGCTGTTGGTGTCGCCACTTGGGACACGAGGGATCAGCAGCCCGGTGTCGACCTCCGCAATGAAAACACTTGGGAGTGCTAGAAGTGCACTTCCGAGTGTGGTGTGATCCGCCGCAGATGGAGCAGCGATCAGGCCTGGTGCAAGCGGCGGAGACATGATTAAAGGCTCCGCAGCGGGTGCACTGGAGGGGACGAGCTTTCAGTGGTCGAACAGCAAACTTCATCCCATTGATGTAGACATGGTTAGGTGGAGGGGCAGCGAAGCGGACGGAGACAGGGTGGCCTCGACGACGGACGCCGAGTATCTCAACATCAGCCTCAATGCCCTCGGCAATGTCCTGTTCCCGGACCTCGCGATCGACGCCGAAGATAGTGCCCACATGGAAGTCCATGCGGGAAGCCTCGAACGAGCGAACGGGAATATCGAGGAGGGACTTGAGGGTCAGGAGGTGATCACGGGCTTCCTGGGATGACACATCAGCAGCCACGATGTTTCGTTTCCGGTTGAGCCGGACCTCGATGACCCCTGGCTGGCCATACAGATAGGCACTCATGTGTTCCTTGATGGTTGCCCTGAAAGAAGTGTTCTTCTCTCGAGGGGTGAACAGCACCGTGGCCACACGAGTCACCTTGGGGCGGTTGATTCGGCGTGTGACCGTAGTCCAACCACCGGTATCCCGATCGCGATCAGGAGCCGGATGGTTGGAGCGGGAAGGCTGTTGTGCCGTGGTGGAGTTTGCCTGGTCCTGAGTTAAATCAGAGGAGGTAAACCAGGGAACCTCAGGAGGCGAACCGGAGGATGGTAGGGCAGCGGTCTTGTCAGAATCTTGATGTTCAAGATCCTCGCCTAAGGCTGCAAAGGAGTTATGCAGAGTTACTTCACCTTGGGAAGTGAGCTCTTGCGAGGGTCCGGAGGAACGAGGCTTGCGGAGGCGGCTCGCAGTTGCGAGTACCTCGTCCAGTGCCTTGAGCTGGGAGGCAAGGTCTTCTTTTCCAGCTGGAAAGGAAGTAGATGAAGTGTTGCTCTCACCAGATATGACAGCCTCGAGTGCCAGGAGAGACGCCTCTGGCTGTCCGGTAGGGAGCAAAACAGGTGATCGGCACGAGTCGGACGACTCGGCTGTCGCAGCAGCATCGTCGGTGACCTTGCGCTGTTGGCGCTTGGCCTTTCCTTTGCGCTGAGGCTTGGGAGGTGGGTTGTCGGCAGGATCCTTCAGGAATTGCGCCGCTCTCAACCGGGTCACAGGGGGGGATGGGCTGCGGCTACCGGTCGGAGATGAAGAGACCTGGGGCGGTGGAGGCCCTGAGATAGGAGGGGGGACAAGGTTGCGACGGGACTCCTCAATGGAGGGGGTTGTCAGCAGCCGAAGACTGTCGTAAAAGTCTTCAAGTTGTCCCCGGACATGGCACTCGATGTCGGCACGAAAGGATGCCGGATCTCGGCCGAGGCTGCGAGTACGGCGGCGGACCGGTTGGGGACCGCCGCGGCGAGCGGCATGTTGCTCCATAGCAACAAAAACCTGAAAAAACTACAAGCGAAAAAAGCGGCCAAAACCGCAAATTAGTGCGCTTAAGCTCACCTTGAAAGCGACGGTAGGACGAAGAGTTGGTCCCAGCTGGAAGGCGGGACCATGCAGACGGAAGCCCGGCACAACCCCGAAGGGGCTGGCGGCAGCGAAGCGCTCCCTCAGTGGACCACGGTGAAAATCCGAGTGGTGGAATTCTCGGTAATTAATCCAGGTGAAAATCCACAGAGGGAGCACACAGGGGCCCCGCGGCACTCACACAGCACACGCGCAACGCGCCACAAGCACAGGGGAGGCTTCCGAAGCAGCGCGGCGCTGAGGAGCACGGCCGGGGAGCGAGCGGCGCGATGAGCGCGCGCGTACTCGTCGGAGCGAGCCGCGCACGCGTCCGAACGCGCCGAGAGCTGGAGGCGAAATGCGGCGACCACGGAAGCGCACGAAATCGAAGGGAGCGAGCGACGGAGGTCCGCTCTCGCTGAAGGTTCCGAGGGGACTAACAAATGGTCGATGCGGCAAAGACGAGACGGGACTACAGTACGTTGCTGCGCCGTCGGTCGGTGCATAAAGGTTGATGCTGCCTATTTAATCGGTACGGTGTTAAATCGGACCAGCTAGTGCTCTTTTCGCGCTCCTGCACCGACGCGCACTTTCAGTAAGGATGCCACCAACTTTTCGGTTAACATCGCGAACCGAAGCGCCAAGCTCGGGTTCACGCATGCATTGCAGCACTCGAGCAGACGACTTTCGCAGCTACCGGAAGTGTGTCAGTGACGTAGTGGGCGTCGCGACTGCAGCCAATGGCAGCCTGTCGTGGCCTGTCACTCTGGGACTGGTGACGTAGGAAATCACGGCAGAATAGTCCCAAATTTCGCCGCCACGCGGAAATGGCGCAGCCCGCGAATTTCAAAAAAGGCTGTTTTTAAAAATTAATAACAAATCGCTGGATTTTTTCCGATGAGTTTTACTTTGAACGAATGCTCGGAAGCATTTGTTCTGCGCATTGAAAACGTTTGTCAGTGACCTTTCTAGCCGTTTCATCCCCCCTTTAAGTCTTATGCGAGGCATCTGGCCATGAACTAGGATGGCTAGTGCGATTCCTGTCGTGGTATGCGGCGCACAGTGGTAGACACAGAGTTATAATAGCGGTGCGTAGGTCACGTCGCTCGCAAAGAGCCATCTGAACATATGCCCTGAAAACCCCATTAAACTGTCCTACAAGTCCATAAGGGTCATAAACTGAGGAGTAGCAGTTACGTATACCCCGAGGATGAGAATTGTGGTCCGTGATCCGGCACTATTTCTTCAGGGTAATCATCGTGAACAAATGTACCTAGAAGCAATTCTTGAACTGTGGCAGTTGTGAAAGAAGCCTCCGGCCATTTGCTGTAATAGTCAATGAGTGTTACTGCAAAGCGACAGTTACTTACTAGGAGCTTGGTCGAAACGCCCCACGATGTCAATAGCAGGCTTATCGCAAAGCTTGCCTGGCAAAGTAACAGGTTGCAGAGGAAGCAGTAGAGACCTGAACAATAGCAGCACTGCTGGAGGAATCATCTTCGACTTTCTGCACTTCACTGGAACGATCTGACGACTTGCAGACAGATTCCAAATAGCCCACTTCGCCGCACGGATGATACTTTCGTTTGCGAGCTTGCCATATGGAGTGGTTCTCCAAGTGGGCAGGAAAACCGCAGCGATAGCACGAACGCTCCGGAAGTGCAGATGAAGATTTACACACGTGGCAACTGCATTTGATGCAAGGGACCTGAGGGACCCGTTCTGATGTGCACTCGCATCCCACGCGCTGTACTGGAGCGACCTTTTCTGACAGCTCATTTGCTTCACAGGAAGCTTGCTGGCACTGTCTAGCAAAGGACAGGGCGCGCGACAGAGTCAAGAAGGAGATGGCGTTCCCTGAAATAGTGACTAATGGTCTTCACCAGCTGGTCCCTGATGATGAAAACCGCAGTCGCCGACAAGGCTGCGAAGGGCAGCGATGTACTCATATGCTCTCTCCGGCAGTTTGTACTCGGAAGTGAAAACGGTGGCGTGCGGCGATCACATTTACGGAAGATTTGTAATGCGTCGCCAGTATAAAGATAGCATCGTCACCGGAGTGTGAGGCAGCAGCGGTTGGCATTGAAGGGGACGACGGCGAGAATGTGTAGAAAATTCGCTGGCAGGATAGCCCTCTCCGGTTAGCAGGAAGTGTGGAGGTATCTAGTGGAGGCACCAGACGCCAGCATGTAGTTGTGGAACGCTAGCCTCCATTACTCCCACGGAAGGGCGGAGGCGGCTGAAGACCTGAAAAGCTCATGATGGACGGTCAGCAATCTACGCCGAGGTCCTGGTTTAAGCTAACATCCTCGTCGCCAAAAT
Source organism: Amblyomma maculatum (assembly GCF_055883805.1). Taxonomy (NCBI): domain Eukaryota; kingdom Metazoa; phylum Arthropoda; class Arachnida; order Ixodida; family Ixodidae; genus Amblyomma; species Amblyomma maculatum. Next base: position 173,594,620 of record NC_139349.1, on the reverse strand, counting down.
ATGTACACGAGACAGGAACGCAGCAATTGACTGTTTTTCTCGCTGCGCGCGTGCAACACTTCGCCTTTACCGCACAACTCGCAACACAATATAGCTCATGCGCACCAATAGCAATAATTAACAACGCCGCGACGAAATTAACGCCTTTAAAGCTATGACAACGAGCAAATTTCACACAGATGAAACACCACTCGCCTATGGCCTTAGTACCACGGTGGTACAGAGGTACAGAGCCATGGAGGCAGGAAACAACCATGGAGGAAGGAAAGAACTTAGGAGAGGCCCTGACGTCATTTTTTTTGAAGACGGCGCGGCCGCGCCCCGACCGGATGCTCCAACGTCTCTCCTCCTCCTTTACCCTCCGCATTTTCTTTCTCCACGGCGCTCACGTAGCTACGGCCCTTAGCAACGCTGTTGCTAGTGGCCCGAGTTTTCATAGCAACATCGTCGCCGTTGCTAATGGCCCGACTTGGCTAACCCTAAATTTTGACGTCACTTCCGCCACACTTTCTCCAATGCATTGGGAATGTGGCAAGGGCCTCTCCTAAGTTGTTTCCTTCCTCCATGGAAACAACTTAGGAGAGGCCCTTGCCATTCCCAGGACATGGATAAAAAAATTGCCGGTAAATTTTTTACAGCGTTTCTAACAAAACCGTTATGGAATCGTACATTTTAGACATCAATCTTTCCAATGCGCCGAAAAAACGTAGAGACCTAAATTCCAGTGTTTTGTCCCTTTAAAATGACACGAAATTTTGGCTGCAATTTTATTCTCGTGAACGATACGTAAAGCATTACTGTACATGAACCACCAAGGGTTTTTCGTCTACAACCACTAAATGTTTTAGACACCAAAGACACCAAGTTTTTGAGCTGTACTTTTGCGTTGTAAATAGTGCGTAGCGATTCTGTCAGCATAGAGAATGGTGTTAGAGCAGCAGTTTCGGCTTCGGTTCGTAGTTGATAGTGTAGCAAGTGTAGCATAGCTAGCGTAGCAAATCTATTGTAGGTGCAATGAAGTTTTGCTGCACTGGTGTAGTTGGTGTAGTTTGTGGGGCCCTGCGCCACATATCTGTAGGGGCCGTGGCGCGCGTGCATTCGAAGGCCGCGCCACTTCCCAATGCTCTCTGCGCGCTGCCTGTTTCCCTCCCCCGCTCGTTCGGGGATAACCGGTCCCGCGCGAGGGTGCTATAAAGGAAGGCACGCGCCGCCGTCTCGCCCTCTCTTCGTCCCTGCTCTTCGCCCTGGCTCTTCACTACCTGGACGCGCTGGCTGTTCGCTGCCTGCCCTCCCAGACGACGACCCCGCACGACACCCTGCTGACGTGAGATTAAAGATGTTTGTTACACGGCCCGCTGTGTATTTGTCGTGCGCATCCCTCGGGCAGAGGAATCGCCCACAACTGGCGCCCAACGTGGGGCTGAATTAGCACCCATGCGAACGATTTCTCTGCCGACGTGGCAGCGCACGGCAACACGACGGACCGGTCCTTTGTATGATAGGCGCGACGCCATTTTGAGTTTAGGGTTAGCGTGTGTGTATAGAGGCGGAGTGTAGTATAGTGGTGTTTGTACAGTGTTTTAATTTTGTTTTGGGTTATGTGTTTTTTAGTGTCGGGCGGTTTGTGTTTTGATTGTTTTTTTCATGTTAGTTTTATGAAGTGTGATCGCCGCGATTAGCCTTTGTGAATAGCCTCCTGACGCGGGCTAGGTGGTAGTCGTGCGCGTGCAGTTGTTCTGCGGCTCCCGGCCGGCCTTAGTTGTTGAGTGCAATGCTTCCGAGAAAAGACGTGCTAGGCAGAGCCGCCGCTTCGGACGCCAGTGCGTCCGGAAGTGAGGTAAGGGACGCGGTAGAGTCTGCGCAGGTTACCGATGCGGCCGCCCTGATGAGGCAGATGAACGAAATAATGTCTGTGTTCACCCGTCAGCTCGGTTCGGTGGCTAGCGCCAACCAAGCCGTAGCTGCGGCGACAGTCTCGCGTCCGCGGATAAATGTTGAGGTTCCCTCCTTTTCCGGCTACACAGACGCGAAGTCAGTCCACGAGTTCTTACAAGAACTCGAGGATTATCAGACGGCACTGGGTTCCCCAGACGACGTGGTGCTAGCGCAGGTAATCCCCGTGGCACTTGTTGAGAGCGCGGCGCGATGGAGACGCTGCCAGCCTAAAACCCCTCAATAAACTAAAAGTAGCGCCAACATGTGAAGTTTGCCGCCCGCCTCCTATCCTGCGCTCTCCTTCGTCTTTCGACCCTCTCATTGGCCGAGCGCCGTCCCGTGCGCGCGCGCGCTTTTTTTTTTTTTGGCTGGGCATGCAGCTTCCTCCTTTCCAGCGGGGCGGGCGGCGCGCGCGCGGCACATATCGCCGTGTGTTTTCCTGCCACGCGGACTGCTACTAAATCGTTCCCGCTGGCTATTTAATATTTTTTTCAAGCATGTTGCGCTCTTTGGCCGGCGGCTGATAGAAGCACGGTGGTGAAGGCGAGTTCAACCAACGCAGACATCGCGTACAAATGGTGTCACGCACTGATAGTTGAAAACGGAACCGTTTCAGCGCAAAATATAAAAAAAAACTGCTACCACACTTCTCAAGTTTCACGGTAGCTTACAATTCAGTCCAACCTGCAAAGAAACCACACAGACTGCAGCTTCTGCAGCCTAGTTAACTTTTTGCAAGCATGTTGCGCACTTTTGTCAACGGTTGACGGACTCAAGGAGGTGAAGGCGAGTTAAATCGACGCCAAAATCGTGTACGTATGGTGACACACCATGGCAGCTGAACACGGCACCGTCTCAACACCAAATATAAAAAAAATAACTGCTACCTCCCTCCCCAAGTTTACCGGTAGCTCACAAGTCAATCAAAGCTGCAAAGACTCCACACAGACTGCAGCTTCCGCCGCCTATAGTTAATTTGATCTGCAGCTGAAGTTGAAAATACATGGAAGACAGTTGCTGCCACACTTCTCAAGTTTACCGGCAGCTCGCAATCCAGTCAACGCTGCGAAGAAACCATACACAGACTGTTCCTGTCCGCCGCCTAGTTACAAATTTTATAAAGCATGCCGCTGAGTGGCCAAATGTGACGAACTACGGACACACGGAGATGACGGCGAGTTGAACCAACGCCGAAATCGCGTATATGTGGTGTATGACACTCACAGCTGAAACTATTCTGGCGGGAAATCCCTGTCAACATTCAGTAATTATGTTTCAGCAGTGAATGATATTTTAACCTGAACACATTGCGACAAGATGCAAGGCTCTGGTGAGACCCGGCGCACGGCCGCCTCGATCGGCGCGCGCGCGGCGCTGATCGAGACGGCTGTGAAGGGCGCCTGCTCCGAAGAGCGCGCGCTAGTCGCGCACCCCGTAGGTGGAGCCACGGTCGAAATGCGAGAGGAGGAGCGACGCCGCCGGAGTAGGAGAGATGAGATGGCGCTACTTTTAGTTTATTGAGGGGTTTTATGCCAGCCGGCCTTCCCCCCCTCCCCCCCAGTCGATGGCAGACTTCACAAATCGCTTCCGCGCCGATTTCTTGCCGCCCGATTACGAGCGCTGGATGCTTGAGGAGCTAGCGTTGCGCACCCAGCACCCAGAGGAGAGCCTCCTCGAGTATGTACACGCAATGCAGGAGCTCTACAAGAGGGCAGATCCCACGGCAACCGATCCTGAACAGGTCGCGCGCGTGATCAGGCAATGCCATCCGCGCTTCAAGCCGTATTTGCGGGGACGTGGTTTTGCAAACCTCGTGGCCCTAGCACAGGAAGCGAAGGTAGTGCAGGCGGATTTACTCGCTGAATTGCGCTACCAGCCACCCCCGAGGCCAACCGAATCGCTAGAACCGCGATGCGCCTGGGCCGGAGGCCAAGACTCCGCGCCGCGCGCCAGAGGCGCAGACGTAATGACGGTAAGGCTGGAAAGGCCAGCGGAAGGCTCCGCGATTCCTCGCGCACTTGACCCGTACGCGTTCGAGCAGCGGCGTCGAGCTGGGCTCGCCAGCGACGTACGCACAGGCGTGGAGAGAGGGGCAAGACTTTCCCAACCGCTTCGTGGAACGCGGCATTCCCCGACCGCGCGGCAGGTGAACGATCGGCTTTGCTGGAATTGCAACCAGCCGGGCCACGTGGCACGAGAGTGTCAAGCAAGGCGTATGCAGCGAAACGCGGACCGTCGGCGGCTATGATTGGTAACACCAGCCTGTTGCCGTCGGCGGGAGAATTTCGTGGTAGCCACGGCGGAAAATGGGAAATGTACTCCCACGCCGCGTCACCGGGCGACCGCCCCGGGAGCGCAAAGGCTTTTGTCCCCCTCGCCTGTAGAGCGCAAGGAATGTTGTCGCGCTCGAGCCCTTTTGTGCTAGTGCGGTTAGCTGGTCAAAGCTCCTCGGCACTCATTGACACCGGCTCAACTCTGGCACTGGTCGGTGATGATGTGTTCGAGGCCTGCCGTAGATGTAACATCCGTGTCAGGCCAGCCGAAACCCCTTTGAGCTTAGCAGCAGGGACGGCAAAAGCGGAGGGAGCGGTACGTCTGATCCTGCGTTTTGACGGCAGGAAGCGGAGGCATCGCTTCGTTTATCTGCCCGGCTTAGCCATACCAGTTATTCTGGGAAGAGATTTTCTTTCTAGCGAAGGCATTGTGCTTGACATGGGGGAGAACGGCTATCGCTACAGCCCCTTCGCCCTCCTAATTCTCTTTGTTAGCGCACCCAAACAGGAATGCGTCGCCCAGCGAGCGAGCGTCCACGCCTGTGTGGCAGACGACTCCCCCGCGACACTGAATGGTAGCCCATTAAAAGCAATTATCGCGTCCATCTCAGGAACCGGTAGTCAGCGCCGAAGGCTCGTGGAAACATTGCTCCCCTTTTCGGATTGCTTCACAGAGAAACCAGGCAGAACTGACTTGCTTCAGCACGAGATCCAAACTGGTGATGCGCGCCCTTTCAGATGTAACCCGCGGCCGTTAAGCGCACATAAGAGACAGCTTCTCTACAGCGCCCTTGACGAGATGATTGATACCGGCGCAGTGAGGCCCTCACAAAGTCCCTGGGCGTCCCCAGTGGTTCTAGCGCCAAAGAAAGATGGTTCGGTCAGCTGTGTGTTGATTATCGAAAGCTCAACTCACTGACGCCTACGGTTGCGTACCCTATCCAGTCGATCGAAGCTGTGATGTACGCGGTAGGGAACGCAAGGTTCTTCACAGTCCTGGATGCAAGCAGAGGTACCTGCAGATTGAGGTGGCGGAAGGTGACATTCAGAAAACCGCATTCACCTGCCACCGCGGGCTCTTCGAGTTTACTCGACTCCCGATTGGTTTGTCTAATGCACCGAGCACGTTCATGCGACTGATGGACATCGTGCTGGGGGATGCAAGGTTCAACTACGCGATGGCGTACCTCGACGACGTCGTGATATTCTCACAGTCGTTCGAAGAGCATCTCATTCACCTGAATTCCGTTCTTGAAAGAATGAGACGTGCGGGTATAACGATCAACTCAAAGAAAGTGCAATTGGCATCGAAGGGAGTGAACCTCTTGGGATTTGTGGTTGATGATGGCACTTTGAGACCGAACGATGACAAACTGCAGGCAATTCTGAACTACCCCTGCCCGACGGACGTGAAAAGCTTGCAGAGGTTTTTGGGAATGGTTGCTTTCTACAGACAATTCATCCCTTGTTGTTGAGAGCTCGCTAGGCTGTTAAACCAGCTGTTGCGTAAAGGCTCGAAGTGGGTCTGGGGCAAGAAACAGAACGACGCTTTTGTTGCCTTAGCTCGCGCGATAGCGAATACCGCTAGTTCGCGCCTCCCCGACCTTAACAAGCAGTTTGTCTTGCAGACAGATGCTAGTGATGCCGGTGTAGGAGCTGTTTTGTTGCAGGAACACGAAGGCAAGCTGCGCCCTGTCGCGTTCGCTAGCCGCACGCTCACATCGGCGGAGCGGAATTACTCCGTGACCGAAAAGGAATGCCTGGCGATAATTTTCGTATTGTCAAAGTTAGACATGCACCTAGACGGAGCGGTTTTCACCGTGCAGACAGATCACCAGGCACTTTCGTGGAAAGAGGCTGAAAAACCCCGCAGGCAGACTCGCGAGATGGGCTTTGACGTTGCAACGTTGCGCGTACGCCACTGAGTACCGCCGGGGCAGCATGAATAAGGTGGCCGATGCTTTATCGCGCGTACCGTTGAAGGCTGGCAGAAGCGCAGAAGAGGCGCAGACCAGCATTGCTGAAACCGGCGTCGCCGCTGCTGGAGAGGAGGAGAGGGCGGACGCGAGAGTCGCGCCCTGCGTAGTTAAAGAGAGAAAGGAGGCGGACAGAGTTGCCACGCTGTGCTGCGAGAGAGAGAGGCGCAGCAGCTGGTGGCGGCGACTACTCGCCTGCCAAGAAGCGAGGCAGAGGGAAATCTGTCTTGGGGAGTAGCGGTCAGTAGGAAAGAGCTAATTGAGGCCCAGAAAGCAGACGGTCTATGCAAGCGGGTGCTGACAGAGCTTGCGAGCAGTGCAGCTTGCACCGGCAACGCTGAGGGCAAGTACGACCCGTATCTGCTGGGCGATGATGGCTTACAGCTCCGCTACAGCCCCCAACCTGACGAGGAAGAGGCGATTGCATCCCCCTTCCGAGTCGTGGTCCCGAGGAAGTTGCGGAAACAATTTCTCCAGTACTTCCATGACTCAGCGCTGGCAGGCCATGGCAGCGGCAGTAAGACTTACGACAAGTTATGCCGTGTCGCGACCTGGCCAGGTATGAGAAAGGACATGCTGGGTTATGTCCATACATGTCCTGTTTGCCAGGTAGCCAAGCCTGGGGCGGGGAAACCCGCTGATATGATGAAGCCGGTAGTTAGCAACTATCCGCGGCAAGTGGTCGCGTGCAATATTATGGGACCCCTCCCTCGCTCCGCGCGCGGACACCAATATATCCTGGTAATAACGGACCACTATTCCAAGTGGGGTGAGGTTTTTCCCCTTAGGAAACTTGTGACAGAACGGATTTGGGAGAAACTGTTGGAGTCATTCACTCGTTTCGGTTTCCCTTCCGACCTGATTACAGACAATGCTTCGTATTTCACAAGCAGTCTTTGTTGATTCCTGTCGGGTGCTTCAAATCCGCCACAAGAAAACGTGTCCCTACCACGCTCAGAGCAACATAACCGAGAGAGGGAATAGGAATGTTAAGAGTATGCTGGTCGCGACCACCGAGCAGCACAGAGATTGGGACGCACGGCTGTCCGAACTGGCTTTCGCCACTAGAACAACCGTGAACAGGTCGGTGGGTATGACGCCTGCTGACTTGAGTTTTGGGAAAGAGATCGCTTTTCCGCTAGAGAACGCCCTACTTGAAGCGGGGGGACCGCTCCCCCTCCACTTACGCAACACGCGGCAAAGCTCCGCGAGCGCCTTGAGGCAGCACAGCGCGCGGCTCGTGAAAACCTCGATGTCGCGCGCATGGAGCAAGCGGATCAGTACAACAAAGGTCCTCGTCACGTCGTTTTCAACACGGGCGACTTGGTACTGAAAAGAACACACCCGCTTAGTAACGCAGCGCGTGGTTTCGCCGCGTCGCTAGCGCACAAGTGGGTTGGACTGTTCGAAGTTACAACACGGACTACGTCACTCACCTACCAGCTGCGGTTGTTGGCGAGCGGTGAAATCGCTGGTCCGGTACACGTCGCAGTCTTGAAAGTTTACCACCTTCGTAAGGACGATAAGTGCGAAGCGGGGGAAGCTCAAAGCGATTCAGCGATTTCCACCAAAGTAAGGCGTACAGGTAGCAACCCGGTTCGCAACCGACGCTATAACCTAAGGCCAAGGTAGTGCACTACTTTGTCTAACGTCTTTGCTTCTTTCAGAATTCATTCTAATAAGATTTTGCAGCAGCCAGAGGAACCACCGTCGCTGGGGCGGGAAACCGCACCCAGCGCAGGGGTCAAGGATGTCGTGTTAGCCCAGGCAGGGGGGGGGGGGGGGGGCGCCGTTGCACCCGCGCCGGAACGCTGCCAGAGAAAGCAGTCCAGACACCGAGCTCCCAAGCGACGAAATGAACCCCCGTTTATTCTCGCACTCCGCTTTTATACACTTGCGCCACACTTGCGCCACAGATACACTAGCGCCACTTTCGCAGTCGCAGCTGCCAGCCAAGCCAAGCCAAACTAAAACAGATGATAACAGCACATCCCCCTTTTCAAGCACTATTAACTTTACATGCATACACTTCAAAATAACATTGGAACACACCCAAGAAAACACGACAGAACACAGTCACTCCAGCATCAGTCGTCCACGCCCAGCCTTATGGGTTTGCGAACAACTCTTCCAAATCTGGTCGTAGTTACAATTCTAGCTTGAGAATTGCCACCGTCAGTCTCCGTCTGAGTTAGAGGCACCAAAGCTTCCGGAGCTTCGTCAAATTGGTTGTCTACTCCAGTTACTAATCCGGCCCTGCTGGGCTGTTCCTGACCATCCGGAAATTCGTAGTTCCCGCTATCTACCCGGTCTTTTGGGAGACGGTTAAGCATTCTCCTGTTTCGACGGACTTCAACCCCGTTTTCCGTTTGAACACGGTATGAACGCGGCTGTGGTGCTGCTCCGAGCACTGTACCTTTGGTACGGAGATCAGTCACCCACACCACATCACCTGCTTCCAGCTTTGGGAGATTTTTAGACCGGTGACGTCGGTCGAAGTGGCGGCTTTGCTCCTTTCTGACTTTATGGTCCTGGGCTGCCGCTTCTTGTAGACAGCATTGTCCCGGATTGCGGTGCGAAGGCAGCATTGGGACTCTCGTCCTAAGCCTTCTACCCATCAGTATCTCCGCTGGGCTGACGTTCAGAACACCAGGTGTGGCCCTATAAGCCAGCAAGGCTAAGTAAGGGTCGTCCGATTTTAGAATGAGATTCTTAACCGTCTTTACCATACGTTCGACTTCCCCGTTTCCCTGGGGGTGCCTCGGACTCGAGGTGACATGACGGAAGCCATACAGTTTTGCAAATTTCTCGAACTCGGCACTGACAAATTGGGGACCATTGTCGGTCACCGCACACTGGGGAATGCCATGTCTCGCAAAAATGCTTTTCATTCGGCTTATCACGGTAGCAGACTTTGTTGACGGAAGAATGGCAATCTCTGGGTATCGCGAAAGATAGTCTACTACGACAAGATATTGCCGTCCCTGAATTTGAAACAGATCGACCCCTACTCTCTCCCAAGGAAAAGAGAGCGTTGGCGATGCAATCATCGGTTCGATCTGTTCTGGCGCATGCATCGCGCAAACGCTGCACTCTTTCACGAATGACGCTATCTCAGTGCTAAGTCCCGGCCACCAGACAGAACCTTTAGCCACACTGCGGCATCGCGAGATGCCTTGGTGACCGTCATGCAGCTTGCTTAGCGCTTCCTTGCGAAGGGTCTGAGGAATGATAAGCCTCATACCTTTGAGCAGAAACCCGTTCACCAAAGTAATGCATGCACGTTCCTGCCAGTATGGCAGAAGATAACAGGGAACATTTTGTTTCCTGGGCCACCCTTTTTTGCACACTGTGCGCAAGCTTCGACACACTTCGTCTTTTGCTTGACCTTCTTTTACTCTTTTCAAGAAATCGTCGCCTGTTTCTAAACCCAGTAAACAAGCTTTCGAGTAAGCGGTTACCTCTGAGACAGTTAAACAGCTTTCCACTTTCGTACGGGCTAACGGCAAACGTGAAAGAGTATCAGCAGTGGTTAGCGATTTGCCTGGTACCTATAATACAGAAAAACTGTATCGCATCAGGCGCAGACGAAAACGTTGAATTCTTGGCGGCATAGCATCGATTGCCATGTGACCCAACAGCGACACCAAGGGCTTGTGGTCAGTTTCAAAAACAACTTCCAGACCACGTATATACTCATCAAACCTTTCCGCTGCCCACGTCAACGCCAGCGCCTCCTTTTCGATCTGAGAGTACCGTTGCTCGGTTTTGGTGAGCGAACGAGAAGCGAATGCAACTGGTCTACGTTGCCCGTCTTTTTGCTTTTGAAACAAAACTGCTCCCAGACCAAAAGACGATGCGTGAGCTGAAAGAGTGGTTTGTAGCGAAGCGTCGTACAAAGCCATGCATTGCGCTGAACAAATGAGCTCTTTGAGTTCTTGGAACGCTTTTTCCTGATTGCTGTCCCAGACCCAGTCCCTATCCTTGTGCAAAAGAACACGCATGGGAGCAGTCACTTGGGCTAAATGTGGCAGGAAGCGGCCCAAATGATTCGCCATGCCCAAAATGCTTCTAAGCTCAGTAACGTTTCTGGGTGCTCTCAAATCTTTTATAGCACTGACCTTCGCTGTATCAGGATGAATACCTTCCTCATTCAAAATGTGACCCAAAAAACGCACTTGCCTAACCCCGAATAAGCATTTCTCTTTGTTTAATGTCACATTTGCCCTTGTTAGGCGTGTGATCACGTTACTTAAACGCTCATCGTGTTGAGCTTTGCTTTCGCCAAACACTAGGACATCGTCCATGAAATTAACGACCCCCGGCAGGCCACCTAGTATCTCAGACATTCTCTTTTGGAAGTATTCCGGAGCGGAGGTAATTTCAAAGGGTAGTCGCGTGAAACAGTATCTACCGAAGGGTGTTAAGAACGTGGTTAGCTCTTCCGAGTCTTTACTGAGTCGCACCTGGTGGAAGCCTGAGTTGGCATCGAGCTTTGAAAACCATTTCGCTCCCGACAGTGACCCTAGAGCTTGATCCACAGTTGGTAACGTAAATCGCTCTCGAACTACGCATTTGTTCAATTTAGTGAGGTCTACGCAAACTCTCAGGTCTCCTGAGGGCTTCACTACCGGAACTATTCCGGCGCACCATTCGGTGGGCCCATCCACTTTCCTGATTATGCCTAAACGCTCCATTTTATCTATTTCGCGCTTCAGGGATTCCCTCAGGGGAATTGGTACCCTGCGTGGAGCGCTTATGGCATGCGGGATAGCGCCAGCTTGTAGCCTGATGGTGTACTGCCCTGGCATCGTACCTAGACCGCGGAACATTTCTGGAAAACGCGTCTCGTACTGCAGGTTTCCCGAGTCGACCGCGTCTGCAAATTTCACGATACCTAAGACCTCAAGTGCAGGTAATCCTAGAAGGACGTCGCGTAACGGACTGACAACATAGCATGTTTGATACACAGTTTTCTCTTTCCATGCGATCTCTGCTACGAATTTGCCTAGAGAGAGCTTACTGCCTCCTGCACCTAGCAAGATTTCATCGGTTTTTACCAGTCGGGACGGTAATCCCGGAAACGTTGCTGGTAATACTGACACTTCAGCACCTGAGTCAACCTTTGCAAAAATGGGCACAGAATTAATGCGCACCTGAACAAATCGCGCTTTTCTGCATGCATCTATTGATCCCACGAAAGTCTCTCCAGTTTCCTGGTTGACCGCTGAGACGCGTAGCTCTCCAGTTTCCTGGTTGACCGCTGAGACGCGTACCTTTCGTTGAGCGGAAGCCGTTGCTTTCTTCAAGCAGGCCTTTGCGAAATGTCCCTTCTTGCCTCAGTGAAGACACTTGGCAGCTCTGGCTGGGCACATTGTCCTGGGGTGGGCGTCGCCACTGCAGAAAGGACACCGCACCTCCGGCGTTCGTTGCCCATGCTGCCGCACCTCCGGCGTTCGTTGCCCATGTAGACGTCCCTTGTGCCTCTGTTGAACCACCGCGTCCACATTGGGGTCCTGGTCACGAATTTCCGATGACTGATGGCTGTGCTGTCCTCGTAGAGTACTTTGCTGCTGTTGGACGCTTTCCTTTAAGCGAGCCTTCGACAGCGCCGAAGCCAGCGTTAGCTGAGAATCCATTTGCAAAGCTTCCGAGAGCTTTGCGTCGCGGAGCCCGACAACCAGTCTGTCTCGGATCATTCGTTCTTTTAGTTCACCGTAGTCGCAACGTTCCGCCAAGCCGTGTAGCGCAGTGACGAACTGGTCTACCGACTCTCCTGGCATTTGTACGCGTCTGTGAAAACAGGCGCTTTCGTACACGATGTTCCTCTCTTTTACGAAGTGCCCGTCGAACTTTTTCTTTACGGTTTCATAGTTCTTGGCGTCTTCGTCAGATAGTGAAAACGTCTTGAATATGTCACGAGCTTGCCTCCCCATTGTGTACAACAGCGTTCGTGCCTGAGCCTCCCCGGAGCATTCGTTGAGTCCCGTTGCATATCGGAAGTCGTCGAAATGTTCGATCCACGCCGGCCACTCTGACGTGCGGTCAAAGTCCAGCGGTGGCGGTTGCTGCAGTCCATGCAGCCGTATTGAAGGCGTCTTCGACATCGTGGATGGAAGGTGCCTGGCTCAGTGCGAAGATTCTTGACCATCTGACATCATGTCGTAGACGTCCACTTCTGACACCATGCCGTGTTAGCCCAGGCAGGGGGGGCGCCGTTGCACCCGCGCCGGAACGCTGCCAGAGAAAGCAGTCCAGACACCGAGCTCCCAAGCGACGAAATGAACCCCCGTTTATTCTTGCACTCCGCTTTTATACACTTGCGCCACACTTGCGCCACAGATACACTAGCGCCACTTTCGCAGTCGCAGCTGCCAGCCAAGCCAAGCCAAACCAAAACAGATGATAACAGCACAAAGGAGGGGCCACTTAAACAGGGGGTACCCCCTTAGTTTGTAGTGGTTTGTGGCCCATCATTGTGACCAGCGCGGACATGCTGGCCGTCTTCAACGAGTCTGGATTGGAGCCCGCTGCCCAGGCCTGGAGTACGGGCCTCAGGAAGTCAGGTGTGCCCGGGGCGGAAACGCCTGCTGTAAAGGGGTCCCAGTGCATCCAGCACGGCGCCACGTGGAAAGGGGTCAGCGATGTAGAGTAGCAGCTCAGGGCCGCTGCCAGGCGTATCCGTGGCCGAGCCCAGCTGCGCTGTTACCCCGAGGATGTGGCCGCTGCCGGAGAGGGACCAGCCGGAACAGTCCCGCCATGGCTGCTGCTTCTCCCGTCCCACGGACCAGCTGAGATGGCATCCCGCCAAAGCCAGGCGACAAGCCTTCATATTTTAAGCCGACACGGGCTCGAACATGGACATGGCCCGGCTGTTGGCGGAGCCCGGGCCGGACGCTGAGGGGGGAGGAATATGTGGGGCCCTGCGCCTCATATCTGTAGGGCCCGTGGCGCGCCGCGCGTTCGAAGGCCGCGCCACTTTCCAATGCTCCCTGCGCGCTGCCTGTTTCCCTCTCCCCGCTCGTTCGGGGATAACCGGTCCCGCGTGAGGGGGCTATATAGGAAGGCACGCGCCGCCGTCTCGCCCTCTCTTCGTTCCTGCTATTCGCCCTGGCTCTTCACTACCTGGACGCGCTGGCTGTTCGCTGCCTGCCCTCCCGGACGACGACCCCGCACGACCCCCTGCTGACGTGAGATTAAATATGTTTGTTATACGGCCCGCTGTGTATTTGTCGTGCGCATCCCTCGGGCACAGGAATCGCCCACAAGTTTTAAAAATGGTCCCATAGCACTGAAATCTCACGTGGTCCAAAAACTCGTGACGTCAAGGAGCGAGCGCGTCGTCTACTCTGTTCGCAGTGTGATTAGATTCCGACATATGCTCTCATGGCGCAGTCACACTGCGGAAAGAGTTGTTCAACTGTATAGTCAACTGCATCTGTAAAAATGTTTGCGTCGTCTTGGCGATCCTGCCACGTCGGGCCAACAGGAGATATTCGGAAACATGCCGTTGTCGCCTGCGAACAGCTGTCGCCAACTCGCTCTGACAACTTGTTGCTCGTAGTAGTGCCGATGTCAGCCGCTTGCTTCGCTACAATATCGCTCAAATTCCTATACTATGCTAGCGGCAATGAAAAATTAAAAAGAGGGAGAGGCTATGACAATGAAGCAGCGCGCGTAAATGCTAGCGAGTATATATAGTTTGAATCGCGCTGATCGAGGCTCCCCTTTCGTGCGCCGTTTTGAGCGCCGCTGCATGTGTGCGAATCTGGTGATCGTTTAGAGAAAGTCCACAAATTTTAGCAAACGAAAACAGTAATCGAGTATAGGTTTGGTAACAGTGAGCTGAAATCGACAATTGCTTACATCGCAGGACGCGCGTAAAATCACCACGAAGCGCCGGTGTGACCCCGGTGCGCCGAGCAATGCTTCAAGCGGCCCGGAACAGTCAACGCCGCTACTTGTACTGAGAAATTTAGGCCAGTTGAGGATAGCCGCCATACACACGTTTTATCGAGCTTATGTTATTATGAGACAGGCTTCATATAGCAAAGCGGTGGCGGAAGAAGAACCTTTACTACAGCGTTGTCGCTGACCCGTTCCAAGTGCCGTCCGGCGAAACCGACTAGGCCTAGCGACGAGTAGGGCAGGCAGAGAGCAGCGCAGTTCGTCGCTCGGCGCACCCGCGGGGGGCGCCGTTGCCGAAGGCTTCTCACTTGTGCAGGCATTCTACAGTTGCACGAATAATAACACACAGTCGTGATAACATTTGTCTTTTCTGGTACGAAGCCAAGTAGTGCTACACAGCCACACTGCAGCGCCGCCGGCCACTCCGGTCTCGGCTACGGCTACCGACAACAGCGCCGTCCACCGACCATTGCAGCGCTCGAAAATTTTAGTGAATGAATATTGCCATTAAGCATAAATTTTGGCTACAGTGAGCTGTCGTGCTGTCCGTGCGTTAGAACTGTTAGAACGCTACGAGTGGAAAAGAACAACTGAAACGAGCTGACCAGCAGCATCGTCTCTTACGTCAGAAAACTGTGCAATGACGTCACAAATACTTGATATGTTTTTTCTGCGAACCTACGTCACAGTCAATACGCTAGCGATAGGTCCGAAATGCAAGAGCGAGCATTTCCACAAACTTTAAAAAGGAATTAAAATATGTTCTACACGTTTCTTGAGTCTAAAGGCCCGTTCACACTTCCCACTCCTAGCGGTCGCGCGACCGTTTTGGTTGAAAAGCGACAGTCGCAAATGGTCGCATCGGTCGAAAAGCGACTGCCGCGGGCCGTTCGGGCACTGCTTAATTTCCAGTCGCGCGACTGCTGGTCGCAAACCGTTAAACCAATCAGCGGCTTAGCTGACGTGAACGTAAGTTATTAGCTTTGCTCTATGTGGTGAACAGTCAAGATTGACACGATGTGGAAAGCAACCCGCAAGTCACATACGCAAGTGTGGACATCGGTTGCTCTCTGGTCGCACGCGCGACTGCGGGTCGCGCCTCCTTCGCGAGTCGCAAGTATGAATAGACCTTAACACTTGACTGTGATGGTCTTCAAGCACAACGGAAGCACGTGACAAGCTTTGCACAACCGTGTAATATGGTGTCTCTACCCCGTCTTCGCATGAACAAGCTTCATGTATGGGCCACGCTACTGCAGGAGACCAACGCGTTGCCACCCATTCCTGGTCTCAGTGGATACGTGTCTCCTTGCATGGGCGACCGACGTGTGCACACGGATACTAATCCGGGAAAGGTGGCTGTGTATGTTGACACACGGTTTCCTCAGGTACGCCTTGCTCTAGAAAACTGGTGAACTTCATATCAGGAGGTTGTTGCAGTGGCAGTCAAATTTGGTAAGGCAACTGTTGTAGTTGTGTCAGTCTATGTAAGACCTGGTGATGGCTCTCCATCCCGCATAAACCTGGGATGGTTACTGAATGTTAGGCAACAATACCCGGGATGTCCAGTTTTAGTTGGTGGTGACTTCAATGCGCCTCACCCGGACTGGGGATACCCCACCTTAAGTCCTCGCGGCAGGCGAGTGCGAGACGCCTTTACGGATGCGCTGTTTATTCTCCTGAACCATCCAGATACACCAACAAGGACTGTGCTTCATACTAGGAGTGTAACATACGCTCCAGATCTTACGTGGTGGTCAGGAACCGGCACCCCCTCGTGGCACTTAGAGCCGGACTCCTGGGGCAGTGACCATCATCCTATGGTCATCGGTCTCTATCCATCACAGGACCGACGATTACGCCGCAAGTGTACAGTTGTCCATTGGGACAATTTCCGCGCCATTCTTCAAAATCACTCTGTGGAGTCGGCACCATCGCTTCTAGACCGCATAAAAAGCGCACTAAATGAGGCTACAACCATTACCTGGGTGGAGGTTGGTCGACCAACACCGGATGTGCCTCTGCTCAACTTGTGGGCTGCTCGTCGACAAGCGGAATTGACTGAAACCAGAGACCCATCTTCTGCGCATGCACGTACAAGACTAAATTACATTACTGCTAAGGCTCGAAGGTATGAGCGTGATCTCTCACGACGACAATGGCACCTGTGGTGCGAGCAGTTCTCCACACAGTCATCGAATGCTCATCTTTGGCGAACTTTTCATGCCATGGAGCACGGTTGTCGTCGTCCTGATGCAGCGGCCACAGCATGCTTTGCAGCAAACTTGACAAGCAGCGCGCAAGTTTTTCCCCAAGTACGACGTGTTGCCTGCACCAGTTACAAGAACTTACTTGTGGGGCATGCCAGCCCATGTCGATAAGCTGCCATCTGCTGCCGACACCGAGGGAATCGCGAGCCCATTCTCCATGCCCGAATTGCTGGCAGCTATAGATGAAGCCAAACGAAAGACAGCGCCCGGTCCGGACTCCATTACGTACGAGGTTTACAAGAACCTCAGTGGTGATGCACTTCCTCAACTCCTTGACACCATTAACAAGGTATGGCTAGACGGCGATGTACCAGACAGCTGGGAATCGGCTATTGTGATCCCTATTCCAAAGCCGGGGAAAGCACCAACAGACCTAAGCATTTTTCGACCTATTTCCTTAACGGCAACAATTTGCAAGCTTGCTGAGAAAATGCTCGCCACACGAATCTCGTGGTGGCTTGAACATCACGGTTTCTACCACCCGGCCCAGATTGACTTTCGACCATCTATAGGCACAGAAGACGGATTGGCTGTCTTGGCCTCCTCAGTATTATCATCAACACGCAGCCACGATGTACGCACCGTCCTCGCCATGGATGTAGGAAAGGCTTACGATAATATCAGTCATGCTGCCATTCTGGATTCAATTGACAAGCTCCATTTACCACTTAGAGTATGCAATTTTGCAAAATCGTTCCTTGAAAGTAGACAATTTGCAATATACGCCTCAGCAGCGAGGCCATAGGATCATTTGTCCCTCTTCGCGGCGTACCCCAGGGATCTGTGTTGTCACCAACGTTATTTAATATTGCGTTTATCTCACTTGCATGGCGGTTACATGAAATTTCTGATGTTAAATTCTTAATATTCGCTGATGACATCACGGTGTGGAGCACACACAACGACCTACTGACTCAATCATCGGCCCTGCAATCAGCTTTAGATATTACGTGCACATATGCATCTTCCATTGGCCTTGAACTTTACGCCAGTAAAACTACGTTCATATCAGTCGGCAACCGCTGGGGCCGCCGTAAACTATCGGCAACACCTATTCGTCTACATCTATCCGGAACCCCACTTCAGAAAGTTCAACAGTAAAAATATTGGGCTTAACAATTCATGAGTCAGGAACTGGAGCTACATGGCTGTCTGGCGCTAAAAAAACAGGCGTTACAGACACTAGGTCTGATTAGACGCATTGCTCCAAAAATGGGCGGCGCTCGCTCAGATGTTGCGAGACAGTTGGTACGGGCAGTTGTGCAACCGCGCCTTGTTTATCAAGCCCAATTTCAGCATTTGACAAGGGCACAATGGGATCGACTTGAGGCTATAAATCGAGAGGAAATGAGGGTAATCACGTGCCTCCCTCGCATTACACCAATCGTGGCGCTCCAAGAAAACGCACAACTAAACACAATAGATGAACTGGTGCAGCAACGTCGTGATGCACGCAAGCTTAAGGCCACACTCTCTCACGCAACGTGCGCTCTGAAGGCTTATGCTTCGACACATTCACTACCACCCCCGCCACTGCCAGTTCTTCCTCCTTGGCGTTGATAACAAGCCAACTGATTTACGCCGACCAAGAAAACAGGAAACGGCGTCGTCACTTCGCGACCGAATTATGGAACAAGACGCCCGCTTGCCACATGGTTCCATTATAATTTACGTCGCCGCAAGCATCAAAGCCTGTGAAGTGATAAGAGCAGTTTACTGTCCTAGCAAATCTTCATTGAACAAGACGTCAACATTTCAATTACCGGAACCTCCATCTTCTTTTTGTGCGGAACTGCTTGCAGTGCAAGAGGCGCTTCGTTCTGTGACCGCCATTCCCATGCTTCCCACGGCCCGTATTATCATACGTACAGATACCCTCCAGGTGACAAAGCTACTTAGACGCGTTAGTAGTAGCCCGGAAATCTGCCAGAACATACACAGTTTAGCGGCTCGCATACCAAATCCAATTCGTATTGAATGGACCCCGCGTGACCTTTTATGTGCTCAAAGCTAAGTGGATTCTGCGACCCGCCTTCCAAACTCAACCTCGACATCGCCAAACCTCTTAAAATTGGACAATGCCACCATGCTTTTAACAAGAAAGGAGCCCCTCCGGCGCCGTATACGTGCTCT
The DNA here is from genome assembly GCF_055883805.1 of Amblyomma maculatum. Lineage (NCBI taxonomy): Eukaryota > Metazoa > Arthropoda > Arachnida > Ixodida > Ixodidae > Amblyomma > Amblyomma maculatum. The sequence goes on along the minus strand of NC_139349.1, from coordinate 173,576,125 downwards.
TATACCTCCGTGTACGGTAAGCCTCAGCCACGGTCTAACCCGTGCAGAGGAGGTGGCGCTTCGGAGGATTAGAGTTGGGGTGGCCCTAACACCAGCAGTGATTATTTATATCCACACCCTGGGTGCCCCATCTGCAAGTCTAGAAATATAGAAGCTGACATCCATCACCTACTGTGGGATTGTCCAGCGTTGAAGCCAACGCGGATCCGGTACCTGGTGGCAGCTGGCCTCTCCCCCCATAATCCGCAGTCATATGCTGTTTGGACACTGGGACCGCATCATCGTTCACTCCTCGATTTCATTGCATCAGCCAACCTTTTTTTCATTTATTTGACCACACCCTTCATCCATCATAACATTCCTTTTATGCCCTGAGGCAATAAACCTCGCAAAAAAAAAATTAAGTAGTTCACTTCAGGCATAAAGAAGCACTGTTGTGCCGGTGGGGTTATCACACAGTAGCCCACCGTCAACAGGGTTGTGCCAAGATGGTGGTGGTGACAAACTTTATTAAGATGAGCCTTAGCTGTGACATCCTAGGGATGGAATGGCTTTTGGGTGCGTGTCGTGGCCGGAAGGTGACGTTTCCCGGCGACTTCCAAAGCCCAGTCCACCAGCTGCCATTGGGCAACCAGCTCAGAACTGGACACCGCAGCCTCCCATCGCTCGAGGTTTGTGAGTTGCCATTCGGCAGGTGGAAGATGCTCAGGGCAAGAATAAAGAATGTGAGCAAAATCCGCTTTTGGAGCACCACAGAGGGTGCATTCTGGCGTGAACAGTCCCGGGTGAACAAGGACGAGGTAGGCAGGGGAGAGGAAAGTGCGGGATTGTAGCTGGCGCCACGTCACCTGCTGCAATTTAGTGAGAGACTTGTGTGGAGGTGGATAGGCAAGACGTTGGTCGCGGTAGTGCACAGTGATCTCGTGGTAGGTGACCATACGATCTCGAGAGTCACCCCAGGCGTCGGCGGCTCCTGCTCGGCTGACGAAACCTCGAGCAAAAGAATGAGCCGCCTCGTTACCTGGGCGGCCGGCATGGGCTGGGACCCAGAGAAGCTGAATAGGTCGGATAGGAACGGGAGATTGGCTGAGAAGCCGGAACGCGGGTTCGGAAACACGTCCTTTCGCAAAGTTTCGAATGGCTGTCTTCGATTCAGTAAAAATGAGGGTCGCCGATGTAGTAGAGATTGCTAAGGCTACTGCCGCCTCCTCCGCTTCCGCGGAAGTGGAAGCGATGACAGTACCTGCGGTAAGAAGGGTGGAGGAGTTTTACACCACAGCTAGGGCGAAGGCGGGAGAAGATGTGTAAGAGGCAGCATCGACGTAGACGGTCTCCGGCTCTGTGCCATAGTGTTTGTGTAGGGCGGCAGCCAGAGCAGCACGACGAGCCACGTGATGTTCGGGGTGCATGTTCTTGGGTAGGGGTGAATGGTAAGGAGTTCTCGTGTGTGGCGTGGGAGGGAGAAGGTGTGGGCGTAATATCAAGGGGGACGTAGACTGATAGCGTCAAGAATGTGACGGCCGGCTAAGGTGGAGGAGAGCTGATCAAATTGGGCAGACCGATGAGCCTCGATTAGTTCGGCGAGGGTATTGTGTAGGCCCATCTTAAGAAGACGTTCATTCGACATGTGGCGGGGAAGGTTGAGGGCCGTCTTGTATGCCTGGCGGATAAGGCAGTTGACCTTGTTCTCCTCTACTCGAGAGAGGAAGAGTTATGGTAATGAATAGACTACCCGACTAAGAACGAAAGCCTGGATCAGGCTACGGAGGTCGTGTTCCCGCATGCCACTGTGTTTGTTAGCGATTCGTCTAATCAGGCGGACTGTTTGTTGAACGGTAACACTGAGCTTGGTGATCGTGGCAGTGTTCTCGCCATTGTTCTGAAAAATCATCCCCAGGATGCGAACTCTCTCCACCTCCGGGATTCGGACGGCGCGAATAGTGACCTCGATTCTAGGTGGGGGAGCTTTGTCGATTCTCGCTCTAGGTGGGTGAAGGACCAAAAGTTCAGATTTGGTGGGTGAGCATGCAAGACCGACCCTCTGAGCATGAGAGGTCACCACATTTGCGCCAGCCAGCAGTCTCTCTTCAATGGTTCCCACATTACCTGTGGAGGCCCACAGGGTGATGTCGTCAGCATATAGAGAGTGCGACAGGCCGGGAATGGCTGACAGAGCCGTTGTCATTGGGATGAGAGTAATATTAAACAGAAGCGGAGAGAGCACAGATCCCTGAGGCGTGCCTCGGCTACGAAGGGTAATGACAGGGGAGCAGAGGGAGCCAAATGTGATTTCAGCTGTGCGCTGGCGAAGAAAGGCTGAGATGTATTCATGAATACGATGGCCGACATGTAGGGATTCCAGAGTGTCCAAAATGGCCGAATGGTGTATATTGTCGAATGCTTTTTCCAGGTCGAGGGCAAGCACCGCGCGCGTGCGTTTCCTGTTGCGGGGGTGAATGATGTCTTCTGAGATCTGCAGCATGATATCTTAAGTGGAGAGGTGGGGTCGGAATCCTATCATTGTGGGGGGCAAGAGGAGTTTATCATCCATGTGTTCCTGGAGACGAGCAAGGATTACGTTCTCGAAGAGCTTCCCGAGGCAAGACGTAAGGGAAATAGGGCGCAGATTTTTGATATCAAGAAGCTTGCCTGGCTTGGGGATGAAAGTTATGCAGGCATGAGTCCACTGTGAGGGGAGGGTTCCCGTTCGCCAGCACTGATTGAACAGGTCCGCAACAGCCTCTACAGACGAGCCGTCCAGATTGCGGAGCATCTTAGGAGTTGGTTGCGTAGCGCTCGTCACCCGTTTCGTGAACGAGGACGGTCAGCTCCCTGGGAGGTAGCGATGAATCCGAGTCGACGCTGGTGAGATGAAGAAAAGGCTTTATACGCTATTTACAGGCATTTACACAACGAGATCGGCCCTGGGGCCTGTTGTGGGTGCCACTGACGACAGCGCACCAAGCGGCAAGCTAACAAGGCAGACCGCCGGGAGACCCCGGCATGGGCGACCGCGCCAAGCAGAGCGAAAACGGGCGCCATCACCTGATGTATAAATAAACAGTTTTGCTCGTTATACCGGCTACGTCTACCACATGGTGGCAGCGGCGGGATAACTAAAGCAGCGTGACACCCAGTTGGACAGCTAGCCCAACCTAAACGGCCGCAGCGTCATGCCAGACACTCGCGGCGCGAACGAAGAGCGCGCGAGCGGCACTGCGAGAATGACGTTCAACCCGCTCGCCGTGGAACTGCCGACAAATCTCGATTTCCGCAAGCCCGCAGATTGGACACGATGACACCGCAGGTGGGAACGCTACCCACTCATCTCCGTTCTGACAGGACAGGACGAGACGACACAAATCAACACATTACTCTATGCCATGGGCGAAGAAGCGGAGGACGTGCTCGCTGCTTTGAAACTGACAGACGAACAGATGGCATCATACTCCGCCGTAGTGAGTGCTTTTGTAAAGCATTTCCTACCTCGAAAGAATGTCATCTATGAGACAGCGCGATTTAACTCTCGGAAACAAGAGCAGCATGAAAACGTCGACGCATTTGCGACTGAACTGTTCAAGATGGCCGAAAGATGCGATTACGGAACTCTCAAAGACGAACTGGATCGGGACAGGCTCGTGGTCGGCTTGCAAGACGTAAATTTCAGCGAGAGCCTGCAGCTTGACGCAGAACTCTCTCTCGAAAAAGCAATCACAGCTGCCCGCAATTCAGAGAGCATGAAACTTCAACACAATGAAATTCGCTCCATCGAACAGCCAGCTCTCGACATGGGAGAAGTTCGCGGCCAGACAAACGTCAAAACTCGCCGGAACGAAGCGAAGGTGTCTTTCAAGTCACGCCCTCAGCGTACACACAAGACGCGAGACGAACGCTGCAAGTGGTGTGGTGGTGTGCGTGGCCATACGAAGACACAGTGTCCCGCAATAGACAAGACGTGCAAGCAGTGTGGGAAGAAAGGCCAATACGCCCGCGTCTGCATGTCTAAGCCGAAGGACGAGACCTCGAGTATCCGAAAATGACCAAAAGATCTCGGAGAGCTATATCTAGAGCTATAACACGCCGTGGAGGATTACCGCTACCGTGAACAATTTGCCTTTTCCCTTCAAGGTAGACACCGGCGCGGATGTGACTGCAATCGCACACGACCAGTACGACAGAACCGTCATGGGACCCATCAAGTCAACGCAACAGCTGTTGATAGGCCCAGGCCAGACAGCGATAGCTACTGTTGGCTACATCGATGCAACAGTTACCTGGCGCAACACTGAAGTCCAAGAAGCAGTCTTCATCATCAAAGGATTAAAAGAACCGCTGCTCAGTCGACCAGCTATAGAATCACTTGGGAATCTACAGCGCCCTCTTGAGCTAGACGAAACCCTCGCACAATCAACTGATGTGCCCAACTTCTTGGCGTCATACCCAAAGCTAACGTATGGGCTTGCAGTCATGAAGACTCCGCATCAAAGTCAAAAAGGATGCTGAGCCATACGCAGTTGGTTATCCTAGGCGCGCGCCTCTTCCACTGCTTCCACTTGTGAAGAAAGAACTAGAAAGGATGGAAGACTTGGGAGTCATCCAGAAGATCAAGCGAGCAACCGAGTGGTGTTTTCCAATGGTTGTCGCACGAAAAAAGAACAATGAGCGGCGCATCTGCGTGCACTATGGTCAACTCAACCAACAAATAATACGCGAACGTGTGCTCATGCCTACGGTGGACGAGTGTCTTGCAAAATTAGCAGGTGCAACAGTTTTCAGCCGCCTAGATGCATGAACAGGGTACTGGCAGGTGCCACTGTCCAAGGACTCTCGCGAATACACAACCTTCATCACACCAGTTGGCAGGTTCCAGTTCCTGAGGCTTCCCTCCGGAATCTCCACAGCGCCAGAGGTCTAACAACGAGAAATCCTCCATGTGCTCGAAGGACTAGTTGGCGTGAGTTGTCTACACGATGACATCATTGTCTCAGGGAAGACAACTGAGAAACATGACACCAACCTACTGCTGGTGCTGAGGAAGCTGGAAGATGCAGGTGTTACCCTCAACATCGACAAGTGCTCCTTTCGACAAACAGAAGTAACATTCTTAGGACACGTCGTAAACTCAACAGGAGTCAGTGCCGACCCGGAAAAGGTCAGGGCCATAGTCCAGCTCGACCCACCATGTGAAGTGTCAGAAGTCAGGTCTTTGTTGGGCTCTGCAAACCACCTAGCGAAGTTTCTTCCAGAGCTAGCAAACTTTACGAAGCCTCTCAGAGACTTGCTCCACCAAGACGCCGACTGGCACTGGGGCCCAGCTCAGCAGCAGTTTTGACAAACTCAAGCAAGTTTTAAGCAGGACGCCGGTTCTCACTCACTACGATGCTTAGTCGCCTCACACAGTGTCTGTGGATGCTTCCTCATATGGTCTTGGGGCTGTACTTCTACAGCAGTCGCACGAAAAGCTCCTACCTGTGTCATATACATCACGCTTCCTTACGGATACAGAACAAAGATATGCCAAAATCGAAAAGGAGGCACTGGCAATCACATGGGCTTGCGAACATTTTTGCAAATACCTGCTGGGATCAACCTTTCACGTGGAAACGGACCACAAACCGTTAATACCGCTGCTGACGACTAAACGACTTGACGAGCTGAGTCCTCGCCTTCAACGTTTCAGGATGCGCCTTTTGGAGTACGACTACACCATGTCCCACACTCCCGGCAAAAAGCTGTACACAGCTGACCTTCTGTCCCGGAAGCCATCAGGGAAACCAGCAGACAACGAAAGAACTCTCGAGAGTGCAGTGCGCGAGTTTGAAGAATTAGCACTTGAACAGCTCCCTGCTTCAAACCAAATGCTGGACAGAATCAGGGCAAGCATCCAGTCAGACGAAATAATTTCCAGGGTGGCTACCTTCTGCACTGCATCATGGCCAACTGTGCATAGGCTGTCACCTGACCTGAGAAGGTACGTCGAGGTGGCTAGGGAGATTTCGATCGTTGATGGTCTGCTACTCAAAGGCGACAGAACAATCATCCCGCCAGACATTAGAGTAGGGGTTCTGGAAAAACTCCATGCAGGCCACTTGGGCACAACGAGGTGCCGAGCGAGGGCAATAGAGTGCATATGGTGGCCAGGCATAGGTAAGCACATTGAAGACTACGTGGTGAAGTGTCCAACTTACAGAGAGTACAGAAAGCCAGAAACAGAACCCCTGCTTCTAACACCATTGTCAGCACACCCTTGGGACACAGTCGGCATGGATCTCTTCACGCTGGAGGGGAAAGAGTATGTTGTAGTAGTCGACTACTACTCCCGATTTTCCGAGCTAGAACAGCTGCCGAGGACAGGTACAAAAAAACGTAGCCCTAGTCTTGGAGCCAATGTTTGCACGGTACGGTGTTCCACGGACAATACGCCCAGACAACGGGCCGCAGTTCACTTCCACAGAGTTCAAAAAACTAGTGAGTCACTGGGGAGCCACACACACAACCTCAAGCCCTTACTACACGCAGAACAACGGTATGGCTGAGAGGGCTGTGCAGACAGCAAAGCAGCTTTTGAGGAAGTCTTTCAACATACACGAAGTGCTGCTTGCCTACAGGGCCACACCTAGCTTGGAAGGGTTTTCACCAGAACTCTTAATGGGTCATCGTCTGAACACCACAGTACGAACCACTTCGAAGCTGCTAGCCCCGAAGTGGGACGACGGGGAATTCAGACAAAATAATGAAGCCTACAGAGCTCGTGCAAAACGACCATACGACACCCGGCACAAGGTACGGAGCCGAGAGCGCTTATCACCAGGCACAGCGGTGCGCATCCTCGCTGGAGCTGCATAACACGGCGTGGTAACACAGCCAACATCAGAACCAAGGTCCTACATTGTACAAACTGACAGAGGACAAGCAAGACGTACAGCAAAACACCTGCAACCGTTGCAGGACACGAGCACCACAATAAGTGGACGTGTTTGTAAGCGACCAGAACGCCTGGACCTGTGAGATCAAACCTTTCAAGAAAGGCGGTGTTGTGGGCGCCACTGATGACAGCACCCCAAGCGAAAAGCTAACCAGGCGGACCGCCGGGAGACCCAGGCATGGGTGACCGCGCCAAGCAGGGCGAAAACGGGCGCCATTACCTGATGTATAAATAAAGAGTTTTGCTGGTTATACCGGCTATGTCTACCACAGGGCCGAAAGTTAACATAGCCATACGCGACTGTTCTCGCACAGCGACGGCCGGTGAGATTCCGCCGCGTCCGCTCTCTCAGGTGGCGAACTGCCCTCAATGGACGCTAGTGACGAACTCACATTCGGAGTCTCGAACGGAAGCACTTGAGTCTTCGTAAACCGAGAATCCGTTGACGCTCAAATGGTCCAATCCGACGGCAGCACTTTCGCTGGGCCAATGGGAGAGCTTGCTGCGCTCTTGCTTCAAATATGCCGCGGGGCAAAAAGGGGTCCACCGCCAGGGCCACGGCGCCGACCTGTCTGGATGCTTAGCTTAAAACACGTCGTTTCTGAGTCCCCTTGGTACGGCTCGCCTCCAGTGCACCGGTGCTTTGCAGAGCAGTATTCGAATTTTGTGAAGGAGGCGTTCGCCGGAGAAGTTTGGCGTCCGGATGAATTTCAGGGCGGCTTTGGCCGGGCACAACAGCACCGAAATCTGCTTCTTCCCGGTCTGAGATTCCTGTTTTTGAGACAGGCTGGCTCTAGTGTTGACGTGAAATAATATACGGCAGAAGAGAAAATAAATCGCTGTCTTTTCATCTCTCAAGCGGCTTAGACTGACGTCACAGCCCCTTACTCAGCTATTGAAACCGAAACCGAAGCAGGAGAGAAATAAATTTGATTATAAATAATTTAGCAACTGTAGGCAAATATCATGGGATGATACAGGCGCAGGTATGTGTTATGCATCATTACAAAAATAAAATATCCTCTTTTCATTCCTAGATTTTTAGATCTTTAGTTTAAATTGCTTTTTGAGGAAGAACTGCGCAGTATCTGTCTTCACTCAAGGTCATTTGAACCGAGTGAAGTGGAATCCAAAGCTGAACACCTAGTTAGCCTTACGCTCTAAAAAATGCTCTCGACTCACCTCGGCCCATATTCCGAGTTTGCGCCGTTATCGTAAGTGTCGCTATCTCCCCGACCTCGATTCACCTGATTGGTGGAAACTCCGGAACATGATGTTGCGACATCTTCCGGTTTCGAAGTGACAACATCCAGCTCCGCCAATTCGACAAATCTGATGACTTGAGGACACGTGAAGTAGCGACACTTCAATAACGACGCAAACTTGGAATGCGGGTCCTAATCTCTAAAGACGCAGAATTTTTTCATTTTCTATTAAAGGGGTCATGACAGCTAACATTTGAGCATAAACTGGTTATTGCATTTCACTGTACACATGTTTAATTATAAATCCTCGAAATTTGAGCTCACTCGGTGCAGTAGATATTTTTAAAATGACTTCTTATTATTAATATCGAAAACAGCTAGCTTTCTGGTCTGGCAACCATCGGCCGTTGACGCCACAACAAGATTTCGTCCCCATGTCGTCTTCTATTCGCGGTGTCGGCTACACTCTCAATTGTGTGCACACTGTGAAGGTTTTTTTTTTTTAGTTTTTTTTTTCAGCAAAAATACCTAATTCATATATTCTTGTTTCTTTGGCAAGCCTTCACTATAACATGCGACATTAATGATTCTCGGACTTATTATGGGCTTCGTATAGATATGGTCGAGGAGGCTGAAATCGATGGGCTCCAAGCTGTATTATTTAAGCATACAATCAGAAGCATAATGTTACGAGGTGAATCAAGCCTACACACAAGACGGGCTCGCACCAGACGTGAGACGTCAGATCTTGGTCCCGTTTAGCATATCATTTCCACTTCTTTCACCACGCACACCTCCGTCCTTCCACTACTTCATCTTCGTTCCTCCGGGACAATTTCCCCTGCGCAGCCGAAGCCCGCAGGGCGAGTTATGCTGTCTCCAGAGAGTGGCATGGCTTCAGACGAGCGACGTGCGACAGTTCAGTTTTCGCGGAACGGCGACCATTTGAGGAGACGCGTGCAATTTCATAGGTGATGTCACTGATTCTAGCCATGATCACATTAGGGCCATCATAGTAGGCGAGCAGGTTTCGATGCAAGGCCCGGCGCCTGGCTGGACGCAAAAGCCAAACCATATCGCCCGGAGCGTAGGTAACATATGTCGGCGGCGGCCATCGTAACGGTTCTTGAAACGCTCTTGTGATGCAATCGATCGCAAGCGGGCAATCCGACGAGATTTTATCAGCAAAGGACAGCATCTCGGCAACATCCAGATTTTCACTGGTAGAAAACGGCAGTATTGTGTCCAGGATGTAGACTGGCGAACGAGCATACAGGAGGTGTAGTTTCATGAGTTGCAGTATTGAAAGCGTATGAGTGTAGAGGAGTATGGTGTCCCAGTTCTTATGCTCGGAGTCCACATACATGGCAAGTATGTTGGTCATTGTGCTGTTGATGCGTTCAGTCAAATCGTTTGTCTGTGGGTGATATGGGGCTGAGTGCCTGTAGGTGACTGTATACATAGACATAGCAGCTCCTCAACGACATCGGTAGTGAATTGGTGGCCTCGGTCACTGATTACTGCTTGTGGAGGTCCATGCCGCAAGAGGACCGAGTTCAAAAGGAACAGTGACACTTGATGCGCTGTAGGCGATGGTAGAGCAGCTGTTTCACAATAGCGAGTAAAGTGGTCGGCACATATCACGATCCACCGATTGCCGTTAGGAGATTTGGGAAAAGGTCCAAGATGGTCAATTCCAGCCTACTCAACCAGACTCCTGGGAGGTGCCACAGGATGAAGTAGGCCAGGTGGAGCGGATGTAGGGGGTTTATGACGCTGACACTGCGTGCAGCTGGTCACATATGGTCCTGTCGCGGAATGCATTCTCGCCCAGTAAAACCGCTCTTGAACTCTGCGGAACGTGCGAGCCGATTGCAGATGTCCGGATGTGGGGTCGTCATGCATCACACGTAAAATAGAGGAGCATAGAGCCTTTGGAACAGCAAGTAGGTATCGTGAGCCCACATGAGCTCCTTTTCCACAAGAAACCATCGCGGATGCAGAAACGGCCTTTAACTCCCTGATTGCGTGCGGTGGCAAACAAACGCTGTCGAGCAGGATCTAAGCGTTGCTCACTCTTAAATACCTACACGTCAGGAAAGTCTGGGATGGTGGCGGAAATGTAGTGGTCGAAATTGTCACTGGCACACTTCAGCGGCAGCGGCCTTCGCGAGGGACAGTCTGCATCGGCGTGTCGACGCCATTGATGTTATACTCCTGGAGACGGAGGGCACAGCGCGCAAGGCGACCGCATGGATCTCGAATATTGACGAGCCAGCACAGGGAGTGATGATCGGACACAATCGTGAATGGGGGCCCATACAAGAACAACCGAAACCTCTGCACATCGAAGATCACAGTAAGACATTCTTGTTCTGTGACGGTATAGTTACGCTCTGGCTTGCTGAAGGAGCGGCTCCTGATCACCTCGGCGCTGAACCAAAACAGCGCCGATGCCACTAGCATCAGTATGAACTTAAGTTGGTGCGGAGGGGTTGAAATGCTGGGGTTGTGAGGTCAGTAGAAACTTCAGCTGGCGGAATGAGGCATCGCACTCGGCAGGCCATTTGAATGAAGCTCCTTTGAGAAGGCACGTCAGCGCGGGTAGGCGATATCTGCAAATAGGTGAATAAAACGCCGTAAATAGGAACATAACCCCAAAACACTGCGGGCCTCTTTGACTGTCTGTGGTGCTCGAAACGACTCCACAGCTGCTGTTTTTTGAGGGTCTGGTCTCACGCCCTCCTCATCAACGAGATGACCGAGCACCAACGCTTGACGCTCGCCGAAGCGGCGCTTCTTGGAATTGAGGACTACTCCGGCGTTATGCAAACAGTATAATACGCGCGCTAAGCGCTCGTTATGCTCTTCGAACGTTTTACCAAAAATTACGACATCATTAAGATAGCACAGAGATATATATGTCCCATTTCATGCCGCGCAATACCGTGTCCATAAACCTCTCAAACGTCGCAGGCGAATTGCAAAGCCCAAACGGCATCACATTAAATTCAAAAAGTCCATCCGGCGTTACAAATGCCTTTTTTTCTTTGTCCGCCTGATGCATCGGGATTTCCCGGTACCGGATCGCAGATCGAAGCAGGAAAAATAAGAAGCGCCAGAGAGGCAGGCGTCGTCAATACGAGACAAAGGGTATTATACATCCTTCTTGGTGATGGCATTTGACCGGCGGTAGTCCACGCAAAATCGCCACGTGCCATCGTTTTTTACGGACAAGAATCCCGGGAGCAGCCCAGTGACTAGAGGATTCCTGAATGACTTTCTTCTCAAACATCTCTGTGACTTGCTCGTGGATTACTTTGCGTTCCGAAGGCGACACACGATAAGGCTTTTGACGAATCGGGCGAGGCGAATCGGTACCTATAGTGTGGGGGGTACTAGACTTCGAAATAGAGGGTACGTGGTCCACGGAGCTGGGAGAAGTCGAAGACAGCTGAATACTGTAGCAGAATGTCTACAGTATTCTACAGTACAGTACGCTTGAACGGGTTCATCCAGGGCAGCCGTTACCGACGCCACAGCTGGAGGCGCATCGGTTTCACATAAAGCAAGTCTTAAGCCACTTGGTAAAAATACCGGTTGAAGTGAAGAATTAATTGTACACAACCACGCGCTGCCGTTAACCACATATACCAGACAGTGCGGCCCTATAACATTGCACTTTAAGTAGGTCGAATACACTGTTTCCCCTAGCGCTTGAAACATTCCACCTTTGCCAAGGCCAACAAACACCGGAACACACACTGCAGCCCGCGATGGCACGATGGTATCTTGAGATACACAAAGTACCGTTCTGGCGTAACGTGCACTTTACATGAGGCTGGGCACATTCATACGCTCAAAATAAACTTCACCACTTGTGCAATCGACCGTCGCTTCGCACAGCTTCAAAAAGTATTTTCCTACGATGACGTCATGAGTAAAGCTAGGGAAAACAACGAATTCCGCTAGATAAACGGCTCCACCCAATTGAACTTCAAGATTACATACTCCAAGAGAACGCAGCAGCTCGCCACTCACACCACGAAACGTTGAGGTTTCATCACACTTGAACATCACTTTGCATCCCAGAAGGCATTTAGTCTTATACTAACCACAGAAACAGTTGCACCGGTATCAACGAGAGCTAGTGTAGACACGCCATTAACGACCACATAAACTTTGTTCTTAAGCACTGAGATGGGAGGAGGAATATCAGAACAAAGCGAAGTTCCAGCGGCCTTGCCTCCATTGGTCACGCTGGCTAGTTTTCCGGACGAGATGACGAGGATCGGCGACGAGGTGACAGAGATCGCCGTGTGCGAAACACGGGAGGAGGAGCGACACTCCGATCCGACGCCGGGGACGAATTACGAAGGGTGGTGTGCCGAAGTACTGTTGAAGGAGATGAGTACGCAGTGAAGGTAGATGCACCCTGGTAAGCCGGTCGCACTGGCCGGGTGGGCTTGGTGGCTGTACCATGATGCAGGCCACTAATCCGCTTCTGTTCCTAATGCAGGTACTCGCAGCAATGTTCACGAACACGCTTCTTGCCGCCCCATTTCCAACTGGGGTGGGAATGGCGCCATCCTATCTATCGTGGGATCATCCCGCCAGTGATATGCATGCCCCTTTACTCACTGCCGTCAACGCATCAAACCTGACAGCATCATCCCTGTAAAACGAGACCCTCCTGAAACCTCGGACGTACCCAGCATCATCGACGGCATCGGACACATTCCATATAAAAGAGCGGCGTTCAACGGCGGCGCTCTGTGGGCTTGGTGCTGTAACATGATGCAGGCCACTAATCCGCTTCTGTTCCTAATGCAGGTCAGTAAACCGCACGCTTTATATGCAAAGAAAACTAGCAACTACTTTCTTGTACAGCTTCCGAGCCCACAGTGTTGTGTTGACGTCGCTATGGAATGTATTGAAACTGTACGAATCTTGCTACAGTTATCTGGGGATATAGAAATGAATCCGGGGCCTGATATTACTAGGGAGGTGCTTGCTTAACTAAAGGCTTTGTCCTCTGGCCAGGCTACTCTCATCAGTGGCGTTCAGGATATTAAAAACATGCTAACGACAGCAGAGAAGACTATTATTGATTTACTTAAGAGGATTGCCGCTTTAGAGATTCACTATCAAAAACTTGAAACTTTGTCAACAGACGTAGAAAAAGTACAGAGTACCGCGGAGGAGACGTCTAGGCTGGTGCGAAATCTGGGGGATCGGATTGATGACGCCGGGAACCGTTCACGGAGGTGCAATTTGATTTTTTATGGCCTTCCGGATCCTACACCATCCGAGACATTTCTCCGAGGATTTCTCGATTTCTCGAGGATTTCTCCCACCAAGTTCAAAATGTTAGAAAAGAACTTGTCGCCTTTGCCAAATTCAAGAAGGTTATATTTTCCTTGCGCTACAAAACCCTCCATATAGGCCCGAAACGCTATTCTTTCGACGAGACTGAGCAGACAGTAAAAGAAATCTAGCAATCACGACGAACACAGTCTAAACAGCAACGGCGGCGACGGTGGCAGCGACAGCAGCAGCGGCAGCGGCGGCGGCGGTGGCGGCGGCGGTGGCGGCGGCGGCGGCGGCGGCGGCGGCGGCGGTGGCGGCGGCAGCGGCAGCGGCAGCGGCAGCGGCAGCGGCAGCAGCAGCAGCAGCAGCAGCAGCAGCAGCAGCAGCAGCAGCAGCAGCAGCAGCAGCAGCAGCAGCAGCAGCAGCAGCAGCAGCAGCAGCAGCAGCAGCAGCAGCAGCAGCAGCAGCAGCAGCAGCAGCGGCGGCGGCGGTGGCGGCGGCGGCAGCGGCAGCGGCAGCGGCAGCAGCAGCAGCAGCAGCAGCAGCAGCGGCGGCGGCGGCGGCGGCGGCGGCAGCAGCGGCAGCAGCAGCAGCGGCAGCGGCGGCGGCGGCGGCGGCGGCGGCGGCGGCGGCAGCAGCAGCAGCAGCAGCAGCAGCAGCAGCAGCAGCAGCGGCGGCAGCGGCGGCAGCAGCGGCGGCAGCGGCGGCAGCAGAAGCAGCAGCAGCAGCAGCAGCAGCAGCAGCAGCAGCAGCAGCAGCAGCAGCAGCAGCAGCGGCAGCGGCGGCAGCAGAAGCAGCAGCAGCAGCAGCGGCGGCGGCGGCAGCGGCGGCAGCGGCGGCGGCGGCGGCAGCGGCGGCGGCGGCGGCAGCGGCAACAGCAGCCTGACTATACTCACTGCAGGGCGAAGGCCTCTCCCATATTTCTCCAATTCACCTGGTTCTGTGCTAGCTGCATCCACTTCACCCCTGCGAACTTCTTAACCCCATCCGCCACCTAACTTTCTGCCGCCCCCTGCTGCGCTTTCCTTCTCTTGGAATCCAGTTTGTCCATCGGTTATCCTCTCTTCGCACTACATGTCCTGCCCATGCCCATTTATTCTCAATTTCCACTAGAATGTCATTAATTTGAGTTATTTCTTTGACCCACTGCACGCTTCCTATCTCTTATCCCTACCATTTTTCGTTCCATAGCCCTGTGCGTTGTCCCCATTTTAATGAGAACCCTCTTGGGTTAGCCTCCACATTTCAGCCCCATAGGTGAGTACAGGTAAATTTTCCTCATGAGCGATACTGGTAAGCTGCTAGTTGTAATCTGCGAGTGCTTGCTAAATTCGCTCCACCCCAGTCTTATTCTTCTTGTTATTCCCTTTTCATGGTCCGGATTTGCGGTTACTACCTGTCCTAAGTAGACATATTCGCTTACTACTTCCAGTGCTTCGCTATCTAACGTAAACTGCTGTTCCCGAGGCTGTTGAGCATTACCTTAGTCTTCTGCATAGTGGTTTTCAATCCTACCTTCCTACTTTTCCTGTCTAGGTCACCAGTCATTCTTTGCTGTTCATCTCCTGTGTTACTTAGCAATGCAATGTCATCAGCAAATCGCAGATTAATGAGGTATTCTCCATCTGCCCTTATCCCTAAGTGCTCCCATTCCAAGTCTCCGAATACTTCTAAGCAAGCTGTGAATAGTACTGGGGAGATCGTGTCTCCTTGCCTAACACCTTTCTTTATGGCAGTTTTGTTATTTTTTTATGCAGAACT
Source organism: Amblyomma maculatum (assembly GCF_055883805.1). NCBI lineage: Eukaryota > Metazoa > Arthropoda > Arachnida > Ixodida > Ixodidae > Amblyomma > Amblyomma maculatum. Next base: position 173,560,924 of record NC_139349.1, on the reverse strand, counting down.
ATGGTTTCTGTGCTGCCACTATATATATCTTCCAGCACTTTCACGTATGGCTCGTCTACCCCCTGATTTCGCAATGCCTGCATCACCGCCGAGGTTTCCACTGAGTCAAATGCTTTTTCGTAAGCAATAAATGCTATATATAAAGGCTGGTTATATTCCGAGCATTTTTATATTACCTGGTTGATGGTATGGATATGATCTATAGTAGAGTACCGTTTCCGAAAACCTGCTTGATCCTTTGCTTGATTGCAGTCTAAGGGTCCTCCGATATGCAAAGCTGCAAGTCGGCGGGTGCTCCTTGCTCCTCTGGGATAGTAGACCAGGGCCTCGGACTTGGTAGCAAAGAGGGTCAATCGCTTGGATGCCAGGAAGTGCTGGACGCCATCCAGTGACCGTTGCAAGACCTTTTTAGCTGAGACAATAGGTCTCTTTGGAGCTCGGATCCAAAGGGCTATGTCATCTGCATAGATGGAGCAGGAGACATTGTGAATTCTGATCTGCTGAACGAAGTTCGGCAGGCCGGCAATTACGAGATTGAAGTGCCATGGCTAAGGACCGATCCCTGGGGACCTCCAGAGGTAATGGGATGAGGGCAGCTGATCATTTGCCCAACTCGAACCTGGATGGTGCGATTTGAGAGGAAAGCAGAGAGGAATTGTCGGAGGTTCTCAGTTACTCCAAGTCCAAAGCCTGCTATTGAATGTTGTTTTCGCCTTGTGTAAACCTTGACCTGGTTTAGTATTTTAAGCTCTGTTTGCTGTATAACTCTTGCCCCTACTTATTATCAAGAATACTTTTGTTTTCTTTATAGCCTTCTTTTATCGCAGTGTTTGTTCATCTTCAGTTTTCCCTCTTGCCATTTACTGAGTCGTTTTTAATTATGGTGTCGTGGCGTTTTCTTTTGTTTTTTTTTCTGTTATTATTATGCAGTGTAATTTGTACTACTATGGCTATACATATCCCATTGTTGTAAGCAAAAAAGTGACTTTCTTGGACTTATTCCTCAGTCCCACACTGACGCACGCACTTCACAGGTTGACCAGCCTAACTTTTAACTGTGTTTTCAAACTTCGTAGAGGGACGACTGGTGACCGGTAGGGGATCCCGCGCCTGTGTTGACCGTAAAGGCGGGGGTTTGTGACATAACTGGCGTCTGCGAATAGGTCTGGTCAACCAAGTGTCAGTCAGGGAGAAAGGAGTAGGTGCAATTTTTTTAGTGTTGGTCCTAGCACTGCATAACGCTTTCCATCTAACATGGCCGAAGCAAAGTTAGAACGACTTGTTGAATATAGCCGAACTTTTGGCTTTGAGGGCCAAGTACTGCTAAAATGGGTAGACCAGAAGGGAACCCCTCCTGAAAAATCCTGTATAAAATTCGTACAGGAAATCGTATACAGGTTTACTGTACAGGATCTGGGATACAGGATTGGGGGCTATTTCAGCAAATTCCTGTACTGCCCTGGAAAGTCCGGAATGAAACCGCGCGGAGCTCTGATACCGGAATAGCCTGTATGGTTGATGGCCCTCGTTTCCGGAAAAAAACGCGTCGCCAGGGTGGAAAAAGCATGCAACAATATAAAATAAAACGACTACATTTAAAATAATAAATAAAATTAAAAAAAAGAATTTTACTACTGAATGTGGAATCCAACCTCAGTCCTTATGGTCTTCAGTCGGGCACCTTAACCACTACTCTACGGCAGATTATGGTTACAGTGGTTATTATTCTGTATATGTAGCTACTTTTGCTCTTTCGTACTTGTATATTTTCCTTGGCAGTAGAATTTGTGGCCGTAATTCACCGATCGCCCTTTAAACACGCTGAATATCTTTGCAGGCTATCACAAGGGTTCACAAATGTGCCGTATCTTTATAATGCGTCGCTTTATTGAAGGCAAACCTCAAGATATCATAATTTACTAGTGCTGATGCGTTTTTCATCGTCTACGAACGCTTGTAAGTTTTCCTACACACAGAGATATCCGATGCACTAATACTTGTAATACTGGGCGTTTTAGCTTCACGTGCTACTAGCGGAACATCGATGTCAATGAATACACTTCCGACTGAGCGGTTTCAATATGTAAACATTCTTGAACGCGTCGCCCTGTGTGCGGCTATCTGCGCATCTTTCGATGGTCAGCGATGTTTGTTTATTTTTTCTCGAACAGTTTTTTGTCATCGCTAGCGAAACGATACGTTCGTGCTTCTACTTTCGTGTTGTAGGCGGCAGATCTCCAGTCGCAGATATGAAGACGCACCGCAAGATCGTACGAGCTGCAGCGAGTACTGTACGCGCAAAAGCGACGCGACGCGCGTATATGCTTGCTAGCGCACACTTCGACGGCTTCGCATTTTCGAGGTATTTGGGAAACGAAGCGTGCCCTTTATATACAGAACAGTTGTATAATATGTTTGGTATCATGCTTATTTAGTGCGTTGGCGTGTCCGGCATGGTCATTCTGGTTGGGTTTCGTCGATCGGCCCGGCTTCTGTTCAGAAGCGGAATACTCTGCCCGGTATCAGTTCCAGAAATGACGCGTTAGTCCGGTTTCTGGTTAATTAATACAGGCTGAACACTACATAACACCACTACTTTGAAAAAGAAAAAAAGAAAAGAAAAAAGAAAAAGAAACAAAAGGAAAATAGAAAAGGAAAAAAAAATTACATGTGATTCAGTCTTTTCAGCCAGCAAGCACGCACTTTAACCACTACACCACAGCAGGACACGGTGATGGTGGTTATATATCTGCTTATGTAGTCGAGATTGCTCTTTTGTAGTTTGTGTATTTTTGTAGGGTGTAGAATTTGTGGTCGTAATTGGGCGATCGCCCTTTAAACACGCTGCATCTTTTTCCTGGCTATCACTAAGGGTTATCCGTGTCCCGCATCTTTACAATGTATCGCTTTCTCGCAGACAAACCTCATAATGTCACAATTTACTAGTGCTGATGTGTTTTGTCATCGTCTTCGAACGCCTGCAATTTTTTCTACATATAGATATATGCGGTGCACCAACACTTGTAATACTGCTTGTTTTAGCTGCACCTGCTGCCAACGGAGCCGCGACGTCAATGAATTTACTTCTGACCAAGTGTTTTGCATGCGTAAACACTCGAGGAAGCGACTCCCGATGTCCGGCTGACCTGTGCATATTTCGATGATCAGCGTTGTTTCATTTATTCTCGAGCGTATTTTATCCGCGCTAACGAAACGCTACGTTCTTGCTTGCACTTTCGCGTTGAAGGTGGCAGATCTTCAGTCGCAGATTATGAAGATGCACCGCAACATCGTACAAGCTGCAGCGACTGTTGCACACGCAAAAACAAAACGCGATGCATGTATGTACTTGCTAGCGCACACATCCACGACTTCATATCTTCTAGGTATGTACGAAACAACGCGTACTCCACATATGCAGAAAAGTTTTAACGTATATTATGTATGGTTTCATGCTTATTTAGCGTGAAGGCATGTTCCGACGTGGTCATCCTGGCTGAGCTTCACTATCCGCCCGAGTTGTACTGAGAAGCGGAAATACTCTGTCCCGTATCAGTTTCATTCATATCGGATTTGCCCGGTTTCTGTTAAACCGGACATGACCTGTCCTGTATATGAGCTCAATTTAGGACTGGTCCGCCCTGTTTCATATCCATACCGGACTGGGATGTCATGTATAAGTTGCATACTGGAAATGGTCTGCCCTGTATTAACTCGATACCGGACTGGATCGTCCGGATTGAGATTCATATCGGACATGTCCTGTCCGCAATAAACCCGTTTAAGCTTCGTACAGGACTGGTCCGCCCTGTTTCATATCCATACCGGACTGGAATGTCATGTATAAGTTGCATACTGGAAATGGTCTGCTCTATATTAACTCTATACCGGACTGGACCGTCCGGAATGAGATTCATACCGGACATGTCCTGTCCTATATAAACCCGTTTAGGCTTCATACAGGACTGGTCACACCGGTATCAAATTTATACGGGATAATACAGGACCGATTCAAACCAGTTTGTCGCGATACGGGATTTTTCACTAGGGACTCCTCACAGAGAGCGCCATGAGGAACGTGCAAGATGGAAAGAGGAATCAGAGCTAGAGCCTAAACTCTGTATGGCGGAGATGGAGAGAGAAAATGAGTTACTATGCTACAGTGTACTAGAATACCAAAGTATTCTAGTACACTGTACTGATGCTCCGACGAGACCTACCGAATATTCCGGAAACTATAATAATAACTGACGCTAACAGCACCGGAGAGACAAGGTCAGAAACGAGGGAGGGTCAAGTTGCTCGGCCCGAATGTATAAGCCCGCACAAGCTGATGCCAGTTTTTAATGAGCGCAGGGACGACCTTGACACTTACCTGATGCGTTTCGAGTGCGTCGTTGAGTCGGAGTTGGCCTCGCGACCAGTGGGCAACATCACTTAATCTGTGTTTAAACGGCGAAGCTCTCAGCGTTTTATTGCGAAAGCAATACTACGCCACGTTTTGAGCCTCCATCGTAGCATGGTCCGGTAGTTAGGCTTTACACCACGTGGCTACTGACGTCATAGCAGCACGAGAGCTGGGCTACCAAGTCGGCTCTTCAGCGTAGCGTGGCTCGTAGCCACGCCGGGCGTTTCGCGCTTCTCCCACTAGGTGCGCTGTAGTGTAACAGGTGGTGTGACATCATAAGCGAGGCGAAGATGGGCTACCAAGTCGGCTCTTAGGGTGGCAGTTCCTGGCCCTACGAGGCTAGGAGGGTAGGTCAACGCCGCTTGGGCTAGCCAGCCACTGAAATTTTATCTGTTGTCGGCCGTCATTGCACCCGCCGCCGCTTAGGTTGTGGACGACGGCTGTTGTGGCGGCAGCGCGTCTTTCTCTCCCTCTTCTTTCTTCTCTATTTTCTATTCTGTTCGCACGAGGCAGCGGAGGTGGCTCAGCTACAGAGCCAGTAGCAGTCCCGTGCATTTTCGCTTCCTTCTTCCTACAGCCACAAGGACAAGTGTAGCCTGGCTCGTAGCCCCGCCGGACGTTTCGCGCTTCTCCCACTAGGTGCGCTGCGGTCTAACAAGTGGTAAGATGCCTCGATGCGCGCCTCCCCCTCCGCTAGAGTGCTTCGCCGCTCCGGAGGGTGGGGACATTTTTTGAAAGGGTCAGTGCCGCCTCCGCCTCTATATTTGAGCCCATGCAAGTGTGTTCCGCTTTTGCGGCGGCTGTCGCGTGGCGTTCCTTGGCGCGCGTTCAAGTTTGGGATTGCAGATGGCAGGAACGCTAGACAAGATGAGACTTCTGGAGGAAAGGCGCAGTAACTCACACTTTCTCCGAAAAGTGTGCGTTTGGATGGTACGCCATCGCTTCCGTCGCGTTGCGTTCCTTGGCGCGCGTTCAAGATTGGGATCGGAGATAACAGGAATGCTCCTGAAGCGCTATGGGAAGGGTGGGGCCAAATATGGCGGAGTTGTCTCCCCCCCTTCGAGGGCGCGCGCATCGAGGCACCCTAACAGGTGGTGTCGTCTTTCATTGGAGACACTTCGCCTCTCTTGCTTTCGCAATCTGCTAGGCTTAACTACAGCTAAGCCACTGTGAATTGTTTTAGTCATATGTCTGCGTCCGAGTGCTTCGACTATAATAAGCTCAGGCAGGCACTCATGATCCGCTTCCGTGTGACAGAGGAAAGGTTCAGGGAAAAGTTCAGGTCATCTAGTCCCCGAAACGAGGACACTTGTTCACAGTTCGTGACGCGCCTGCAGAACTTCCTAGACGGATGAATAGAGCTGTCTCAAAACGAGTACGCAGATCTTTCTTTTTTACCTGATTCGAAGGAAACACTTCCTGTCTAACTGGGCCACTCCGCTACAAATGTTTTTGAAAGAAAAGGACACATCCTTCGCGGAAACAGAGGACAGAAATGTATGTGGAGCCCCATGGCTGGTCGAACTTCGGAAAGTGAAACACCCCGAAAGACAAGGCAGAAAACGCCATCTCCAAGACCGAGAAAAAGGGAAGGTTGCGCTGCAGTAATCTGACGTGAAGAGCAGCAATGAAAAGAAATATTTTATTTGTGCGCGCTCGGGACACCGGCCCGAAAATTGCCGGTGGTGGTGAAAACATTTATTATATTACAGAGAGGTATATATTAACTAGGTGGGATGCCTAGACAGGCACTCCATTGGCGTTTGCCGCAGCCCCGGCGCGCTGCGTTGACCTTTTGGGCCTGTAGGGTGTAGCAGCCGGACAGGGTCGCCTCCCAGTTCTCTCGAGTGGGGTTGGCGATAGGGTTCAAAGATGGTTTTTTTTTCTGGCAGGCCCACACCATGTGGTAGGCGTCAGACACCTCCCCACAGTGCGAGTACAGCCCGTTAAATTGTGGATCAAAATGTTTTAGAGTAGCCGGGCACAACATTGCATTGGTGAGCAGGCGCAGGAGCACCCGCTCGTTAGCCTTCCCCAGCCCTTTGAGCGGGGTGGGAAAAGTTTGGTGCGTGAATCAGTAATATTCAGATACTTCTTTAAATTTGTAAACTGGGCTGAAATCAAAATCCTGGTCCGCGTCGGGTCCCGTGGGAAATGCCCGGAGAGAGAGCGCGCGGGCGGCGGCGTCGGCTGCCTCATTCCCTTGGAGACCTTGGTGACCTGGAGCCCAAACGAGAGATCGGTACGCGGGATCCGAATCTCGACTACAATTTTGGTATATGCGGTAAGCTAGGGGAGCAGTCCACCCTTGCTGGACATTCCGAAAAGCCCCTCGCGAGTCGGTTATGATGTATTTGGAGGAGGAGTCAGGGGCTGCGAAGGCAATGGGAATCTCTTCTGCATGAGTTGGTGACTGAGCCTTGAGCGTAAGGCCATCTACTGTTTTGCCCTTGTGGATGACCGCGGCTGTGTACCAACCCCTAGGGTTCGGGTTGGAGATGTCCACATAGAAAACTCCTGGTTTGCTTCCATAATGGCGGTCCAATTAAGGCCTCCGCCCGCGCCAGGCGCCGACCATTATGGTCCCCTTTGAACATGTTGGCGGGGAGAAGCCGCACATGGAGGGCGCGTCTCCATTTTTCGGGAATGCGACATTTCTCCTCTCCGAGTTTGGTGTGTTGGATGGGAAGTCGGGCAAGAAGACGGCGACCCGACTCTTTGTCAGATGCGTGTACTGATTGGTGAGGTGGGTCTCCCGAAGCTCCTTGAAAGTATTCACCACACCCAGCGCCACGAGACGGCTGGTAGAGGTGGAGACCGGGAGGTCCAGTGCTCGTTTCATGATTTTACGGGGGATAACTTCAAGAGTATCCTCCTCCTGTTTCCGCAGGAGGAGGTAGGAAGTCGAATACAAGATTCGACTGGCGACGAATGCGTTCGCCAGCCGCAAAGCGTCCTTGCATCGTAACCTACCGTGCTTGTTGGAAACCCGGCGGACCATGCGGCCCACCTGGTCCGCCACCTGCGGGAGCTTGGCGAGTATTGTGTCGCATCGTTGCTGGTTGTGTATAAAGAGTCCAAGAACTCTGATTTCCTTAGATTCTTGAGTGAGACCGCTTTGCAGGGTGAGATAGATTTGAGTCGAGCATGAGCGCGAGGGGCGCAGATGCACGAATTCAGATTTCTGCGGTGAGCATTGGAGACCACAGCCGCGGGCATAGCGGTCCACTATGCTAGCAGCCGTTTGCAAGCTGGTCTCCATGTCCCCCAGACGCCCTTGCGTGTCCCAAAGGGTGATGTCGTCGGCGTATAGCGCGTGTTGTACCCCTTCGACCGCACCCAACAGAGCAGGTAAGCGCATCATTCCAACGTTGAATAGCAGAGGAGACAGCACTGCGCCTTGCGGCATGTCCCTCGTGCCGAGCAAAAAGGGTCCGTGTTCTTGATCCTGTATTTGGACATAAGGCAGTCAATCTGTGAGAAATTGTTTGATGTAGTTGAAAGTGTTCGTACCACAGTGCGTTTGACTCAAGTGCGTATGACCTCGTGTGTTACATTGTCGAACGCCCCTTTGAGATTCAGGGCGAGGACTATTTTGTCGTTTCTTGTGCATGTGATGGGGTTCAATATTTCGCGGTCGAGTTGGAGCCGGACATTCTGTGCGAATCTGTGTGGGCAAAATCCGAACATGGTGTCCGCGAAAGTGTTGTGTTGTAAGGTAGTCAGACAGCTGATCCCGCACCATCATCTCCCTCAATTTGCCCACACACGAGGTGAGAGAGATGGGTCGGAGGTTGTCCGTGTCGACTGGTTTCCCGGCTCTGGGAATAAAGGTGACAGAGCCGTCTTTCATTCAATGGGAAGGGGGGTTTCCCCCGTCCAGATCGCATTGATATATTCAAGAAGGCATTGGTGCGCTGTGTCAGGGAGGTTCGCCAGAAGTTTGACAGTGACCCTGTCCCTGCTCGGCGCAGTGCCCTTCTTCATTTTGGCCAGACTGGCCCGCAGACCGTGGAGCCGGAATGGGTTATCCAATTCCGAGTTTTCCCTGCCTGCATAGGAATAGGCCGATCCGCGGGGGCCCTGAATTGTGCACAGGTAGCGATCGCTTAGCGCCACTGCCAGCTGCATTGTGTTTCCTTTGAATGAGTGCATGGCTTTGTGTAGGTGTTTTTGCGTTTCCGTGCGTGCCTGTGTTGAATTGATGAGGGCTCAGAAGAGCCCGCACGTATTGCGGCTCTACATTTGCCTCGCCGCCGTGTTGCAGCGGTCCACCCAGTTAGAGTCAGAGGGTTGGGCCGCGTACTCTGCTGCCTGCCGGGTGAGATCCATAATGCGAGCTGTGAGCTTCTTGTTGTGTTTCTGACGCTTCCAGCGGCGTGTGAGGCCACGGCGTGCTTCCCAGAGATGCAGGAGGTGGTTGTCAATGTCCGTAACTACCTCTGTGAGCTGTATTTGTTTCTCATGGGAGTGAAGGTGCGCTATGACTGACTGGGACTAGGTGGTGTAGCCCTGTTCTGTGATGTTCGTGTTAGTTTCTGTTGGGAAATTTTGGCGAAAGGTAGTCCAATTGGGGATGCGGGCTTTCGTTGTGGGGCACTTCATGGGGCGTGTGTAAACGGTTGTGTTGAGGATACAGTGGTCGCTACCGAGGGTTGATCCAGTCTGCGTGGCTTATGTTGCGAGTGAAGGTGAGGTCCGGGCATGTGTCCCGGGTCACCGAGTTGCCTGCGCGGGTGGGAAATGCTGGGTCGGTGTGGAGGGTGAGGCCCAATGTGGATGCCAGTTCTGCCAGCATATGGCCACGTACTTCCTCATTACGATAGCCCCATAGCTGGCTAGGGGCGTTGAAGTAACCCACAATCAGCAGGGGATCACGACCCGCCTCTTTAAGCGCACGGCTGAAGAGGCCTGCGAAGGTCACTCGCTTCAGTTTCGGGGAGCAGTATACGTTAAGCACGTGCAGGGGAGGATCCGATCGCCTAAGAGGGAGGATCCTCACCATCATGTATGGATAGGGTATGTTGATATCGAGGTCAATTTCGGTGGCTGTGTATGATTTCTGCACGAGGAGACACGATAAAGGGTCTTGCTGGAACGTCGCGTAATTAGTTAACTTGGCACCCGATCCTGGCTTTTGGACGGCGACCACGGCGGGCAAAGCCTCGAATGTTTTGAGGTAGAGACTCAGGTTCGCGCGTTTCTGCCGAGCCTTAAAGCCTCTACAGTTCGACTGTGTTCAGGTTACGGAATTGTGAGCTTTGGGAGGAGAGGAACACGTGTTAAGCCGCCCTGCCATGATTAGGAACGAAAATGAGAGATGCGGGGTTATGAGACTCAGACGTAGAGCCAGCACCGGGTGGCGTGCGGGATTGGAGTCCTCTGATTTCGCGCCTGTGGGGTTGACGACAATTTTCTTGTGCCTGTTGAAGGCTTGGATCCCTTCGAGCCGATGGCTCGTTCGGGTGATTGATTTCATGCAGCGGATCATGGCTGCAGGGACCGATGCCCTGCATTTGGGTCTCCAAGCAGCACATGGCCGCTTCTACCATTTTCTGGAAATGGGAGGTGAGGCGCGCCTCCATCGCGGCCATTGCCGACGCGAACGCGGGCGGCAATTCGGGCTCACCTTCCATGGCATCGGGAATTGAGACACCCGTCACAGCGGATAGTTTTTCCTCTAAATTTTGAATTTCGGCAAGCAGTTGCCCGATCTGCGCCTTAAGCTGCACATTTTGCCTGCGGCTTTCGACATCAACGCCGTAAGTCGAGGAAGGGGAAGCATGTGAAGATGAGGGAAGGGAGGAGGCGGTCCACGCCCAGCTGCTCACCTGAGTGTTTTGTTGCTGCGCCGGGGCCCGGGCTCCGGCAGCGCCATCTTGTTTGAGGGCGGGGAAGTGCTTGGCATCGTCTCCGTTGGTCATAAACGGCAAGAGCAAATCCGCAGATACCGGAGAAACCCTTCTCCTCCGCACTAGTCAGACTGCTACCGAGCTTGAACTGGAGGCAGCCCGCACTTTCTTTCCACAACCCGCCTCACCACCCCCCCTGATACCTATGCACCTGTTCCATGCACAGACTCTACCGGCATTAACGCTCCCTTTGACACATTTGAATTCGAATATGCTCTTTCACAAGTTAAGAAGAACAGAGCTCCCGGCAAAGATGGCATCACCTGGAGCATGCTCCGGAACTCCAGCACACCTACTAAGGAAACATAGCTTCACCTCATCAATCAGTACTGGGATACAGGGTGCCTTCCGCCACATTGGAAACTCTGTGGGGACCGCGCCAGCCACCTTCGAAGGGAGCCTTTTTCCCGCGGCTACCGATGCGCTGCCGCGTTACCCCTCCCTCGCTTCCCACGCGGAAACCAATATATCCTGGTAATAACGGACCACTATTCCAAGTGGGTTGAGGTTTTCCCCTTAAGAAGCTTGTGTCAAAACGAATTTGGGAGAAACTGTTGGAGACATTCATTCGTTTCGGTTTCCCTTCCGACCTGATTACAGACAATGCTTCGGATTTCACAAGCAAAGTCTTTGTTGATTCCTGTCGGGCGCTTCAAATCCGCCACAGGAAAACGAGTCCCTACCACGCTCAGAGCGACATAACCGAGAGAGTGAATCGGAATGTTATAAGAGTATGCTGGTCGCGACGAACGAGCAGCACAGAAATTGGGACGCACGGCTGTCCGAACTGGCGTTCGCCACTAGAACAACAGTGAACAGGTCGGTGGGTATGACACCTGCTTACTTGAATTTTGGGAAAGAGATCGCTTTTTCGCTAGAGAACGCCCTACTGGATGCGGCAGGGCCCACGCCCCCTCCGCTTACGCAGTACGCGGCAAAGCTCCGCGAGCGCCTTGAGGCAGCGCAGCGCGCGGCTCATGAAAACCTCCATGTCGCACGCATGGAGCAAGCGGATCAGGTCGTCGTCACGTCGTTTTCAACACGGGCGACTTGGTACGGAAAAGAACGCACCCGCTTAGTAACGCAGCGCATGGTTTCGCCGCGTCGCTAGCGCACACCAGCGTTGGACTGCCGTTCGAAGTTACGGCACGGACTACGCCACTCACCTCGTGGCCTCCGCGATCGGCTCCGTCGCGCAGGTTGCTGCGCACGCCTTTTATTCGTGTTGCGAGCATGCGCATAGCGACTGCGGCGATAAGACGGACACCACATCCCTCCCCTTTTATATTGGCTAATTTAACAAGCTAAACTCCAGCTTGATATCTGTCCGGTGGTCGACGGTCTCTAGTCTGGTAGCGTCTTGCACCCGCCGTCTAGATCTTTTGCGAAGCAGCAGGACCACTGGTGGCAGGAGCGGAGGATGTCACTGGGTCGACGCTCTGTGGAAACGCCACAACTCGTATCCATCCTGGTCAGATGCCTCGTGGTCCACATCCGTGGTCCGCGTGAGCAGCTGGTCCTTGTGACGACGCCAGGTGAAACTGCCTCTGGGTGTGGTAGTACGAACGTTAAAAAGACAAACGGCCAGAATGCCCCACAACAACACCAGGGACTCAGTCTTGTCTGCCTCGATAATTGCGAGTCATCACTTGGTCAACGACTGCTGTGTCACGATCACGACGTGGGCGAGCCACAGATTGCTTAACTGATTATATGCAACCCTTCCTCCCAGCGCTGGCTTGACAACATCGAGTCCATTTCGCAGCCGTCGTCCTAGTAACAAGTTTGCTGGTGACTCACTTGTTGTCGCATGGCGCGAGTTTCGATAGGTAAGCAAAAACTTGTGAAGCCTCAGAAGTAATGTGTCCGCTTCGCTAGATTCACGAAGAGCGTTTTTAAGTGTCTGAATAAAATGCTCTGCAAGCCCGTTTGAGCTGGGATGATACGGTGCTGTAAGCACGTGACGACAGCCTAATTCTTTTACAAAAAGCTTGAACTCTTCGGGAGTAAACGGCGGGCCGTTATCAGGAACAACCGTTTCTGGGAAACCAAAACGCGCGAACAGCTCTCTCAATTTGTCAACGATAGCATCGGACGTAGTCGACCGCATAACAAACGGCACTTGTAGTGCGCGCCCACGACTACAAGAAACATTGCGTGCAAAATGGGGCCAGCAAAATCTATATGTACGCGCTACCATGGCGCTGTTGGCCAAGGGATGCAGGGGCGCTTTGTACGGCTTACAACGCTGTTCTTGACAACTTAAGCAGGTATTCTTGAGTGGGCACGGCGCATCGACAATGGGCATGTTGCCTAACAAGCCCTTCTTCTGCTTTGTGCAGGTTCTACTGCTCAGTTTTGCTGGATCGCCAGGCATCTTTGAAAAACCAGCTGTCGACACGTGCTTCTGTCAACAGTTGCCGCTGATGACGCATCGTCCCCTGCACATCAACATCAACTTCACGACTGGAGCGCTACCGTCGAACTTTCACGTGACATCAACAGATCTTGCTTTAAAAGACGTCCCGCAAGAATTCTTCAGTGGGCACGGCGCATCGACAATGGGCATGTTGCCTAACAGGCCCTTCTGCCTTGTGCAGGTTTGTGGCTACTATTCTACCATTAAGAGCGACCACCTATTCCTTTTGGTTTTGCCGTGCCCACAAAAGTGCTTAGAAATTGCGTGTGATGCATATTGTGTGTGCGAATTATTGCTCTGTGGCGATGTCGAGTTGAATCCTGGCTCCGATAAACAAGGCACTCGTGAACGTTTGGAGAAATTGGTGGAAGGTCAGGATAAAATAGCATCTGAGATAACAGCCCTTAGGGAACAGCAGGCTAATGTTCAAAAAACAGTCAATGATCTGTGCTCTAAATTTTCGGAATTTGAAAAACAAATAACACGTATAGACACCCTTGAAAACACTGCGTTCTCTTCAGAACAAGATTGACGACTTAGAAGATTGAAGTAGACGATCAAATCTGCTAGTGTTCGGAGTAAAAGAAGAATCCGATGAAAACGACGACGATCTTAAGCAAAAAGTACTTCAGGATATTTTTTCCGAGAAACTTGGAGTCTCATGTTCTTCTGTAGGAAGGATCCACAGGATCGGTAAGCCGGGGAAAACACGACCTGTCATTGTCTTTTTCCAGGATTATAACGAAAAACAGAAAGTCTTGAAGAATGCGCATAAACTTAAAGGCGAAGACATATCGCTGCAATGGGATTATTTTCGTAACACACTCAGAAAACGCAAGCTCTTGTGGGAAAGTGCCAAACAAGAAAAGAAAAACGGCAAAAAAGTAATTCTACTGAACGATAAGCTTCTTATGAATGGAACGCTGTAGGCATGGGATGACGCCAAGAATGCACGAGTGAAGCTGCCAGGCCAGGCTTCCAGGCGAGAATCTGGCAGGTCAGATCATCAGAGCGGCTCGCAAACACCTTGACTTGCGGCTCCGAGTGATCACATATTCAGACTAATAAACCTTAATGCAAGCAGTGTTCTAAACAAAACCGAAAAACTTGAGGCTATATTACTTGAATATGATCCGCACATAGCTGTAATTATGGAAACTTGGCTACGAGATGAGATTGATGACACAGACGTTTTTCCACCCGGCTATTAAGTATTTCGTTGTGACAGGCCTTCTCGTGTGGATGGGGTAGCGGTTCTTGTAAAAAACGGCTGTTGCGCTATTAATCTAAAGCAAATCGCTGGCCATGAAAGTATTTCTTTAAAAGCATCCTGTTGCGGTCAGTCTTTCCTAGTTTTTGCAGTTTATCGACCTCCAGATTCACCAGTAACATTCTTAAACGAACTTGCTGATCATATGTCTAGATTTAAGGATGACAGGATTATATTGGCGGGAGACTTCAACCTGCCAGGAATCGACTGGGATTGCCCATCTCTTGTTTCAGGCTTTGGTGCACATGTTGATAAGTTATGTGACATAATGCTTTGTCATGACCTGCAACAAGTTATCAGAGAACCAACACGTGTGCAAGGCGATTCCGCGTCTGTGCATGATCTTGTATTCTTGAGTCGTTCCACCCAGAATTTATCAGTATCGGTTGAATGCGGCTTGTCTCATCACAGTATGGTCCACATTTCATTTCCTGTGCGTGATATGAACAAAAATCCTATCGCTATAACAATTCCTTTCAAGGATTTTTCACATGCAAATGATGAAAGTGTACCAGATTATTTTGAATATTGTCTTGACTTTTTTGATGAATCTGACGTTGTTGTATTATGGGAAAAGTTTAAAAAATATGTTTCCACTGCATAGACAATTTTGTTCCGACGAAAATGAAGAAAACACGTAAAACAAATCCTTGGATCATTTGAAACATAGTGCATCTTACGAGGAAAATTAAACGGTTGAAACGGAGAGGAGCCTGCTTACCTATAATTCAAACTTTCAAATTTAACCTCAATGAAGAAATTCAGAAAGTAAAACGGTACTACTTTGAGCACACACTACCAGGATTTATTCATGACTCCCCTCTAAAGTTTTGGATTTATCTAGCAGAAAAGAAAAAGCCTATTAATCGTATTATACATGATGGTGCAATTCTTGTTGACAAACATAACAACTCTGAACACTTTAGTAGGCACTTCCGTAGTGTATTTTCAATTCTAAATCCATGCAGATTGCGCAGTGATGCATTTTGTTTGCCTGATCCAGACATTGTATCTTTGCAAGGATTAATTTCACTGTTGTTGAATCTCAAGACTGAATCTTCTCCTGGTCCGGATAAAATCCCCAACATCTTTTTGCGTCGTTATGCAGAAATTATTTCTAAATTTCTTGCAATAATATTTCGCACCTCATTTGCCACAGGAAGGCTACCTCCTGACTGGAGAGCAGCTAGCGTTGTGCCTGTTCCTAAAAAGGGTGACATGGCATTTGTTACTAACTATCGTCCCATTTCACTCACTTCCACATGTTGTAAATTGGCAGAGCATATTTTAGCTAATTATATAACCAAATTTCTTGATGACAATGGTGTACTCTCTTCTGCTCAACATGGTTTTAGGGAAGGTTTATCCACTGTGACCCAACTAATATCGGTTATCCACAGCTTTGCAACAGTCCTTAACCGCTCAGGGCAGGTCGATGCCATTTTTTTTTAGATTTTCAAAAAGCTCTTGATGTTGTACCACATGCAAAACTAATCTATAAACATGAACTAATTGGTCTTCCTAAATTTGTAGTCACGTGAGTTTCGTCATATCTCACCAACCGTGTACAGTTTGTTAACATTAATGGTTATCACTCAAATCCATTACCAGTTACTTCAGGCGTTCCACAAGGAAGTGTACTAGGGCCATTGCTATTTCTCATTTACATAAATGATATCGTTACTGTCATATCTGAACCAGTCCAAATCAGGCTCTTTGCTGATGATTGCATTTTGTTCAACGAAATAAATAGCCCTAAAGATCAAATTCTCCTCAACTCTAACCTCCAGAAAATTCACACATGGTGCAGTAGTTGGGATATGCAGTTTAATGCCGCAAAATCTGTTTTTATAAAATAACCAACAAAAAACTAGTACATTCATTTCCATAACCCTCCCATCGCATCCTCTTGTAGAAGTTACAGAATATAAATACCTTGGTGTTACCATAACTAACAATCTAAGTTGGAACAGTCATATTGCCAATACATGCTCATCCTCCTACAGAAAACTTAGCCTTCTTCGCCACAAACTTAAAAATGTCCCTTCCAAGATAAAGCAGTTAGCATACTACAGCCTCATCAGACCCAAACTAGAGTATGCTTGTACAGTCTGGGATCCTTACACCAAGAAGAATATTGTGGTATTGGAGGTTATCCAGCGGAAAGCCGGACGCTTCATGTTTTCAAAGTACCGCACATCTGACTCTCCCTCTATTTTAATGAATGAGAACTCCATCCCACAATTGCAAATATGAAGAAAAATTTAGAGACTATAAAGTATCTATTTTTGCTAAAAAAAACAACAAACTTGCTATGAGCCCTGAACCTTACCTTACGCCCCTTACAACACGTCCAACAAGACATCATCATGCACAATCTGTAACTCCGTATCAAGCCAAAATCAATGCATTTAAGTATTCTTTTTTCCCTCGTACTGTTGAAGAATGGAACAAGCTGCCTTCTGATGTAATAATGTCAATTGAATCTATTGATATATTGCTGGAGTTTTAACCATAGTCGTGTTTCATATTGGTGTATATTTTCTTGTTAGTGTTGAACATGTCTTATCGTAATTTGCTTGTCACTTGTATTTAGTATGTTACTTTTGATGAATTCATATTTTATTGCATTGTGTTCTTTTCGCCCCTCCTGCTAGGGCCCAATTAGGGCCTGCAGTATTTGGTAAATAAATAAATAAATAACTTGACACGACGCTCGACGTCCACCTCGCTGGACGGCCACCACACGTAGCTGCGCACTAGATGCTCGCTGCGCACGATGCCTGGGTGCCCTTTGTGGAGTTCAACCAACAGCAAGTTGCGCAACTTAGCCAACACGATCACTCGCATCGCGAACATGATGCACCCTTTGTGAACTGTGAGCTCGTTGCATCTGTCAAAAAAAGGCTTGAAATTTTTCTCAGTCACAGACGCCGGCCACCCCACATGTATGAAATCTATCGCTTTACAAAGCATGGGGTCCCGAGCTGCTGTTCGAGCAATGTCCTGGCTTGAAACTGGCATTGATTGCAACCGCAATGAATAAAATTTTTTCTCGCTTTCTTGTGTTTCCTCTCTCACCACTGATAACGGCAGGCGCGAACAGAAATCGGCTTCAGCATTCTCGCTTGATTTTCTGAAGATAAGCTAATACCGGTAAGCTGACAATGTGACAGCCTAGCGCTGCAAATGCACTGCTGCGATAGTCGGAACGGCGGTTGTTGGGCCCAAAATTGTTTGAAGCGGTTTATGGTCGGTGACTAATGTGAACGAACGACCGTAAACGTAGAAATGGAACTTCTTAACTCCAAATAATATCGCAAGGGCCTCTTTCTCAATCTGGCTGTATTTCTTTTCGGCATAGGTCAAGGTACGCGAAGCGAAAGCTATTGGATTTGTGCTGCCATCATCCAAAAACATGAGAAATAGATAGATGGATTTATTGAAAGGAAAGGCAGAGAGGTTGGCCGGAATAATTCAGGCCTGCTACTCTGCACTGGCGAAGGGGAAGGAGAGAAGAAATAAGATCATGATGGGTGACGATGTGGGAGAAGGCACATGAAATATACACGCACAGTAGCTTAACAGCGCCTAAACCATAGTGTGATGCGTCGCATGATAGCTGCAATAGTTTGCACGGGTCGTAGTGCGCCAAAATCGGCGGAGAGGCTAGGAAGTTCTTTATGTTAGTGAACGCTTCCTGGGAACGCTCATCCCAGCACCACGGGAAGTTTTTACGTATTAACCTGAAAAATGGTTGCGCCACCGTTGCTAGGCTAGGAAGGAGCTTGCCGTAAAAATTGACGACACCCAGGAAGGACTGCAGCTGCTGCCTGTCTTTAGGGGTTGGAGCCTTTAGGAGCGCGTCAACCTTCTCCGTCGTTGCAGAGACGCCTTGTGCGCCGATTCTGTGTCCGAGGTAGCGAAGGTCCTGTTAAAAGAACGAACACTTCTCTTTCTCGACACGAACGTCTTTCTAGAAGTCGTTTTAACACAGCTGCCAGATTGATGAAATACTCTTCGATATTTTTACCAGTCACCAGAATGTCGTCTAGGTAGCAGCAAACCTCGTGTAAGCCCTTCAGCATGGTGTCCGTTACTCTTTGGAAAATCCCAGGTACGGATGAAATTTCAAACGCGAGTCGACTATCAGCAAATAATACTTTTTACGTATTTAACATGAGGTATTTGTTTTGACCACTCAGACGTGACAACTTGCTTATAGGCCTGGTTGAGATCAATCTTAGAGAAATGCTTACCTGCCGACAAGGCCGTGAACGGGTCGTCTACCTGCGATAATGGGTAGCGGCCGACATCGAGGCACGGATTAACGGTCGTCTTGGAGTCGCCGCAAATACGCGTGCTACCATCTTGCTTAATTACGAGTACCGCCGGCGTGGCGTATTCTGACACCGTAATCGGCGATATAACCCCCGGTTGTTCCATTTTAGCCAATTCATCGTTGAAAGCTTTTTGCAACGGGCACGGAACATTCCTGGCTTTTCGGAATCTCTACTTCATATCAGGTTTAAGAAAAAGTTCGGCGCGTTCTTCAGTTATCCTGTCTAACTAGTCTTTGAAAAGAGGTTGGTCCTTCGCCAGCAAAGCCTCTTTTTTACGCTGATATGAGTAGGAGTGTCTGACCTTGTGATGTTGTTCAGGTTCCAAATTTTCGTCCACTCCAGCCGGACGGCGTGGAGCCACTCCCGGCTCAGTAGAGGTGGTCCCTTGTGGCCTACAACGTAGAGTGAAGACCGAAGAGACCCCCTGGGGCCGTACCAGTGCTCCTGTGTAGGTACCAAGTTTAACTGTAGTAGGCTTCAGTACTGCTGAAGGAGAGAGCTGACGGAACTGCTTCTTTGACATGACGGAAACAGCCGCTCCCGTGTCTAACTCCATGTTCACCAAGACGCCGTCGATTGTCACCTGTACGGTGACGGGGTCGTGCTGAGCTGCCGAGACGCCGTTTAGACCGAGGGTCGAAGCTTTCCGCGACACAATCGTCAGCATCGTCACATTATTTTCATCTGCTTTTTCTTTTTACCACTGCTTCGGCAAGCTCTTTGGATATGCCCTTATTTGTTGCAACTGATAGCTTGCGCCCAAGTGAAGGTATGTTTCACTTGTATGTTTTGGCGAACCACAGCGGAAACAGCTTTTGCGCGTTTTATGCGTCTCAGCTTGCGCCTTGTACACATCGCCAACTGCGGCGTCGGTGCCGCGTGCCTCATCAGCACTCTTAGCC
This sequence comes from Amblyomma maculatum, assembly GCF_055883805.1. Classification (NCBI taxonomy): domain Eukaryota; kingdom Metazoa; phylum Arthropoda; class Arachnida; order Ixodida; family Ixodidae; genus Amblyomma; species Amblyomma maculatum. Next base: position 173,541,670 of record NC_139349.1, on the reverse strand, counting down.
GCTTCAATTCCAAGAGCCCGCTCCACCACTTTCTGGAACGTAAGCTTGCTATCTTTCGCAAAAAGCACTGGCTGAATGTCTTCTCGTAGCAAGCCACACACGAAGCGGTCCCGAAGGGACTCGTCAAGGGCACTCTCAAGCTCGCGACAGGTATACGAAACTGGGCAACATAACTAGATAAAGACACGCCTTCTTGTTGACACCTCCAGTGAAACTTGGCCCGTTCTCCAATGACGGACGGCATCGGGGACAAGTAGTCGGGGCACGAAATCGCAGCCGCCATGCGCTCACCGCTGTTTCTTGCTCAGGTGCTGTCCTGCGTCCTCTTCTCTTGGTCTCCCGTGGATCCATCATCACTGGATGAGGCATTCAAGCATGCGCCTATCCATTTCAACCTCAGCTCAATTGTTGCCGTTGATGCTTCGATAGCAAGTTGCTGCGTCCCGCCTCTGCATCTGCCTCCCAGTTTGGCTCCGACTACGCTGGTGATCTGGCAACACGGATGCACGTGCAGCACTATCTTCGAGGGGCGATTATTTATTCGTCAGTTTCAAGCCAGCCAGCTGGGGCACGACATCGCAGCCGCCATGCGCTCACCGCTGTTTCTTGCTCAGGTTGGTTACCGGTTTCCCGCTGTATGCTATTGCAGTATTATTGCGCTGTCGTGCCCCGACGGCCTGCTTTGTGGTATGAAAAAGTGTGCTGCTATGTGGAAGTATGGTCATGGTCTCCTATGCCAAATTTTACTGTTATTATCTGGTGACGTTGAGAGCAACCCCGGTCCCGATTACGATGCTCCTCAGTTTAGTTCGGATAGCGAAGCTATTGCTGGGATTTACGCAGTATTGAAACGTCTAGAACTACGGCAGACGCAGTTTGTTCAGGAACTCCACATGCTAAAACAGCAGAGCGCTACAAGTGCGTCTTTGCAAGGCTTCCTGGGCAGTGTCTCTGCGCTAGAGACCGACTTGCATTCCTTACGGCAGACTGCAAATGCTCGTACTTCGAATGCATTACCCTGTATTGACACCTTATCCAGCGATATTGTGCATATCTTAAGGCTTGTTTTGAAGATGCATCCAATAGGTCCCGCAGAAATAACCTGCTTATTCTAGGTCTAAAAGATTCCGCAACAGAGAGTTGGTCTGAATCTGAAAAAAATGTGCGCGCTTTCTTTTCCTCTTTTCTTCTCCAAGATGTTCCTTCTGAAAGTATCGAAAGGGCTCACCGAATAGGTCGCTTTGTTGAAGGCAAAACCCGACCTATTGTCGTTAAATTTTGCAGTTATAAGGTCAAGGACAATATCTTATCATGTGGTTTTAGGCTCAAGGATACTAAGTTCGCCTTGCGCGAAGACTTCACGCCTGCGGTTAGAAAGGCACGTTTCAAGCTTTCACAATACGCTCGTGATCAGGCTTTTCCTTCGAAGTTGCGATTTGATAAGCTTCTCGTAAATAAAAAGTGCTTTGTCTATGATTGTGAACATGACCGAGTTGTTGAGCTTAGGGAATAGCAAAAAGGGAGGCAACTGCCCGCTCACCAGCATGGGCCTGATCTTCATTCTACGCCTTCGGCATCATCAAATTTTGAATTCAAAATTCTCATCGTGAATTGCAGGAGTATAAAAAATAAAACTGATGAATTTGCTGCCCATGTTTCCTTCGTTAAGCCTCATGTTATAACTGGCACTGAATCGTGGCTGGATGATTCCGTTCTGAGCCCGGAAGTTTTCCCAACTGGTTATAAAGTGTATCGTCGAGACCGACACTTGCATGGTGGAGGGGTATTTCTGCTAGTTGAGGAATGCTTTCGCTCTTCAGCATTAACAGCGCCCCTAGTTGGCTGCGAATCAGTGTGGTGTAACCTACGCCTAAGCAATGGAAGGGACCTGACTATTGGTTCCGTCTACCGTCCCCCTTCCGCTACCAACCCTGTCCGCTACCATCACTTTCTGATTTCTTGCTTGGCTTAAAAAATGACTTTCTGTTTGGTGGGGATTTCAATATGCCTGATTTCAAATGGGTTGACTACAAACCTCTTCGTACGAATCAATCTTTATTGTCTTTGGCTTTTTGTGAATTAATTACTACTAATGATCTATATCAGTACGTCACTGAGCCTACTCGGGAAACTCAGCACTCATCTTCAGTGTTAGATTTACTCTTCTGTAACCGACCATCGGTAGTGCGCGGCACTGTTATCATACCAGGAATAAGTGATCACAGTTGTGTTGTTGCTAATGTTAGGCATTTTCCTTATTTAATTCCAAGAGGTCTCCCTAGGAAAGTCTTTGTTTTTACCAGGGGCGATTATACATCAATGAATAACGAACTTGCTTCTTTCCTTCCCAATTTTATTGCTCTAAGTCAGAGTTTAGACTGCATTTCACTCTGGGAGGTATTCAAAAATAAATTGGGCAGCCTAATTGATCAATACATTCCCACAAAACTTCTTTCTGGTAAGCGGCGCCGCGACAAACCATGGATCACGCGACAAATCAGACGGCTTGTCAGGAAAAAACATCGCCTTCTTCAATCGTATAAAAAGAATCGTTGCCCTGCTGTATTGCAGTCAATTCGGGCCCTTGGCAGTACACTAAAAACTGAAATTAAAGCTCATAAGGTTAACTTCTTTAATAATCTGGGTTCTAAACTGCGTAGTAATCCCAAGGAATTGTGGACGTTTCTGAAACACAACGGACGCGAACCAGTCGGAATCCCAAACTTAGACGTTGATGGTGACCTTGTTAGTATTAATGGTGATAAAGCCTGCCGCTTTAATGCATATTTTCAGTCTGCCTTTGCGCCAGCGTACATCGGTGAACTTCCGAACACTCGTGAATCTATTACAGAAACCACGCCTGAAATTGTTTTTACTTATCAGGGTGTTTCAAAACTGCTTAATAACATCAGGGCCGCCTCCGCCAGCGGCCCTGATGGTGTACCTACCTTTGTTTTAAAATCATGTGCGAACGAAATTGCTCATTATTTAGTCACCTTGTTCCAAACATCGCTTAACTCGGCATGTTCGCCAAATGACTGGAAAAATGCTAATGTTGTCCCAGTGCATAAAAGCGGTTCGAAAATGTCTGTTGTCAATTACCGACCCATTTCTCTGACTAGCGTGTGTTGTAAAACATTGGAACATATAATTTACAGTGCAGTCATGAAACACCTTGACTCTCATGACTTCTTTACGCCAATTCAGCATGGCTTTAGAATGGGTTTTTCCTGTACCACCCAGTTACTTGAGTTCAGTAATGATCTGTTTTCCTCTTTTGACCACGGATATCAAATTGATTGTGTATTTCTGGATTTTAAAAAAGCCTTTGATTCTGTACCTCATGTGCTATTATTACATAAGTTACGTTGCCTTGGTCTGCATCCCAATATCCTCGACTGGCTTCATTCATATCTTCAGGACCGCATGCAGCGTGTTGTAATTAACGGTTGTAACTCCGATTCCGTAAACGTCTCCTCAGGTGTGCCCCAGGGGTCTGTCCTTGGACCCCTTCTTTTTCTCATTTTTATTAATGATATTGTTCTTGACCTCACCTGCCGAGTTCGGCTATATGCTGACGACTGTGTGCTTTACCATGTTGTGGAAAGTTCTTCTGATGCATTAAAACTTCAGCGAGACTTAAATTTTATCCAGCACTGGTGCTCAAAATGGCAAATGTCTTTGAACATTTCAAAATGCAAGCTTGTCTCGTTCACTCGTAAGCGTTCCCCTCTACCGACCTGCTACTCAATAAATAATGTTCCCCTGCAAAAAGTTTCTGAATATAAGTATCTCGGCGTATATTTCACCTCTAACCTTACGTGGACGAGACAAGTTGAGCATATTACATCGAAATCCTGCAGAATGTTTAATTTTTTAAAGCGTAATTTCAGCAAAGCGCAGTCAAATGTCAAGCAGCTCCTGTATTTCACTTACATAAGGCCAATTCTTGAATATGCATGCCCTGTATGGGATCCCCAGTTTATTTACTTATCAGACATGCTCGAACGCGTCCAAAATAATGCTGCCAGATTTGTGTCTAATAATGACGTCTTGGTTGGGAATCTTTAGCTCACCGCAGAAAACATTTCAGACTGCAGATCATGTATCGCATTTATTTTGGAAAGTTCAGCATTGACAAAGACCGGTACCTGCTTCAACCTCACTTTTTGTCTAGACGACTTGATCATCAGTGGAAGATCCGCGAAATAAAATGCCGGACAGATGTGTATAAAGCCTCGTTTTTTACACTGACGATCAATGAGGGGAACCGGCTGCCAGCTGGCATCACTGAGTGTTGCACTGAAAATTTATTTCGGGCTTTTTTATCGGATGTGTGACGTGGCGCCCAGTTCTCTTGCGTGCGTTTCCTTCATTACTTTGTTTTTTGAGTGTTTTCATCACTTTGTTCGTCGCGCAGTTGCCCCCTTTTAGATGCATGTTTTTCATTCCGCATTATCACTTGTGCCCTGTTATTTTCTTCATTTTTATGTATTTTATCACTGGCGTTCCCAGCAAGATTACTTGTCATCTCTCCCCCTGCAATAATGCCTTCGGGCGCTGCAGGAACTTGTAATAAATAAATAAATAAATAAATAAATAAATAAATAAATAAATAAATAAATAAATAAATAAATAAATAAATAAATAAATAAATAAATAAATAAATAAATAAATAAAACTTTCTTGAGGACTTCAAAGCTCTTCGTAGAAGGCAGTTGTGGAGCAGTTAACGACTTCAACAGCCCGTAGTTCCTCGGACCGATAATGCTCAAAAAGACGTGTACCCTGTCGCCGTCCGATACTCGGTTGGCAATCAGGAACGATGCAAGCCGCTCTTCGTACGAAGTCCAATCGCTGGCGGACTCGTCAAAGGATTCTAATGGTCACTGTGGCCGAGGCAAACTGCGTCACTGCTGCCTCGGCCTCAGTCATGACGACAACACCGGCTCCGCACACTGCATAAAGGACAGTCTTCTTCACCGAGTAACTTTCGGGAACACTTGCCTTCCAAAACTGAAGAACGGCGTCTTCAATCACATCAAAGAAACGCCGTATTGTACTCTCAAGTGTATCTTCTGCAGCGGAACGCACTTCACAAGAACGCTCAAGTGCAAAGTGCGTTTCGAACGCTCCGGCAACAGCATCCCATCCTCGTCGCTAAATGTTGTGTTGCGTGGTTCATGCGAAGGAGCATACAAATTTCCAGGGGCGAAGCGATGTTTATTGCCACACGTTAGAGAAGTTTATTTGAAACGGCACAGAAAAGTTAAAAAAAAATACAAAACAACACTACTCTCCTCGCTGGTCTGAGACGGGGTGCCGCAGTGCCGCAGCACAAAGTATGTCAATATAGCCGCGAATTGTTTAAATCTTTATCTGTTCCTGTTCGACAGCCGCTGGCATGCGGCCTTATCATTGCGATTCTGGCGCGCTTATCAATTCCTTATCCGTGATTGTTCATGATCGTTGTTGCGATACGACGCGCTAACATTTTCGTTGCCGCGAACGATGCACCGAGATTTGTCTCGAAGATTCCGATCACTCGCGTATGTTTCTACAATGTTCCAGGTTGTGCTAGTGGCAGTTTGCTACGTTATCTAGATAGTTCTGAACAGCCTTTAAATTGAACGTTGACGAATGCGACGGGCATTCTTTGCTCGACGAGCGCGTTTGTTGCGATCGCCGCCGCCCAGTTGCTTAGTTCTTTTACGGGCGCAAGTCAACCCAATAAGTGTTCTTCAGTGCAATCACCAACTCTTAATTTGTGTCATCGACCTTGCCACTACCACGTGACATCTGATGGAGGTGCTGCCCTTCACCTTTGAAGCGAAGACCCCAGCCTTGTTCCTGTCGCCCTGGAGGACCAGCCAACAGGTCACCGAGACAGCCGCCGACTTCAAGGGCTACAACACGAACACGGTCTGCTGTACTGACCCCATTCGACACCGGAAGGCATCAACTTTGAAAATGGTCCAGTCAACAGCACCGGTTGTCTTCGTGCAACACCGGGAGCCTCTCTCCCCCCCCCCCCTCACCCCATCTTCCCAGGACTTCCCACTGAAGGACTGGATGGACCTCTTCGACCGTGTGGCAGAATTCAACGGCTGGAACGACGAAGCGAAAGTAAGTCAAGTCTATTTTGCTCTTCAAGGATTTGAATATGCTTGCCTTACCTTCGTCGTTCCAGCATATACATATATATATGCATATGGTTCAAAAATCACGAGGCAGCTTTGAAGAATTGGGAGAGCTTCAAGAAAGAGTATTTGACTGCCTTTGCAAGTGTCGTTCGAAAGGAAAGAGCCAAGGTCATCATCCTTCAATCAAGACCAACTCCCAAACGACCGCGTCTGGGTCTACATAGAGGAGATGAAGCACCTCTTTCGCCGCGCCTACCCTAACATGACCGAAGGTGAGAGAGCGAAATTTTTAATGCGAGGCGTTAAAGAGTCGCTTTTTGCAGGACTTGTCCGGGACCCGCCAAAAACTGTGGACGAATTTGAAAGTGAAGCATCGACCATCGAGAAAGCGTTGGACACCCGGATGCGCCACTACGAGCGACCACTCCAACCGGACTACTCAAGCCACTACCACAGCGCATCTGCAAGCGGAGTAAGCCTTCGTGACTTCATCCGTGAGATCGTCCGAGAGGAACTTCGTGGCTTACAGCCATCATTCTAACAACCACAGGTTGCGACGCTCGCGAGCGTCATCCGTGAAGAAGTCCCGCAGGCGCAGGGCGTTCCTCAGGCGACGGCTGCGACAGTTCCAGCACAAGAGGCAACAGCGATGAACTACGCTGCTGCATTACGTCGCCCTGCGCCCCGACGTGATGACTTTCCAAGCCCTCACCACTACCGTCCTGTTCCTGAAAACCGCCCCTTGGCCCCCGCCCGCCAAGGCTACCAACGACCCCCAAGCCCCAGGAAGTTCGACGCTTGGAGGACTACGAACAACAGGCCATTATGCTTCCACTGCGGTGAGGCCGGCCACATTCTACGCCACTGTCCGCACCGACGAATCGGACTCCGCGGATTTGCAGTCGACGCCCCACGACCCCGCCCTGGTGAACGACCTCACGAAATCGAGAACTACCTGCGTAGCGGTGAGTTTGCACCACCAACCCGTCTATTCAGGTCCCCATCGCCGTACAGGGCCCGCTTCGTCGCCAGGCCGCAGCTACAATGGCAGTGTGCGAGGAAGGTCCCTGTCACGAAATCGGCGCACATCTTTATCAAGCTGGCGCAGCGCGAGGCCCGTGCGGAGCCGCATGGAGAGAAAAGCCTCCTTCCCCGCGCGAGAGAGCGCGTAGCTTTGTACGCGTTGCCGTCACCCTCTTTCCCATTGCCCGGGGTGACGGTGGTTCATCGGTCTGGAATGTGCCAGACCTTTCGAGAACATTCTATGGGACCTAACCAATGACGACGCACGGCTCGACGGGAGGAGAAGGGAGCGCTCTAACCAGTGAAGCTAAGTGTGTGTGTGCGCGCTAGCTTTGGCGCGTGTTAACAGACAGACGCTGCGCTTCTATTTAAAAAGACCGTGCCGCTTGTGTAGTCAGTCATTCAGCCAGTGTTTGCGACGGGTTCGCTAGTACTTCGGCTGGACTCCCGGGGATCACCCACTGCTGGCAAGCCCACGGACCTGCGAGGGAGCGGCGCTCGTCTTGTATGGCAGCCACATCGTGAATCTCGAGGCGTCGGACTGCAACAGTGCCCGGTGAACAATTTGGTGTTTGTTTATGTGACTCTCTCGTGTTTGATCTGTGTTGTAAAGCCTCTGTGTTATTGAATACCTCTGCAGTTGCATGCTTAGCGTTTGTATTCTGTGAACCTCTAGTCTGTGTATTTCAAGTGTTCTTGTGTATTCCTTGTATCGTCTCTTGCTGTGCATAAATTGTGTTTTGTTTGTTACTTCTGACTCCGATCCTTACTCTGGTTTGAACCGGCGACAGCTGGGCACCAAACGGCCACCCCGTTCTGTCACTACAAGGTAGTTGAATTCCGGCTGAGCTTGCCACGCAGGTCGAGGGCATCTCCTTTGTGACCGGAACAGCTACCCCCCCTCACTCTAACGGTGTCTGGGAGTGTGCGCACCGTTAAGGGCGCGTCGTTAATAACCCTCCTAATTATTAACGGGCGACCATTATTCTGGCGTCCGCGACAGGACGTTTGGTTCACTCAAGCTCAGAGGACGGAGAACGAGTTGGAAGAGGTCGTAAACAGTGTAACAGCAGAGCGATAGCGAGAGGTACCGCGTTGAAGCGGTTGTGGAGGTCCATTAAGTAGTGCTATGTGTTAGCATTAGACACTTGAGAGTGAAGATGAATCTCAAGGAGATTATTGCGTTGGGCCTAGAAAAAGGTCTTAGAGGAGCTTAACTGCGGGAATGGGTGGACCGAAAAGAAAGGGAGGTTCTAGAACAGGCTAAGAAGGAAAGAGAAGAGGCTGAGAAAGAAAGAGAGAGGCAAAGAGAAGAACGAGAGAAAGAATGGCTCAGGAAGCAGGTAGAGAAAGAAAAAGAATTCTTAAAAGAGAGAAATATCCTTCTGAAGAAGCTGGCTGAAGTTCGGCGTTTGAAAGGTATCACCGAGCCTCCGAAGGTTACCTTTCCTTATATTAGGAGGTACAGTGAAACGTGTGATTCATTGACAGCCACAGGTGCTGTAGAAACTAGCTCCAGCAGCCAGAATGAGGTTGTGGAACAGCGTGTTCCTGCAACAGAAATTTCAGAAGACTTTACTGGAGCTAAAATTTCTCGGGAAAATGAGATTATGCCCTCCGAGACGACAGGTTGCACAGAAGCTGCAAAGGCAGTTGTCGAGCCAGAAAGCTCATGCATGTGCTCTTCGCCTCAAGAGGAAGGTCATAATTCTAGCTCCACGTCAGATTACACCATGCCTGAGTGCATGAGTGACCTAGAGGAACAGCTGTCAAATAACAGCGAGCCCGGAAGGTCAGATGGAGCTGATGCTGAGGACAGCATACTTGCCGAAATTCAAGAACCGGGTTCGAGTGACGCCTCAACTACTGAGGAGGTTCTTCCCACTGAGGAAGATGAGGAAGCCTTTTTCTCAGAGGAGAACAGCAGCGCAGATCCTAGACTGATAGATTCAGATAAGGAAGAAAACGAGGACAGCACTGAGGTGAAAGGATTCAAAGAAAACTGAGGAACAAGAAGTAAAAATTTGTGAGGAGAATGAACTCCCAGTAGAAAAGGAGCCCTGCTCTAAGAAGTTACGACAGAAAGTCGTAAAGAAAAGGAAGCAAATTGATAGAATTAAGGAAGAACAAAATGATTCTCAACGAGATGCTCCGTCAAGACCACAATGTCCTTAATATGCAAGTGAATCCGGAGCAAACCTGCCTCGGCCAGCAGTGCGAAAAAAGAAGACGAAAATGAAGAGAAAAGAATCCAAACCTGCTAAGACAAGAGAAGGCGAGCAAGAAAGCTCACGAATACAAACAAGGAAGAAGTTCATGAAGGACTGGAAGCGCAAGCGCAAAGAATGTATCACAAGCCGAGAAGGAATGAGACTGCCTAATAGAAGCGGTCCTAGGCATGTTAGCGCTAGTTCTGCCCAAGCTTCCGATCGGAAAGCAGAACTCAAGAGAAAGAGGGAGGAGTGAGATAAAATCGCGAATGAGAAGCATCATTAGAACCAGAAAAGGAGCCAGGACACGCGGGAGAAAGAAGCGCCAGTGCTTCGTAAGAAAGAGAACTGGCACGCTAGGTAGTTTGAGAAGAGCTCACCTGTTCAAAGGAAGAGCCACAAGCCATTTTTGGAAATATAGGCGAAAGCATGCCTTGGGTTTGTGTGCTTCATATTTGAATAACTGTGTGTTTCTGTGTTGTTGATTCCTATGTGCATCCGACGACAGTGTGTTGCTATGTTGTGAACATAATGACATTGATGCGTGAATCTTGTAATGTGTTATTGCTGTTTGTGAAATTTGTGCAATGTGTGCGATGTGGATATTTGCCCCATATAATTTGTGAGCGCATGCATGTGCGCCCAATGTTCGTGGGTATTGTGTGAAAATATTCTTGAAGGGAGGGGCAGTGCCACGAAATCGGCGCACATTTTTATCAAGCCGGCGCAGCGCGAGGCCCGTGCGGCGCAGCATGGAGAGAAAAGCCTCCTTCCCCGCGCGAGAGAGCGCGTAGCTTTGTACGCGTTGCCGTTACCCTCTTTCCCATTGCACGGGGATGACGGTGGTTTATCGGTCTGGAATGTGCAGACCTTTCGAGAACATTCTATGGGACCTAACCAATGACGACGCGCGGCTCGACGGGAGGAGAAGGGAGCGCTCTAACCAGCGAAGCTAAGTGTGTGCGCGCGTTAGCTTTGGCGCGTGTTAACAGACAGACGCGGCGCGCCCTATTTAGAAAGAATGCGCCGCTTGTGTAGTCAGTAATTCAGCCAGGGTTTGCGACGGGTTCGCTAGTACTTCGGCTGGACTCCCGGGGATCACCCGCTGCTGGCAAGCCCACGGACCTGAGAGGGAGCGGCGCTCGTCTTGTATGGCGTCCTCATCGTGAATCTCGAGGCGTCGGACTGCAACAGTGCCCGGTGAACAATTTGGTGTTTGTTTATGTGACTCTCGTGTTTGATCTGTGTTGTAAAGCCTCCGTATTATTGAATACCTCTGCAGTTGCATGCTTAGCGTTTGTATTCTGTGAACCCCTCGTCTGTGTATTTCAAGTGTTCTTGTGTATTCCTTGTATCGTCTCTTGCTGTGCATAAATTGTGTTTTGTTTGTTACTTCTGACTCCGATCCTTACTCTGGTTTGAACCGGCGACAGCTGGGCACCAAACGGCCACCCCGTTCTGTCACTACAAGGTAGTTGAATTCCGGCTGAGCTTGCCACGCAGGTCGAGGGCATCTCCTTTGTGACCGGAACAGTTACCCCCACTCACTCTAAGGGTGTCTGGGAGTGTGCGCATCGTTAAGGGCGCATCGTTAATAACCCTCCTAATTATTAACGGGTGACAGTCCCCAAGCCCTCGTAGGGGAAAATAAAGGTATCAACCTTTGGAGGTGAGGTTGCTATATGGCGAACTAACGAATATCCTCCGCCGCCAACAACGAGTAACGACGCCGCCGCTATGACGCCCACGTTACTTGTGAAGACGCCCTCGACACGCCCAGACCTCAAGGTGACATCACCGCTACGCCCGACGTCAACATCCAAGACGACACGACCAAACCTACCACTGCCGCCCAGCGAAGTAATGACGGTGTGCCCCGGGCGCGACCTCAGCACGAGACGAAGCAGAGATCGAACACCGAAGCCAACATGCAATATGAGGATGCGAACAAGCGACATTGAGGTTGCTGTCGACGGTCGACGTATGGTTATCGCCCTAGTGGACACCGGAGCCGACTACTCTGTCATCAGTGGAGCTTTCGCCGCCTAGCTCAAGAAAGTGACGACCACTTGGGCTGGCCCGCTAATCCGCACCGCTGGTGGTAACCTTATTACGCCGTCGGGGCGATGTACAGCAAGGATTACGGTAAATGAACGTACTACCTATCCTACCAGCTTCATCGTCCTACAGCAGGGTTCCCGCGACGCGATTTTAGGTATGGACTTCCTAAATGAACATAGGGCCATCATCGACCTGCGATCTAAGCTCATCAAGCTCTCTGCAGACAAAGCCATACCTGCTACGACAACTTCGACACAACACGTCGCTCTGAACGTCCTCGACGCAGAATTGACTGTGCCGCCCAGATCAAGCGTCGTAGTCTGCATGGGTAGCGCGGACATAGAAACCGCTAAAGGTATAGTCGAAGGAAATATCCAATTGCTCTTGGAACGAGGTATCGGCGTCGCAAGAGGCATCGAAAAATTCCGAAGAGGACATGCTCAGGTGCTGGTAACAAACTGCACCAAAGAATACCGGCATCTCAACAAGGACATAACGATCGCTTTTCTTGACGAATTAGCGGACCTCCGAGTAGTATCCGCCCTCCACGACCAAAGCCTGGAAGACGCACCTGACCGATTTCGTCAGCCCACATACGACATCAATCCGACATTAGCCCACAGCAGAAAAGATCAGATTCGCAGTCTTCTCCGAAGCTACAGTGAGTGCTTCTCGTCATCATCGAAGGAACGACAAACAGCACTGGCCAAGCACCGCATTATAACGGACGAACACGCTCGACCTCTGCGCCCGAACCCCTCCCGCGTATCGCCGCGAGAACAGCAAGCCATCCGCAAGCAAGTCTATAAAATGTTCGGTGACGACGTTATTCAGCCATGAAATAGCCCCTGGGCGGCACCAGTCGTTCTAGTGAAGAAGAAAGACGGGACACTTCGCTTCTGCGTTGATTACCGCCGTCTAGACAGCATAACGAAGAAAGATGTTTACCCTCCTCCTCGCATCGACGACACTCTAGACCGGCTCGGCAAGGCAAGGTACTTCTCATCGATGGAGCTAAAGAGCGGATATTGGCAAACTGAGGCCGACGAAAGAGATCGCGAGAAGACCGCATTCATCACACCGGACGGCCCTCTCGAGTTCAAGGTAATGCCATTTGGCCTCTGCTCCGCACCAGCGACGTTTCAACGAGTAATGGACACTGTGCTGGCGGGCTTGAAGTGGCAGATTTGTCTTGTATACTTAGATGATGTCATTGTCTTCTACTCTACCTTTGAAGAGCACCTAAAAAGGTTTCGGGCAGTGCTAGAAGCTATCAGGTCATGAGGGTTAACTTTGAATGCAGAGAAATGCTATTTTACCGACGAGGAGGGTCATATCATTAGTAAGGAAGGTGTTCGCCCTGACCCTGAGAAAACGGATGCGATCGCGCACTTTCCACCGCCCGTCGACAAGAAAGCCGTGCGCAGGTTCCTTGGGCTGTGCGCTTATTATTGACGATTTGGCAGGGACGTTTCGCGCATCACCGAACCGTTGACACAGCTTACAAAAGCTGATGTACCTTTTAAATGGGAAGCACAGCAGAAAGAAGCCTTCGACGAACTTAAGCGCCGCCTGCAGTGCCCTCCGGTACTTGGCCACTTTAATAAAAACGCCGAGACCGAAATTCATACTGACGCGAGCAGTGTGGGCATAGGAGCCGTTCTCGTCCAGAAGAGTGCCGGACAGGAGAACGTAATCGCCTACCCTAGCAGGTCACTCACAAAAGGCGAAGTCAATAATTGCTCAACGACCGAGAAGGAGTGCCTCGCGATCATATGGGGCACTTCTAAGTTTCGTCCATACCTATACGGTCTATCACTCAAGGTGGTAAGCGACCACCACGCGCTCTGCTAGCTGGCTAATTTGAAAGACCCTTCCGGCTGCCTTGCCCGATGGAGCCTAAGACTTCAAGAATCTGACGTGATTGTAGTCTATAAGTCGGGCCGCAAGCATTCCGACGCAGACTGCTTATCCCGCGCTCCCATCGACGCCCCCCGAAGGACGATGACGACGACGCCTTTCTGGGGCCAGTAAGCGCCAGTAGTTTTGCACAACAACAGCGATCAGGTCCTCAGCTGAAAGACCTAGGAGATTACTTGGAAGGAAAGACCACTTCCCCTCCTACTGTGTTTAGGCGTCAGTTATCGTCGTTCGTCTTAAGCAATGACGTCCTCGTAAAGAAGAACTTCGCTCCTAACAGGACCGTGCAGCTTCTTGTCGTGCCTAAAAGCCTCAGGCAGGAAATTCTTCATGCGTTACACGACGAACCAACAGCAGAACATCTCGGGTTTGCGCGCACGTTGCATGGAATCCAGGAGAAGTACTATCGGCCACGACTGCCTGCCGACGTTGCCCATTACGTGAAAACGTGCCGTAATTTCCAGCGACGCAAGACGCCGCCGATCAGACCAGCAGGATTACTAATCCCGATTCCGCCCCCAAACCTGCCCTTTCAACAAATTGGGATGGATCTGCTCGGCCCCTTTCCAGCTTCGTCTATGGGTAACAAGTGGCTCATCGTGGCCACTGACTACTTACCCGTTACACCGAAGCAAAAGCACTGCCCAATGGTACTACGGCTGAAATCGCTAAGTTTTTTGCTGAAAAAATTCGTTTGCGACACGGCGCCCCCGCAGTGCTCATCACGGATAGGGGAATGGCATTTACGGTAGAGCTGACGCAAGCCATTCTGTATTACAGTCATACAAACCATCGACGAACTACTGCGTACCATCCCCAGACAAATGGACATACAGAGCGTCTCAACAAAACTATTGCGGATATGATTGCAATGTATGTCGATGCCGAACGCAAGACATGGGACGCCATTCTACCCTACGTCATCTTCGATTATAATGGCGCCGTCCAGTAGACAACCAGGTTGACCCCGTTCTGCCTTGTGTATGGCAGAGAGCCTACGACGACGCTTGACGCAATGCTGCCACACGAAACCGATGAGGAGAACCTGGATGTCGCCGCCTATCTTCAACGAGCAGAGGATGCCCGAAGACTCGCCCAAATGCGCATTAAAGATCAGCAACGAACCGACGCATGACGTTACAACTTACGAAGACGCGATGCTGAGTGCAAGCCGGGAGATCAAGTCTGGGTTTTGACGCCGATTTGCCGCCGCGGACTGAGCGAAAAGCTTTTACGCTGATACTTCGGCCCGTACAAGGTGCTACGCCGACTAGGACAATTGAACTACGAGGTCGTTCCCGACGGCGCAGCAGCATCGCAGCGGCGCCGGGTGCATCCAGAAATTGTACATGTCGTATGCCTTAAGCCATATTATGCTTTGCTTTTTATGTTTGCATATTATGTTTGCTTTGCAAGGTTTATGTTAATTCATGTCTGTTTATTTTGAAACATCGGGGTGATGTTTTTTTTAAGGGGGGAGTAATGCCGCCAATTGTTTAAATCTTTATCTATTCCTGTTCGACGGCCGCTGGCATGCGGCCTTATCATCGTTATTCTGGCGCGCTTATCAATTCTGTATCCCGTGTTTGTTCATGCTCGTTGTTGCGATACGACGCGGTATGATGTTCTTTGTCACGAACGATGCACCGAGCTTTGTCTCGAAGATTCCGATCACTCGCGTATGTTTCTACAATGTTCCAGGTTGTGCTAGTGGCAGTTTGCGACGTTATCTAGATCATTCTGAGAAGCCTTTAAGTTGAACGTCGACAAATGGGACGTGCATTCTTTGCTCGACGATCGACGAGCACGTTTGTTGCTATCGCCGCCGAGTTGCCTAGTTATTTTGCGGGCGCAAGCCAGCCCAATAAAGAGTTTCTTCAGTGCAATCACCGACTCTTCATTTGTGTCATCGACCTTGTCACCATCACGTGACAATATGGTAGTAATGTGGCCGACACTAGGCCGTCGCGCAGGACGATGAAGTAGGCGGACCACTTGCGCAAAAATTCAGCTTCGCTCATTGATACCGCGTCCACACACGCCTGCCCAAAGAGGCGCATGCGGAGGCGCTGCAACAATGGAAACATCGTTCTTTGCGGGCGGCCTTGTAGGGACGCTATTCCACGCTGCCCCCACAAAACAAACATGCCGACACACAACAGCATATTGGTAAATACTAAACGCGAACTAGTGCGCGCTTCCAGGCGGGTTACAAACATGCGGGACCTTAAAATCCAAAAAGTGCGCGACACTACGCACCCGAACATTGCGTGCCGTAATGTTTCAGCGACCGCACTGCCAGCCTCGGGCAGAGGGCGCCACACCCCACGCAGCGATGTGGTCTCTCCTGGGCAAGACCCGCCAGCCTCGCAGCCATCCGAAGTCCCTGATATCTGCCGGAAGAGCAGATGAGGTTAGCTGGCACCAACGTGCCCGTCTCGTTTTCTGGAGTTGTTCGCGGGACAGCAGCGCGACTGCTAGCGCTTCACGCACCCCGGAGGGCAGGGTTTCTTCTATATCAAGATTATGCAGGCTGGAAATCAGCGACGCACATTAACGAAAAATACCGGCGGCTTCTCGGCTGTAGGGCCCACCATGTGTGGTGAAAAAAAATAAGTTACGCGATGTACCTAGCAACTATGCGAAGAGTTCCCTCCCGGGATAGTCTGGGTTGCGCACGAGGTCGCGTACTCCTCGCAAGGCAAGCACGTTACACATGGTGCGGATGAATGGTATACTGAATCCACCCATGCTCGTCGGTAGGCGAACGAACAAGCATGACAGAAGTTCGGTCCTGTCTGCCCAAAAGAAAGAAAAACATGGCGTGGTTAGCCTGCGTGCAAATGTGCGAGGTGGGCTTGCGACACTGGCGACAAAAAAGCACGCGGATAGCACTGTGGACTTTACTATGTAGCTGCGCTCCGCCAATGAAAGGCGGAATGTCGCTGCTACAGATAGGAGTTTCTCAGCGTTTGTGCGGAGGTTCGTCCACGTTTCGCGGGCTACTTCTCCGCTGGCGAAGAATTGTACCCCAACGACTTTCACTCCCTGCACCCACACCACTTCTCCCGCAGGGGTTGACATGAAGGGGCAAAACCTCAGCGCTTTGCTTTTTCCCCTGTTCAACAGGGCTCCGGATATCTCGCTGTACTCGCGAAACAGGCGTGAAAAAGCTGTGTAACTATCCTCGTCCTTCAGAAATAGCGACACGTCGTCGGCGTAAGCCGAAACTTTGAGTTGGCCCTGACCAGGAAGAGGGAAGCCGCCTATTGATGGGCTGTCGATGATATGCCGGACGAGTGGATCCAGGTATAAAACAAAAAGCGTTGGGGAAAGAGGGCACCCTTGCCTAATACCCCGGGTGTCTGAAAAGGGAGCACTATGACGGCCGTTCACGCACAGACGAGCATTGATGTCTGTATAAAGCGCAGCATGTCTACAATTCCTGGTAGAAATCCAAAGGCGTCGAGGACACCGAACAGGTACGGGTGTGCCACCCGATCGATGCTTTCGCCTGATCGAGTGAGACAAAGCACCCAGGAAAGCCTGTCCGGCTTGCAAACGTGAATAGGTCTCGTGTGAGCGTTAATGCCGCAAATGCGGATCGGCCAGGCATGTTGCTGGTTTGAGCCTGATGAATTAAATCGTGCAGAGCCATTCGTATTCTTCGAGTAACGACGCAACGATTTTATGATTGGCGTTTAGAAGGCTTATGGGTCGCCATGCTGGGGGGTTCGAGGGGTCCCCGCCCGCTTTCTGGATGAGTTTAATGCGGCTATCGCGAAAAGAATTTGGTCGTAATCCATCCACGAGAAAGCTGTTCACCATCTTCAGCAATGCGCCATGGATTGCGGCAAAAAAAGCGGTATAAAAGCTTGTGGGAATGCCGTCCGGGCCTGGAGCCGAGCCTGCGTTCATAGCTTGCAGGGTGGCGTGCTGCTCTTCGCTTGTGGCCGGTGCACAAAGGGTTTCATGTAGCTCGTCTGCTCCACGCGGCAAGTTTCAAAAAAAAATGGCTGAGGCTTAGCTTGGTTAAGCCTGGTCAGATGCGAAGCATATTGATTGCTAAACTCGGCTTTCCATGGTTCCATGGCACGCTTCCGTCGCCTAGAGGCATTCCAACGCTCCAAACGTGTCGACGTACTACTAGACTCACTGTCCATACTAGTGGAAGCGTTGCTCGTATCAGTGGAGCATCGTTGTCGCCGAGCCGCATGCCGAGCACGCTCCTTGGCCAAACGTTCTTCCCGCTCTTCTGGGCTCTCTGCAGCACGCCGCAGCCTTCGCTTTTCATTCCACCGCTCGGCTGCACTTCCTGGAGGCATCGCCACCTTTTGTGAGGGTCTACTGGAGGCGAGCGCAATCGTCTCCCCTTTATATATAAACCTGCGCTATACCACGTGGTCCGCACAGCGTGCAACCGCAGCCGACGGCGCGAGCCGCTTTCCGTCTCTCCTCTGTCGTGACGTAAGCGTATCACGTGGTGTGACGTCACCATACCACGTGGTCCGCACGGCGTGCAACCGCAGCCGACGGCGCGAGCCGGTCCCCCGTCTCTCCTCGGTCGTGACGTCAGCGTATCACGTGGTGTGACGTCACCATACCACGTGGTCCGCACGGCGTGCAACCGCAGCCGACGGCGCGAGCCGGTCCCCCGTCTCTCCTCTGTCGTGACGTAAGCGTATCACGTGGTGTGACGTCACCATACCACGTGGTCCGCACGGCGTGCAACCGCAGCCGACGGCGCGAGCCGGTCCCCCGTCTCTCCTCTGTCGTGACGTCAGCATATCACGTGGTGTGACGTCACCATACCACGTGGTCCGCACGGCGTGCAAACGCAGCCGACGGCGCGAGCTGGACCCCCGTCTCTCCTCTTTCGTGACGTCAGCGTATCACGTGGTGTGACGTAGCATTCCACATTCTTTGCACGGCGTGTAACCGTCACGAAGGGCTGTGGTTTACCTCTAGCAATATGCTGCGCATAAAAGCTGTGTAGAAGTCCGTAATATGCTTCTGTAAGGTGGAGTCAACTGCCGAAAGAGTACAAGTTCGAAAAGTGGCTCGCGAAGATTGTGCAGATGTCAGACGTGTTTTCGCTTTGTGTGCCATTTGGGAGTGTCACGAAAGGCACAGTGACGGGAGCGAATCCCTCCGCTGTGCCTGCGCGTACGTGACGTAGCACAGCCGGGTCTGATATAGGGAGCTTGCATGAAGCGATGCATGCTGGGTAATCCGCCATGATGATGTAGCTAGCAGCAGACAACGCAGCACGGCACTACCACACAGCCACGTCTACATGGTCGCGTAGTGCGAGCACACGATGCTGGCTCGATCGAATCGGCCTACTGTGGGTTTTTAGCGATTCCGAAAATACGTCTACACGAGGGCGAGAAGGCAAGGGATTCCTCTAGCGACGCCGACGCGAATGGCTCGCACGGGCCAACACATGAGATCGACGCTAATCCGGCCAAGTATCAAAACTACTTGCCAGAACTAGAAATCGTGAATGTCGCCTATCTCGACGGGCGGCCAGGTTCAGACGCATAGGGCAGTCATTCGTTCTCGCGTAGCTTGAACAGGTCCGCGTTGCACTGGCATTCCTTCATAGCGCACCCGATTTTTCGGGCACAGCGTCGACGCGTACGTTCTTCAAGAATCTGCCGGTAATTGCTGTTTAGGGGATGTTCGGAGACCACGAACGACATTCCAGATGCATGATAAAGGCTTGCGTGGATCAAGCGTTTCAGAGCATGGCCTCCAACGTTTTGCCTGGAGGGCTTGAATTCGGCGCCGAATTTTTTTTTGCATACGCCGCGCATCTTTAAAGGCGAGGCGCGACTTCTCTACCCATTCAAATCTCTCGCACTCTACCAAAGATTTGGTGAGGTCGAGGTAGCAGAAGATTTCTGCGCTAGGGTAGCAGGCCAATCAACTCCAACGGCAACGCTACATTTCACCGATGTTCCAGCTTCACGGGATTCACGAATGAACCTTCCCTTTTCCGTGAAGGAACTTGACGCTGCGCTGGCTTCTTGCAGACGGTCATCATCGCCGGGTCCCGACGGTGTAACATACACTGCGCTTGGAAATCTTGGAAAAGAAGCTAGGCACGCTCTTTTGGAATATTACAACAAATCATGGATTGAGGGTATAGTTCCAGACGAGTGGAAGTGCAGTCGTTTAGTTTCGTTCCTGAAACCTGGAAAATCGCCTCTGGACTTGACATCATACTGTCCAATTGCGCTGGCTAGTCGCGTTGGTAAAGTACTGGAAAGAATGCTGCTCACATGTATTGAGTGGTACCGGGAGCGCTACCACATATATCAGGATATAATGTCAGGGTTTCGACGTGGACGCTCTTCAGTTGACAACGTGGTGGACCTAGTATCATCTGTACAACGCCAAAAAAATTTTCAAGCGCTTACCCGCGGCATTGTTCCTGGATATAGAGAGCGCATATGATAACGTACGTCACTCACCAGGCCATTTTGGACGCTCTGGAAGCTGCCGAGCTTGGCGGTCGTGTTTGTTGCTGGATACGCAGTTATTCATCCAACAGATCTCACTTTATGCAGACTGAGGATGGACCAACATCTCATTTCACTTTCCGTGGAGTCCCTCAGGGCGGAGTCTAAGCCCAACGCTTTTCAATCTTATTCTTGTCGGGCTTGTCGACTTAATAGCACAGTCGGCACAACTTTCAATATATGCAGACGACATCTGTATCTGGGCATCTGGAGTTACGTCAGAAGGCGGCAAGTATAGTTGCGGCCTACCTCCACCTGCAAGGTCTACAGATATCAACTGAAAAGTGTTCGCTAGCTGCATTTACACGCAAGAACATGTCACCTTACACCGTACCCATTGATGGTAAAGCAATACCTTACGAAAGCAGCCATCGCTTCCTGGGAGTGATCATCGACCGAAATCTTTCGTGGACTCCCCATATTTCATTCATGAAAAAGAGGCTGACAGCAATTGCTCACGTACTTGCCTTTATTGGGGGAAAGTCATGGGGAGCGTCCGTGCGGTCGATGCTCCAACTATACCGTGCATTACTTGTAGGATTTCTTCGGTACAGCTTACCTGCACTTGGAAATATCAGGAAAACCAACTTGGGAATTCTACAGAGCGTTCAACCTCAAGCTCGGCGAGCCTGCCTGGGATTGCCGAAATGTGCCTGTACGGCTGTTACCATTTTAATTGCACAGGAGCATCCCATATCTACCTACCTAACTGTTGATGCCCTGAGGGCACATTTACGACATATTTCCAGGGTTCCCTGGCGTCATTTGGACAGTCTTCCTATTACCAGGCCGCGTACATCGTTTACAGAGACCGTTGATGCGCATCGCGCTATTTTGCCGTCTCAGTTTACACCCGCATCTAGACCGTCCTTCCACTATAGAGCCTGCATAAACCACACGTGCTTCTTTCAGTACCCGGCATTAGGAAGAAGGCCGAGCTATCGCCGGCAGAACTAAAAGAAATCACCTTTGAATGCTTCAATGAGCACCATGCTAATCATTTGCACGTCTACACTGATGGTTCAGTGAATGCCGTAAGTTCTTCAGGCTCCATGGTCATACCCTCAATTAATACAGAAATAAAAGTTAGGACCATTCACCAGACTTCTTCAACAGCTGCAGAGCTAACCGCTCTTCGTGTCGCAATTAGGCATATCAGTCAGCAGAGCCCTCAGCGGTGGTCTATTTTCACAGATTCGAAAGCAGCCTTGCAAGCCTTAAAAGCGGCTCTTCGCCGTGGAGCCCAGGAACAACTCGTGGCGGAAATACGACAAATTCATCACTGTGTTTATAATGGAGGACATGACATCATCTTCCAATGGCTTCCAGGACACAGCGACACAGCGGGCAATCTTCGGGTGGACGAGCTCGCACGAACAGCCCACCAAGACGGCGACTGTGTGTTGATTCCCTTTTCCAGGGCAGACGCAGCAGGCAGGCTTCGCGCACTTGGGCGGGAACACACGCTCTCCTTGTGGAATTCTGGCCAGTTCGCGAACTGCCGCTTAAAATCCTTGGACCCTAGCAGACCTGAAGCTCCGGCTTCCACCTGGCCTACCCCGACGCGAAGAAACTTTGCTGTACCGCCTGTGGGTTGGTGTAGCATTCACATACTCGTATTATTTTATGATAGGCATGGCAAACAGCCCTGCATGTACAAACTGTGGGTGCGACGAGTCTATAGGGCACATGGGCACATTCTTTGTGAGTGCCCCATGTACAGTGAGGAAAGACAGTGTCTATATGCCGTGCGCTGGAGCATCTAGATGGACGCCAATTGACTGAAATTAAGATTTTAAGTCCCTGCGATGAAGGCACTGCTCCGCTTTATGAAAATCACAGGCCTAATCGGAAGACTATGAGTTTGCTGTTATGTTACGTGATATGACTGTGAGGTGATGTGATGTGACATGTCTGTGATGTGACTGCACTAACTTCACCCATCCCTCTCTCACAACTTTTATATGCACTCACCCCGTTTCCGCAGAGCAGGGTAGCAAACCAGTTTCTTTTACGGGTTAACCTCCCTGCCTTTCCTCCTAATTTTCCTTTTCCTCCTCCTGCCGGCAATTGCCTGCATGTAAGGGCAGCGCACGAAAACCGCGTATTTACTCGACGGACCGTCGAAAACGACTTGCTGAAATATTCAGCCTGGCTAGTTGCGCTGCCCGCCGTCTGCTGCCAGCGACATCATCATGGTGAATTACCCAGCATACATCGCTTCATGCAAGCTCCCTATAGGCCGCTCGAGCTGGCGCGCGCGACCAGCTGCCCGTGATGACTGGCTAAGTAACATGTGGTAACGAGCTTTGAGTAGGCAGAGATTATCACGCATTGCAAAGGATAAGGGCGCTCCCCTCTGTACTGTACGGATGCGCTTGAGAGTGTCGTTAAGTGCCTGCGTTACCCGACGTCTGCGGTCTTGACCGGCTGCCACGAAAGTTGCCTGCCAACGGCTCTTGAATGTGTCCCACGAATTCGTTGGGACGAAGCTTTTGCACGATGCTGCCAGCGCTGTGCGCAGTGATGCCACGCTATCTGAGTCTGTCAGTAGACTCGTGTCCATACGCCACGTAACCGTACGTGTGGTGTCCTCACCAAAGTCGAGCCTGGCTGATAGAGGGTAGTGATCGAAAATGCACGGCGTGCCTGCAGGAAACGAAAGAACCTAGCAGCTAACGACAAACGAAGCGAGCTCTGGCGGAAAAAAAGAACTTATCCAGCCGACTGGCTGACTGCGCTCTCTCCCACGTCGGTCCAAACGTATCGCCGTGAAGCTGCACCAACGCGTCTGACAAGCTGGAGTGGATCGCGAGATCGCGGAGCGCGTGAGCAGCGAAATAAGGGCGACCGTGACCCTGTCCGCGGACGTCGCGGACGGGGTTTAAAACACAATTGAAGTCCCCAGGACCATACTTAGCAAAATTACTTTTCAAAAAGATATAAATTACATTACTAATTACTTTGCTGCAGAAAATTAATTAAATTACATTACTCATATCTACTCTAAGAAGTAATGAAATTACATTACAATTACACCTACTGAGTAATTCAATTACTTTAAAATTACTTTCTAGTTTCCATCCATCCATTCATCCAAGAAACATATTCCTTCTCTCTTTCCTACATCACTTGCCGTTACCAGAACAAGACAACCGAAGAAAAAAAGAATAAGCAGTGTCGAACGGTTGTGAAATGACCGGAAAACCCAGCGTCTTGCTGGCCCGGAGTTGTCTCTGCCATTTCAAGGGCTCGAAGAAGCTAGGTTATTTATTGCTTCCGCAGTCCCAAGAATCGACGTCGGCACCTTGTACTAATTGCTCAGTAATGGTCAAGCCACGACGGCTCACGCAATGGACCCTTCCATCTGTTTCCCCCCACCCCAATCCTCCCTCGCCCCGTGGTGACGAGTGTAACCAGGCATCGCTGTGCCCTAGCCGACGCAATAGGGAGTGCCGCTTCGCCGCGCTCCCAACTAGTTTTGAACTTCAGCTTTCTTGCACCATCTCTCCCTTCGGCATTCCCTTGACGCCTTGTATCCTGCTGCTTGGTGAATGATTGTCATGGGATAGCCGCACTAAGTGACCCTGCTACACATGAGGTCTCAGACGCACGGTTCAGCTCAATTCTGTCTCCTTTTGCCGATCCGATACGCTGGCTTCGGCTTGCCGCACGTCGTTCCTGCTTTAGCGGCACTACTTTGTTGTCCATTGAGAGTAGTGGCTCACTTTAGTAAAAGTAATTTCGAAAGGAAAAATTACTTTTGCTGCTAAATTACTATAAAAGTAATTCATTACATTACTAAATTACCAACCTGAAGAAGTAATTCATTACATTACAATTTACCGCAAAATATAAATTACAATATTTTCATTACTGTAATTCAATTACTGCCTTGCCTAGGGTAAAAAAATGAATCGAGACTGTCAAAAAAATCCGAACCAGACTACAAAATGCGAACTAGGGTGAAATCGACCGCGAGAGTACGGCCGTCCACCCTAGATGTGCAATGAGCATCCGCACACAGGCAGGGGTTTAGAAAAACGACACCAGCACTAGACATATGAGAATCCGTCAATAAAAAATGCGAAAAAACAAAAAACCGGGAGGTGAAATTGAGCACATAAAGTGAACTGTGAAAATTGCATTCTTGTAAAAACAGGATGTCGACGCCCTAGCCATAACAAAATGCATCACCTCCTTCTGCTTGTTTACAGACCGAAATCCCGGAACATTCAGGGAGAGAAAATGCACAACCGCCATTACTTCCAGGAGCGCTGACGGTTCAACGTACATCCTACACAGCCCCGTCATGGCCGGGTTTCGACGCGCGCGCCACTTTTCGACCGCAACGTTCATTGCGCGGCTTTCGGATTCCGATTATGGAGGGTGAGTACGTTTGTAATCCGTTCTGAAAATGTCCATTTTATCCGTCGTGTCATCGGCGTCTGTAGCTTCACTCACCAGTTGTCGCGTGGTCCTGGCGACGCTCGCAGCTGAAGTCGACGCCACGGTCGCTGGTGGAAGGGGCTGGCCAGCTGGTGACAGGAGGAGCGTGTCGTCCGCGCCTGATGCTTGCTGGCACGTCAGTTCGCCTGTCAGGCGGAGTGGCGTGCCGATGTCTGGAACCTCCTTCATGTCGTTCGACGTTGTGTCGGAGGTCTCTACGCCCGGAAGCAGCGGCAAGGGGTCGGTGAAGGCTGCGCTGAATGGCTCCGCTTCGGTTGGAGACGACCCCTCGTGTCCCTTCCCGGCCATTTCCGTCACGGGGGTGGACTCAAGTTCTTTCGGGCTGCTGGTCGCCAGGTCTGCGCCGTCAAACGGCGCCCGGACTGCCGGCGCGTCCTGTGGTTCTGCAGCCAGGTTATCCTTGCTCGTGTCTTTCCTTGCGGCAGTTGCCGCCGCATATGGCCTTGGCCGCAGGCAGTCCGCTGTGGCGTGGCTTCCGCCGCAACGCCTGCATGCCGCTCCGCATCCGTTCGTGTCGTGGCCAAACACTTTGCAGCGAGAGCACCGCGGCGTATGGCACGCCGCACTGATGTGGCCGTCCTGTCCGCAGCGGGAACACACTTTCCGAACGCCTCGGTAGTCGAACATGGCGCGGTCGTCCTGGACGGTCAGGAAGTTTGGCACCGCCTACTTCATTTCCATCCGGACCACGCGAGTACCGTTGCCGACGTGACGACGACCCTTAGGTATGGGTGGGGTATGTCGAGCACCTCGCCGTAGGTGCTCAGTGCCGCTGCGAGTGCCGCGTCTCCCACGAACAGCGGCACACGAAAAGCCGTCACTTGGACCACGGCGGGGCCCACGCAGATGACAGGGACAGAAGTGCCGTTAAGGTTGGACGCGCCTTCCACGAGCATCTTCTGCGCCGCCGCAGCCGAGGCCATGGCGAGGCCAGGACTCCATTCCTCCGTTGTGCTGGAGGCTCTCCAGTCCTTTCGGGCCGACAACCGCGTCGATGCCGTCGACGATGTCGTCAGCCGTGGCGTCAGATGTCACTTGGAACAGAAAACAGCGCGCCTTCGGGGGCGGCGCACGGAACATCGGAGTGGCAGCCTGTCCCGCGCCTCCCATGACGTCACGGGTGGCTGACAGGGCTGCTGCTCTAACGAAGGTTGCCCGAGCACCGGTAAAGGCGCGGCGCCTGGGATCGGAGGCTGGTAGCGGGACCTCCGAGACACACTGGATCCAGGGTCTGCCTACACTAGTTCATGAAACTTCTCAGGAAGCAAACTGGGATGAACTGCACTTGGCCACGTTCGTCTGTGCGTGGCTGGTCGAGATGAATCCACTAGTTCATGAAACTCCTCAGGAAGCAAACTGGGATGAACTGCACTTGGCCACGTTCATCTGTGCGTGGCTGGTCGAGATGACCCCACCAGCAGGTTGTGGCGAACGCCTTTTATTCATTTTCTGCGCATGCACACTAGCGGCTACGGCGATAAGCCGGACACCACAGATCCCACTGAAGCTTGCTTGCACGGTATACCGACTAGAGCGCAGGAATGCACGGATAAACCGCTAAAAAAGCGCAAAATCCTGCAAGGCCTCTCAGTGCACGCCGCGAAGCGTTGGTTCAAGAGCAAGGGAATGACGCGACCTTACGCTCATGCTTCGATCGCGTGGGCGCGCCGCAAGCGAACAAGGGAAAGGGTAGTAACCAGTTTTCTATTGCTAACGGCGTCCTGCACAGGAAATACGTCGCTGAGTCCGGCGGGGAGTACACTCAAGTTGTGCCCCAAACGTACAAATCAGCTATTCTCAAGCTGGCACATGACGGGTTGATGGGAAGCTATTAAGGCGCGAATAAAACTCTACTGAAGCTGTAAACAGAATTCTTCGGGCCCGCAATGCAGGCTGATGCTAAGCGGTTCGTTGCCTATTGCGATCTATGCCAACACACAACTCCGAGGGGTCATACCACACGAGCGCCTTTGGTCCGAGTTCCCGTATTGAGACTGCGTTTCAGAGGGTGGCGGTCGACATTATTGGCCCACTCAACCCGAAGTCCCCTCAAGGCAATCGGTACATCCTGACTATGATGGACTATGCCACGCGGAACCCTGATGCAGTCGCATTTCCTAGCAACGAGACAGAAAGTGTAGCCGAAGCTCTTCTCGAAATGTTTTCCCGTGTAGGCGTGCCCAGAGAGGTCCTCAGTGACAAGGGCACTAATTTTATGTCCGAAATAAGGAGGTTAGCCGTTTCTTGTCGGTATAACAGCGGCGTACCTCTCCCTACCACCCAATAGCGATGGCTTAGTCGAACGGTTTAACGGTACGCTTAAACAAATGCTGATGGGCATGTGTCAGGAGAAGCCGAGCGATTGGGATCGCTAGCTGGCTCCACTCCTGTTCTCATACAAGGAAGTACCCCAAGAAATCCTCGGCCTTTCTCTATTCGAACTCTTAAATTGGAGAAATGTGCGTGGACCTCTGGCCTTACGAGCTTTGGAAGAATACAACCATCCCTGGCGAGTTGCGAACTACGTACGAGTACGCCCTTGCTCTACGGGACAGACTGGAGAACACCTGTAAACTTACCCACGAAAAGCTGGAGCGCTCAGGAGAGCGCTACAGCCGCTGCTACGACATCAAGATCTGCAAACGCTCACTCAAACCGGGAGAGCAGGTTCTTATTCTTCCCAAAGAGCACAATAAGCAGTTCATGCAATGGAAGGGGCCGTTGTCATCAGCCGCAGGGGCGATGTCGACTATGAAGCAGATTTTGGCAAAGCCACAAAAATATTTCATATCAACATGCTAAGAAATACCAGCAATGAAAAGATCAGATTACATAAGCCGGCTGGAATAGTTGTTCAGCTTGCGCTACTACCTAGCTGCATTGTGTTGACTGGTGTAATGAGATCGTACATGATGTGCCTGTATATTCGTGCTTGCTTGATTGTTATCAATGATCAGTGACTTGTGACATATGCTCAGGACATGCCGAACTAGAGTGTTGCGGTGCTGCGCGTGTTCTGATCGGTGTGTGTGTGGTGCGCGTCATGAACCGTAGGGAGCGGCGAACGATCTTCAGAGCATCGGACGGACGTAATCCACTGCACTCCCCTGCGGGAGGCAGTAACGTCGTTCGCCAAGATTCGGCGTTTGCGGATGTCGACAATGTTCCGAGACAATGTTCTTCAGTGGGGGGCTGTGTCATAAGCTACCTCACATATAGAGCGGAACTTACGGGATCTCCCCGCTCCTCCGAGCATACTTCGAGATGAATCCCGGGGCAGCAATCGGCAAGTGCGCTCTCTCGACGTGGGTTGCAGCACAAACAGTCGAGAGTATAAAAAAGCATACTGTAGCAAGGCCGTGGCAGTGCGCTCTGGGAAGATTCAGTCTTCCGGGCCTCTCTCGCGGCAGCTCGCTCTGGGAAAGTGTCTTGTTTTAGTACGTAGCACTACTAGCCGCAATCATGGATTTCGCTGATGTCTGTTCGAAGCCGCTCTCTCTCTCTCTTCGTAAACTTGAAGTGGCATGCACGTCTCGGCATTGAGGAGGTGGAGCGGCCACGCAGCTGCAGCAGAAGCTGCTCTTTCTCTGTCGGTCTCGCCGTGAACTTGAAGGGAAAGAGAAGATGGCGACGCCCACATTACGAGACTTAACAGTGAGGGGGTGGAGTGGCCGCACAGGTCAAACCAGTGAGAGAGTGGGGCGTGTCACAGTTGCGGACGTCACGGCCTTTCTCGGGCAATGTTGTAAAAACATGTGTTACTCCGAACTGAGCAGTCGTGTGTCGCTAGCGCGTCGTCAACTTCGGCATCTATCCCCTCGCATCAGTCACTCCTCAGCCTTCACGAACAGAGGCATGTACGCACGGTGCTTCCTGGACCTCGGCTCCGAGAAGCTCGTCGCGTCGTAAAGCAGCTTGTGCTTACCTCCTCGCCTTAACTGGCGCTCGCCTTCAAGCACATTTCCTTCTCTTGGATCACTTTTATTCGTCCTGGAGATATTTTTTCACTGCTCGGAATGTGTTGAGGCAGAAACTCTGGGGCATCTGTTTTGCTAATTTTCTACATTCTCCTCAAATCTCTCTTTCTCTCCTCATTTAATCCCACCCCAGACCTTTCAGGCAGTGGATTCCAGGAGGGATGCAATACATCGTGCCTATTTTCACTCATTTGTAATAAGAACCACTGAACATGGTGTAAGGAAAGCTGAGGGCGCGTCTGCGCCGCTCGTTTGCTTCGTGTCGCAATCAATGAAGCCGGGCCTTCGGGCACTGCGGCGCAGGTTTGCCGTGCTCGATGTGCTGAAGTACAACGATTACGAAGACAGTGAGAACGCGACTCTACTGATTCTGATAAAGGACGCAAGAACCTAGAAGCACAAAGAATGAGGAAACGTGCCGAGCGTGCTCGTGCAAAACGAAGCATAACAAAGTGTAAAATGCGTGAAATATATAGCAGGGATAAGCAATACTATGCACCTATTTCGCATTTGATGAACTATGCAAATCGACTGTAACTTTTTTCACCGAACCCGCGATCAACTCATCGTTCTTCTCATCAGTATGGCCGCCGCTACCGATCAACTCAGCGACTTCGACGCCTCACCGAAGAAGAAAGACGTGAGAATTCTTTTTGTCACAGACTGTCGCCTTTGTTTAAACCTTGATCTAGCTTAGTATTTTACGCTGTGGTTTCTGTGTAACTCTTGCCCCTGCTTATTACATCTGGAATACTTGCTTTGTTACTTTATAGTCGTCTTTTACAGCAGTGTTTGTTCATAGTCATTTTTCTCTCTTAGTATTTACCGAGTCGTTTTTATCACTATCGTGTCGTGGCGTTTCCTTTTGCCGCTTTTCGATGGAGGCGAAAAGCAAGGCGCCCGTGTGCTGTGCAATGCCAGTGCACGTTAAAGAACCACAGGTGGTCGAAAATTCCAGGAGTCCTCCACTACGGCGTCTTTCATAGCCTTAGTCGCTTTGGTACGTTAAACCCCACAAACCAAACCAAACCTTTTGCTTTTGTTCTTTTATTATTGTGCAGTGTAATTAGTACTCCTAGCTATAAATATCCCATTGTTGTAAACAAAAAGTGACTTTCTTGGGCTTATTCCTCAGTCACACACCGACACACGTACTTCACGGGTTGACCGGTCTAACTTTTAACTGTGTTCTCAACCCTCATAGAGGGACGACGGGTAACCGTAAAAGAGATCCCGCGCCTCTGTTGAGCGTAAAGGCGAGGGTTTGTGACAATTCTGCATTATGTTTGTTCATGCTGGTTGTCGCGAAACCACGGTTTATCATTTTCTTTGTCGCGCAAGATGCGTCGGGATGTATCTAGAAGATTCCAGCCTTTCTACAACGTTCAAGGTCATGCAGTCACCGTTTGCGGCTTTATCTTTCCTCGCCGCCTTTAAATTCAGCGCTGACAAGTGAAAGTGGCATTAGTATATTTCGTCTCACAAGATGTTTTCAGCACCGCGAAAGGCAGAGGCACACAGGTTCAATCAGGATCACGCGTACTGCAATAGGCAATTGTGCTCCTACGCGCCTCTCGCCCCCCAAATTGGCGATGATGACAATTGGAGCACAATTCTCTATTACAGTGCGCAGGGGCGAGAGGCACCTAGGAGCAAAATTTCAAGGGCTCCTCTGCCTTTCGCAGTGCTGCAGATTGTTGGCGTCGCCACCTGGATGGATGGAATGGATGGATGGAATATAGGAGCGTCCCCTTTGAAACGGGGTGGTAGCATTAGCTATCATGCTCATAGGTGAGCTATCATGCTCACCTATGAACTTAAAGCGGTGCCCTCTATGCTGAGCCCAGCCATAGGGGGATTAGAATAAATCAGTTTGTGTTTGGTTCTGAAGTGGCGTGGTGGCGTGGTTGCCTGGCTCTCTCTCTCGGCCTCCCTGCACGAAAGCACGGGAACGCCCACACAACATGGTGTCAGAAGTGGGATATGAACCCTCGCAGTGAAGGATGAACTTTCTGTTTTTGATGGTCTTCTTAAAGGCACTCGCCTCGTAATCCCCGCAGCAATGAGGCCAGTAGTTTTGACGCTTTTACACGACGGACATCAGGGGCATGAGTCGCGACCAAGACCCTCGCTCGTGAATCGGTGTGGTGGCCTGGTATAACAGCGGAGGTAACCTCCCTCGTGACCAGCTGTTAAAGGTGTGCCCTTACTCGAGTGAATGCAGCGGAACCACTCCTTTCTACAGACCTTCCATAGTCATCCTTAGGAAGTTCTGGGCATAGACCTCTTTCACCACAATTCTCAAACCTTCTTGATGGTAGTGAACTACTACTTCCGGTTCCCGGAGATGGGTACACTGAAAAGTACAACAGCTCCAGGGGTCATTGAAGGGCTCAAAAGCATGTTCGCCCGTAACGGGATACCGCAGCAGGTAAAGTCAGACAACGGTCCGCCCTTTTCTTAACTCAAATTTGCCGCATTCGCTGCATCTTATGGTTTCGACCACATCACCAGTAACTCCCATTACCCACAGTCTAACGGAGAGGCAGAGCGAATGATCCGAACTGTGAAAGACATCTTCCGTAAGCCAAAAGATCCTCACGTGGCCCTTCTCAGCTATAGGGATACATTAGGTGTGAGTAGCTTCAGCCCGGCTCAGCTCCTAATGGGAAGGCAACTGAGAACTCGAGCCCCAAAGCCGGATGAAAAGCTTCGTCCACACTGGCCCGAAAGGGAGGAGGTAGCCCTTAGAGATGACTCTGACAAGAAAAGGACTGCAAAGGACTTCAACCGACATCATCGCGTCAGGGATCTGCCATCACTTCAGTCCGGTGAACAGGTCTGGGTTCGGTCCGACCAGGTGCGGGCTACAGAAGGCACAGCGTCCAAGGTCCTTCGTCGTCGAAACGGAGCCAGGAACGATTCAGCAGCGGAATCATTGACACCTTGTTCCCTTTGGGCTGAGGGCAGCAGATCTCGCACTTCTCCAGCCTCACCCACTAACTCGAGGCAGCAGCACCGCCGCCTGTTACAGCGGGACCTTCACGCCCTGGTGATGGTGTTGTCTACCCGTAGCGGAGATGTTGGGGTCACCATCTATGAACCTAAATGTGGCGTCCTCTAAGCTGAAGCCCAGCGAGGGCGGATTGGAATAAATCAGTTTGTGTTTGGCTCTGGAGCGGCGTGGTCGCGTGGTTGCCTGGCTCTTTCTCTCTCTGCTTCCCGGCACGACAGCGCGGGAACGCCCACACAACACAGATATCTTGTGAGACGAAGTATAGATCGACGACCGCTGAGCATGACTGTTGCTATCGCCGCCGCTGATTGCTTAGGTATTTTGCGGGCCCAAGTCAGCCCAATAAAGAGTTCATTCCTGCGAAGATCGTCTCTTCATTTGTTGCCAACGGCATTGTCAACACCACGTAACAAAATTATATTTACAGCTTGAGCGGCTAATGCATAGCGTTCGCACTTTATTAGGGTTCTATTCTATAAGGATCTATTATTCATTTCACATCCATTTATACTATCCTGGGTCACTGTTAGGTGACAAAGCACCGGCGTTCAAGCATCCGGAGCCGTAGCAGTCTATTTGGCGATCGGATTTCATCACTGGCTGCATGACTCAGCCACCCGTTTGCCGGTGTGAGTGGCGATGACTGTCGTCGACGGCGGGACCCGCTCTCCTAGAATTTCTGTGACTGGCCTCTAGCCGAGCTCATCTGATGTTATACTGAAGACGCAAAACTACGCAGGAGATGCACTCATCGAATTCATCTGATGTTGATGCCGTGCTGGCGTCCAGCCGGATGAAATAGAAAATGGGCAGTTTATCTGTATGGAATAATGGTCCATGACGATCGAGGCAAATCTAATACCTTTTAAAAACAACTATTTTATACCTCATTAGTTGTTGCGAAATTTGCTTATTTTAAGGAATGGTTGTTATTCTCACTACCAGATTCATATTAATTATCGGCAGCAAATGCTTGCGGGATGCGTGTTTTCAGAAGAAAAAACATTTTAGCTCTGTTTCACTAGATAAGTTCACAACCAATATATACGGGCATTTAACAGAGCACGTTGTTGGGCTAGTCGGTCATACATACTTAAAAAAGGGAATTGCGCTAAAAAAGACACGGACGAGAAGAGGACATGGACGGGCGCAAACTCGCAACTGATTTTATTCAGAAAAAACACAAATATATATACCTTGAAGCTTATCCAATCAATGCCTAAGCGCACATGCCAGGAAGGTTGTCTCTTTCTTATACAACTTGATACTAGAATCGCTTACGCATTCATCACCCGACTTATCCATAAAAAAGGCTTCTGCGAGTTCACGTGCTACCTGGTTACGACTGCGCCTTAAGATTTTGATTCTAGCCAGCAAAGGCTGGCATGCTTTATCAGGCGTAGCCAAAGGGCATGCGCCGCAATGTAAGGGCAAATTTGATCCTTTTCCTGACCCTGTATATGAAATCCCCCTGACTTGCGGAAAATTTTACATCGGCCAGGCAGGCCGTTGTATAAATGAACGACTAAGGGAACATCAGCTCTCTATGAATAACGGAAAAGGGTCAAATTTGCCCTTACATTGCGGCGCATGCCCTTTGGCTACGCCTGATAAAGCATGCCAGCCTTTGCTGGCTAGAACCAAAATCTTAAGGCGCAGTCATAACCAGGTAGCACGTGAACTCGCAGAGGCCTTTTTCATTGATCAGTCGGGGGATGAATGCGTAAGCGGTTCTAGTATCAAGTTGTATAAGAAAGAGACAACCTTCCTGGCATGTGCGCTTAGGCATTGATTGGATAAGCTTCAAGGTATATATATATATTTTTTCTGAATAAAATCAGTTGCGAGTTCGCGCCCGTCCATGTCCTCTTCTCGTCCGTGTCTTTTTAAGCGCAATTCCCTTTTTTAAGTATATACGGGCATGCTTCAAGCGGCACATCATACTTTCATAAATTTATGGTGACTGCGAAGTAGCAATTCTTTCACAAGGCAGCATCCCGTAAATTTTTTGCCACGAATAATGCCATCCGCTTGCTGCCCAACAGCTGCTTGTTGCACTGGTATTCAGTTTTTTCTGTTCCTTCTATAGCAACAAAGCGTTCGGAACTGACAAGAAAGGCTACCAAGGCGAAACGCTTTCGGTTAGTGCCCGAAATTCAGAGGCCGCTCGTCTGTGTCGGATTGAAAGAGTTGCAACTGCAGATAGTTACATAGACACGCCTGCATATGACCGCTGTTAGTCTTTTTATCCATGTTAATCATCTGCCTTCGATTATTATTTTCTTGTTAATTCAATAAACACAGTAAAGAAAAAACTTTGCTAGCCACGGCAGTTGTTGGCACCTGAGCTGCGGCTGGAGGAAATGAAATGAACAAGGAGGAGATAGAGAGCAGACGAAAAAAAAAGGGGCTAAAAGAAGAAAGGACGGGGTCAGGCTAAGTAAAATAGCGTACAAAATAATGATAAACAGTAAAGATAGATAGGTTTCTTGGATTCTGCCTGAGAAAGTGCATTACACCTTGGAAAGTCTTGTTTGGTCCTGTTTCGTTATCGTGGGGACATGCAAAAAGAGTATTGAAAATCCTGTGATCTGAACTGTGGTGACAAGTGTGTTTATACTTCGACTGGCTGAGGATTGCCACCTATGCTCACTATCCGGAATGGATTGCGGAAAAACGATTCTTCTTCCTGAAACGTAAATCCGCATGCATGACATTCTTCGCTGGATCCTTGGTGCCTTTGGGAAGCCGAAGATCTCTAAAGGGAAGGCCTAACTGTGATGGGTGGCGCATTCATTCCTCCCAGCCTTTCAAACTTTCTTGACAGGGGCCCCAAGTTCGTTCTGGAGCCCTCGGTTCCTGCGCACGAACTCGCTGCCTTGAATTGAAGGATGGCAAAGAAGGCTCCGCCGGAAGATAGGGAACGTTGCCGGTTGGAAGGTATAGACTGACTTGCGAAGAATTTGACAGTGACCAGTTCCAAGTGTGCTAAAGATAGTTTGTAGAAGGTTGTGAGATTCTTTAAGGACAACGAGCTCTGTCTTTTAAAGGCAGTTTACGTGGGTGGCTTTGTTGCCTTGCCTAGGTCTTTGTACAACGAAAAAACAGCTTTGGTCATTAACAAGAACTTCACTCATGTTAAAAAAAAGATCAAACAAGAATTAAGACTAAAGCAGTCGTTTTATGCAAGCGTTTAAATCTTCAGAAGCTTTCAAGGGAAAATATCAGCCAGAGCGGCGTTGCATGTTTTCTTTAGCGCCAAGACTCGTAAACCGAATGCGCCGTTCCGTGCTATTGTGAACGGATGGGGTACTTGGCAGCATTTTGTTAGTAAGTTTCTATTGAAGATTTTAAACGATCTCGAGATAAATGACCCCTTCCTCGTAAAGAATTCGTCTGACATTGTCCAGTTCTTTCAAGTTAATAGTGATGTAGATTATGCCTTCTCTATCGATGTGGAAGGGCTCTTTTATGCAGTGCCTCATTCTGAACTGTTCGCTGCTGTCGAAGATTGCATACAATGAAAATGATGCTGTTGCCTTCCAGAATGCAGCAGCCTTGACGGTAGACAATGTTTTTAGCCCTTCTAGGCTTTTATCTTTTTAGCACTTTTATTCAATTGGACGACCAGTTTTATCTGCAAAAGAGAGGCATTTGTATAGGTTGATGCAGTGCTCCGGTGTTGTGCAACATCTTTTTATCGCATATATATCGCTCTTTACACGATCATTTTAATCGTTTTAACAGTGACAAAGTCCTCGAAGGTTTTCGTTATATGGACTACTTTTTAATCGTTTCAAACAAATCTTGTTCTAATTCTAACGATCAGACACTAATATGTGTTCTGAATGATTTTAAGCTTATTGGCAAAGGGCTAACATTTAGTCATGAACTTCCAGAGGAAGGCACTCTGCAGTTTTTTTAGTTTAAAGTTTAAGGAAAATCACGTTTGCTGTGCACAGAAAGAGCTCTTGTCGTACGACTCTTCTCATTTCGAAGATAGTAAATAGAGGCATTGCTAGTCTCTGCTTGGGTTCTGCGCTGTGGAGATCGTGTGTCCATGAGATGGAAGCAAGTTTTAATTATCAATTGGGTAGGCTGGTTTAAGCTGGCTTCCCTGTCGTCAGGTCGTGATGTCAGTGGTGGAAACACTCTTGAAGAAAACGAAGCCTGTTAAGCACACGACTGCTGTAAAGTCCGTGGATGGTCAGCAGACGCCTGAATTGGTCCCATATCGCACGAGGTATTCCACAATATGAAACAGGTGGCGAATCAGTTTAACGTGCCGACGGTATTTTCCGCCCCCAAGAAACTTGCTCGGCTGAGCCGTCGCATTAATTGCGAAGATCAAAAGCGGGGCTGCAGAAAGAACCATGAAAAGCGTTTGGTGCACTGTGATATGAACGTCGTCTACAAGATCCCTTTGTCTTGTGGCAAAGTGTACATCGCCCAGACTGGGCGTTGCGTGAACGACCTTCTCAGGGAGCATGCAAAAAATCTGGAAAATAAGGAGCGCACGAATCTTGTGGATCACTGCACTAGCTGCTTGCTCCCGCTATGAGCCACGTTTCCGTAGAGTATCAATCCTCAGTAGGAGTTATCAAAAAACTGCTCCAAAAACCTTGAAAGCTTACCTTATCAGGAAAGAGGATCAGAATTGTTTAAGTGAAACTTCAATCATTTGTATAATGCCTAGGTGAACTTCCTATCGCGTCTGCTCTTATTGTAAGCGGCTTTTCAAGTTCCTTGCTAGGTTTCGCCTGCGTAGGTCTGTTTTATATTTATATGCCTTGCTCTGTTTCAATAAATCAGTTGCCAGTAGCGCCCGTGTTCGTCTTGTCTTTCTGTAGTCCGGTCGTTTTGCGCTAAATAATATGCTCGTGACGACGGTAAATCAGTGCAGCGATGAATGGAAAGCATTTCATAGTAAATCCCGCGTTCGGCAGCTGTCCGTATGGTTCATTCGCTGTGCGTTTGTGTCATAGTTGCCATTAAATTATAAAATATAACTGAAAATAAACACATCCTTTTAGTTAAGTGTGGCGCTCATCCCTGAATGAAAGCTCAGCCTGCTGAAGCGCAGCGGAGTCCTCGCCCTGGCCGCTACTGCTGCTGCCTGCAGCTTTCGTCATGCTATACGGATTTCATGGTCAGCTGGCGGGCTAAACAAAGCATAAAACAGTCCCACGATGCCGGACAGCTTCCGCTAGCAGCGCGCAGTAGCCCTTGTGCACTGCCGCTACCGCAGCACGAACGCCGTACGCACAGCCAATATGGCGTCGAGTGGAACCGCGGTGCGCCGCCCAGGAAACGAAACTAAAATAAGACCGTTTTACCAAAAGCAAGCAGGACAGGAGGAAGATACTCTCTAACCAGATAAATTGCGCTGGCTCATTGCTGCCAGTACCTAGTGGGCTGTGCATTCGCATGCTTCATGCATAGCAGAACGGCTTGCACCTCGGTATATTGTCGTTTGAGAGACTTAAATGCCTTTATCAGCGCCCCTTTTAATAGTGTGGCATCAGGACAGCAATGCGTGTTTGCGGACTGCGCAAACAATCAAAGAAATCGCAAGATGATTGCCTAAAGCGTATGCGGTAAGCATGCAACGACAGTCCGAGTGTGATTTGTTTCTGCTTCACCGCTTTCCAGTCCATCCTGATTTAGTTAGTTATATGGGGCTTAATGGCGCAAAAGCAGCCAAGCACAAGTTTAGATGAGTTGTTACACAAGGTGCTTAGAGTTATGATATTTGATTTAAAACCGTGGCCTTCTTAAGAAATGCACAAACAAGGAAAAAATCGACGAATGCTTGTCCGCCTAAAAACAATGCCGGGTGAAATGGAATGTGTTCATTATAGAATACTGTAAAATATAATTTCCTAAAATCTTCAAGTTGCAGGCATGAGATTGAAATGTGATTAACTGTGAGCTCATCACCGCATATTTCATAAACTGATTTGTCTTTTTTTTTTGTCAAGAGGAAATTATCTGTGATGCGTGTGTGTCCTATGCGTAGACGACATAAAATAACTTCGATAAAACGTTCCTGATGTCGGCACGATTTCCATTCTTCTAAAAAGGGATTTACAGAATACAGCTTGTTTTTTTCGTTTGCCCAAGCAGCTTGCCACCTAGCTCTTAGTTTGCTGCGTGCGAACTTTATGCAATCCCTTATGCTTCATATTCATGGATTTGGCTTGTGCAGCGCATACGTCTGCTCTTTCATTACCTATAATCCCTACATGAGTGGGGACCCAGCAGAGTTTTATATTATGTTTTCAGTTGTGTATTATGTTTCCAATCAGTGGTTCAACGGCTTTTTTATAGTTTAATGCAGTAAGGACGCTTACAGAATATGTGTAGATGATGCTATTGCTAATGTTTTCATTCTTTACCTTTTCCACAGCAGCAAGAACAGCGCAACATTCTGCATGCAGCGAAAACTGATGAACATTGAAGTAGTCCTGTTATTTCTTCTGTTTTATCTTTGACTATAGCACTTCCAACGTATTCATCGGTTTTTGAACCTTGTGTGTAAAATGCAGTGCAATCCTTATATTTTTCTTTCAGTTCCAGCTATATCACTATGCGTTCATGTGGAGTGCGCATTTTTTTGAAATTTTGTTAGCGTCAGCTCAAAAACTGCGGGGAGAGTGTACCATGGAGGGAGTGTTTTGTGGCAATACTAAGCATATAATTTGTTATATATAAGTCCTGGCATATTTCCTTAAAAAGTAGGAGCAGTGGTTTTATTGCCCGAGGCTTGTTACTGAAGATTTTCTTGGATGCGCACTTTGTGACTATGGAATAACAAAGATGTTTTGGCCGTGAACGGACTTTAAGGACGTATGTGCATGCTAGTGCTGCTCTTCGATTTTTTAAGGCAGGCTCAATAATTTCTACATGAAGACTGACTATTGGGGATGTCCTGT
Organism: Amblyomma maculatum; assembly: GCF_055883805.1. NCBI lineage: Eukaryota > Metazoa > Arthropoda > Arachnida > Ixodida > Ixodidae > Amblyomma > Amblyomma maculatum. Next base: position 173,503,388 of record NC_139349.1, on the reverse strand, counting down.
AAGCACCGCACGACAGCCGTAGACCGAGATTATGGACAGGATCCGGACGTTTCAGATAGGATGGTCTTGCCTAGCCGTATACTATGCACCCATAGTCTAGCTTTGAGCGAAAGATCGAACGATATATATGTACTAGGCATGCCCTGTTTGATCGCCAACGTTTACGAGTCAATAGTTTCTGGACGTTGAGGGCCTGCGAAGCTTTCTTCTTTATGTTGTTAATATGAGGTAAAAATGTTAGTTTGTTGTCAAAAGTGATGCCTAAAAAATTGTGTTCTTGTTTGAGTGGTAGTGCGGTTTGGTTTAGATATAGTGGGGTATCGGCTTGCAGGCCTCGTCTTAAAAAGAACAGGACCGTTATTGCTTTCTGAGAAAATCTAAATCCTTTTTTTATCTGCCCAGGTAGCTGGTTTATTTATTGTCTTTTGGATCTGTCGCTCACAAGTAGATATGCTGGAAGCGGTGCTAGTTATTTGTAGGGCATCTACGTAAACCGGATTTAGGGAGGACTTTTGTTATTGAGTTCATTTTGACTATAAAGAGGGTTGTGCTCAAGATGCACCCCTGGGGTACCCTATTCTCTTGACTGAAAGTATTTGAGAAAGTGTGATCGGCCAGGAAGTCAAACAGCTCAGCATCCTGCCGCAGATGCCTAGGTCCGCTAGGTCATGGAGGATACCGAAACTCCACGTAGTATCGTAAGCTCTCTCCGATACAGTGTTGGTTGTGGATGAGAGCTTCCCGGACAGTGTACTCGAGACGTACAAGGTGATCGGTAGTTGAACAGCTAGGCTTTTTTATATCCACACTGATGAATGTCTAAATGTCGCCGGGATTCGATTATGAAGGCGAGCCTTATATTTATAACGCATTCGAATGATTTTGCTATGCAACTAGCAAGTGCTATTGGCCGGTAACTATTATGACTGTTTGAGGGTTTTCCAGGTTTGAGGAGAGGTATTACAATGGCTTCTTTCCATACCTTCGGTATCTTTCCGGTTATCCATATTTTATTAAAGAATTTCAGCTGCGCTTTGATGGCGGCTTCAGGAAGATGGTCCCGGTGCTGTTTTTTTCCCAGAGGATAATTCTCTATTCAGTTCTTGTAATGTAATAAGTCCAGGGGCTGTTTTTTTTTGTTTTTTTTAGAGCATGATACCCTGTTCAGTTTTTGTAATGTAATAAGTTGATTGTAATCTTCGTGCATGCTTGATCTCTAAAGAAGTATTTGTTTTTCTACTAAAACCTTGTGCTTTAGATAAGTATGTGTGTAATTAGACGAGCTTTGCACTTCAGAAAAATGGTTGCCCAAAATGTTTGCCTGTTCTTCTAATGTTGTTTGTATACCAGGAGCTGTGAGCATTGGAAATGTGAAAGGAGTAAAATTTCCTGTGAATTTCCGTACCTATTCACACATTTCCTTTGATGTTAGTGAACTGTTAATTGAAGACACATATTGCTGCCATGACGTTTTTCCTGCGTTCCTGCGAAAGTACCGCACTCTTGCCCTGGCCTTTTTAAAATGAATTTCTCAGATGTCGGATATCTACGGAGGATTCCCCACGCTTTATCCTGTTGCTTTTTTGTCGATCTACATTTCTTCGTCCACAATACCTTATGCTTTTTCTTCGCATGTTCCGATGTTTCTGGTATGGCGAAAAATGGTGTAGATATTATACATGCAGTGAACTTTTCATTTATTTCTTCTATAGACAAATTATCTGAGTATTCTTTATCTAGTTTCGCATTAACTTTAAAAATTGACCAGTCGGCGAGGGGGAGTTTCCAGCGCCGTGGCCTAGTAGGGCTAATACATGTAGATGATGTTAGCTTTAAAATCGTAGTTAGCTAGTCACTTCCTCTGGGGTCGTCTAAAATATCCCAAATAAATTTATTAAAAACAGGTGGAGATACAAAGGCTAAATCAAGGCAGCTCATTCTTCCGGAGCTGGGGCCGGAATACGTGGCTTTTCCTGTGTTCACTAAAAACAATGTCATTTAAAATAATAAAATCGTATATGAGTTGTCCCCTGGTATCAGTGTGCTCACTTCTCCAGAATGAAGAACGTGCGTTAAAATCCCCCGTTATCACATATGGTTCAGAAAGTTTAACAAGTTCTTCTAAGTCGTGTATGGTAGCTGTATAATGAGGTACGCAGGGCGGGATTAACAGTGATGAGGGCCCGGTTAAAAAAATTCAAAAGATCCCTATTACCCCCCCCCCCCCCCCAAAAAAAAAAAAAAAAAACCTCGCCGACCCTGTTATCATGTTTGAGACTTAACGCGCACCATATTCACTCGAAGAATCTGTGGACTGTTTATGACTATCACCTAAGAGTACTCTTTCCCACAGATCACCCGGACAGACCATCGTCTAGACAGCTATTCTAAAGGAAATGACACGCCACACAACATCCTCCTTCAAAATTTAGAATGCGCACTCACAGTGAAAAAGTAACTTCTCGAGTGATGTTTTTCTGGCTGATTCGATAGCTCAGGATAATTTGCTGCGTGTGTGCACAGATGAAGTAGAGATGGGTCATCATTGCTCATAAGCTGTTCGAAACGTTTTACCGTAAGTACGCTACCAATTATATAACAGTTTTGTGAATTCACCCCGCAAGACTAATTAAAGCACGCAAAAGGCAGCGTTTCTACAGAAGCTGCGATATCGTGTTCCTTACGTGGCGTACCATACGGTAAATAATGCTTAATATTCCAAACGCTGTCGTAATGCGGGAAGCTAAAGGACAAACGAGGCAAGGACCTCACTGAAGCCACAGAGATAAAGAAGAGGTGGCAGGAATACACAGAAGAACTGTACAAGAAGGACCCGAATGTGCAAACCCAACATAAGACGGTTGTGATTACTGATCTCGAGCCGGGCATCCTGAAGAGTGAAGTTGAATGGGCCTTAGCCAGCCTTGCTAAGAACAAACCTAGCGGAATTGATGGCATTCCAGCTGCGTTGCTTCAAAACCTCAACCATGACGCTGTTAACATTCTGCATACATTATGTCAGAAGATTTGGACAACCCTGCAGTGGCCACAGGATTGGAGGAGGTCAGTTTACATCCCTATTCCAAAGAAAGGCAGTGCCAAAGATTGTTCCCACTACCGCACGATCGCGCTTATTTCGCATGCTAGCAAGGTGATGTTGAAAATCCTCTAAGGTAGGCTGCAGCAGTATGTGGATCGGGAGCTTCCGGACGTGCAAGCTGGGTTTAGCAAGGGCAGAGGAACTAGAGACCAAATTGCCAACCTTCGCTGGATCATGGAAAAAGCAAGAGAGTTCCAGAAACCCATCTACTTCTGCTTTATTGATTATGCGAAAGCGTTTGACTGCGTAGATCACAGCAGATTGTGGCAAGCTCTCCAAGAGATGGGAGTTCCAATTCACCTCATCTGTCTCCTCAGGAACCTGTATGAAGGGCAAGAGGCCACAGTCAGAACTGGGCATGGTCTTACTGATTGGTTTCCGATTGAGAAAGGGTGAGGCAAGGCTGCGTACTGTCGCCCTGCCTATTTAACCTATATGCAGAGTGTATCATAAGGAAGGCTGGTCTGGACGAGTCTTCAGCTGGAGTGAAGATTGCTGGAAAACGTATCAACAACCTTAGATATGCGGATGATACCACTTTAATGGCAGAACGTGAAATGGAACTAAAGAGACTTCTGATGCGCGTACAAGAAGAGAGTGAGAAGTTTGGGTTTAAACTGAACAATAAAAAGACAAAGATCATGGCGTCTTGTCCTATCAAGTCCTGGAGCATCAATGGACAAGAAGTGGAAGCTGTGACAGATTTTCTCTTCTTGGGCTCCAAGATTACCTCGGAAGGAGACTGCAGGCATGAAATTAGGAGACGCCTGCTTCTGGGAAAGAGAGCAATGGTTAGCCTTGACCGCCTAGTAAAGAGCAGAGACATTAGTCTGCCAATCAAGATCCGTATAACTCGTGCTATGGTCTTTCCAGTTGTGATGTATGGATGCGAGAGTTGGACTGTGAAAACGGCTGACCGCCGAAGAATTGACGCGTTTGAATTGTGGTGCTGGCGAAGACTCTTGAGAGTTCCTTGGACTGCCAGAAGATCAAATCAGTCGATATTGTCGACCATAAACCCTGACTGCTCATTGGAGGGTCAAATTCTAAAGTTAAAGCTCAGCTACTTTGGTCATCTGATGAGAAGGGAGGAGTCGCTGGAGAAAGATTTGATGTTGGGAAAGGTTGAGGGTCGCCGGAGTAGGGGTATGCAGCGAACGCGATGGTTAGATGGCATCCTCGAGGCACTGTAGATGAAGTTATGTGGTGTTAGGAAGATAGTGAGAGACCGGAAAGCATGGCGTGACATGATCCATAGGGCCACAAAGAGTCGGACACGACTGAACGACTAAACTTTCCTTTCCGAATGGCGGCCCTTGTATAAAATTATATCGTTACTGAACTTCCAAAAAATTAATGTTTTAACACGTTCTAATGTACGGTAATATATATCTACATTTTTACAGATTGTCTTTATTTACAAATCCAGTATATTTATATTTTGCACATAACTTCCACATTTAAAATAGAAGGAAGCAGATTTGCATGTATTGCACACTTTTTCTGCTTTCAGTTCACAGAATAAATTCACATTTTACGAGATAACTTATGCAGAGCACTACACCGCTGTAGACGGTGGTTGGAAAATATACGATAGTACAGAAAATAGTGTAGACACTTAAGTTCCGCCTTTAAGTGTATTATAAGACAGCGTTAATGGTACCTCTTTGCCGCCTCCCCATGCCAATTCTCTTTCGCGTGCATGCACTGTCCTTTAAAATAGGATAATGACTTGAGCCGTGCTGTCGCGTCTACACTCTTAATTTTGGTTCCAAATAAACGCCGGCGGTACTCCCCATAAGTTCCAGATAAATCACCGATCATTTATCTGGAACTGGACGCTATCAGATTGCCCTATGTGAACCGGCACCCTTATGTCGCGTCTCTATCCCTCTTTTTAGCTTGTACGAGGTCGGATTAACTCGAACATGCTTGATTTATATGGAACAATCGTTTTTCCAACTTCAGTGCGTTACACTTACTCACATCGCGTTCGAAAGAAACACTGTGGCGTTCCAGATAAACCCGGCACTGTCGAAAAAGAAACAGTTGATTCCATTGGAAAATTTCCAGTTATGGTTTTCCCTCAGAGCAGTTGGCACCATTTGGAGCTTGGACCAAACGCCAATTATAGTGCCCACTGGTTCAACTAAAGGAGCAAACACAGTTGGAAATTTTCTATTTGGAATCAAATATCGTTTTTCGACTTCGTGGTTACTGAAGAGCACAGTATATGTTTACTATTACAAAGCGTACTGCATATATTTGATTGCTAGTTTGAAATTGTGTATTAATGGCTTGATGTTCAGAGCATATATAACTGCTATACTTCTTAAATTTGCGCAATATTTCACATTGACGAGGGCTATATCAATGGAGATGAAAATACTAGGCTTGATTTTGGTTTCTTTTTTTTTTTTTTGTCTTGATAACTGGCACAATTCTAGTTCCGTGCGCTCATGTGTATGTCTCGTATGCTGGGGCTGCAGATTTTTATTACATAAATTTTCTTTTTATTCTTTTTTATTTATTTATTTATTTATTTATTTATTTATTTATTTATTTATTTATTTATTTATTTATTTATTTATTTATTTATTTATTTATTTATTTATTGATACTGCAATCCTGCAGTGTTGGTATTTTAGCAGGGTGGGAATACAAACTAAGCAGTTTAACAAAACAGGCAAAAATAAACAATAATTAACGTGCAAGTTGAAGCTCTTCTGCACAATTAAGAATAAAACCAAACATATACAACACAGCAGTGAAATAACAAATGCAATAAAAAGAAACTATAGTGATATGTTGCGAGAACAACGTCAGTGATGGCTGCAGCACTTCATTGTTAGTGAAGTTATTCCAATCGGAAATTGTTCTGGAAGGAATGACTATTTAAAGCAGTTATTTCGAACGCGAAAAGGAGTTAAAGTTGTTTCCGTTGTTCGTAACCGAAAAATGAACTCTATTGGGGAAGCCGCATCGAACGCTGAATTCAAATACGTTTGTCGTCTTCCAATATTATTGCCAGACGACCCGAAATGGTGTGATGATTTCATGTCGAAGAAGGTCAAGTAAATATACATGATCCAAAGCGAATTTAGCGACGAAATATTCGTGTACATAATCGCACGCACTAGCGGAATAATGTAGGAAGTGTGAAGCTCAGGCGACTGGCTGGAAAAGAGGTCTTAGCGTTTGACTTTATCGCTCTTGGAATTTGTCTTGTCAGCAAACACAAAATAATTGTTTACCATTCTTTTTCCACATTAAGCGGTTCCTAATTTGGGGCACGATACCAGCTGCCAACATGACCAATATACACATTACACCAAATATCCGTATATCCGTGCGCGTACCTTTACATGCTGATTGTGACGCACGCAGTATGACAATATCTATGAACCCAACCTCAGTCCCAGTTGCTAATCTATATAATTCAGTTCATGCATCATTCTATCAGACTATGAAAAAAAAAAAACGGGCATTATTTCAAGGAAATTGCAGGTGTTAAATTACGTCGTGTTGCTGGTAACGCAGGGGAAGCAAAACTGTGGTAGGTACCACAGACATGAACATCGCTAGATGATACGGTACCTTTTGCCGAATTTATTAAATTCTGACCATTTTACCTCCTAAAAGCGTACTCTGTATTTCAAATCAGCATAGATTGATCATTTTACTTGCATATTCCATTTTTAAGCCCGCAGTCTTCGACTTCATAAAAAATGTTCCCCGTATATTTTCTTCACTCCTTTTTGCTTGTTTACCATCGTTGCACTGTAGTTTCTTGTTTTTGTTCATTAAGTAAAAATGAAGTTGTCCTCAGATTGCGCTCACCCAATTTGCGCGAGGTCACATTTCTGGGGTCCAAGTGGCCAAAATTTGGGAGTGGGCGACCCGCATTGGGAGGTCACCATTGAATTGCCAATATTAAACTTATATTGGACACTATTTTTGGTTAAATTCAGGCGAGGGCAATTTTCGGGTGTCCAGACGGGTAAATGTTGAGGGCGCTCGCAAATACTCTCTAATGACAGGTTCCGCGGACAGGTTGCGTTATACTCACGAATGAAATAATGAAGGCCCTCAGCACTACACGGGCGCCGCTCATTTCCCCGCCTGAGGTGTATATGCGCGGTCAGCTGCCAGAGCTAACCGCGGAGGCGCCCTTTATGTTTCGCCTTTATGTGCAAACGCGGCTGGCACGGTTGGGTTGGAACATTAATTGGTTGAGACACTCCGAGAGTTGTGTACGACGCCCTCATTATCACATTCGCCGCGGCGGCGGTCTTTGTCCACATCGATGAAGGCTAAAGCAAGCCGCCGCGTGCGTGGGTGTATAGAAATGGAGCCTTCTATTTTACAGGCCAAGTTGCTTTATTGCTAAACCTCATAAGACAAACCAAATAAACTTGATTGGCGCAAAGACGCTGGCGAGAACATGCAAGGTCTCTGCAACTATGTGGTTCACGCCAGCCACCTGACCGATCGCGCACGAGCGTTTGCTCCAAACAAGCTCGGCACGACGCTTCCATCATGCACCACGTAGCCACAGCGAGTTAATTCTCGCTAAACGCGCGCATACCTGCCGCTATCAGACATGACGGCACGCTTTGTTCCATGACGCCGAGCCTCGTCCAATCTAGCAAACGAAATTCGAACTTGTTCACACGCAACAGGTGTCACCAAGAGCGCACGGCTACGCGCAGCACTACGAAAGCGGTGCGAAATGCTTCATCGCGATAAGCCAAGGGCACGTTTCCCGATAGCTACGAATCAGAACGATCAACCACGCGACTTGGTTTTGTTGCGCTCCTCAGTGCTCTTCCTTCTTGCCGCACCTAAAACAGACGAAAGCTCACTGATTTCAAAGCTCCGTTTAAATTAACTGTGGCGACAGCGACACCTAGTTTCTGCAGCCCAGAAGACCGCGGATAATTGATGTCAGAAGCGAATCAAGAACACGTAATGTTTGTGCCGCCACGACACTGCAGAGTGCATAGGTAAGTGCTGACTGCTTGAAAACGTCGCGCTTTGTTTGAAATCGCGACGGCTCGTCACAAACAGATGCTATAGTTTCCCTAACTCGGGCAAACCAAGCCACCTCGCACATAAGCATGATATGTTGCGGGTTGCATGTTGGCTTCTTTTTTTGTTCGTTGTTACAAACTTTTTCGCAAAAGCAGCCCTATAGGAAGCACAGTGCCTGCTGTAAGCAAAAACTAACGGCTGCTGGACGCAAGTACGCAGGTTTAAATCTGGTCGCGGCGGCCGCTTTCAATGGTAGCAAAAATCGTGTCTCCCATGTGCTGCGCGAAGTCAGTTCCCTCAGGTCCAAATTTCAGTTTAGCACCCTCATGGTCCAAATTTCCGGAGATGTCAACAAAGGCATCCCTCATAGTCTGTGTGGCGTTGCTGTGTTAATCCCTATAAGCCGAAAAGAATGCCAAAATGCGGATACATATATGACCTGCACTATTGGGCCCATTTTACTCTGATCAATTCAATACCTTGTCATAGTATTGAAGTTGTACCCTGTTGAGATCCCAATCTATTTTTTTTTTTAGTTGGTTATGTACCACTCAAGTACATCTCGTCATTTCAGCATATATCTCCTTGGTAATTAACTCCTAACCTTAGCCGATAAGTGATATTACCTGTGGGCATGTGGTGGTTGTTGTGTAGATTTTTCGCAGCTGTGTTTTATATCTCATTACATTCCGTCATTCTAACATCACTATTCAAAGAATAGATTGCTGAACTCTGGCAAAAAATATACGCGGGCAGCGAAGAGGCTGCTGCACTGAATGACAATGCATGTGGCTACAAACGCACCGTGACCAATGCAACATTGCCCTTGGGATGGTGTATTTTATGAGGACACTCGCCTGTGGCGCATGGAACTTTACAGGCGAGGAAAATTTTGACAGACGAGGGAAGCAATTTTTAGGCGACAGCTTACACAACTTGTTCGGCCGAAAAGATGTCGGCGTTGTAGCTGTAGTTAACGGCAACAGTTGTCTAAAATAATGAGGGGCTGCGTTGAAAAAAAATCGGGTCGTAGTAATTTGTCGTATTGATTAATGGTTGATTGTTGTGTGATATGCAATAACAATATTTATGAAATCTTTATATTGAAATGATTAATTAAGGAAATGAAAATGTTATCAAATGGAAAAAGTTTGTTCAAATGTGCCAAATGCACAAAATGAAAACCCGATTGATGGTGATAATCATGGATATTTAAGACTGTCTGATTGATCAATAAAATAATTAAAATATTCGAAAAATTGAAAAAGATGTGTTCAAAGTTATCAAAATGAATTTCAACAAAACTGAATACTGGGCGAGTTGGTGGGAGTTAAGCATTTTACACAGCGAGAAAAACGAAGACAGAGAAAAACGAAGAAGATAGAGGCCTGCGTGAGGCAGCATTTGAACCCTTTTTAAGCACGAGTTAAAAAATTCAGTTCTTAGCGCCTAGTTTGTCTGTGCGTGTTTCTTTCCCGGTCTTCGTCTTTCGCGCTGTGCAAAATGCTTGTCAAAGTGCTCAGAATGAAATTGCTAACTGCTAATGAGTTATGCTAATTAAGAAAATTTTGTGTGCAATCGATGAATTAACTATTTTAATTATTCAATTACGAAATATTGCTCATCATCTCAAATTACTCCGAATGGAAAGCCAATGTTTGCTGATGCTAAGTATCGGTGTAAAAAAATTAATAAATAACAAAACCAAAATTTAGAAAGTGAAGACAAAAATCATCGTCCGTGTGTGTGAAATGCTATATAGCGTGTGTCTGCGTTTTGTATCAGTTTGCAGCTGGAAACAGTCATGCTTGTCGCAATCGTAGTGCAGGACAAGGCATGAAAAGAATTCATTAATGCACTAAGTATAAAATACCTATTGAGAAAAGATTCTGGCGAGAAGTGTATTGCATAACTACCGTTGAAATTTTGCAAAGGGAAGAATAATGAAGGCTCATTTTCACTGAAACTTTGTTTTATCATCATATAACGTGTTATGAATTCGAAAGCCGCGCAATGAAAGAAAATTTTGTCAAGTTAGGGGGAAATATTGCCTGTCAAGTGAATGTTTCTCTTGAGGGCGAGAACTTCATGTCGATGCTCCGTTCTATTCATTGAGGCTACTTTTCTAGTGCTTATTGCCGTTCTCTCTCATGTCTGTCACCTGCTTGCTCTTATTCACAGCATGCTGGAGGAAGCTATACAGAAGGTTGGATGGGAGGAGTATGTACGAATAACACCAATAGGTAACACCTTAACAATGCTAACTGGTTAATGCTATTGCGTATAGAGCTAAGTTATTCATGCAGTGAATTGCTTATTCTTCTACTGTTTATTGTTGTCTGTTTTGAAAAATAACAGTGCTGTACTATTCAAAATTGGGTATAGATATATATACAGCACTGAAAGAATGAAGCTTTTGTTCAGTATATAATATAGTCAGCTGGTATAAGTCAAACGGGAACACATTCATCTCTGCTGCGAGTGACCACACGCTGTAACCATGGAGAAAATGTTACCTGATGAAAGACATTTTTTGTGACAGGAGGTTAAAGAAGTATTGAGAGCTTTGGGCAGGAACTGCCAAATTAGAAAAAGCTGTCTTAATCAAGAATAAAAAAAAAAATGGTGGAGCACATAAACAGCACATTTCAGTCATAAATGAAGTAGCCTGACTTATCTTCTCGGAGGCTGATTTGCGAGACGCAGAAAAAAGATTAAAAAGAACTAGGTTAACGGCATTGGACTATTGGTAGGAAAAAATGTAGGTGACTTTAAATGAGTGAACAGTGCCAAAGCATGCAATAAAGGAAGTCGCATCCCCAGGAAATTTACAGAAAATTATTTTGTGGAGAATGATTGGGAACAGTGAAATGTGCTTCCCCAATAATATATTTCAATATAAAACATTGTTTCGATGGGGTAGGAAAGGCAGAAAATTATCAGATTTCTTTTGCTATATGGTGACTTGTCCTAAACGTGGCTAATAGATGATAGCAGGGAGATGTGTGTTCTTGTTGAGTGTAATGAACAAATATTTCTGGTACATTACCAATGTTTCAAAAATTGGTTCATTGCTGTCCATGATTATTGTTCGATTTCAGCTTCCTTTTGACCCAAACCTCGTTTCGAGACTGCAGTTGACTTACTAGAAGCCAAGCTCGTCGAAGGAAAGCAAAAGCTACAGCTTGAAGAATTCTTTCTGACGGCTACCTTTGCCCCAGAAGAGCTGCGTTCCATCTCATCACCAAGGTATTAAATTCAATAAGGCTATTCAATATTTCAAATGCAAAACATGCAAATCGAAGCATACAAAAGAAAATGTCAGGAATATTAAATTGCACTGTGTACCTTTACAGTTTTGTACACAGACCCTTACTAGAGCATTATAATGTATAAATACCAATCTTCTGCCGCTAATATTTATTTGATTCTTGTTGCCTACATTCAGTGCTAGCAAGCAAGTTTCAGTATAGAAGTGCATGCATATAAAAATGAATTCAGTATCTGCTCCATGTACGGGAGACAGTATATACAAATATACTTGTATAATATATCAAGCAGCACATATTTGTCACAAACAATGCTGCTAATTGATGGGCTTATTTCTATTATTATAACTGCAATTTTTTTTTCGTTGAAGGGACCAAATGCAGATAATGAAGCTTCACCTGGACCCGTGTATTTCTATGACAAAGGAAGAACTCAGTCATGTGTGGGAAACATAAGGTTCGCTTAGCAGCGGGAACTAGCATAGGACAAGCTTTGTTCTTGTGTTTGACAACGCACTTCATCCTCGGCTTGACATACCCCAATCCTTTTGGCCAACCTTTGGGATTGCTTCAAACCATACTCTCTGAAAGTCAGCCAGTAGAGGTAGGTCGCATGACTTTAAAGCTTGAATCTGTTTTGCAGAAGCTGAACAACTCTAGGTGCGAAGTGCGCGCCGGTTACGAAACATTCAAGTGCCACTGAGATATACTATTGTGAAAGCTATTCCCGAAGTTTTATTTCTAAGTTAAATGTTCTATTTAATCAAGGTCTGCAAACTTTGATATTCTTAGTAGTACTTGCGAGCGGGCTAGTTGGCTGTACGACTCCGACGACCTCCGGCGCTGCATGGTTATACACACACAAAAAAAAACAATACATACACAAGAGATTTGAACCAAGACGTTAACACAGATGATGTGCTCATCTGGGTTAACATCTTGGTTCAAATCTCTTGTGTATGTATTGTTTTTTTTTGTGTGTGTGTGTATAACTATTGTGGCGATCGTGGAGAACCGCGCATCCCTCCGAAACGCCGCGCGACGCGGAAGATGAAGGGGACAAAAGTATTCCTTCTCTTCCGAGGATGAGTAACCCAAATACACTGCTCGATAGCGCCGCGCTTCCATCTTCGCTCGCCGGGCCCAGGAGCGCACCGCTAAGCGTCGGCTCATTGGCCGAAAAAGGGCAAAGGGCAAGATGCGCCGAGATCGGCGGGAACCGGCGGCGAGAGACGACAGCGAGCCGCGACAACGGAAGGACGCAAGGAAAATACCTCTCCGCTCTACTTCTTTTTTGTCGCCATCTTCCCCTTCTAACTGTCAGGCCCCATCCAAAAGGATAGGGTCGCCAGCTAGATCATCACCAGCGTTCTTTTGGGAAGACCCAATAAACATCTGGTCCCGGGCAAAGTCCTGTTCTGTGTTGTGTCGTACTTCGCATTACCACTTTGCGGTCGTGAGAACGGCTGCCCGTGGTGTGCAATCGCGGGAGCTCGGTGTTTGCGGCCTAGACCTCAGAAGAGGCTCGACGGCCTAGTAAGAACTCCCACAACTGGCACCCCAACGTGGTTCTCTCGTGCAGAAGCACTTGAGCTACTCGCTCTCGCCAGACACAATACCAGACCTGCAGAGTAATCTGCCTGATCTGATGTGGCTTGCAGAGCTCATCCCCGGGTATAGGGAAAGTCCGGCCCACGGCTCGCTCGCCACCAGCGCGGCTCAACAGGCGGGACACTTCGCCGCTGCAGGAGCAGTCAGCGAAACGCGACGCCCGCAGGCAGGTTCCGGCAGACGCCGCGAAACGCCACCCTCAAGAGTTGGCTCGCCCCTGCACTATGCTCGAACGGATTGGGAAGAAGCACCAGGCACGTCATGTCCGAACCAGTCATGATTCCCGTACGGGACAAGAAATCTCGGCCGAGAATAACTGGTACCGTGAGTCCAGATAGATGAATGAAACGATGTCGCCGAACGCGCTGACTCCAACGCGTGACGAGGCGCACATCACCGCCGGAGCAAACTTCGCTCACCAACTGGAGGTGTAGGTTGCGCTTTCGCACCCGCTGACTATCTCGCCACTCGTCGCGGCACCCGAAAGCGAGGCAACGGCAACCGCCGAAAACCTCGCAGGAGTCCTCGCCAGCACATTCCAGCAAGCGCTGCAGTCCTTGCAACCCAGCCCGCGCATTGGAACACCGATCCCAACGTACAGCGGCTACGGCGATCAAATGAGCGCCAACAGCTTTCTCCTGGCGGTAGACCAGTACGGCCAAGTCAACGGCTGCAGCGAGACCCACATGCTGCGAAGAGTGATACCAGTGGCACTGGTCGACCAAGCCGCTCGGTGGCACTGTTTGGTAGGTCACACCGCGAGCACCATGGCTGAATTCCGCAGTATGTTTAGGGAGGAATTCCTTCCTCACGACTACCAGCAGCGAATGCAGCGAGAATTGGAACTCCGAACCCAAGCTCCTGACGAGTCGCTCCTCGAATACTTCAGGGCGATGCAGGAGCTCTACGATTACGCCGATCCCAACGCTTCGAACACGGAGCAAGTGGAACGAGTAATCCGACAGAGCCACCCCACCTTTGCTCTTGACCTGCGGGGAAGTCGCTGCAAGAACTTGAATGAGTTTGCCGTGGAAGCGCGTCGAGTACAAGCTGAAATTTCAGCTGCCCGCGCGTACCGGCCCCCGCCACCCAAATCGGAATGTCTGGAGCCCAGCTGCGTCTGGAATGGCAGTGCGCGTTCAAGGAGTGAAAACGCTCGAACTCCACGTGTTTCAGGTGAGGGCGCTTTCCCGGAAATCTCGGATCGCGCTCTTGATCTCTGCTCAAACGGGCCGAGGATCATCGAAGCTGTGCGAGAGGAAAAGTGGTCAACCTCACGCCGACCGCCCGACAGAGATTACCAAACACGGTCGAACGATCGAGCGATGGTGACGCATGCGGACGGGCAGCGTAACATGGTGGTGGCACTGGCTCAACAAGCTCTCATGAACGGCCGTACGCGAGAGCACCCTCGTCTGCCTGAGCCTAGAGCCCGGAATCCCGGGCCATGCCTCTCCTGTGGCAAAGTTGGTCACTTGGCTCGTGCCTGCCCTGCGAGTCAGAGAAACGAGGTAGGCCGCCGGTAGCAGCGCCGGCGGCCGAAGGTGATCCGAGCCACGGAGCTGCAATAGTGGCACCCTCAATGCTCAGGATCGGAACACTGACCACTACCAGGGCTCCGTTCATAGACCTTGCGATAGCAGAGACTACGTTCAGAGCACTGCTTTACACTGGTGCTAGCACTTCTCTAATCGGAGACGAAGTCGTTTCCCGCCTTCGACAGAGCGGCATTCGGGTGCGAAAGCGCAACCTACACCTCCAGTTGGTGAGCGAAGTTTGCTCCGGCGGTGATGTGCGCCTCGTCGCGCGTTGGAGTCAGCGCGTTCGGCGACAGCGTTTCATTCATCTATCTGGACTCACGGTACCAGTTATTCTCGGCCGAGATTTCTTGTCCCATACGGGAATCATGATTGATATCGGCAATGGTGGTTATCGGCAAAGCCCGTTCGCGCCACTCAAACCGTTCGTCACAGCACCGACCGCGACGGCCGATAGGACCGCTTCCGAAGTGGAAAGGAGAAATACCTCCCGAGTAAGCGGCGCTCCCCCTCAGCCACTGAATACAGCAGCTGCGGCCCGTCCCCAGGTCTTGCGCGGGGGCGCGGAAGAGCGTTTACAGGGTCTGCTGGCAAACGCCGACAACCTGACAGACCATGAGCGCGGCCGCATCTTTTCGTTGTTAGGCAACTTCGAAGAGATGTTCACGGACCGCCCAGGCTGTACCAAGCTTGTACAGCATCGCATCGAGGCAGGAGACGCGCAGCCTTGGAAATCCAACCCGAGACCAGTCAGCCCCGCCAAAAGGCAGGCGATTGACGCGGCGCTGCAAGACCTGATCGATGCGGGCATGGTTCGCCGCTCATCAAGCCCCTGGGGATTCCCAGTGGTGCTGGTCCCCAAAAAGGACGGTAGCTCACGGCTGTGCGTGGACTACAGGCGACTGAATGCGGTCACACAAAAGGATGCATACCCCTTCCCGAGCGTGGACGACATTGTTTCGAACCTCGGCGGAGCACGGTATTTTTCTGCTCTGCACGCTAGCAAAGGCTATCTCCAAGTAGAGATGCGACCAGGCGATGAGTGCAAAACGGCGTTCACCTGCCACAGGGGGTCTCTACGAATTCGTTAGGATGCCCTTCGGTCTGTCCGGATGTCCGAGCACCTTTCAGCGGCTGATCGACCGTGTACTGGGAGACGCCAAATGGCATCACGCCGTCGCCTACCTGGACGACATCGTCATCTACTCCCGCACATTCGAGGAACACCTCGATCACCTCCAAGATGTTCTGGGAAAACTCAGAACAGCAGGTCTCCCGCTGAACCCCGCTAAGGCACAGCTGTGCAGGGCTGAAGTCAGTTTGCTCGGCTACCGCGTTCAGCGAGGAAAAGTAGCCCCGGACCCTGACTAACTTCGCTCTATCCTGGAATTCCCGACCGTGCGCCGTTTTCTCCGCATGGTGGGCTACTATCGCCAATTCATTCCCAACTGCATCCGCCTGCAAACCCCTCTAACAAAATTGTTAAGGAAGGCAGCCTGGTGGGAATGGGAAGAGGAACAGCAGTCACGTTTTCGTCAGCTGTCACAAGCCATCGCCGACACCGGGTCACTGAAACTCCCCGACCTAAAAAGGCCCTTTTTGATCCAGACAGATGCCTGTGATTTCGGAGTGGGCGCAGTGCTTCTCCAAAAGGAGGACGAGAAACTGCGCCCCGTGGCGTCCGCCAGCCGCGCACTGACGCCGGCGGAGCGAAACTACTCAGTGACGGAGAAGGAATGCCTCTCTATCATCTTCCCGCTCCGAAAATTCGAGATGTACGTGGTAGGTACAAGGTTCACGGTCGAAACCGATCACATAACCTTGACATGACTGACCCGCTTACGCGAGCCGAGCGGGAGGCTCGCGCGCTGGGAACTGACGCTACAGCGCTTAAATTTCGAGGTGCGCTACGGGAAAGGTGCCACAAACGTGGTTGCAGACGCGCTGTCGCGCGCGCCGGGGAATGACCCGTCTTCAGCCACGGGAGAGGAGGCGCGGAAACTTCTCCGCTCGTCGGGAAAGGAGGCCCGAAAGGAGAAACTCCTGTCTCCGGAGCAAGCGCATTTTGGGACAGCGAAAACGCCGATCAGATTGCATTCAGCAGGGAAGAGCTTATCAAAGCTTAACAGGAAGACTCGTATTGTCGTGAGATGGTCGCCAGTCTGCGTGAAGAGACGGACCAATCGACACCGCTGGTCGAAGAACACCCAGAATCCGCGGAGAACGCGATAGGCGCGAGCTCTAGTGCAGCTGGTATTGCTGCGAGTGAGCTGGAGAGCTTCCTGTTTGACGCTGATGGAGCTTTGCTGAAATACGTGCCTGGCAAAGAAGACTCAAACGAGTGCTTCAAAGCCGTCATCCCCAGGCAACTGAGGCATGCTGCTTCGCAGCACAATCACGACGCAGACGGTCACGGAAGCGCACCAAAGACAGGGAAGAAACTATGTCGGTTCGCTACCTGGCCAGGAATGAAGGCTGATGTATGTAAGTATGTACGGACCTGCCACGTCTGCCAAGAAAGGAAGCCGCGAGGTGGAAAACCGCCTGGCCTGCTCCAACTGATCGTGAGCACAAAGCCATGGGAAACTGTGGCGTGCGATCTGATCGGACCGCTGCTGCGCAGCAAAAGAGGGCACAAATTTGTGTTAGTGGTGACATGTCACTTCAGCGGAATCACTGAACTCTATCCGGTGCGAAACGCCACAACGAAGGAGATCCTGACGAAGCTCTCAGGATTGTTCTGTCGCTACGGGTTTGCGTAAAGGCTGATCACTGACAACGCCTTGTATTTCACGGCGAAAGTTTTTCGTGATACATGTACCGCCATGGGCGTACGGCAGCAGCGAAAGACGTGTTATCATCCGCAGTCAAATGTGACCGAACGCCGCAATCGCGATGTGAAGCCACTACTCGGGACATACGCCCGGACGCACAACGATTGGGATGAGCACCTCGACGCGATCACTTTTGCACTGCGAACAAGCGAGAATCACTCCACAGGCTTCACGCCTGCCTTCCTGATGTTCGGGAGGGAACTAAATACGCCAACTGACACTATTTCGACCAAAATGCAGGATGCTTCGTCAGGCGAAACGGCAATAGCCGACTACGCGCGGCGCATATGCGTGATCGCTTGCGAAAAGGAATGAGCCAGGCCAGCCAAAATCGCTCTAAAGTCAGGGAGAAGGCTGCCTATGATCGTGCGCATTAGAACATGGAATTTCAAGTGGGAGACTTCGTTCTAAAGCGTAGCGCCTAAATGGATTGGGCCGTTCATAGTTGCTGAGAAGCTCTCGCAGTTGAACTACAAGCTGAAAGATCCGAACACGGGTCGACACGGCAAGCCGATCCACGTCGGGGAGCTAAAGCAGTTCTTCCAACTGGAAGTGGCTGGCAGGGCGGCAGCACCGATTTCGCGAAGACGCGAGGAAAGGTCAGTGCCCCCACCTACACCGAAGGCTTGCCCATACATCACCCGCTCTAGGCGAAAACGACCTTGAAGGGGTGACTGGCCTCACAACAACGCGTCGACCGCTCAGAAGAGCGGTCAAGTAAGCAACCGGTTGTGAGGAAGCGAGCTGGCTAAGGGAGGGTCGTAGCAGTGCTGTTGGTATGTCCCCTCGTCCCAAACAAAGGGGGGAGGAAAGGAAAAGCGGACGGTGGCGAAGACACTACCAAGCTGTCCCCCCTCTCCAACTGCTGCCGTAGGGACTGGACCAAGTGGCAGGTATACCTATTGGTAAGAGGCGCCAAGGGAAAAGCAATCGGAATTCTGTATTTGTTTCCCAGAAGGCGCGGCAGGGCGGTTCGGAGTCACTCGGAGCGATTCGTTCGGCCGCCACGCCAGTCTGATCCGAAATGTCATCGGAGGTACAACGCCGCTTGGGCCAGGCAGTGAGGCTGGACGGAGCCCGCCTAGTCCAGGCTGACGGAGAGGCCAGCTCGCCGCAGCAGCAGTCACGGCATCTTCGTCGGCCACCGGGACGCCGTCAGAAACCAGGGCGCCGGCAGCCACGGTCAAGGTATATGTACTATGGTAGCGAAGGCTCCATAGACGCCTATACGTACCAAACATGGCGGCTCATGGGCTCCAGCGACCAATAAAAATTGGGGGGCCATGACGTCAAATGACGTCACGCATACGTTCCCTTTGGTGCGAATTATAAACAAGTTAAAAAAAAGCGCCGCGTTGCACCGACAAGCCTGCATATTTTGAAGGTTGTTGCCTTTCAGGGCGCGCCAACCTTTACCATCTAAAAGAACTCGAGTTTCTGTTTTTTACGCCCTTGTTTATAAGCAGTTGCTCCAGCAAAGTAAAAGTGGTTGGTAAAGGTGGCGGCATAGAAAGGCAGCAACACTTCCAAATAGAGACCACGTATGCAAATTCATAATACAAATAATGCTGCAAGCCATGCAAGTACTTTGGCCATTTACTTTTCCCTCAGCACAGTAAGGAGTGGTCCAGCAACACTGGTGCAACAGGGCAGTCTTGCCCAGTTCGCAACAGAGTGTACCAAGTGAACAATTATGGTTTTCATATTCATGGTTTATTGCATCATCCAATCAAATACAGCAACAAATCACAATAATAAAAATGCATGTCGCAGACAGCACGAACAGTAGCGCTGTTTAAGCGGGCTAATCATCTCAATGATCACAGCCGAGGCATGGAAAAGGCTTGAAGTACCTGCCACAAAACATCACCAGATAAGAAACATGCATGTACAGAAAACAAAGCTATGACAGCTGCAATTGAAATAAAAATGTCATGAATTAGTAGGTGCATCAAAACATACGTGGAGCATAGAGCACTGGGATCACTCTTCACATTTAAATTCTTTGGCAGAAAGTATACAGCCGTTTTCAAGGCAATTTCAAGGTTGCACCAGTCCAGACAGCTTAGCATCAACAAACGTGCTTACTGCAGGAGAATTAGAGCATACATTGAGCCTGTGTGCAACCTCCAGGTCTGCTCACCGGTGAAAGTCAGCAGGGAAGCAGTAAGACACCGATGGTTGAGTCCACGCTGTCGCAACGTGCCACAGAGCATCGCTTCCTCACTTTGTGCGGGCTCATCTTGCGATAAAACGCTAAGCGCAATACACTGCTGCAAAAAGACTTCGCACTGCCCGCACGACGAAGGGGACGAAACCAAACAAACTCGGCTGCAGGGGGATATTAAATCTCACCAAACGACGACAGAGCAGCGACCAGCAAGGACGTTGAAATCTTCGAAAAAGGGACATTTTCCGACTTGCGAACTAAATTGCGCTTTCTCGGGTGCACCAAGGCCCGCACCACAGCAGACGAGCAGCATGCAGACAGTTATAAGACACCGTTTCGTGCTTTGTCAGCTTCGTTATCTCCGTTGCCTTGGTTACCTCTGGCAGCGCCTCCTGACCGATGCAGCATCACGGCGGGATGGGGCGATAACAGTGTTGCAAGATTTAAAAAAGAATTAGGAACGTATTTATAAATTACCTTACCTCATTCACAAGCGAAGTTATCAAAATGTCTATTCTTTTTATGTTGATTGATACTTTGACTTTGTACTAGTATAATTTCTTAATCTGCGTGGTTGGCCCCCCGACCTGTGGCTATGCTGCGGTACCGCTGAACCGCTTTTTGGCCCAGCATTCGCCACCATTCTACTTCCGCCATGCCACGGTCTCGGCTGGTATAGCAGCAAGGGCCACAGCAGCGGGACGGCCGCGGCAGCGGGGAACGCAGCAACAGGGCGCGCGGCAGCAGTGGCCGCAGTAGCACGAACAGCAACCGCAGTGAACACAGCAGCACGACCCGCAACCGCAGTGTCTGCAGCAGCAGCAGTCGCTACAACAGGAGCTTCCGCGGTCTCCGCGATGGGCTCCAACGACGGCGGCTGAACCACGGCAACGGCGGTTCCGGTCCGTGGCCACCTGGGCGAGCCGCCACGACCGTATGTAAGTGTGGCGGCGGACATCTCCCTGGATCGGGTGCCGCGGGTCTTCCGCTGCCGCACTGTGCGGGAGAGCTTGGCGGCGCACCCGACTTCAGGGATGGGCCCCGATCCGGGAGCCGTCTGCTGCGGCACGTGCGGCATGCTGGTGGTGAACGAGGCCGTCCACAAGGCATCGGCTGTCCACCGGGACATCTCGGACCGCTGTGACACGAGGCAGGAGGCGGAACCGGTACGAGCCAGGATGGCTCGAGACCCTGAGCTCGCCACCCTCATACTCCGGGTGGACGTTCCAGGCGACCAGAACCCGAAGTCCCTCCTGCCTCGCCTCGAGCCCGCGGATGACCGGCTGGTCATTGACGAGGATGAGATGGCCCTCGAAATGGACCTGCCGGGGGTTTTTACAGGGAAGCGAGCCCGGACCCCCCCCCCCCCCCCTGGCTCCTTCAGCTGGAAGAAGGCGGCAAGGAAGTCGTTGTCGGCCTACCGTCGCCTGAATTCAGGTGACGTTCGGTCTTTAGGGAGGAAGAGTCTAGCGATCGTGGAGAATCGCGCATCGCTCCGAAACACCGCGCGCCGCGGAGGATGAAGGAGACAAGAGTATTCCTTCTCTTCCGAGGATGAGTAACCCAAACGGACTGCTCGACAGCGCCGCGCTTCCCTCTTCGCTCGCCGTGCGCACGAGCGCACCGCTAGGCGTCGCAGACGCGACGCTCATTGGCCGAAAAAAAGAACAAAGGGCAAGATGCGCCGAGACGACAGCGAGCCGCGACAACGGAAGGACGCAAGGTAAATACCTCCCAGCTCTACTTCTTTTTTGTCGCCATCTCGCCTTTCTGTCAGGCCCCATCCAAATGATAGGGTCGCCAGCTAGATCCTCACCAGCGTTCTTTTGGGAAGACCCAATAAACATCTGGTCCCGGGCAAAATCCTGTTCTATGTTGTGTCGTACTTCGCATTACCACTTTGCGGCTGTGAGAACGGCTGCCCGTGGTGTGCGATCGCGGGAGCTCGGTGTTTGCGGCCTAGACCTCAAAAGAGGCTCGACGGCCTAGTAAGAACTCCCGCACCATGTAGCGCCGGAGGTCTTCGAACTTTGATATGCTGTTTGCAAGGTACTGATTGCTTTATAAGCCACAAAATGAACACCAACAGCAAGCATATGTGAGCAGGTTCTGCAGTCCACTTTTTCGGGTACGATAACTTGGTTTACAGATTAGTTAGCCAGACCAGTTGTTGATCTGCAATCTTTGAAAACGCTCAAGTAATCAACTTATACTTGTAACATACCTTGTGACCAACTTCTGTGTCACACACACCTTTGTATTCTGACTAAAATTGTTTCAAGAATAGCTACTTTAATAAATTCATGCTACCTACTGGTTCAGAAGTATAAAGCGATAGGCACGCCCACATAGGCACTGTGTGCATCCCCTTTTTTGCACTGTATATTTTTGTCATGAACCAGCAAGCCAGCAACTACATAGCATCTCCATTGTTTCCTTAATTTTCATGTTTCCTCATGTTATTCCCTCAGTGTTACATCGCCTCACGGTTAAGCCACTATCCAAGCTTACCTTGTGCATTTTCAGTTATATCGCATCTCGTTTCTTGAAATGACAAAAGACCGTAAATATCACTTTATCGCTTAGCAAAAATAAATAATTTTATCTAACAATAAAAAAATATTTTATTGAATGAAAATATGCACACAATAGTACAAACCCCATTTCAAGGGTTATTCCTGGTGTCACCTCTCTGTTCTTGCAATTCGCGGAAACGACGAATATTTATGATAGCATTCGTTCAACTTTTTACTCATATTTGTTATAATTCACATGCAAGCATTTGTAGTCATATGTCTAAAATGTTTTGTCCGCATAGCTTTTAATAAAGAGCATCATATGTGCAGCTTTCATTATTTCGAGCTCGAGTTCCTCACTGCACATAACGGTTCTGGTTCCTAATAGTTGTAGGCTTTGGTCTTTCAACATAGAATTCAAAGCTATATAGAAAACATGATAGGTTGAACACAAACGTTCTCAAAAACGTTTTTCCAAAAACTATTACTTGACCTTACATAGTGCGAAGAATCTGATTACCTGAAAAGGAAAATGAAAAGGCAACAGCAGCAAGAAAATGTTGTTTTTAAAATGTGTATAACAATGAAAAGTCAAACTTATTTCTTTTATTTAAAGGCTCTGCCCGACGTTGACAGAGGAACTGTAAAGGCACACAAGGAAGCGATCAAAACACCCTTCAGGTCCTTGCTGTATGCGTAGATTTACGACAATTAGTTTTTTGTTCTAATTTTGCCGTTCTGTAAGCTTTTATGGGTGCCTGTACGTCACAGTGTACTTAGACTTGCACTTTTTCTCCCGCTGTTGCCTCTTTATTTTATTTTTCCAGTCACTGAACCACGGTTTCTCAGTACTGAAACATCATCCCCAAGAAAACATCTTCATTTATTGCGGTGCTCTCCTGGCTTTGAGCACAATTCTTTTTGAGGCAAAACCTACATAAACGAGGCTAGTGATGGTTGTCATGCCCAACCGAAGGGAAGTAATGTCAAACGTTGGCTTGCGCACTGAGGATCCCTTTAAACCATTGTTGTATTTCGTTTTATACTGCGAACTATCTTCTCCTGATCGTTCTACCTGATCAACATAATTATAATTATTTCTCCACTACGGCGTCTCTTATAGCCTGAGTTGCTTTGGGACGTTAAACCCCACAAACCAAACTAATTATAATTATTTCATTATGCTATTCACAAAACCCCTGCACGTTTGTTACTTGAGATTGCACGTACTTCAGCAGCCACTAACATAAAACAATTCTGAGCAGATGTGGAATCACGTAAACACTAAACACTATACCTCTATGTATTCAAGTATTGTCGACAGTGGAAACGTTTCTCTCACATGTACAAGAGGTCTTGTAATGCAGTTAATTGCTTCCTGAGACTGAATCGGTATCAGTGTTCCCAGCACACCAAAAAACTGCAGTGTGATTGCACTCAACTGCCAAGGACGTTTAGCTTCCCTGTTAGGCAGTGATGTCGAGCAATCGAGAAAATCAACCAAGAAGCTGGGTATTCCCACCGGGCAGCGACATCGAGCAGTAAAGCCATCGAAGTGCTGAACCTCCAAGCAAGTTAGGCACCCCTGTCGGCACTTATTCATTATTAATATAAACAGCGCGAACGTGAAGAATAATGAATAAGTACCAACTCGCCCAACAAAGTATCTTGGTACCCCTTTCGGCCCCTGATGTCAAGGAGTGAAGCCATCAAATAGGTTGAAACGCCTTCCAGAATATGTGGAACGGTGTTCCAGTTACATGTATGTTCCACATAATACGCTTACAATTTAAAGGAAACATTGTTCCACATATACAGCCTACTTTTATCTGGAACACTGCCCCAGATATATAAGCGGAACTTTTTAATAAAAAACGTTCCGTTTACTAACTGGAACTTTATGTGGAACCAGATTAAGAGTGTACAAGACCGCTTAGGTACACTCTTAATCTGGTTCCACATAATGTTCCAGTTAGTAAGCGGAACTTTTTTTAAAAGAAGTTCCGCTTATATATGTGGGGCAGTGTTTCAAATAAAAGTAGACTGTATATGTGGAACAACGTTCCTGATAAACTGTAAGGGTTTAATGTAGAACATACGTGTAACTGGAACACCGTTCCATGAATTCTGGACAGTGTTTAACCTATCTGATGGCTTCTCTCCTCGTCATCGATGCCCGGCAGAGGTGCCAAACATGTTTGGTTTGAGCTATTCGATGGTTTCACGGCTCGAAGTCGCTGCGCAGCAGGAGTGTCTAACTTTTTTTCTTGGTTGATTTTCTCGATTACTGCTCGATATCACTGCCTAGCAGGGGAGCCAAACCTGCTTGGCAGTTGAGTCCAATCACACTACAGTTTTTTGGTGTGCTGAGCACACTGATGCTGATTCTGTCTCCATTACAAGCGCTCTTGTACACGTGAGACAAACTTTTCCGTCGACATTGCTTGGATACTGAGAGGTATAGTGTTTATTGTTTACTTGGCATCACATCTGCTCAGAATTGTCTGCTGAAGTACTTGCAATTCCAGGAAACAAACGTGCAGGGGTTTTGTGAATACCAGAATGAAATAATTAGAATTTTGTTGATCCGGTAGAACGATCAACAGAAGATAGTAAACAGTATCAAAGAAAAGTGAACAATGGTTCAAAGTGAGCCTCTGTTAGCAGGACAACGTTTAGACATAACTTCTCTTCT
Source organism: Amblyomma maculatum (assembly GCF_055883805.1). Taxonomy (NCBI): domain Eukaryota; kingdom Metazoa; phylum Arthropoda; class Arachnida; order Ixodida; family Ixodidae; genus Amblyomma; species Amblyomma maculatum. Next base: position 173,478,621 of record NC_139349.1, on the reverse strand, counting down.
GCTGGGCATGGCAGCCATCACTGGCAGGGTTTATGTAGGTTTTTTCTCAAAATGAATGTGGTCGAGGGCACACGAGCAGAGCGAAAAATGACAAAAAAATGCTTTCTTGATGATGATTTTTCAGTACTGAGAACCCGTGGTTCAATGATATGGAAAATAAAATAAAGAGACAGCAGAAGGAGAAAACGTGCAAGGCTAAATACTTTTGATGTACAGGCGCCCATAGCAGCTTTCAGCATGGCAAAATTAGAACAAAAATTAAACCGTCGCAGATCAGAATGAACCTGAATGGTGTCTTGATCGGTTCCTTGTCTGACCTTAACAATCCTTTCTTCAACGTCGGGCAGAGCCTTTAAATAAAAGAAATAAATTTGGCTTTCCATTGTTTTACACATTCCGAAAACATTGTACATTTCAATGCTGTTGTTGCCTTTTTATTTTCCTTTTCGGGTAGTCAGATTCTTCACCCTGCGTAAGGTGAAATAGTTTTTGCAAAAAAAGCTTATGAAAACGTCTGAGTTCAACCCGTTATGCTTTCAATGGCTTTGGATTGTATCTTGAAAGACCAAAGAGCGTACAACTATTAGGAACCACAACCGTAATGTGTAGTGAGGCACTAGAGTTCGAAATAATGAAAGGTGCACAAAAGGTGCACAAAGGTGCCCTTTATTAAAATCTATGCGGACACAAACATTTCAGTCATATCACTACAAATGCTTGCATGTGAATTATAACAAGTATGAGCGAACAGTTGACCGAATGCAATCATAAATGTTCGTTATCTCCGCAAATTTCAAGAATGAAGGGGTGACATCAGGAATAAGCCTTGAAATAGGGTTTGCAATGTAATGTGTGGATATTTCTATTCAATGAAATATTTTTATTGTTAGATTACATTATTTTTGCTAAGCGATGAAGCGATATTTACGGTGTGTTTCGTGATTTCAAGAAATGAGATGCAATATCATTGAAAAAGCAAAAGGCAAGCTGGGATAGTAGCGTAACCGTGGGGGGATGTAACACTGAAAAAATAACATAAGGAAACATCAAAATTAAGGACACAATGGGAATAATATGTATTGGCTGTCTTGCTGGTTCATGATACAGATGTATACAGTCAAATAGTGACAGGGACAATAAAGGGGATGCAAACACAGTGCCTGTGTGTGCGTCCCCATTTCTTGTTCACGTCACTAATGCGGTGTGTATACTTCTGAACCAGTAGGCGGCATGAATTTTTTAAAGTAGCTATTCTTGAAAAAGTTTCAGTAAGAATAAAAGTGTGTGCGTGACAGGGACGTTGATCACAAGATATGTTAGAAGTATCAGTTGATTAGGTATACTGTATCTAATCTATTAATCTATCTAAGGTATACTTTAATCTAACATGGGGGACTTGCAACACAACTTGTTCAGAAAGACTATTTTCTTTGCAAAAAAAGGAACTTTACGCGCTTGTTCCCCAAACCCTTCAATCGGCGGCCACTTATTTGACGCCCTACATATTCCTCCATTCCCTGTGTGCCATAAGTATTCTGTTGCTGTACATATCTCTTATAATATTAAGCAAGACATCCCATCTTTCAGAAATACATATGTGAACAGAAATATAGGCTATAGTCTGTGTGTTACCTCTCTTGTTTCCACTCGCGCCCGGACTAATTACGACACCCAACACATAGATAACCAAATTAGTATAGTATGCAATGCCTATCCTTCAATAATTGATGATGATATAAATAGTAAAACTATTTTTCAATTTAAAAAGAAACTGAAGCTCCTTTTTTTTCCACTTCTTAGCAATGCACCAAATCTATGTGAAATGTAGTGCTTGTCTTATTCTATTATTTTGTTTACATTTTGTGTCACGAATTGTAGCGTTACTGATGTACTTGTTTACGATGCCATGGTTCTTATTTAATTTATTACAATGCCAAATATAACCTAATGAGACTTTTTTATTTCTTATGTTTGGGTTTGTTTTGGTGAAACTGACCTTGTCCATTATTCTGCCATTGATGTGTGACCCGGGGTGAGGCTTCGTCCGGAAGTGCGCCACCAGCTTCTTCCTTTTGCCTCTTCCCGTGGGCATGTTCTGTGTGCATGATTCATGTTCGAATATACTTATTATATTATTATATTATATTATTATATTAATTGAGCATTATCAACGATTTCTCAGTGCGTGCGATTTATTCACGCACGTCACATGTAAATTGACAGTTGCCACATTGCAGAGCAAAACCTGGTCCGGCAAACTAATCTGTAAACCAAGTTGTTTACCTTAACAGAAAAAGAGGACTGCAGGAAATATACTCACAGACGTTTGCTGTTGGTGTCTATTTTGTGGCTCATAAAGCAATCAGTACCTTACAAAAAGCATATCAAAGTTTGTAGACCTTGAATAAATAAAACATTTAACATAGAACAAAATAGATTTAACAATAATACCTCAGTGGCACTTAACAATAATACCTCAGGTTTCCTAATCAGCGCGCCCTTTGCACCTATAGAGTAGTTCCTTCTCCATACCAGACTTCAGCTTTAAAGTCATGAGACATACCTCAATTGGCTGACTTTCCCAGAGCATGGTTTGAAGCAATCCCAAAGGTTGGTCAAAAGAATTGGGCTATGTCAGGCCGAGGCTGAAGTGCGTGGTCAAACACAAGAACAAAACTTGTGCAATGCAGTTCCCCACTTCAAAGCGAACAGCGTGTTTTCAACACATAACCGAGTTCTTCCTGTTACAGAAATACACGGTCCAGGTAACGCTCCATCATCTGCATTTAGGGCCTTCAAAGGAAAAAAAAATATTTCTCTTTTGCAGTTATGATAAAAATAAGCACATCAATTACCAGGAATATTTGTGACAACAAAGTGCAGTTTTATATAATATACAAGTCAGTATATTTGTATATACTATCTCTCGTACTTGAAGCAGATATTGTGTTCATATTTATGCATTGCACTTCTGCACAGAAACCTGCTTGCTACTACTGAATTTAAGCAACAATAATCAATTAAGTATTAGCGGCAGAGAAGGAGGGAGATTCTTTAATGAAGAACAGAGATTTTAGCCAGCGTTTAAATTTCGCTGACATGCTACTCTGTATAGGAAGGGGAATTGGAGAGGAAAAGATGGAAAAAGAATCGTGAGGAGATTAAAAGAAATAAAGGGGGATATAAAATACGCCCATTAAATGCGTTCTAAGGTGCATCGTGGAGTATTGGTAGAAAACGAAATGATGAAATGCATAGTCCAATAAATGGGCTTGTAGAGTTCACAGCGTGAAAAATGGCAAATGGTAACATTCAAGGTGAGCCTAAAGTTTGTCTAAAAGTCGAATGTCCTTTAAATACGTAAATAAAAAGTTCATTGCGTGTCTCTGTTGCCTAGGGCAGGCTGAGGCACCTAAAACAATGTCCATTGTTAAAGGTACTGGGGAGCGCTTCGCCATGCTATGTACATAGTGCGTAGGTTCGTCAGTGTACGCAGGCCACTCAAGTAGGATATGTTGCACAGTTTCAACCGAATCACAGTTGTCACAAAGCGGACTGTTCATTTGACCAAAACGGTATCGCAAGCTATTTGTATATGCACAGTTCAAGCGAAGTCGGTGGTAAAGAGTTTCTAGTTGGCGAGGAAATTTCGGAGGGAGTCTTGATCTTAGAAGTGGGTCAGCTGAGTAAAGGAATTGGTAGTGATTTGCCGGCAAGCTCCAAAGTCGATACTTTGCTTCGGCAGCAAATTTTTTAGCCAGTTGGGATTCATGATATTTCGTGAAGTAGGTCTGAATGTATTTTTGATGTTGGTAGCCTTTACGAGCAGCTTCACCGGCTTTTTCATTGGCTTTAATGCCACAGTGGGCTGGTATCCACTGAAATCTTATGCAGTGGCCTGCGGCAATAGCTGAATGCTGCAGATACCCGATGTCAAAGGAAACAGGCTGATGATTGGTTTTCTTCAGCAGATTATACATGATTTGCAGAGATGCTATGGAATCCGTGAAGATAACCCATCGGCCGGGGGTCTGGCGCAGGATATAGGAAACAGCTTCTTTAGTGCCATGGAGCTCAGCATTCGTAGATGATGTCTTCTGCCGCAGCCGGTAAGACAGGACATCGTTTGTGGAGGGCACATAAAGGCCACAGGAAGAAGTGTCTTGAATAGTTGAATCGTCTGTGAATATGTGGGTGTACTGTGTATATACATTCCTTTGCTAAGTAGGCTATAACGGCTTGCAAAAGTGCTGTCTGTGGCATGCGGCTCTTCGCATGCACGCCAGGAGCATACATATTCACATTTAGAGATGATAATGTCCATGTGGGAAAGGTGAGTGGTAGTAGATGTCATGGCTGAGTAATAGTAGGGAGGGGCAGAAACTGTACAGCTTGACAAAAGCCAGAGTTACATTGAATTATGTGGACACGATTTAAGAAGTGCTTCTTCCCTTGAAGGACATGTCGGAGACGGGTGCGCATAGTTTCTTGGGCGGCAATCATATCTAGCGGGAGACATCCTGCTTCTGCAAGTGTTCCCGATGCAAAGGATTCCTTTGGGAGGGCAAGGCACATTCGCAAGCAGATGTTCCGAGCGGCTTCAAGAATATTCTCGCTTGTTGGAGGTAATCTTCGAAGTATCGGTGAATAGTAGCGCAACGCTCCTTCAACGTAGGTCTTTTTCAAGCAATACCATCGACCGACAGTTGCTGCCCCATCGTGTTCCCGCCATGAATCTGAAACCTTGAATTGCTGCAGTAATTCTCTCGCGGAGGCTTTTAATCTTAGGTGCAAAAGGCAGATTACTGTCAATTATAACACCTAGGAATCGGTGTGATCGTACATACGATTGTGACCGTCCACCCAAAAAGGAGCGGGTATCGAGTCATTCTTTTTCTTGTGAAGGCCATAGCCACACTCTTTTCTGATGAGAGACGAAGACCACGGGGGTGCCAGACACATTCATATGTGCAGTAACGCCCTCTGAATTCGTTGCTGCGTAGTATAACCCGAACGTGATGCACCCCAGATGCAAATATAATCTGCAAAAAATTTTTATGCGCACTCCTCGTGGAAGGTTTCTTGTTATATGTATAAGGGTATAAGGGTATATATGTATTAAACAGGAGAGCGCTGAGCACAGCTCCCTGAAGTACACCCCTCTTCACTGCGTGAACGAGTTGGACCATGATGAGTGGTCATAAAAATTTGCTGCTCTTGTAAATAGTGTCCAATCCAGTTGTAAAGCTTGCTTCCGAGGCCAAGGCTGGCCAAGGCTGCGAGAATAGCATGATGAAACACAGAGTCAAACGCAGCCTTGATGTCAAGGAAAACGGCTGTCGGGATGTACCCAGCGTGAAGGTATTCTTCAAGTGATGAGACAAATGTGATGACATTATCAGTCGCAGATCTAGTTAGGCGAAACCCGTTCATTTCTTGAGGGTACTCTTTTCGGCTCTCGAGGAACCAGGCGATGCGTTTGCAGATCAATCGCTCCATAAGCTTACCTACGCAGCTCAGTAGGGCGATGGGTCGGAAGGATGCGTAACTTGTTGGCTGTTTTGAAGGTTTTAAAACAGGCACAATTTTCGCCAACTTCAACTCCGTGGTGACCTCACCAGATATCCAGGAATAATTGATAATTGTAATATTCCAGATGTCGAAGGCAGGGATTTCGAGGCAGCTTTGCGATTGCGTCATAGGCCACTTCATCTTGACCCATACCGCGATAGCTGAGGATACCTAAACTGTGAAATGTAGATCCATAGCTGGCACTGCCGCCTGGGGGATGTCTGACAGACCATCTGTGGAGTGTGCGGAAGGCCCTGACCCCGTTGATAGTAGTCTGCAGTATTCTTCTGAGATTTCTTTATTGGATTTTTGTTCATTCAGAGATAGTGCTGTGAAAGGATGAAGCTGTTGGAGAGGCGAGCGCATACCGGGAACAATCCGCCAAATTTTGGCTACTGGTTGGTGCCCATCCAGCGTAGAACAAAAGTCACGCCATCTCTGTTGACTCCGCTTATTCAGGTATCGTTGAATATGACGTTGAGCCCGTCGGCAGGCGTGAAGGTATTCAAGGTATTTTTTAAAGCCTTCCTTTCAGCTCGCCTGCCAATAGACCAACACCGTGTTTACAAACAAAGGGAGCGCTCGCGGCGCCGCAGCCGACTGGGGGTGAAAAATAGGGTTAGCGTCCATAGGAATACATGGAATCGAAATATTGCAGAGCAGTTTTCTCATTTCACGGGGCACCTGTGATGTCGTTATTCGGTGCAAAGCAACTATGAACATCCTAGAACAGATCATCAAAGAATGAAATCTCTATACCGAGGCGAAGTATTTTTAAAATGCTGCGAAACATGTGGGGGTGCGAGTTGAGAGGGTGACCCGTACAAATACATGTAAACACAACTTCCCGGAACATTTTTCTCATTTCGCAGAGCATCAGAATTGGTGGCCGGTCGTTAAACGTTGACCAGCGCTTTGAAGAAATGTGTGATAAAGTATGGTGCGTCATTACGAAGGCAGTCTACTTTTAAGACTCCCCGAATAACCTGTGTTATGAATCCAGACACCGCCAAAAGGCAAGCTGGGAGTAGCGAATCGCGCAGTTTTGCTTACAGTCTGATATGCTGCCGCGTAGGGTAAATAAGCTTGATAATATACTGTCGCTCCAGTGATACGTCCTAGACAGAATTACATTTAGAAAGCAGTTATCAAACACCATACAACAATATGGACCGAACAAGATTCCCGCATTGCAGCAGCTCCGGAGCGTCTCCGGAGCTGCTGCAATGCGCTCTAGCTCCGGAGCGTTTGCTAGCGACAGCGGGCGGTGCATGGTCGTCTGCAACTGTGCACGGTCAGTTTATCGTGCTGTGAACGGTCCCGCAAGTCGTCAGACTTACATTACTTGCAAGAGAATGTAGTGTGTCATTTAGCATGACGTCGGGGCGTCGTACAAGACGCTCACCAAAAAAATGAAAAGGGTTCAACGCTGCTGAACCGAGTAAAATGTTGTGGTAAGTTGAGTTTACATGTGTTTCTATATGGGTCGCGTTCTCAATTCGCACCCCCATACGTTTCGCAGTGTTTTAAAAATACTTCGTCTCGGTAATGAGATTTCACACTTCCACGATCTGCTCCTGCAGGAGCTCATGGTTGCTCTGTACCGAATAACGACATCACAGATGACCCGCGAAATTATAAAACTGCTTTGGAATATTTCGCTTCCGTGTATTCCTATGGGCGCTAAGCCTACTTTTCACCCCCAGTCGGCCCACGCTGGCGATATAAGCGCCACCGCATCGTGCTTACGTCACAGATCGGTGGTGGTAGAAACATTTTATTGGCATTGAACAAACAGTGGGGCCGAAGCCTCCTGCATAGCACTTGGGTGCTCCCTTACTATGTGGGAGACACCCTTATAAAGCAAAAGAAAGTCCTTGAAGAGCGATCCTCCTCATAGCACTGGAGATAATCTTCCGTTGTTCTTGACTTGAAGTGCTCTTCATGAGAGACTCCCAGTAGGACTCTGCGACGTTCGGTGATGGAGGATGAGGAAAGGTGGGGCATGTAAGAAGGATGTGCATGAAGTGTCCTGGTTTGTCGCAGAGTCTGCATGATGAGGAAAACTTGTCTGGGTATCGGGCATGTAGAAGTGTAGGATATGGAGCCGTCCGAGTCTGCAAGCTTCGCCAGTGTACGGCCTGCGCTATGGTGAGAGAGGGGGCTGGGGGTGTATATTCCCTTCCGGTTTGTCCGGTAGTACGAGAGAATATCGCGGAAGGAGAGAAGGTGCTCCCCGGCCTGTAGAGAGGGCTCCGTTTCACTAGCCAAGAATGTAAGACCTCGAGCTAGGGAATTAACCTCTTCGTTGCCAGGGAGGCCGGCATGTGCTGGCGTCCAAATGAGGCTTATGGTGTGCCGGGGCTGCCAGAAGCGTAATATGCGAGCAGCGGTTGGCATAATTTAGAATCGCAGATTTGGAGTCAGAGATAATTTTTGTGGCAGATGTAGAGATGAGAGCAAGCGCGATGGCTGCCTCCTCTGCCTCTGTGGTAGAATTGGCGATTATAGAGCTGGAAGTAAGCAGCTTTGCTTGATTGTCGGATACAGCCAGGACCATACGGGAGCCTGACGTATATTCTGCTGCGTCCACGTAGACCACCTCTTGGTCCTTGCTATATTGTCTGTGAAGTGCATGAGCCCTGGCTATTCTGCGGCCCTGGTCTCGCTCAGGGTGCGTGTTTTTAAGGATTGGAGGCACGATGAGATTAGAGCGGAGGTTAGGAGAAAGGGGTACACCGTCAATGGGGTATGTAACTGGGCTTAGGTTTAAGTGGGATAATAAAGTGCGGCCAGCCACCGAGTTGGATGGCGGGCTATTTGTGCCGTTAATGTAGCCTCTCTAAGTTCCTCGAAAGTGTTGTGTACACCGAGTTTAAGGAGTCGGGCATTAGATGTGCTGGGGGGAAGTCGTAGAGCCGTTTTCGTGCAACTTCGTAGGAGCGCGTTCACCCGGTCTCTTTCCTTTTGTTTGAGGGGGAGGTATGGGAGGGCATATGTGGCGCGGCTTATAATGTAAGCCTGGGTGAGGTGAAGTGTGTTTCGCTCCCGTAAGCCAGCCCGACGGTTGGCTATGCGGTGAATCAATCGGGTGGTCTGTTGACTTTGTGTATGGAGAGTCTTTATGACTTCTCCGTGCGCACCAAGAGAGTGAAGAACTAGACCCAGCACACGGATTGTGGATTCTAGTGGGATCAAATGGGTACCTAGCTTGAGTGAAATAGGCGGACTGCCTGAATTGTATTGTTTGGGGCGGTAGAGAAATAGTTCTGATTTTGAAGGGGAGCAAGTTAGGCCACGTTCCCTTACATAGGTGTCGATGGTGTTTAGCGCCAATTGTAGATGTCCCTCTATTTCGGCATCACTGCCGCGGTTAGCTCAGACAGTGATGTCGTAGGCGTCGAGGCTGAAATGAATGTTGGGGATTTGGGCTAATTTTTCGGGTAAGTGGAGAAGTGCTATGTTGAATAGTATAGGAGAGAGGACGGCGCCCTGGGGCGTACCTCGTGTACCTAGCGTGATCTCCGGAAGGCAGTGGTCGCCTAAGGTAAGTGTGGCTGTGCGCTGGCTGAGGAAGTCTCGAACGTAATTATACAACTTGGCGCCGACTCCCAGGGTTGTAAGATTCTGAAGGATTGCTGAATGTGTAACATTATCAAATGCTTTGGTAAGATCTACACTTAGGATGGCTTTGGAATAATACGTTTGACAGTCGAGAATATGATGTTTTAGCTGTAAGAAGACATCTTGTGTAGAAAGGCCAGGACGAAATCCAAACATGCAGGTGGGCATGAAATTTTTTCCTTCTAGATATTGAGAAATTCTGGTCTGGAGTACATGCTCCATTAGTATGCCGATCGAAGAGGTGAGAGAGATGGACCTAAGGTTTGAAATTAGCAGAGGTTTCATAGGTTTTGGTATAAACACAACTTTGGCATCTTTCTATTGCGGCGGGAGGGTTCCCCGTTGCCAGCACTCGTTAAAGTATTCAGTAAGGGCGGCAATAGATTGGGAATCGAGATTTCGGAGTGCCTTATTATTATGCACTCCATATGGACCGGGGGCTGAAGATGTGTTAAGCCTCTGAAGCTCAGCCTGCACCTCTGATACTGTGATGGGTTGGTCAAGGAAGTCGTTAGGGGGCCCTGAATAGTCGGGGTGTATTATAGAAGGGTACTTGGGGAAGTAGTGATCGCGTAGGTGGAGAATTTCCAGTGGAGGTGTATTGCAGGTATGTGTTAGTCTAGTGAGGTTATCTCGTTGGGTTGTGTTACTTACTACAGTCTAATAAGTGCCTAAAAAGGTTCCAAGTCTGAGATATACTCATATTTCCATCTATCTTGTTGCATAGCAATTCCCAATTCTGTCGTGAAAGAGTCGCTGCATGCGTCTCTACCTATCTGTTTAGACGGGCGAGGCGGCGTTTCAGGGTCCGGTTCTAACGCTGCCGTTTCCAGCGTCGTTCTAGGCCGTCTTTAGCCTCCCATAAATGCAGGTGGCGGGAGTCAGCCATGTTGCTTGGGCAGTCATCTGGTAGGGGACAAGTTTCTGATTGGACATCGCTTTGTAGTTGTTTGGACCATTCGGTTATGTCATTAATGGGGCGTAAGCGCGGGCTGCTCTACACGTTCGGAAAGAATCCCACTTCGTGAAAGTTGAACCTCTGGGAGGCCTACAGGGCAGCTGAATGTTTAGAAGAATTTATATGAAGAAATGATCACTTTTTAGATTCATTTTTGTATTGCACCAAGACGCGTGAGGGAGACGATGTGCGAAAGTAAGGTCTGGTGTAGTGTCTCTACAGACACTGGTTCCCGTGCGGGTAGGAAAGGTAGGGTCAGTGAGAAGAGAGAGACCGGTTTGTTGCGCGACTAACCACACGCGACGTCCTTTAGGTGTGTCATGCGGGTAACCCCAGGCTGTATGTGGCGCGTTAATCACCAACAACGAGTAAGGGACACTTGTTAGCTACGCGCTTCGCAAGTGTAAATAGCCGTTCATAGTTATTTTTATAGCACTTAGGATGACTGTATACATTTAAGATAAAAACACTCTTCGCTCGAGTGTGTTGTGGCACAAGTTCAATTAGAAGATTATCAATGTCGGTAATCGCTAGGGGATGCGAGATGGTGGTGGGAGAGCGATTAACTAAAAAGGCTACTCGAGAGGGAGCAGGAGATGTAGGCAGAATGGGTGTACAGCCGGGGAGGGTGCATGGGTTGGAGGGTTCCTGTAGAGCAAGGATGTCGGGTCCCGTAGCGCAGGACAGCAGTTGGTGGACTACATGACGTTTCTGGCCAAAGCCCCGTGAGTTCCACTGCCAAACAGTAAGATTACGGTTTCGATATGCCATCATGAGAACATATCGGAGGAGTAGTGGGTGGGATTCCTGAGCTATAGCAGGGAGAGGATTTTCCTGTCCTCCTGCTGCTTTGGGTTTCTTGCGCTTTGGAAGACGCGTTGCGCTAGTATTGAGCCGAGTCTCAATACCTATAAAGCGGTAAGAGAATTCTTGCATTAGGGCATCTAATCTGTGATTAAGAATAGTGTTGTCTTGCGTTATGCGGATTACCGCATCTTTGAGTGTAGCACATTCCTGATTGATGTGTGTTATAGCTTCCTGAAACTTTGCCTCAAATCGAGCAGCCAATGACTCAAGTATGGCTGGCAAGCCATCTAGTTAGCTGGGGGTGGAGGGAGGGGTCGTTATACACGGAGTAGTGTTTGTATGGGGTTCCGTGTCAGCTTCCATTGGTAGTGAATCAGGAGGGAAATTAGCGTTTGAGATTTTGGACAAGGTATCGACGGTGGATAAGTTAGGTGAGGAAGACGTAGACATGGTAGTAGGGGGGCAGGAGGAACTGGAGATGCAGTGGCGATGGCACTTGTCTGGGCTTCCAGTCTGGTGATGTGTTGCCGAAGGGCGGCGGTTTCTGCTCGCGCTGCTGTAGCTTCCGCTTTCGCCGCCGCTGTCTCTTCCTGAGATTTCGCAAGAGCGTGTTGTAGACTGGTAGTCGGCGTCGCGGATGTTTGAGTGGGTGAAGAGGCATAGGAGTTCCAGGCTTTTTTTAGCGGCACTGTCCATGCCCGCTCATGCTGGTTGGGCTGGTTGAGTTCGGACAACTGGGGAAACTGGTTCTTGGGTGCATCCGATTCTTGTAGCTGCGTTCGTTGCTGGCTTGATTGCTTGCGTGGCTGGTGAAGGCTGCGTCCTTTACACGATCCCGTGCCGGTATGGTGAGGACCCTCGCACAGAATGCACTTGGGTGTACAAGGCTGGTCTTGCAGATGCTGCGTTCCACAGCGGGGACAGAGATTGTTCTTGGGGCTTGGGCATACGTCATGACGGTGTCTACAGTTGGTGCAGGCGTCCGGGCTGCCACCGTATGGGGTGCAGCGGTGGATGGCTCCCCTGTATTTTATGGAACGCGGCACTGTGATTGCGTCAAAGGTGATTAGAATTGAGTGCGTCTTGCCCATGCGCCGGGCGGCTAGTATGGTGTGCTCTGGATTTCGTCTGACCAGATCTTGATATATCTCTGTTGGGCTCTGGTCGTCGTAGGCGTTTGTGATGACACCTCTGGTAGCACCACCCGGTGGGGGTGCCACGTAGGCCACGCATGGGTAGGCTCGCTCTCCAATGGTGAGGGAGGTCAATGTCTTGAGTATCAAGACTGTTGGGATGTGTGTCGTTGCCACGGTGAACGTATTGTTGGTCGAGTGAATGCGCAGGCAGAAGTTCTCTGGTAGTATGATTTTGAGCTCGGTCTGCACTGCTTTCCAGAGTCGAGGTGTTGGAATTTCTCGAAGTAGCAGTTCACCGCGCCGTCGAACGACTACTCGAACAGCGTTGGGCGGGAGGGGTGGCAGCTGTTTGCTGCGCTGCACAGTGATACGGGCCTCCTTGGTCGCAGGCGGAAGGCGGGCCCCCGTCTTGCTGCTGCCGGTTGTGGTCGCACCTCCATGGAACGCTTGCCGAGCGTTCAGGGTATGTGTCTCGCTGGTAGCGTTGCCGGAGTGGTGAGGTAGGCTCGTTGACGTGGCTGGTCTTGAGGTGTAGGCTTTGTATATAACTGGCGTCCATGGATGGATGGATGGATGGATGGATGGATGGATGGATGGATGGATGGATGGATGGATGGATGGATGGATGGATGGATGGATGGATGGATGGATGGATGGATGGATGGATGGATGGATGGATGGATGGGTGGATGGATGGATGGATGGATGGATGGATGGATGGATGGATGGATAGATGGATGGATGGATGGATGGGTGGGTGGGTGGGTGGGTGGATGGATGGATGGATGGATGGATGGATATAGGAGTGTCCCCTTTGAAACGGGGTGGTAGCAGTAGCTATCATGCTCATTTTTCTACCTATATCTTAATTATTGATTTAGATTGGTTAACTGAACCATCATTCTATTTATTAAATTTTTGTTTCTACATTACTAACGTTATGTCACTTCTCTGCTTTTAAGCCACCAATCTTCCAGTCGTTTTTTGCTAGTTTCCACCACCGGTTTAGTATTCACCCGGCCACTGGTATCTCTAAACCCCAGAGCTTCAGGAATAGTGATTGCGCCTGCATCAACTTCCGGATGGATACCATTACATTCGAGTATAATATGGTCAATTGTTTCACTGGAGTTACCACATACAGCACATGCGTCATCTCCATTGTTAAATTCCTTTTTGTAGCTGCGTGTTCTAAGGCGCCCTGATCTATAGCTTCAAAAAGTAGGGCACTGCCTCTTGATTTATCAAAGAAAGCTTTCTTCCTGATCTGCATTTTCCACTTTCGATATAATTCCAGTCGCCAGATTCGAGCTCTCCTGTGGTTACGGTGCGACCTTCAACCGTTACTTCCATGGTAACAGCCGGTGTCGCCGTCACTGTTGACGAGGTATCGAAGCTGGGTTAGGCTTAGCTCGGCGGCTGAGCGTTTCAGTCCAATAATCACTTAGGTGGCCGAATGTCGCTCAGAATGGGCGGCTTCCTTGTTTCCTTGGGCGCTTGTGTCTCTTTCCGAGCAGATAAGTGGCCGTAGGAGATAAAAGGTAGGAACAGCACGCACCGTTAGCAGGAGCTGTCGTTGTAGGCATTCGCTCAAGATCGGTGTTGGTCTCTAGCGCAGAGCATTTGAAATGTTTCGTCATTTGAGGGCAAGCTATCGTTTTTAGCTGTGATTCGCGTGCTTTCTCTCAGGCAATAAGCCATTGTCGATATAGCTCCTCATTTCGAGTTGCAGCAGTAATTCCTCTGCTTGCAGCATCTTTGTATGCATCCCAGTCTGTACATTTTATGAGAACTTTCTTTGGTGCCCTCTGCACACAGACAGCTGATATGAGGACTGGGTAATGGACACTTGTTTCCAGATCGGTGCACCAGCCAAATTTGCGGGCAGCTGAACTTGTTACAAAGCTCACGTCAATGCTGCTGGAAGTCGTCAGGCCTCGGAGACACGTTATACTGCCGTCATTTAGCGATTCATTTGAATGTTTTGCGAGACGTTCTGCAAGCTTGGCACCTAGGGCACATGTGTGTGAGCTTCCCCAAATTTCATTGTGAGCATTGAAGTCTCCGCAAATAATATGTGGAGTGGGCGTCCTTGTTATCAAATTTGCAAGCCTCGAAACATCGAATGGCCTGCCTGGCTCAAGGTATACTCCGATAAGAGTGTACTCTTGTCTCCCAATTACTGTTACGGCGCACATATATTCGTTATCATTGTGAGGCAGGACTTCAACCAAGGAGGACGGGATATCTTTTTGAAAGCCTATCAACAATCTGCGGACGTCATCTGGTCGTTGTGAATGATGAAAATAGTATCCTTTTAGCCTGAAAGTTTCCTCCATGCGCGATTCAGAGATGGCTATGAAAGGGAAGTGATAAGCTCGCACAAGGTGCCGAAAATCGGAGAGTTTCGAGCGTAAACCACGAGCGTTCCACTTGAAAATGGTGCATGTGCGAAGGATGTCGTGGATGGTCAATTGTGGTGAAGCTCTTTCTGTCGAAGCCATGATCACAGGTGTTTGATGTTACGCCCCTGCCGAGCGTAAGAGGCCGAAAAAAACGGTTTCATTGTTAGGACAGCTTCTACTTCTGGGAGTCCTCGAGACGAGGGGTTAGCGCGGACAAGAGCCTTGATGGCTGCAAACAGCATAGGGATCAGTAGGCATGTGATTTCTTGTTCGGTGCTTCCGTTTTGGTGCCTTTCGCTAATCTTGTTACGTTGCACTGCCTTAATTAGGCTGAGAACTAGAGGTGTTGTTTGTTGTGTCTTGTGCGGAGTGTCGCTGCTGCTTTGATGGAGAATAGCCCACGGACTTCCCACGCTTCTTTTTGGCTGATCAGATGTTTTTTCACGTTGTGGTGGCTGTTTTTGAGTATATCTATTGTATTCGTAAAAACCACGTCGGGGTTAGGTGGTGGATCATGACGGTTTCTCTTGTGCTTGGGAGTCCACTGTGCGTGCAAGTGTAGCAGCTTTCTTTTTAACACACCCTTCGTATGAAGCAGGCTGTGGGCCATCGCAGTTTGCGCATTTTAGGTTGCGCTCTCGAGTTGCACTCTTAGTGCATGCATGCTGTAGTAAGGTTCTGTGCCAACCACTTCGAAGGGTACACAATGCAAAGTAATATTCATGACATTTTCCTGTGTATGCATCGATTCGTGCTTTGGATTTGAAACCTTCAGTAGCCTCATTGAATTCAATACCTTTGCTATGAGATGGAACGCAACTCTTCTGGGGCAAAGGCAGTTGCCAGAAAGAAGTTTTCAAGCTGTAGCTTTTGCTTCCCTTCGATAAGCTTGGATTCCATTATGTCAACCGTAGTCTCTAAACGAAGTTTTGGCTCGAAAGCAAGCTGAAATTTAACAATAATCGTGGACAGATATGAACAAATTTTTAAAACCTTGGTTCTGTAGAAGAAATATTATTCATCTACTTTCAGCAAGAACACACATCTCCATGCTAAACCCTATTAGCCATGTTTAGCAAACAAAATTTGATAATTTGCTGCCCTTCTTACCCTATGCAAACACAAGTAATATGTTATTTTGAAATATGTTCTTCGCAAACCACATTTCACTGTTCTCCATTTTTCTCCACATATTAATCTTCTGTCGATTTCGTAGAGGATACGACTGCCATTATTGCATGCTTTTGGCACTGTTCCCTCCTTTAAAATTACCTACATCATATTCATACCAATAGTCTTCTGCAGTGAACCTAGTTATTTTTAATCTTTTTGCTGTGTCCCACAAATCAGCCTCGAAGAGATTCGTTAGGCTACTTCATTTATGACCGAAATGCGCTGTTTATGTGTTCTACCATTCTTTTGATATCAGAGCCTTTAATATAGCTTTTCCTAATTTGGAAGTTCCTGCCGAAATCATCTATACTTTTTTGACCTCCAGTCACAAAAAATTTATTTCTTCAGGTAAAATTATTCTCCATGGTTACAGCATGTGGTCACTCTCAGCACAGATGAATGTGTTCCCGTTTGAATTATAACAGCTGACTATATTATATTTTGAACTGGAGTTTCGTTATTTCAGTGCTGGATATATATTTCTACCCAATTTTGAAAATAATATTGCGCTCTTATTTTACAAAACAAACAACAATAAACAGTATAAGAATAAGCAATTCACTGCAAACTATATAGGCAATAGTACTAACCAGTTAGCGCTGTTAAGGTGTTACCTATAAGCGTTATACCTACATACTCCTCCTATTCAACCTTCCGTATAATATCTATAAGAAAAAGATTGCGGCGAGAAGTGTATTGCATAAGTAATTGTCATTCTCTCTCATGTCTGCCACTTGCGTGCTCTTATTCACAACATGCTGGAAAAGCGCACGCAAGTGGCAGACATGAGAGAGAATGACAATTACTTATGCAATACACTTCTCGCCGCAATCTTTTTCTTATAGATATTTTATATTTAGCGTATTTGTGAATTCTTTTCATAACTTGTACTGCACTATGATTATGACAAACATGGCAGTTTCCAGCGATGAACTGATACATACAAAACGCGGGAACACGCTATAGCCTTTCACAAAAAACGATGATTTTGGTCTTCACTTTCTAAATTTTGTTTTTTTTTTATTAATTAAAATTTGTACGCCGATACTTATCATCACCAAACATTGGATTTCCATTCTGAGCAAATTGACATTATGAGCAATGTTTCGTATTTGAATAATCAAAATAGTTAATTCATCGATAACACACTAAATTTTCTTTAGCATAATCAAGCACTGGCTTTTTATTGTGAGCATATCTACACCTTTGATCTCTCTTTTCAAGGTTTCAATTTCTTCAACTATAACAAATAACTGACTATCAATTTTCTTATTTAGCATTATTAAGTATTAGCTTTTCATTCTGAGCATTTTGACAACATTGAATACCTAATTTGTAATTTTTCGATTATTTCAATTATGTTATTGATCAACCAGACAGTCTAATTATACTTGATAATCAATAATCGGCTTTTCATTTTGGCCATTTTGACACAGTTGAACAACCCTTTCCATTCGTTAACATTTTCTTTACATTAATTAATCAATTCGTTATAATGATTTCATTAAACTGTTATTGCATATCACATAACAATCAACCATTAATAAATACAACGACAAATTACTACAATTTTTTTTCAACGCCGCCTCCGTTCATTTCCGACAAGCTTTACCGACAACTAACGCGCCGATGGCTTTTGGCAGGAACAAGTTTAAACTCTCACTTAAAAATTACTTCCTTCACCGAGTTAGAAGTTCCATACGCCACAGGCGAGTGTCCTCATAAAATACACTATCTCAATGGCAGTGTTGCATTGGTTGCATTGGTCACCAGTTTCACGGTGCATTTGACGCTCCATGCATTTACATTCAGTGCAGCGGCCTCTTCGCTGCCCACTTATATGTTTTGCCAAAAATGAATAATCCATTCTTTGAAGAAGGATGTTAGAATGACAGACTGTAACGAGATATAAAACACAGCTGTGAAAAATGTACACAACCACAACCACATGCACACAGATAATATCATTTATCGACTAACGTAAGTAGTTACCAAGGGGATATATGCTATAAGGTGGCGAGTTGTACTTGAGTGGTACACCATCATCATCATCAGCCTGACTATACCCACTGCAGGGCAAAAGCCTCTCCCATATTTCTCCAGTTAACCCAGCTCTGTGCTAGCTGCATCCACTTGAGCCCTGCGAACTTCTTAATCTCATCCGCCCACCTAACTTTCTGTCACCTCCTGCTACGCTTTCCTTCCTTTGGAATCCAAATGGTTACCCTAAGCGACCATCGGTTACCCTCTTTTCGCACTACATGTCCTGCCCATGTCCATTTCTTCGTCTTAAATTCCACTAGAATGTCGGTAACTTGAGTTATTTCTCTGACCCACTCTGCACGCTTCCTATCTCTTAATGTTACCCCTACCATTTTTCGTTCCATAGCCCTATGGGTTGTCCTCAACTTAAGTAGAACTATCTTGGTTAGCCTCCACGTTTCAGCCCCATAGGTGAGTACAGGCAAGATACAACTGTTGTATACTTTCCTCTTGGGCGGTACCGGTAAGCTGCTAGTCATAATCTGCGAGTGCTTGCCAAATGTGCTCCATCGCAATCTTATTCTTCTTGTTATTTTTCTTTAATGGTCCGTATATGCGGTTACTACCTGTCCTAAGTAGACATATTCGCCTACTACTTCCAGTACTTCGCTGCCTAATGTAAACTGCTGTTCCTTCCCGAGGCTGTTGAACATTACCTTAGTCTTCTGCATATTGATTTTCAAGCCTACCTTTCTACTTTTCCTGTCTAGGTCATCAATCATTATTTGCAGTTCATCACCCGAGTTGCTAGGCAAGGCAATGTCATCAGCAAATCGCAGACTTCTGAGGTATTCTCCATCTACCCTTATCCCTAACTGCTCCCATTCCAAGTCTCTGAATACTTCCTCTAAGTAAGCTGTGAATAGTACTGGGGAGATTGTGTCTCCTTGCCTAACACCTTTCTTTATGGGAATTTTGTTACTTTCTTTATGCAGAACTATGGTTGCTGTGCAGCCACTATATATATATATATATATCTTCGAGCACTTTCACGTACGGTTCGTCTACCCCCTGATTTCGCAATGCCTGCATCACCGCCGAGGTTTCAACTGAGTCAAATGCTTTTTCGTAATCAATGCCATGCTATGTATAAGGGCTCGTTATATTCCGAGCATTTTTCTATCACCTGATTGATGGTATGGATATGATCGTTAGTAGAGTACCGTTTCCGAAACCCTGCTTGATCCTCTGCTTGATTGTAGTGTAAGGTTGTCCTGATTCTATTAGCGATTACCTTAGTAAATACCTTATACGTAACAGACAGTAAGCTGATTGGTCTGTAATTTTTAAGGTCCTTAGAGTCCCCTTTCTTGTGAATGAGGATAATGTTTGCATTCTTCCATGGTTCCGGTACCGTCGATGACACCAGGCACTGCGTATACAGGGTGGCCAGTTTTTCTAGCACGATATCCCCCCCCGTCCTTCAGCAAATCTGTAGTTATCTGATCCTCTCCAGCTGAGTTCCCCCTTTTCATAGTTTCTAGTGCTTTCTTGACCTCGTCATTCGTGACTGGTGGAACCTCTGACTGTTTTTCTTTACGGTCCTGACTACTTTGGCTACTGTAGAGATCTGTATAGAACGCCTCGGCTACTTTGACTATCTTATCCAAATTCGTGATGACGTTGCCCGCCGTGTTCCTTATCGCATACATCTGGTTTTTGCTTATGCCCAGTTTCTTCTTTACCGCTTTAAGGCTTCCCCCGTTATTTACAGCATGCTCAATTTTATCCATGTTATATTTCCTTATATGGTCCACCTTTCACTTATCGACAATGCCTTGTCTCCTGCCTGCTTTTTCCCTACCTTGGCATTGAAGTCGCCCATTAGTACACTATACTGTGTCTTTACTTTTCGCATTGCCGATTCTACATCTTCGTAGAAGCTTTCAACTGCCTGGTCATCATAACTACATGTAGGTGCATAGGCCTGTACAACCCTCAGTTTATACCGCTTATTAAGCCTAATTACGATGCCTGCCACCCTCTCATTAATACCATAGAATTCGTCTATATTACCCGCTATATACTTATTGACAAGGAAACCTACTCCTAGTTGTCGCCCCTCTGGTAAACCTCGATAGCACAGTACATGCCCATCCTTCAGTACAGTATATGCCTCATTCGGCCTCCTAACCTCACTAAGCCCTATGACATCCCATTTAATACCCTCTAGTTCCTCTAACAGCACTGCTAATCTAGCTTCACTAGCTAGGGTTCTGGCATTAAACGTTGCCAGGGTCAGTTTCCAATGGCGGCCTGTCCAGCGGAGCCAGGCATTCTTAGCACCCCCTGCTACGTCACAGGTCTGACCGCCGCCGTGGTCAGTTGTTCCGCAGTCGCTGGTGACTGAGGGCCGGGGTTTTGTGGAGCTTATCATGAGAGGTTGCGGCCAATTACTGCACCAAGGTGGCCAACTCCTGTTCTGGTGAGGGAGTGCGCTGCCGGAGGTGTTCACCGGCATCAGGTCGCACCTCAAACCTGTTTATGCAATTCCATCGACACGCGGATTTTTTTTTTATCCGGTGGAGAATTGCGCGGTACCGGGATTGGAACCCCGGTCCTCTTGCATGCGAGGCGGATGTTCTACCACTACGCCACCGCTGCACCGGAGTGGTACATAACAAATTCAAAAATAGATTGGTATCCCGACAGGGTATAACTTTAATTCTATAGACCTAGTAGTAAATTAATCAGAATATAATGAGCCCAATAGTAAGGGTAATATGTCTGCACAATTCGGTGTTCTTTTTGTCTTATATGGATTAACAAAGCAACTTGACACCGGCTATGAGGTATGCCTTTGTGGGCATCTCAAGAAATTTAGGCCATGACGGGATCTTTAACTTACTTCGTGCAGCACATGGGAGACACGATTTTTGCCTCCATCGAAAAGCGGCCTTTAGTCCTTTGCATACAGCAGAGAGTACGCTTTCTAAGGAGCTGCTTTTCTGAAAAAGTTTAGAATAACGAGCAAGAACAAAGACCAGCGTGCAATCCACCAAATATCATGGATGTGCGCGAGGTGGCTTGGTTTTTGCGGGTTAGGGAAACGGTACTATCTGTTTGTGACGAGCCGTCGAGGCAAACAAAGCGCCGCCGCCGGAGTGGCGCAGTGGTTATACGGCGCTCGACTACTGTTCCTAAGGACGCGGGATCGAATCCCGGCCTCGGTGGCCGCTTTTCGATGGAGGCGAAAAGCAAGGCGCCCGTGTGCTGTGCGATGTCAGGGCACGTTAAAGAACCTCAGGTGGTCGACATTTCCGTAGTCCTCCACTACGGCGTTTCTCATAGCCTGAGTCGCTTTGGGACGTTAAACTACACAAACCAACCAAACAAAGCGCCACGTTTTCAAGCAGTCAGCACTTACCTGAGCACAGGCCGTCTGCAGGGTGTCTTGGCGGCACAAACCTTGCATGTTCTTGATTCGCTTCAGCCGTCAATTATCCGCGGCCTTCTGGACTGTAGGTGTCGCAGACGCCATAGTCCCTTTTAACGAAGCTTCAAAACCAGTGAGCCGGTTTAGGCGCGACAAGAGAGGAACAGCACTGAGGGACTGAGGAGCGCAACGAAACGAAGTCGTATGGCTGCTCTCACTCGAGGCCATCGGGAAATGTGCCGCTTTCGTTGTTCCATAAACGGGTCGCCGTGTGCTCCTGCTGACGCATACTGCGTGTGAACGTTAAGCTTCGAGTTTCGTTCGCAATCTTGCAATCTTCGCCGAGGCTCGGTATCGGCTTCACGGAAGACAGCTGATAGTGGCAGGTATATTTAGTCTGCTCATGGAGAATGAACTTTCTGTGGCAAGGGTCATGACGAACTTTTTCGAAGCGGGCGCTCACTCACGTAGGCGTTCACAGGAGGGCTAGATGGTGCAGTGGTATGCTGGTGCAGCGCACTCGCGATGTATGTATGTATGTATGTATGTATGTATGTATGTATGTATGTATGTATGTATGTATGTATGTATGTATGTATGTATGTATGTATGTATGTATGTATGTATGTATGTATGTATGTATGTATGTATGTATGTATGTATGTATGTATGTATGCATGTATGTATGTATGTATGTATGTATGTATGTATGTATGTATGTATGTATGTATGTATGTATGTATGTATGTATGTATGTATGTATGTATGTATGTATGTATGTATGTATGTATGTATGTATGTATGTATGTATGTATGTATGTATGTATGTATGTATGCATGCATGCATGCATGCATGCATGTATAACTTTATTAAGGAGCCGGCAAACGACGGGTTAAAGCGTCGTGACGCTGGCCAAAAGTCGACCCGGGGTTATGCCCTACTCTGCACTATCTCATTTGGCCCGTTTGTGGTGAGTTGTGAGGTTTGTGCTTTTCGAGCGCACCCCAGGTCTTTAATCGCAGGTGGATTGTTTGTGGCGTGTTGGCACCCGCGTCTGAATAGATTCAGTGATACAGCCAAGCTTTCCGTCATTCTGTGCGAGCTCTGCGGATCGGTTACCATCGGACTGCTGTCCACATCATTCGTTAGCCGGACGTGCAAAATCTCATTTCTATCGATTTGAGAAACTTCGCGAGTTTCACTTGATATAGTGACTAAAAGGAACATTTTGAGCGAGGCGTGATAGATCCGTTAGCGGGACTGAAATGGCTAGCGGCAATAAAATTCATTTTAACGTTAATTTATGTGGCGTATTTCTCAGTTCCTCCTTCACACCAAAGTCTAGATATTTTACGTCGCGCTTGCAAGCTTGGGAGACCGGCATTAGCTTTTAGATTAGTGACGCTAGTTACGAGAATAGTCGGAGAAGATAAAGCTAGCAGCACAATTTTGGGTTAATTCAATGGTAGAGTTTTTGAAGATGCGGGTGGAGTGCAAATTGGAGTGCGCAGGCGTACTCCAATTTGGGTCTTACAAGAGTTACATAAGCTAGATGTTTTACGGCCTGAGCTAGATTACGTCGAAGGAAGCCAAGTGTACTGTTAGCATCAAATTAGTAACGGATGTTATGTGAGAATGCCATGCAAGATCACTAGAAATTGTGACACCTAAATATTTCAAAGAAGATACCGAGGAGATAGTAGTACCATTTAGTAAGTAGCTGTGAAAAGAATAATTGCTGGCGTTTGTGGAATGTAATTAGGGCCATTTTGCTAACATTAAGTTAAAATGGCCAGTCACAATAGCATTAATGATATGGCGCCGGAAGATGAGCCCCCCAGGTTGGAAGGCGTCCCACATCTTACTGGGGATGAACAAAGGGCGATTCCTAGTAGCTCCAGGACGAATGAAGCAGCTGGGCTAAACCCAAAAGGACGCTCACTTATGGATGTGTCGGGAAGCGACCGGAAAGTCCGATGTTGCAAGGAGATATATCACATAACAACATGGAATGTAAGATCTATGACGCAAGGTAAACTGGATGTCGTCAAGCGAGAAATGGACAGATTGAACATTGATATCTTGGGTATCAGCGACCTCAAGTGGACCGAATTGGGAGAATTTAACTCTGGCGACCATTATGTCTTTTATTGGGGGCACAAATCCAACAGAAGGAATGGGGTCGCTCTCACAGTAAACAGAAAAATGAACAAAGCAGTGCTAGGGTACAACCCCAAAAACAACCGAATAGTTGCACTTCGGATCCAAGGTCACCCGTTCAACACAACAGGCATCCAAGTCTATGCACCAACCACTACTGCTGAAGAAGCTGACGTTGAGAGATTTTATTCGGACCTGCAATGTCTTCTAGACCGCACTCCATCCTCAGACGTCGTTTTTCTCATAAGACACTGGAATGCTAAGGTCGGGAGTGAAGAAATATCCGGAATTTAAGGCAAGTTCGGTCTTGGTGAGCCAAATGAAGCTGGGCAGCGGCTAGTAGAGTTTTGACAAGAAAACAACGTGACCATACCGAATACTCATTTTCAACAGCACAAGAGGCGCCTGTACACATGGACTTCATCGGACGGTCTGTACAGGAATCAGATCAATTATATTCTTTACCGGCAGAGATGGAGAAGCGTTATACAAGTAAAACAAGACCTGGGGCCGATTGTGGCACCGATCATCAGCTTGTTGTTGCCAAAATTAAGCTTCGATTGAGGAAAACGCAGAAAACTAGACGGCCTTTCAGGTATGATCTGGATCAAATTCCACCAGAATATGCTGTGGAAGTGAAGAATCGATTTCAAGAATTAGATCTAGAAGACAGAGAGCCTGAAGAGGTGTGGACTGATGTTCGTGATATAATACAAGAAGTTGCTACTAAGGTAGTTCCAAAGGAAAAGAAATGCAAGAAAGCAAACTGGTTATCTGAAGAGGCTTTGCAAATAACTGAGGAGAGGAGGATGGCAAAAGTTATGGGGGAAAGAGAAAGATACAAGGTTCTCAATGTGGATTTTCAGAAAATAGCAAGAAGAGATAAGAATGCCTTCCTGAACATACAGTGCCAAGCAGTTGAGGACAACAGCCAATTGAAGAACACAAGAGCACTGTATAAGACAATCAAACATACCAAAGGAAGCTTCTGTGCTAAGCCGGGCGTGATAAAGGACAAACGAGGCAAGGACCTCCCTAAAGCCTCAGAAATAAAGAAGAGGTGGCAGGAATACACAGAACTCTACAAGGACCCGGATGTGCAAACCCAACATAAGACTGTTGTGATTACTGATCTCGAGCCGGGCATCCTGAACAGTGAAGTTGAATGGGCCTTAGCCAGCCTTGCTAAGAGCAAAGCTAGCGAAATTGATGGCATTCCAGCTGAGTTGCTTCAAAACCTCAACCATGACGCTGTTAACATTCTGCATACATTATGTCAGAAGATTTGGGCAACTCTGCAGTGGTCACAGGATTGGAGGAGGTCAGTTTACATCCCCATTCCAAAGAAAGGCAGTGCCAAAGATTTTTCCAACTACCGCACGATCGCGCTTATTTCGCATGCTAGCAAGGTGACGTCGAAAATCCTCCAAGGTAGGCTGCAGCAGTATGTGGATCGGGAGCTTCTGGACGTGCAAGCTGGGTTTCGCAAGGGCAGAGGAACTAGAGACCAGATTGCCAACCTTCGCTGGATCATGGAAAAAGCAAGAGAGTTCCAGAAATCCATCTACTTCTGTTTTATTGATTATGCGAAAGCGTTTGACTGCGTAGATCACATCAGATTGTGGCAAGCTCTCCAAGAGATGAGAGTTCCAATTCACCTCATCTGTCTCCTCAGAAACCTGTATGAAGGGCAAGAGGCCACAGTCAAAACTGGGCATGGGCATACTGATTGGTTTCCGATTGAGAAAGGAGTGAGACAAGGCTGCATACTGTCGTCCTGCCTATTTAACATATATGCAGAGTGCATCGTGAGGAAGGCCGGTCTGGACGAGTCTTCAGCTGGACTGAAGATTGCTGGAAAACGTATCAACAACCTTAGATATGCGGATGATACCACTTTAATGGCAGAAAGTGAAGTGGAACTGAAGAGACTTGTGATGCGCGTACAAGAAGAGGTTGAGAAGTTTGGGCTTTCACTGAACATTAAAAAGACAAAGATCATGATGTCTTTTCCTATCAAGTCCTGGAGCATCCAGGGACAAGAAGTGGAAACTGGGACAGATTTTCTCTTCTTGGGCTCCAAGATTACCCCGGAAGGAGACTGCAACCATGAAATTAGGAGACGCCTGCTCCTGGGAAATAGAGCCATGGTTAGCCTCGACCGCCTAGTAAAGAGCAGAGACATTAGTCTGCCAACCAAGATCCGTATAACTCGTGCTATGGTCTTTCCAGTTGTGATGTATGGATGCGAGAGTTGGACTGTGAAGAAGGCTGACCGCCGAAGAATTGACGCGTTTGAATTGTGGTGCTGGCGGAGACTCTTGAGAGTTCCTTGGACAGCCAGAAGATCAAATCAGTCGATATTGTCGACCATAAACCCTGACTGCTCATTGGAGGGTCTAATACTAAAGTTAAATCTCAGCTACTTTGGTCATCTGATGAGAAGAGAGGAGCCGCTGGAGAAAGATTTGATGTTGGGAAAGGGTAAGGGTCACCGGAGAAGGAGTAGGCAGCGAACGCGATGGTTAGATAGCATCCTCGAGGCGCTGCAGATGAAGTTAAGTAATGTTAGGAAGATAGTGAGAGACCGGAAAGCGTGGCGTGACATGGTCCATAGGGTCACGAAGAGTAGGACACTACTGAACGACTGAACTGAACTGAACTGAACTGTTAACATTAAAACTATTAACCTTGTTTCGACACCATTCCTCGTCTTTTGCCAGATCGGCCTGAGGAGCCAAATTATGTTTGGGACGGTAAATAACACAGTCGTCGCCAAAAAGGCGGACATTAGAAGAGATGCAGCTGGGAGGTGATTAACATTTAACAAGGAAAAGAAGAGGACCAAGTACGGTACCTTTGGGCGCACCGGAGAGCAGGGGTAAAGCTGGAAGTGTAATCGTTATAGCGCGAACAAACTGAGAGCGGTTAGTAAGGAAATCTTCGATCCAATTGAATAAAGACGCGTTTAAGTTAACTCTTGTCAGTTTTAGTAATAGTCGCTTGTGGGGAACATTATCAAACGCCTTTTGGAAATCTAAGGAGAGTGCATCAGTAGGAATATTAAAGTCTAGTTGGAATTAATGTCGTATAGAAGGAATACTAGTTCGGTGTCACATGAAAGGCATTTCTGAAAACTGTGCTGATTGGGATGGAAAAACCTGATGGATGTTCAGAAGTTGACATGAGAGTAAATAACGTGTTTCATGAGTTTTTAACACACGCTTAGTTTTGACAGAGATAGGGCGAAAAGGTTTACCTGTGCTCATCTCAGGAACTGGAATCATCTTGCGCACTTTCCAGTCTTGAGGGACTGTGTAAGATGATAAAGACTGCTGAAAAATATACGTTAGAATTATGCTAATTATATGTTTAGTCTTTTTTCAATACCTTTGTGTTGATGCTGTCAACGCCTGCGGATGATGTGAGCTTTAAAGAGTTTGTGCCATGAGGTCTAAACGTGATGTCCGTCATGTTTGGATGAACTAAAATAGGAAAGGGAGGAAGGTTTGCGTCAGTTTCTCGAGAGAAGACCCCACTGAGTGTACGGTTGAAGGCCTCAGCAATGTCACAATCAGATAAAGGAACGCCTGACTCGTTAGTTCAGGACACGCGTGTATTTGAACGTTTTGGGTTAATAATCCTCCAGTACTGTTTATGGTTGTTACGGATTAATTAATAATGGTAGTGTCGATGAAAATAATAACCGTTTAGACTTAACTAGGAGCGAGCGAAAATGTTTTAAAGTAGAATTATACTTCTGCCATGCACGTGGGGTGTTAGTAGATTTTGCCACTCTGAAGTGTTGTTTCGTGAATTGTTATTTAATCGTTCAAGGGATGACGTAAACCATGGTGATAAAGGACGGTCGCGAATTTTCTTCACAAGTATGTACTTTTTTATTAAGTACTGCATTTTATTTTTAAGCAATAACCAGTTTACTTCAACTGAACGTTCTTTAAACCCTGAAAAGAATATACCGCATAATTCTCCGAGCTCAATGTTCATAGATATGTAATGACCTTTATAGTATAAAGATACCGTTTTAGTGCTAGCATTCTGACGTTTGCGCATGCAGTTAATTGTTCCGTAGATTACCATGAGATCGCTGAAGGCGTGAAGGTGGCTGAGGGGAGAGAGATTATCGGGATGCGACGTTGATTTGAGATCAAGTATGCTAGAAATGTGCGCTGTACTGCTAGTTAGCGAATTGACCATTAGTGATAATCCAAATTTCAGACACGCGTGGGCGAAATGACTTTCGATGGCTTGCTTCGAGGCTGTAGCTGCGAGACCGGACCAGATAACTGACGGCAAATTGAAGTCACCAAACATGAGGATGGGTGCGTTCGGAAACTGAGACGTTACAGCATGCAGGGCATCGTGAAACTCGGAAACAAAAGTATTAGTTGTGTCTGGGGGCCGGTATCAAACACCGATGATTAAATGTGGATGCTTTAAAAGAACTTGTAGACGAGCTAGATGGTTTTCAGCTTCAGACGGCATTCTAAGCGCAAAAAAATACACACGCACACGAGAGAAAAGGAAGGACACGAGACAGGCGCTACTACATCTGGTTTATTGCCCTGAAAAGACCTACAATATATAGCAATGACCACACATGCGTAGATCAACCAAACACGCCCACCTTCACCGAAACCGTTCAAGAAATCGCATTTCTGCCCCCAACAGAGCGACAGACGTGTCACTAACACACCCGTGCCCCCTCTTTCTTACATGAAATGCTTCAAGCAGTTCACGCGCCTTCTTATCAACGCATCTGCCCAAAATCCTTATCTCGCTCAGCCGCGGCACACACCCACTGCATCTAGCACAGTGCTCAGGGAGCCTAGCGCCCTTGTCGGAGCTCAAGGAGCGAAAATGTTGAGCCGCGCGGTCGTTAACACATTTGCCTGCCTGGCCTGTGTAAACCTTCTCGCAAGTCAGCGGGATCTCATACACAGCCCCCTTGCGGCACTCCACAAATCGTTTCTCATGCCTAACACCGCAGGCGGCCCTTCTGTCGTCACGCATGACACGTGAGCAGAGTTTTGAAAGCTTCTGTGGAGCGGAGAACACGACAGGTACACCATGTCTATTCGCCACCTTTTTGATGTTGTGGGATAACTTGTGGACATACGGCACCACTTCAGGTTTAACCGCAGTCCTGTACCGTTTCCTTCCTTTTCTGCCTTGGTGGATGCCTTGATGAAGTCTACGAGCTCCAACCATACTAGAAGACGCACGGATTACACAGCCAGCCTGGTTTCTTATTTTCAGCAGAATAGACTGGGGCTTCTGCAGTCCGACAAAGAAGGTGGATTTGTGGGTGTCACTGAGGAGGAATACCGAAAAAGGGCGGATGAAGCTATATCCAAGAACTGTGTTCCTTGTTAAGTCCAGTGAGACCAGAGTAAAAGGAAAGGCTGTGGGGTTGTGCAAAAGCTTGGAACTCGGCAAGTTGGCTAACGCGATTGGTGATACCAGGTGCAACTCCTTATCGGTTCTTTTCACAGCCAAAACACAAACCGGGTGTACCTTTTCGGTCTGTGGTCAGTAAGAATGGTACCTGGCAGCATGCCCTGAGTCTGTTTCTTAAAAGGTACCTATGCACCCTTAGTGTCCATCACCCTTTCCTCACAAAGGGTTCGATTGATGTTAGTTTTCTTAAGAATGAGGCAGATGTTGGTTACTTGTTTTCAGTAGATGTGGAAGATTTGTTTTATTCCGTGCCACATGCAGAACTGTTCAGCTGCGTGAGAAATGCTATTGACGAAAGCGGTGCTGTGCATTTTCAGAATTCTTCGGGTTTATCTGTGGATAGTTTTTTAAGCCTGCTTGAGTTTTATCTCGGGGTCACTTTCATTTCATTTGACAACCGATTTTATCGTCAACGTCAAGGCATATGTATAGGGTCGTGTTATGTAATATATTTTGGGATTTTATTGATCGCGACCTGGAACAGGATTTTATTGGGCAGGGGGTTTTAAAAACTTTCAGATTGGTTGATGATTTTTTAGTTGTTTTAAGGAGACAGCTTCGCCTCCCCTACACAAGTGCTGTGCGCAGTGTTTTATCTTGTTTTTATGATAATGGTAAGGGTTTGGTTTTTATGCACGAACTCCTAATACTGAATTCGTTGTAGTTTTTAGACATTAAGATTAACTGCGGCGGTAATCATGTATGCTGGGAATACACACCGCGAGCACAGAAGGCTCTGCTTCCGTATGAATCAGCCCATTCTAAAACAGTTAGGAGGGTCATTGCTTGCCTTTGCCTAGGGTCCGCACTCGTGAAGTCGTGCCCGCGTGCCATGGCTTCGAGTTTAAGAAGGCAGGTCGAGCGGCTGTATACAGCAAGCTTCCCCTGCGCGGTCGTCACGTCGGTATTAGAAGGTCTGGTCAAAAAGACAAAAAACGCCATGTCAGGAAAGCTGGAAGAGCGGAGTAGGACGGCGGGTAAACCTGAAGTGGTGCCGTATGTCCACAATTTATCCCACAACATAAAAAAGATGGCGAATAGACATGGTGTTCCTGTCGTGTTCTCCGCTCCCCAGAAGCTTTCAAAACTCTGCTCCCGTGTCATGCGTGAAGACAGAAGGCCCGCCTGCAGTGTTAGGCATGAGAAACGATTTGTGGAGTGCCGCGAGTGGGTTGTGTATGAGATCCCGTTGACTTGCTGGAAGGTTTACACAGGCCAGACAGGCAAATGTGTTAACGACCGCGCGGCTCAACATTTTCGCTCCTTGAGCTCCGACAAGGGCGCTAGGCTTCTTGAGCGCTCTGCTCGATGCAGTGGGTGTGAGCCGCGGCTGAACGAGATACGGATTCTGGGCAGAAGCATTGATAAGAAGGCGCGTGAACTGCTTGAAGCATTTCATATAAGAAAGAGGGGGGAGGGGTGTGTTAGTGACACGTCTGTCGCTCTGTCGGGGGCAGAAATGGGATTTCTTGAGCGGTTTAGGTGAAGGGGGGCGTGGTTGGTTGATCTACGCATGCAGGTCTTTTCAGTGCAATAAACCAGATGTAGTAGCGCCTGTCCCGTGTCCTTCCTTCTCTCTCGTGTGCGTGTGTATTTTTTATTTTTTTTTTTTTTTGCGCTATGAATGCCGTCTGAAAATGTGGATGCGCGGCATTGCATTTGATGAAAAGAATTTCCAGCAGAGAATTTATTCGGACACGAGTGCACAGCAGAGTGTGATGAACACCTGTGAGGACGCCACCGCCTCTCCGGTCGAAGCGGTCGCATCTAAAAATCTCGAAATCAGAAAAACAGGATTCAACTTCGAAGTCTTTAATAGATGCGTTCAACCAGGTTTCCGTTAGTACTATTAAGTTTGCGTGGGATGTGCTGATAAGGCTGTTTGGTGCATCACCCTTCGGCAGGAAGCTTCAGACGTTTAAAAAGGAATGAGATGTGGCCGCGGTTCTGAGTTTGAGAAAATGCGGGTTGCTATGGTTTACGGTGTAACACTTTCTGGCTTTTATTATCAAACTTATAGGCTTTGTCCCCGATTTTTAGGACATCGTGCTGGAGTTTGTAGACGGCATTTTCGGATTATGCAAATTCTAGAAGGTGTTTTTTTACGCAAGCTTGTTATAAGGCATATTATAGAAACTCCTGTAAATTATTTTCCTTTAAAGAACCGGAGCAGGTTCCCGCTCTTATCGTCGGTGAGCCCATTAAAGAAGTCCTCTTCCCTTGTTGTGATTAGTCCCACTTCGCGCAGAATCTGTGCCCTTGATGCCTTTGTCCCTGCACAAGTCCACAGCAGGTGACGAACATCCACTTCTGCAGCTGGTGTGGAACACTTGGGGCATGTGGTTGGTCCGATGTCTGCTGCTTGAGATTCCCATCGGCATGTTACCGACGGGGTAATGGCCGCCCCAGCTCTTATCCTTCTAAGGGAAACCTCCTCCAATCTTGTTAAGTTATGAGGGAGGGGGAATGTACACGAGGGAATGGGAGCGAGTTCGAAGGCAGAAATCTTCATACATGCTAACGCCGGATCCCTTGCAGTTTTTGGTAACTCCAAGAAGTGATTCCTTGTCTTTAAAGTAGGAAAACCTGACGATTACAGGCCTTTTGCTGCCGTCTCGCTACTGCCCTATAGCCTGTGTGCACGTTCGATATCGCGTTGCTGGATGGTGATTTTCAACTGCGTGGAGCAAATCTCGGTTACCTTTTTCTCGGACTGCGCCCATGTCTCCGCTCCGGCGTCGGTCAAACCAAAAAACACCAGATTTTGTCGCCGCGCCCTGTCTTCGGCGTCGTCAAGGCGGCTTGTCAAAGCAGCGATCTGCTCTGAGTTAATCGCAAAGAGCTGCTGGACAGCGTTGGCATTTTCCTTGATTTTATTGAACGCGTTACATTCCTTTTCAATTTTTGTTAACCTTTCTTATATATCTGTGAATTTTTTTATCGTTCTCTGCTAGTTGTACTTTTATGGCTCTTATTTCGTTTAACAAAGTTGACTGGCCCAATTTTAGCTCATCAAGGGCTGCGATTTGTTCACGGCTGCACCCTTCAGAAACAGATTATTGCGCAGGAGATGCCTCGTTAGCAGCATTAGATCGGGTATTATTACCGGGGTTTTCTTCAATATCGCCACATTGCATTAGTACATTGAAAAGAATGCGACCGCAGTCCAAACCAATCGCACAACAACAATGTGGGCTCGGCAGCACCAGCAAGGCACGATGGCTGGTCAGCCGCGCAAATAGGGTGAATGTTTTTTTACCTGCGCGAAAAAGAAGGGGTCCCAGTGAAGACATGCCATAGCTGGTGTGCTGCCGAGCCCACTGGAAGGGATGACCGACTGAGAGCAGTTCTTATTGGCTCTTTCTCGAACGCCGCACCGCACAGCCTACAGAAGCAGACGTAAAGGAAAGAAGCCAACAGTCGGCAAAGCCAAGGAAAGCAGTGGGGATTATGTTTTAAGTCTTTTTTTTTAATTTTTTACTTGGATAATCACAGAAATGAGTAAAGTAATCTGCTTAGGGGAAAGATAATTAAACACAAAGTAGAAGAAAAAACAACGTGCCGATGGTGGGGACCGAACCCACGACCTCCGAATATCGCGTCCGGTGATCTTCCAACTGAGCTACATCGGCCGCTGTCCCCCCTGCTACTTTCTCGGGTATTAATGTTGTCTGTATACGAACCTTGAGAGTGTTCACCAGCGCCGCCCCAACCATAGCGGCGGACGTGGAACGTCCTGTGTTACCGCCAGCGTCACGTAGAACGTGATCAAGAGCGAGGGCGAAAGCTGTGCTAGAACCCTCTTACGCTACCTATGGCCTCAAGACTGCCAGAACCGAGACCCCCGTAAGCTACAAGCAGATAAATGAAGGGGAAATGAGGGTGCTCGTTATATTACGTGAAGGAAAGAAGCCAACAGTCGGCGAGGCCAAGGAAAGCAGTGGGGATTATGTTTTAAGTCTTTTTTTTTAATTTTTTACTTGGATAATCACAGAAATGAGTAAAGTAATCTGCTTAGGGGAAAGATAATTAAACACAAAGTAGAAAAAAAAACAACGTGCCGATGGTGGGGACCGAACCCACGACCTCCGAATATCGCGTCCGGTGATCTTCCAACTGAGCTACATCGGCCGCTGTCCCCCCTGCTACTTTCTCGGGTATTAATGTTGTCTGTATACGAACCTTGAGAGTGTTCACCAGCGCCGCCCCAACCATAGGGGCGGCGGACGTGGAACGTCCTGTGTAGCGTCACGTAGAACGTGATCAAGAGCGAGGGCGAAAGCTGTGCTAGAACCCTCTTACGCTACCTATGGCCTCAAGACTGCCAGAACCGAGACCCCCGTAAGCTACAAGCAGATAAATGAAGGGAAAATGAGGGTGCTCGTTATATTACGTGAAGGAAAGAAGCCAACAGTCGGCGAGGCCAAGGAAAGCAGTGGGGATTATGTTTTAAGTCTTTTTTTTTAATTTTTTACTTGGATAATCACAGAAATGAGTAAAGTAATCTGCTTAGGGGAAAGATAATTAAACACAAAGTAGAAGAAAAAACAACGTGCCGATGGTGGGGACCGAACCCACGACCTCCGAATATCGCGTCCGGTGATCTTCCAACTGAGCTACATCGGCCGCTGTCCCCCCTGCTACTTTCTCGGGTATTAATGTTGTCTGTATACGAACCTTGAGAGTGTTCACCAGCGCCGCCCCAACCATAGCGGCGGACGTGGAACGTCCTGTGTTACCGCCAGCGTCACGTAGAACGTGATCAAGAGCGAGGGCGAAAGCTGTGCTAGAACCCTCTTACGCTACCTATGGCCTCAAGACTGCCAGAACCGAGACCCCCGTAAGCTACAAGCAGATAAATGAAGGGGAAATGAGGGTGCTCGTTATATTACGTGAAGGAAAGAAGCCAACAGTCGGCGAGGCCAAGGAAAGCAGTGGGGATTATGTTTTAAGTCTTTTTTTTTAATTTTTTACTTGGATAATCACAGAAATGAGTAAAGTAATCTGCTTAGGGGAAAGATAATTAAACACAAAGTAGAAGAAAAAACAACGTGCCGATGGTGGGGACCGAACCCACGACCTCCGAATATCGCGTCCGGTGATCTTCCAACTGAGCTACATCGGCCGCTGTCCCCCCTGCTACTTTCTCGGGTGTTAATGTTGTCTGTATACGAACCTTGAGAGTGTTCACCAGCGCCGCCCCAACCATAGCGGCGGACGTGGAACGTCCTGTGTTACCGCCAGCGTCACGTAGAACGTGATCAAGAGCGAGGGCGAAAGCTGTGCTAGAACCCTCTTACGCTACCTATGGCCTCAAGACTGCCAGAACCGAGACCCCCGTAAGCTACAAGCAGATAAATGAAGGGGAAATGAGGGTGCTCGTTATATTACGTGAAGGAAAGAAGCCAACAGTCGGCGAGGCCAAGGAAAGCAGTGGGGATTATGTTTTGAGTCTTTTTTTTTTAATTTTTTACTTGGATAATCACAGAAATGAGTAAAGTATTCTGCTTAGGGGAAAGATAATTAAACACAAAGTAGAAGAAAAAACAACGTGCCGATGGTGGGGACCTACTAAAACCAGGAATCAGCGACGTTTCAAACAAAGGCTTTCGCCTTATCGTACCTTTGTGGTCCAAAGTGACACACAAATTTTTATTCCTTTCATTGAGCAGTCGAAGACGTGTCCAAGGAAATCACAAAATACTGTCACTGAAAATTCATAACAATCGGAATTTAGTTCAGAGACTGACTGGCTCACATGGCTGACATCCTGACAGGTATAAAGGCTGAACAAACCATCTTTTTATTTCGATGAACTCATTTTAAATTAACTGAGGGACTGTCCTTAAACGATCGATTGGCAGCACTGTGCCATCGTCGATATCCAATATACATGTCAGTCTGATCCAAAAACCCATATATAACAGTGATATCCAAAAGAAGTCGCATGGACAAAAATAGATTAAGAATAGAACAGATTTCTAAAATACATAATAAGATTGTTTTCAAGGAGCTTTTCGGGATGTTTGCCTGGAGGTACGATGGATGTACTATATACATAAGAATGTACAAATTTATTGAGGCATATTAACTTTGGAGGTTTATTCTGCCTGCTTTGTAGTCAATTGCATATTCGTTACACCTCTTGTAAAAATTTCTACAGATTCGTTTCATGCCTCATTCCCTTAAACAGAGTTTGAGGCTGTATATTTCGGTGATCTAAGAAGATATGCATAGTCATCGGCATTCGCTCAACCCAAATGTATGTGCTCCGTATAAATTAAGTGATACGTGCAGAAATGCTTACAAACTGCTCATCAGCGTCGGTCATATCCGGTTACACCCATCAATGGCACCACGGTCATCGTTCGCATCAGAGCCACGTGTGCGTGAATCCGACTATTTAAAATGAGGCCGCATGCACTGAGTTCTCGTTAATCATATTGTTACATTAGGTGGTGCATGCACTGATATGCGCCTAAGGAAGGAAGAAGACTCTCGTGAGTTTTGGAGAAGACGACGTTCGAGCACGGCTGGTGCCTGCAGAAAACGTCTGTTGTCTGAAAGCCTTATCTTCCGTGTCCGCCCTCTGCTCCAAGTTGAATTCTACCTCGCAACACCTTAGTGGAGGTGCGGTCACGCCGAGATACCTGCACAACTTGTCCCGTCACATAGTCCTCAGGACCGCATCTCAGACATGGTTGCCTCTGACCTGCGTCCCGGATATGCCAGTTCCCTTGCCGGCCTTTTGCGGTCATACAGCGACAGTTTTTATTTCGGTCACGCATCCCTGGGCCAAAGGTCCGTCGTCACACATCGCATCGATACTGGAGATGCCCGCCCTATTCACCGACGGCCTAACAGAGTTGCTCTTTCCAAACGCAGGATCATTCAGGAAGAAGTGGAGAAAATGTTGGCTAGCAGCATTATTGGGCCGTCGAGCAGCCCCTGGGCGTCTCCAGTATTACTCGTTAAAAAAAAAGACAGCAGCTGGAGGTTTTGCGTAGATTCTCGCCACCTAAATAAGATAACCAAGAAAGACGTGTACCCTCTTCCAAGGATCGATGACGCCCTCGACTGCCTGCATGGTGCCAACTACTTCTCCTCCATCGATCTCCGTTCTGGATATTAGCAGATCTCTGTTCACGAAAGAGATCGTGAAAAGACGTCGTTTGTCACCCCGGACAGCCAACTGTGTTTCGACCATCGCACCACAGCCAATACCAGTGGTTGCTGCTGCTACCACAACCCCGCCCTACACACCGCGCTACCCTATCCGTAATCCTGCGGAGTGGCGCACATCTGACAATAGGCCTATTTGCTTCGTCGGCTGCCGTGCTGGCCATACGTCCCGCTATTGCCACATCCGCCCGACTCCCCCCTCCCGCCCCTATTACAGCCCTGTCCGCCATGACTATTATGCACCACGACGCGTTTCTCTCACCCCAGCACAGCTTCGTACCGAGAACATTGAGCAAGCCCGTCGTCCTAGCCGTTGGCCATCGCCTCAAGCCCACCGTTCTCGATCGCCTACTCCTCGCCGCAGCTTGTCCCCAACGTACCAAGGCCCCTACTCGGGAAACTAGGCAACGCAGCGCCCGGACGTGACGCTGCGTTACCAGCCCGAACAGAATTATTCCATCCCCGAACGTGAGTGCTTAGCCCTAGCTTGGGCCATTACAAAGTTCCGCCCTTACTTGTATGGGCGGCCATTCACAGTAGTCACCGACTACCACACATTGTGTTGGCTTTCTACACTCAAAATCCTTACTGGCCGCCTTAGACGTTGGGCCTATGCGCCTTCAGGAGTAGAATTTTTCAGTAGTTAAGTCTGGCCAGTTGCATCGAGACGCCGATTGTCTCTCCCGTCATCCAGTCGACCCGCCAAGTCAACCTGAATGTGACAAAGACGCTTGCGGGCTCTCTATTTTTGACATTTCCAACATTCGCCGTGAGCAACGCCAGGAACATCAGCTTCGCGAAATTATAAATCGTCTCAGCGCCGATCGCCATGACCCTTCCCTTCGTTTGTTTGTGCTCCACGACGGCACCTAATACCGGCGCAATATGCGACCTGATGGCCCCGCCTTCTACTAGTAGTCCCTCAGCACCTACGCACAGCCGTCCTTGAGCTTCACGACGTTCCCACAGCGGGCCATCTAGGCGTCTCTCGCACATACGACAGTGTGCGCCGTCGGTTCTTTTGGCCAGGCCTATACCGCGCAGTCCGCCGCTACGTGGCTGCTTGTAACCGCTGTCAACACCGGAAAAAGCCATCAGTTTTACCAGCTGGACTTCTGCAGCCGATCGACATCCACAAAAAACCCATTTTCTCGAGTGGGTCGGGATTTTATAAGGCCTTTTCCACTGTCCGCATCGGGGAACAAATGAATGCGGTGGCCACTGATTGCAATACACGCTATACGCGGTCACACGAGCAATACCAACCAGTTGTGCAACTGATGTCGCTGCTTTCCTCCTCAACGAGGTTATATACTCGTCCATGGAGCTCCCCGCCTACTGCTCACCGACCGTGGCCGTTGCTTTCTTGCTCGTTGTCACCCGTTAATAATTAGGGGAATTATTAACAATGCGCCCTTAACGGTGCGCACACTCCCAGACATCCTTTGAGTGGGGGTAGCTGTTCCGGTCGCAAAAGAGATGCCCTCGACCTGCGTGGCAAGCTCAGCCGGAATTCAACTACCTAGTAGTGACAGAAGGGGGTGGTCGTTTGGTGCCCAGCTGGCGCCGGTTCAAACCAGAGTAAGGATCGGAGTCAGAAGTAACAAACAAAACACACTTTATACACAGCAACAGATGATACAGAGGAATACACAAACACTAAATTTGCCCAGACGAGAGGTTCACAGAATAACAAACGCTAAGCATGCAATTACAGAGGTATACAATAACACAGAGGCTTTACAACACAGATCAAACACGAGAGAGTCACATAAACAAACACCAAATTGTTCACCGGGCACCGTTGCAGTCCGACGCCTCGAGAGTCACGATGTGGCCGCCATACAAGACGAGCGCCGCTCCCTCACAGGTCCGTGGGCTTGCCAGCAGCGGGTGATCCCTGGGAGTCCAGCCGAAGTACTAGCGAACACGTCGCAAACGCTGGCTGAATGACTGACTGACTACAGAAGCGGCGCGGCCTCAATAAATAGGGCGGGCTGCGTCTGTCTGTTAAGGCGCGCTAAGGCTAGCGCGCACACACACTTAGCTTCGCTGGTTAGAGCGCTCCCTCTTCCTCCCGTCGAGCCACGCGTCGTCATTGGCCACGACCCGTAGAACATTCTGGAAGGCTCTGGCGTGTTCGAGACTGATGATTCACCGTCATTCCCGGGCAATGGGAAAGAGGGTGACGGCGACGCATACAAAGCTACGCGCTCTGTCGCGCGGGGAAGGAGGCTTTTCTCGAACATTGCGGAACCGTCCATGCGGCGCCGTGGGGGCCTCGCGCCGCGCCGGCTTGATAAAAATGTGCGCAGATTTAATGACACTCGTATATTCGATGAGATCCTGCGGTTGTGCAACGTTTGTCATTTTTTCACGACTGCCTACTATCCACAGACGAACGGGCTTACCGAACGCCTTAATCGGACACTGACTAACATGCTGTCTATGTACGTTTCTGATGACCACCGCGACTGAAACATAACGCTGCCATTTGTCACATTTGCATACAATTCGTCGCGTCACGACACTACCAGCTACTCCCCCTTCTAGCTTCTATACGGCTGTGAACCACTGCTTCCCTTTGACAGCCTGCTCCCGTCTGTCACCACTGCCAGCTCATGCTCGTGACGCCATAGCCCGAGCTGATGCTGCCCGCGTTGTTGCTCGCAACCGACTCGCAGCCTCCCAGCACTCCCAGAAACGTCACTAGGATTCATTTCATCGCAACACCCAGTATTCTTGCGGCTCTCTCGTGCTGCTTTGTACCCCAGCTCACAGCGTTGGCCTCTCGGAAAAACGTTTGCCCCGTTATACAGGACCCTACCGTATTTTACGACAAGTGACTTCAGTGACATACGAAATTGCGCCCTTGCATCCCGCACGCCATACCTCTACACCACGCACCGAGACGGTCCATGTTGCACCCCTCAAGCCGTACTACACGGACCCTGGTTTCGACGCTAGTACGTACCGGGACGGTCCTTTTCAGCCGGCGAGGTAGTGTTACATTATACGGTGCATGCACTGATATGCGCATAAGTAAGGAAGAAGAAGATTCTCGTGAATTTTGGAGAAGACTGCGTTCTAGCAGTGTCGGCTGGTGCCTGCAGAAAACGTCTGTTGTTTGAAAGCCTTGTCTTCCATGTCCGCCCTCTGCTCCAAGCTGAACTACCTCGTAACAGTATTGTCACATTCGCATATAACTCTTCGCGCCATGACACTGCTGGGTACTCTCTATTCTATCTTCTCTTTGGAAAGGTTCTTGCTTCCCACCTCTGGCCCCGTCACAACTTATGCCCGCGATACCATCGCCCGAGCCGATGCCGCCCGGCAGATTGCTCATCACAAGCTCTCTGTGTACCAAGAAGCTCAAAAACGCCGCACGACGCTCACCACCGTGAGGTTCATTATCCCCCCGACTGGGTCTCTGGTATTGCTCTGACTCCCTTCCCGCGTGTGGGGTTGTGCGAAAAACGTTTGCCCCACTACACCGTTCTTTATCGTGTATTACACCCAGTGACTGACGTAACATATGAGATTACGCCACTCCGCCCAAAGTCACTGTCCGCTACACCCACTTCCGAAATAGTGCAGGTGTCCCGCCTCAAGCCATATTATTCCCCCTATACACCGAACGCCTAATACGCACCGGGACGTTGCCTTTTACCGAGGGGGATAGTGTTACGGGGAAACGCGGGATCGAGAAGTGGTGTGTTCACAGACGACGACGACGACCGAGGAACGCGTGGACGACGAAGTGTTCTAGAAGACGACGACGCTGACAGAGTGGATGCTACACGGCCCCTGAAGACTTTGCGCCGAGTTCCGCCCATCGCAGTGCAAATTACACTATATACATCCCCGTAACAATATTTCCAGGGCATTTCTGCTTGCCAAACGTTCATATGTCCAGTTGGTTGTTGGACAAAGAGCGCAGATTGGACAAATTTTGCGCCATTATACACCCCGCTGCTGTTCAGTTTATATGCCCTCCCATTTAATCATCTATCTGCATTTAAACCTCTATACGGCGTATATATTGTGTTGCTATTCTTTATTCAATGATTACCCCGCTTGGCCCGAGAGCGCTACAGTAGGGGGGTTACAGAGTGAAAAAAAAAAAAAACATCTTCATTTATGGAGCACACTTGATGACATGAAAGCCGATTCCATTCACTGGTGGATCGAACAAAAAAGAAACTGGCATACATGTTAGTTCTGGCACTGTATTCCAAAATTTTAAAACAATGATCTGTTGGAGCAGAAACATAATGTGGCCTATGTAAGTATACTTCCTTTCGAATACCTGTTTTGCTGTGTTAAATTTGGTACAACAGTTTAAGTCGTCATTTCCTTCTTCGAGAGGAGAGGGTTTCCCATCCTAATTCATTTTTAATGACGGTGAAGCTATCAGTTCTCGAGTACCGACACAGGACAAACCTTGCTGCTCTATTTTGGATGTTTTCAATTTTATTGCTCAGTGTTATTTGCCAAGGGTCCCATACGACACAAGCATATTCAAGCAGTGGTCGAACGTACGTTAAGTAGGCTATTGATTTCAAACCAGGCGGCACGTGTTTCAGATTTCGCTGTATAAAGTTTAAGGTCCTGGCGGCTTTTGCAACTACGGTATCTACATGTGTATTCCATGAACAGTCGGCTGTAAGTGTCACACCTAAGTATTTATGCGCCACTTTCTGCGTCACTACAATACCGCTGATGCTATACTGTGAGGCTAACTTACGTTTTTTACGTGCAAACGTAACATGAACACATTTTTTAGTATTTAACTTCATTTTCCGTTTAGAACACCATTCAAGAACACATGATAAGTCACTTTGTAACTGGGCAACGTCGTCTTGATTTCTAATTTGTCTATATAAAACACAATCATCGGCAAACAACCGTATACTGGAATTGATTCCGGAACAAATGTCATTTATATATATTAAGAACAAAAGT
The DNA here is from genome assembly GCF_055883805.1 of Amblyomma maculatum. Taxonomy (NCBI): domain Eukaryota; kingdom Metazoa; phylum Arthropoda; class Arachnida; order Ixodida; family Ixodidae; genus Amblyomma; species Amblyomma maculatum. The sequence continues at coordinate 173,437,739 of NC_139349.1, read as the reverse complement.
GCTCCTAAAACTGAGCCCTGTGGGACACCTGATGTTATATCTACAAAACTAGATTTCATTTCATTTCATTTAATACCACGCACTGTCGGCGGGAAGATAAATAACTTTCGATCCAGGCAAGTATTGTAGGATTAATATTTAATGCAGCAAGTTTTCTTAAAAACAATGGGTGCGAAACAGTATCAAATGCCTTATGAAAATCCAGGAAAACGCAATCGATTTGGCCACCCTTGTCAAGATTGAATACAAGGTCATGATAAAATTCAATAAGTTGTGTCGTGCAAGATAAGCCCTTACGGAACCCATGTTGTTCTGAAGCCAGTAAGTTGTTTGCTGATAAGTGTGTTATTATCGCTTTATATAAAATGTGTTCTATTACTTTGCACGGTATGGATGTAAGTGAGATAGGCCTATAGTTGGCGACTTCTTTTTTTGACCCCCCCTTAGGTTGGGCCATTCGACCTGAATTGGACGTTAGATTTGATGCCTAACATATAAGTTACATGAATGCACAAAGCTTCAATAGACGACTTAATGGGAGGTCTATGCACATAATGTGGCAGCTGCTGTTTGCGATAGAACATTGCAGATTAAATTACTCGACTCCACACTACACAGGATGAACTGAAGCTCGAAATATTCCTTCAGATAGTTTTTTTTCTACACAACCACTAGCCCAGGTGGTTTATATGCATAAGTAAAGAAAATCTGTTCGTATAAGGCGAACGAGGAGTGGGCTCATTACTTACACAGATGTTGCAATTTGAGATGGCAGAATTATGTTTTAACGATCATTCAGTCCTTCATTGACTATAAATAAATACTGGAATATCCTAAGCATTGAGTTTGTTGTACGTTCATAATGTTAGTTGTGATGTTGCTGGGAAGTTATTAAAGCGAATGCATCTATTGGCTGGTGCAGAGAAGGTGTCCGCAGAAAATATCCGCATGAACTGAAAATAAAAATCGATCACCACTCTCCCTGGCATACCCAGAAAAGAGCGCCAACAACTACCACACTCCGGCCTCGTGAGAAACATCGTAATTCTTGTCTGGCGGGATGACGGTAGTAGCGCGATGCCAATGACCATGCAGTTAGTGATAATGATAATGATGGCAGCTACGATGCCAATTACGGTTCATTACATTGGATTGGATTGGTACTGACGCTTCTTTTTTTTTTTTACCAGGTGGACTATAAAAGGTCCTAGCCAAGTCAATTCCCTACTGTGGCGGAGTCTGTCCCGCCGTGGCGCAACGCCACCAACACCATCTATATAGTCAGCCTTATCCAGTTTTCAAGGCGTCATTTAGCTGACAATGATGGTAGTAGCAATAGTGCAGCAGCTACTGATGATGATGACATGGATGACGATGATGATGCAGTTAGTGAAAACAGTCCTGTAAAGTGGCTTTCATGATTTCCGCTCTTAAGCCGACTTAAGCGCAGTCTTGTAACTTTTTCAGGGGATCATTTTGCAGCACAGGGTATGTTGATGTAACGTTGGAAAGACCGATCGTCATGGGATTCATATATGTAATTAGCGTCGAAATGTTGGGGCACTTTGTCTATTGCACGTTCAGTGGATGTTTGGTGGTTGACTAGGTACATCTAATCTATGTGTATTAGGATGATTTTACATCCATGCGACATACATTAGACGTTAGATTTAATGTGTGATGTCTTTGCCAAAAGTAAACAGGTTGCATATTTTGCTTTTCGCTTGTATTCTAAAGTCGACGTTGATTCTCAGGGGATCACAACTTGTTAAGAATTGAAGGCAGGAGCTTGCCTTTACTTTCCGCGGATTTAAAGTTTCAGAAATGGTACGGATTCTCAGGCTGAGAAGCGGACCAAGATACTTTGTTGGGCGAGTTGGTACTTATTCATTATTAATATAAACAGCGCGAACACGAAGACAAGGGACAAGAAACAAGAAAGCCACAGTACATGTTTGTTCTTCATGTTTGTTTTTCTGGGCCTTGGAGTAAACGGCTTGGGCTTAGTTGTGAGTCAGCGCATGTACTGTGGCTTTCTTGTTTCTTGTCCCTTGTCTTCGTGTTCGCGCTGTTTATATTAATACTGAGAAGCGGAGCACGCAGACTGGTTACTTTTGGCAAAGACGGTACATCGCCTGGATCTCTAGAATGGACATTTAAAGATTTTTCCATTAATGTAGTTAAGACCAAAAGAGGCGGATATTTTCACATTGTCAATTACGCTGATTATTCCGCCATAAAAAATCAGGCTGGTTCCACAGGAAGGTGAATGCTGCGGAAATACTCTCTAATTTCAGTGATATGTTACTTGAAAAGACGCGCTGAACGCCTTTTTTTTTTTTTTTTTTTGAGGACGTAAGTACGTAAGTAAGAGTCAAGGGTGATGTGACTGTCTCGTTTATTAACATCGCTCCAAAATCTTAGGGTTGTTAGAAGTGTCAGCAAGGTCACTTTGAAGTAGTAGCCCTTCTCTTACATATTTTTACACGTTTCAACAACTGCCCGCAGTGACCAGGGATCAGGATTTCAAGAGGATAGCTTTGTGTAACGCTTTTGTTTGCCAATGGTGAGCGTTGTACCATGGAAAATGGCGGCTAGTTAATATTCTTTTTTTAGGAATGTACAAGTCTGAAAAAAGTTTATTTCTGAAAAGACACCATTTGCTATCCACAAATCTTTCGTCAATGTATGCCAGAAATTTGTGAAGGAAGTCGTCAAGGGATTTATTGGTTACCATAATTGCGCTTAGCATAATCGTAAAATACTTTGGTTTTGTTATATGAAGTTCGAGCAAAGAAGTTCAATATATGTAATCGCTAGGGGTCGGTTACACCCCATAAATAGAAGATATTAAGAACACCATTACTGGCTTTGGTTAAAAACAAGTAAACATATTGGAGCTTTAAGATATCGCCCCTATAAAGCTGCGTAATTACCTGAGCTAAACCAAAGTCAAAACAGAGATTTACAAAACTAGATGATTTATGCGTATATTTGTAATGGTTAGGGAAATGCAAGACCAGTTAATATCAGAAAACTAAAATCACCAATAAATACACAGAAATATTCGGAAATCACAGCGCTTAGCGTGTCATGAAGTTCTCTGCAGTAGTCTTAGAAGGTTAGAATACACAAAAGGCAGCTTTTTGGTATTAAATTCTAATCTGCACACACACAAACTCCAGCGCCGTTGTAATGCTAATATGAACAGTGTCTAGATGATCCGAAACTGCGATTAAACGCCACTACGTACACCTGCCCGACTACAGCGAAATAAGGAGCATTTTAACAGGAAACCTTTACACTGGACTAGCTGGTCTTCATTCATCTTAACTTAGAGGTGCGCTAGCATGATACTACAGAAAGGACAACACAAAACACGATAGCAGGCTAGCAACTATGCTTCATTTTCATCTTCCCTGTCATGAAGGAAGATGATATAAACCAAGAAAAGAAAACCAAAAGCGAAATTACAATAACAAAAGAAAAATGAAACCAAGAGTACCAAAGCATATTACAATCATCCCCTCCCTTCTTTTCGATAGAGATGCTTTTTCTTTCTCAGTCAACGCAACTGAAGGATAGCTCACGTTCGCACCTTCATTTCTGAACAACGCCATTGAAGAAACTCACGTGTGACCTGATTTCTAGATCGCAGCAGGATAGACGTTCTTTGTAATAGGGCTTCGCATTCATCCCCTCAGCTTCCAGATTGCCATTCATGACTTGCGAGGCGTTGGTTTTACGCAACCTCTCATTCACGCACTTGCTCTTATGGGCCGCGCCACAAGAAAGTAGACTCTTGTACACCACTCCTTCTACACAAGATACAAACTTGTTCTTGTGGTTTACCATTATTTTTTCTGCTGTTAACTTTTGCGCACACGTTTTTCAGCTTTCTTTGGCGTTACTTCATGCCTTTCTGCCACTTTTTTCAGCCCATGCGGCAGAGCATGATGTATAACCGCGATACGATTATTACGTGTGATATGCACGCGAGTGCTGTGGTCGGAGCGGAGTAAATGTGGGAATATTTCCTTCCGCAGGTAAATTTTGGGCATTGAGGCGAGCGCTTTCGAAAACACTTGATCACCGTGGCGTCCTGCGCCAAAGAAAGTGATCGCGGAAGTGAAGACAGAGCAACGCAGCACGTGCTGTCCAATTCATACTGCTGTCGCGAAGGTCTCCCCCCACATGACGTCATCGCCTACCTTCCTCTCGTCTCCCACAGGCAGAGGCGCAATGAGCGAGAAGGGAGCGAAGTCGCTGCATTAAGATAGTGCAGAACAAACAAGAATGCTGCGCACACAGGAGCTGGCAGCGTTCTCAGGCGGAAGCCGCACGCAAGCCTTTCGCGATGTTTCACCGTCTGGGAATCTATTCTCTCCTGCGAAACTCTGTTGCCAAGGTGCTTCCCCCCCTCAAGCCTTCAAGCCACTCAACAGCTTATTTCGTTTATGGCCGCCATTTATTAATGGTGCCTACTATTAACAGAATGGTTGCTTTTTTTTTTTCCTCCTCTTTCGCACTTTTTGTCGTGGACAAACGCTTACCCCAAGTAAACAGCTAGGAAAGGCGACTTGTCACACGCACGTTCAATCAATAAATCAATCAATCAATCAATCAATCAATCAATTCTTCACTCACTTACTCATGCACATATTCACTCAGATATAAATCATTGAAAGTTAATTTAAGAACTTATTTACGTCTCATTTAAAGATTGTAATGGCTCCTTAGCATACAGACTCCCAGCAATCATCTATGATGATTTGCAATATAGATGTTCACTTGATCACATCATGTCTGTGAGGAATGCAAGAAAAACGAAGCTAGTTATTTTCATTTGTCAGCTCAGCAATGGGCTTTTTCTTCGGCTTGAAGAGGTGGTCGATTTCCCCTCTGAGGTCAAAATATCTCTCCTCTTTTCTGCAGCTAACCAGCTGTTCTGTAATCTCCTAATGACTGCATTCTTCCTCTTGTAACGAATATGTAAACTGACGCTGGTTGGATGCATGCTTTAGAACGAATAAAGTTCGCTGCGATGAACGCAGCGTTCATTTCACATTCAGGATGCGGGGCACTGCATCATGGTGCAAAATGCATTGCCCCATCACAAATTCTTCGGTGGCCCTTCAAGCTTCATTCGCAATTGATTGATGAAACAAGTATTTTGTTTAAAAGCCCTTACGGTGCACATTCATTTATTTATTTATTTATTAGTACCTCAAAGGCCCACGAGAGGCATTACATGAGGGGTGGGCTTACATCAAGTTATATTTTCAATGAATGATTTGAAGCGCGCTTTGTCGAGATGAGTCACAGCTTCGGCAGGCAAACAGTTCCAATCTTTTGCTGTCAAAACAAAAAATGACTTGAGATGAGATGACGTAGATGCATGAGGAGGTTGGACGGCTTGTTGATGGTTGATCCGGGCTGAGTGGCGATGCGCACGGGTGATAACGGCATTCCGCAGGGGTGATTGATAAAATTTGTGGAAGAGACAGAGCCTGGTGGTTTTACGGCGGGATTCTAAGTTTGCAAGGTTAGCTTTGTCTTTTAGTGATGAAACACTTGTGTGATAAGAATAATCTGAAAAGGCCAATCTTACCGCTCTGTTTTGGACGGATTCGAGTGTTTTTGTAAGGTTAGATTGGTGTGGGTCCCAGATCGAGCAAGCATATTCTAGTTTGGGGCGGACTAAGGTTAAATAAGCGGACAGTTTTACGTGAGGGGGAGCAAGTCGTAGTGTTCGCCATCTGTGACACGCATCTGTGACGGCATTTAATTTGGCCCCACAGTCACGACGGCAGAGGCGTGTGCTGGTTCGTATGACGTCAACTGCCGTAAATCTTATGGTGCTTAGTCCATGCAGCATCCATCAAAATCTCCGAGCTTCACTCAAACCACGCCTGCTTTCAACCGAGCTAACGTCTTTTTTGTTTCCGCTAATAACTCGCAGGTTAAATGGTTAACAGATAATGAACACTGCTCTGTTTTGGTAGGCTTTTGGAGAAGCGTTGGTTTTCTGCTTGACGTCTTCAGTTGACGCAAATTAGTCGTCACGTATCTTTGCCGCACCGGGCTTGTCATGTGACAGGACATCATAAAGTAGCGTCGCACGTTGTACACTTTCTGCACTGACACAAATTGACTGCACATTAAACTGCCACCTTGCCCCGCGACTCAGTGAATAAATTCTTCGGTTTCTGGCGAGGTTGAAAACATCGATTTCATTCATTGCAACTTTAGAATATATAGATTCTTTTTTTTTCTCGAATAAACTCCAGGTAATAATGAGTGCCTTGTTGTGTGTACTTTCCCGTCATCCGTGCGTGCTCTTCCATTCCGATAAATCTTTACCAACTAGCCCAACTAGCCGTTTTAGCACCGATTGTTCTTTAAATTTTGTTTCTCTGACGCCTTCGCCAGTGACATTCCGACAGTGAACTCTCATTGCAAAAAGCATATCTCCTTATTGCTGCAGGGGCTCCAGAAAATAGTAAAATAGACGTGTCAGGAGTTCTGCGAAGCATGAGTGCCGTGTGGGCAATTAACGGTTTGTCTGATTTCAGTTTGGGAAACATTTCTGACGGTGAAAGCTGGCTGGTGAAACTGTTTCGAAATAATTAACAAATGGAACTTTTGGAGCCGCCTAGTAACATGCGGTCCGTATGGTCAACACGCCTTGCAACCGACATGAATTTGATATGAATTCCCGTGTATTGACATGCCTCTATCAACGAAAATGAAATGTTTAAGTTTTAACGACTTCAATTTATATTTGTTCAAGGCATGTACCAACATGCCCAATAGCACTTGCGCGAAGCACATTGCAAGGGGCTAAAACATATAAGTCACAATCACTGGATGATATGATTCTAATATATCTAGGGAGAGGGGAGGAAAACATACATACATACAAAGAAACATACAAACATACATACAAAGAAAGAAGACAAAACATTAATTGCAGGTTCAATAAAAACAAACAACTCAGGGACAGTGGAGGAGGCGGCTATCGCCATGGCGATGGTCAGAACCAAAGCGGTTATCATAATAAGCGACTCCAAATCTGCTATAAACAATTTTGCGAGGGGCATGATCTCCAAAGAGACAGAGCGAATTTTACGATGTAAAGACTGGAACCAAAAAAAGGTGCAATTAATATGGGTGCCTGCACACTCGGGGAACGAAGGAAACGAGTTGGCTCACAGTACAGCTCGAGGTTATGTCAGCCGAGCAGTGAGCAATTTCTCGAGAGATACACTAATCTCATTTCATGACTACACTAATCACTTTAAACTAGAAAGGCGGTTATATCCTCCACCAGACAGGAAACTTGACAAAATGCAGGAAGTAATCTGGCGTCGGCTCCAGACGCGGGCCTTCTTCAGCCCATCTAAATTATCACAATACAATCCAAATTGTAAACACTGCGGCGAAATAGCCAGGTACGATCATATATTATGTGGCTGCAAAAAAGCGCCGCCACCAGCGGACCCCTACTACCAGTCCCTTCTTTAGAGCGGTGGGAGGCTGTACTGGTCAGCTCAGACCCGTTGACGCAAGTTCGGGCTACTGAGTGGGCTCAAAAGGTCGCCGAGAGCAACGGACTTGAGGTGATCTAAGTGTAGCACCCACAAATCGCTCATTGCTGACAATAAATGTTTTCCAATCCAAAATCCAGTATAGTTTAAGTAGACCCTGAAATAGATTTTGCCATTTACGCAAACGACACTAGTCTTTTTTTTTTTTTTTTTTTTTTTTTTTTCAGGCACTGATTTTAACAGTTTAGTACAGAGGGCCAATGAACTTCTGGAAAAACTTTATTCCTGGTCCCGTAGAAATGCATTACCAATCAACACGAAGCAGGCTAAGGCTATGTTTTTAGGGGGAAAAAAAGTGCAAGTCTCCGATTGTACGAGTTTACTCTTAGGTGGTAATCTAATTGAAATAGTCAGTGCAGTCAAGACGCTGGGAGTACTTTTCAATGAGCATTTTCATTGGGATGGCCATACAAATTTAATACTAACTAAATTAGCTCGAGCTCTAGGTATAATCAGGAGATGTCAATCGATGCTTCCTGCCAAAGTAAAGCTTATCCTTTATAATGCTCTATTTGATTCGCATGCCAGATATTGCCACCTGGTGTGGGGTAACACTACATATATCAATGTCTGGAAAATTTTACTTTACAAAAACAGGCCCTCAGAGCTATAACTAATGTAGATTACTCATTTCCTACGCAAGCATTATTTTTCAGGAGAAGGATTATGCCAATAACCATTCTACACGAGTTTCGGGTTTTTGCATATTTATAAATCACAGCTCCACGACCAAGCCAATCATTTAATAAATATGACACACCCACATATTAACCCAGTGCCGCGGATAATAACAAGACACCATGAATATTGGTATGTGCCATGTTCGAGAACCAATTCCGGACTTCAGTCTCTGAGGTATGTGTTGCCATCTCTACTGAATAAATTTCGACTTACAAATTATTCCATTCGCTCTGTAACCGCCAATTACATCCGAACTCTGTTCCTTTAGTTGTTTTGCGCGTCTGTGCAGTGCATTTTGTGAAACACTTTGCTGTTAATTCACTATCAGATGTCCATTTGTTTTTGTTTTACAATTAATTGAAATTAGTTGTTCGTTTATGAATGGCCCGCGAGTGTGTGCATTGTAAGGAGCCAAAAGTGCTGACTTCCATTTGTTGCGCGATGTCTGCTTTTTTTTTTTTTTTTCACCCAACCGCTAGCCAAAACAATATATATGGGTTGGGAGCTTCGTCAAGCCGCAATTGCGGCTTTTTTTCCTTCTCCTCAGCCATGTATTTGACTAAAAAATAAACCTTACCTTACCTTATACCTAGCTATCCCCATGCCACATACTTGCCAACGGAAATTTGCCGACTGGTGAGCGCGCAAAGTAGTGGAACCTTCATTGTACTGCCTCAAATATCGCTAAATGGATGACAATGAATAATGGTTACCGAACTCCCGCCTGGTAGGCGCAGGCCACCGTAGAGGAGCAGCAGCATTAGGAGATATTTAGCAGACACTAACATGCTCTCACCACCAGAAGTCAACAGTGACAAAATGCACTTTCAGAAGTGAGTACACAATTACTGCACAAAAGAGTGCTGTGGTCGGCGAAGGAATTCAAATGGCAGTCGCGACGTCGGGTTTGGCGTTGCGACCAAAAAAAAAAAAAACTGACAAAGGCATGGCGCTGGCAGGGGACATCTGTGACCTGACATGGACGAGCGTTGATTCTTCGATATCAGAGAGGTCTGAGGAGACTCAGTGCACACTGGCAAAGAAGCCATGACTGTTTCAAAACATACGACAATATATTCCCGCAGGAATCGCAAAAAAATAATAAAAATATAAAGTTCGATACGGACAGCGCTCTAATGTAATCTACCGTTCGGAAACAGACATTGTAGAGTGACATTCGGCAACCACAACCGGTGCATACCGTAGTAATATACAGACGCGGGATCAAACTACAGGGCCTGAAACGCACAGTACAATGGCAAGAACCAAAGCAAAAGTATTGTTTCTTGTCCTGAGAATTTTCTTTCATTAGCTTCAGAGCGAGCAATTTCGCCACTGGCAAAAAATACACACGTTCCGGCTTTTCTTTAACTGCAAAATATGTTCTTTTTAGGCTACATTTCACGCACACACAATATATATCTATATATATAGGGAGGGGGTTGAAGCTCGGATCGGTCCGGTCCGGTAGGGCATAAACGTAAAAGAGATGACACACGGTAGAAAAACGGCAAACTTTAATCCGCCGTTTCGGCCGGGGTCCGGTTTTTGTCAAGATATGCAGGCATACAGCATTCCTTGGCAAAGGCCGAACCCCGGCCGAAACGTCGGATTAAAGTTTACCGTTTTTCTACCGTTTGTCATCTCTTTTACGTTTATATATATATATATATATATATATATATATGTGTGTGTGTGTGTGTGTGTGTGTGTGTGTGTGTGTGTGTGTGTGTGTGTGTGTGTGTGTGTGTGTGTGTGTGTGTGTGTGTGTGTGTGTGTGTGTGTGTGTGTGTGTGTGTGTGTGTGTGTGTGTGTGTGTGTGTGTGTGTGTGTGTGCGTGTGCGTGTGCGTGTGAAGGAAAGAAGCCAACAGTCGGCGATGCCAAGGACAGCATTGGGGATTGTACTTTATGTCTTTTTTTAATTTTTACTTCAATAATCACAAATTAGTAAAGTAATCTGTTTAAGGAAACGATAAATAAACACAAAGTAGAAGGTAGAAAACAACCCACCATCGACGGGTTGTTTTTCCTTCCGCTTTGCATAGTAATGTTCTTCATCCCAGAAGTTGGCCTAGATGGTGCATTGTAACGTGACTGAAGATAAAGCACACGGAAAGACACACACAAGAGAAGAAGACACAGGACACGCGCTTCTTCTCTTGTGTGTCTTCCCGTGCGCTTTATCATCAGTCAAGTTCATCCCAATACTTACCGTGAGACTAATTCCTGTAAATGCCAACAGTATAAATATAAGAAAAAAAGGAACCTAACGTTTGCCTTGCACTCGTATAGACTGTTCGCTCATTTAAATTCTTTAATAACGATGTAGGGTATGCTGCCGGGCTAGTTGGTGGTGGTTGTCAAGCGTTATGGTGTCGCAGCACTGGCAAACAAGGACAAAAGGACTAGGGATACACACAACTGCGCTGACTGTGTGTGTCCCTAGTCCTTTTGTCCTTGTCTGCCAGCGCTGCGACACCATAATGCTTTAATAACGAGCCCCTCGTATTCCTTTCAATTGTCTGCTTAATAGCTTGCGAGGGTCTCGGTTCTGGCAGTCTAGAGGTCGCAAAGGTAGCGGAAGAGGGCTGTAGCCCGGCTGCCACCCTTTTTAATGATCACGTGCTACGTGACACTTGGTATATACCAGGATGTTTCACATCCGCCGCTAGGGATGAGGGTGGCGCTGGTGCACGCTCATGCTCACGGGAAGGGTGCAACAGAACGAGAACGGAAAAAAAGAGTGGCGGGGTAGGTATGTTGATACACCAGGGAACAAATTCGCAAAGAATTAAATCATCTTGTAAAGAATATGTCTGGGTTTCAGGAACAATTGCCGGCATAAGGACATGGCAAGGGGTAGTTTATTTAGGAACAGGACATCAATGCAGGCAAGAAAACAAGGATCTTGTTGAATGTCTCAGTGACGATATAAACCAGTTTGGAAACGGGGCCAATATTATTCTACTGGGGGACATGAACGGCCACATCGACGATCTGGATGGATACACGGATTATAATGGGAAGCTAATGCTAAATTTCTGTGAGCGACACGATCTAGTTATAGTAAATAGAGAACCAAAATGTGAAGGTCAAATCACGTGGGAATTCCGCAACAGGCAGACGACCATTGACTATTGTCTAAAGTCGCAGGAAATTTATAGCAAGGTCAGAAAAATGGAAATAGACGAAGAAGGGGAGTGTAGTCTGGGAAGTGATCATAAACGTATTAGTCTGGAGATGGGGCCCTTGATGAAAAGAGAAATGGAACTTAGACAAAACGTAAACGCAAAATTAAACGACGATCAAATAGCGCAGATAACAGCTGACATAGATGAAGCAATAGAGAAAAGCCCCATGGAAGACTAGGATTATGAAGGAGGAAAATTGAGGAGGTTAAAGTAGCAAACCGCTGGAATGGAAAGAGGAAGCCACGGAGCTGGTGGAATAAGGAAATCAGGGAAGCTATTGAACAACGACGGGCTGCTTCAAGGGAACACTGAATGGCAAAGAAAGCACAGGTATCTCAGGAGGAAATCGACCAAAAATGGGAATCATATCGACAAAAGAAACTTCAGGTGCAGGCCCTCGTCCAAAGTAAAATAAGGCAGTCCATCGATCGCTGGATGGCTGACATACATCGCCTCTAGAGGCGGAGCAAGACAATTCTGGAACCATATAAGCTGGCTAGGGAAGAAGAATCAAGGAAAGCAGGATCGGATTCAAGATAACGAGGGAAATTGTTTAAAGGCAGACAACGCAGTGAACTACATTACATCAGTTATAGCAGAGTCATTTAAGAGCGACGATAGGGTAATCTCCGCAAATCAGGAAGCAACACAAGGTAGCAGAATACAAAGCAGCTTAACACTTCCCAATCTAAATTGAAAAAAGGCAGAAACAAATATTCCCAAAAACACATCTTCGGGAATAGATGGAATTCAGATCCAACTGGTTAATAAACTCGGTCCAAAAAGTAAGGAAACGTTGTTAAAAGCTCTGGAAACAGTCATAACGAATAAGCAAATTTCGGACAGCTGGCGGCAGAGTAAAATGAATTTGATTTATAAAGAGGAATTAAGGAGACAGGATGCACATAAAATCTTACAGGCCGATTACCATAACATCTGTTATGTACAGGTTAGCCATGCAGGCGGTGACATTAAAGGTGCAAGCAAGGGTAGATAGTAACAAGATACTCGGAGAACTTCAGAACGGCTTTAGAAATGGTAGGCGCTTAGATGATAGCCTGTTCGTGCTTACCCAATGCATCGAAATATCTAGAGTGGAAAATAGACCTTTGTATTTGGCCTTCCTGGACATAAACGGGGCGTGCGACAACGTAAGCAGGGAACTCTTGTGGAACATATTAAAAGAAGAAGGTATCGGTTATGAGATAATAGAGTTCCTGCAGGAAATATACCGGGATAACAAAGTAGAAATTACGTGGGAAGGGATAAGAAGTACGGAGGATGTCAAAGTATGCAAAGGATTAAGACAAGGCTGTCCTCTATCACCGGTGCTGTTCATGCTTTATATGATAAACTTGTCATATAGATTAGGTGGAAAGGCGGTAGAGCAGCGCCTCCCCGGTTTGATGTATGCAGACGATATTGTGCTTCTAGCTGAGTGTCTGGAAGAATTGCAAACTCTAGTTAAGTATTGCGGAGACGAAGGGGACGCTCTAGGCTTCCGTTTTAGCGCAGTTAAGTCGGGTCTGATGATTTTCAACGGCTCAACTGATCAAGGTCTTAAAATGCAAGGCCATGAAATACCCAGAGTAGCAGAATACAAATATCTGGGGGTATGAGTAAACGAAGGATTGGCATACATTGGAAACCATGAGCAATCACTTAAGGCCAAAGGGCGAAGAAATGCCAGGATAATGAAGCATAGGGCATTGTGGGGATACAACAGGTACGAGGTTTTGAAGGGTATTTTGGAAAGGAATTATGGTGCCCGGACTTACTTTCGGAAATGCGGTTTTGTGCCTAAAATCAAAGGTACAGTCGACATTAGAAATAAATCAGAGAGCCGTTGGAAGATTAGCACTAGGTGCCCACGGCAAAACCACAAATGAGGCGGTACAGGGAGATATGGGCTGGGCATCTTTCGAAGTACGGGAAGCTCAGAGTAAAATATTATATGAGGAACGCCTGAGCATATTGGACAGTAACAGATGGGCAGCTAAAGTATTTAAATAACTGTACTTAAAAAGCGTTGACTCACAAGGGATGAAAAGAACTAGGAAACAAACTAGTAAGTATGCTAGTCACAAGGACGGAGAAATAAAGAGCATTAAGATACAGGTGAAAAACACAGAAGGTAAAAATTGGATAAATTCGATGGAAAAGAAACATAGTGTGGAATTATACCGGAAGTGGTAAAGGCAGCTCACGAAGGAAGCTATCTCTGATAACTCAAGAGGCAGTGCCCTACTTTTTGAAGCTAGATCAGGGTGCCTTAGAACACGCAGCTACAAAAAGAAATTTAACAATGGAGATGACGCATGGGCTGTATGTGGTAACTCCAGTGAAACAATTGACCATATTATACTCGAATGTAATGGTATCCATCCGGAAGTTGGTGCAGGCGCAATCACTGTTCCTGAAGCTCTGGGGTTTAAAGATAACAGTGGCCGGGTGAATAAACCGGCGGTGGAAACTAGCAAAAAACGACTGGAAGATTGGTGGCTTAAAAGCAGAGAAGTGACATAATGTTAGTAATGTAGAAACAAAAAATTTAAGAAATAGAATGATGGTTTAGTTAACCAATCTAAATCAATAATTAAGATATATGGAGAAAAATGAGCATGGTGGCTACTGCTACCACCCCGTTTCAAAGAGGACGCTCCTATATTCCATCCATCCATCCATCCATCCATCCATCCATCCATCCATCCATCCATCCATCCATCCATCCATCCATCCATCCATCCATCGTGTGTTAGTGAACATAAATACCCAAGCAAGGAGGGACAGCCGTCGATGCAGCTCAGTTGGAAGAGCACTGGACGCGATATTCGGAGGTCGTGGGTTCAACTCCCACCATCGGCGCGTTGTCTTTCCTTCCGCTTTGCATTTATTGTTCTTCATCCCAAGTAAATAGACGTACTTGGTTGCTAGAGGGTATACACAAGTGAAAAAAAGCTTCAGACTGATTTCCAGTTTTATTTGGAGTCCACACGCACGCACACGCACGCACACGCACGCACACGCACACACACACACACACACACACACACACACACACACACACACACACACACACACACACACACACACACACACACACGCACACACGCACACACACACACACACACACACACACACACGCACACACGCACACACACACACACACACACACACACACACACACACACACACACACACACACACACACACACACACACACACACACACACACACACGCGCGCGCGCGCGCGCGCGCGTGGAGATCAGGGTAGGCACAAAGGGTTAAGCCATCAGGAGTCAGCTGTATACAATACAGGCAACGGCGGAACAACTTCGGATAAAAAAAGTGGGGGACGGTGTTCCTTGCAGAATGGTGAAATAATTTGCAGTTCTCGCTAAAAAATGTGAGCGCCAAGCGTGAAGGAGGTTTTTGCGAGAAGTGGCCGAAAATGGTGTGCGCGTTCGCTTGGAGATATTTTTCGCTGTATCTGTTTTTCCCCCCTCCCTTGTCCGGACCCGCTGGTCCAACAGGGAGAGAAAAAAAAAGGGGGAGGGGGGGGGAGGGCATTTCTGGTAGTAGTGCGATTTACGAAGCTGAGAGTTATAAATAGTTAGGAGTAATCCTTACCAGCAATCTATCATGGTCCACACACATCTCGAACATCTGTGCTTCTGTTTTTCAAAAGTTATGCTTTCTGAAAAGGAAGTTAAAAAAGTCTCCTGCGAGTACAAAGCTTTTATCTTATAATGCATGTATAAGGTCTAAATTGGAATATGCGTCAGTACTATGGGATCCCTACACCAAGAAAAACATAAACTGGAACGTATACAGAGAAAGGCCGTAAGATTTATATATTGCAAATATAAAAGACTAGATTCTCTATCTTTCTTTATGCAAGAGCATCAGATTCCCAGGTTAGACATACGCAGGAAAATAAGTCGACTTCTATTTCTTCATAAATG
This sequence comes from Amblyomma maculatum, assembly GCF_055883805.1. NCBI lineage: Eukaryota > Metazoa > Arthropoda > Arachnida > Ixodida > Ixodidae > Amblyomma > Amblyomma maculatum. The sequence continues at coordinate 173,422,290 of NC_139349.1, read as the reverse complement.
TCTGTCAGAAAAAATTCCCCTAAACCTTCCGAAATGCGTTCTGAAAGCTACTACTAGAAGAACAAGACATACTACACTGCACACGTTAGCTCCAATTTTCGCAAAAACAAACTCTTTAAGAACAGTTTTTTCCCTAAAACTCTGAGCGATTGGAATGAACTGCCACCAAATGTTTATGCATCAAATGACTTCCTAAAAGAACTGGAATGTCTTTTCGGAACAAAGGCTCCTTGAGTAGAACTGTGTTATTGAATTTTGCCCATTTTATTACAGTGACCAGAGTTGAACTTTTGTCCTCAGTTTTTTGTCCTTTTTGCTCTGCATTGCTTTATATTCCAATATTTTTGTTCTATTGCCCCTCCTGCTTGGGCCAACATATTGGCCTTCAGTATAATTAAATAAATAAAAATAAATAACAGAACCTGTTAGCGGCGAGTGAAGATCGAGCCTGCTTAAAGCGGTAATCAATTTGCGACAAGAGATGAACCTCGGAGGAAGAAAAGAAAAGAAAAAAAAAGTTGGGAAGGTTAGAATGGTGAAATACTTTGCGGTTCTCGCTGAAAGATGTGAGCGCCAAGTGTGAAGGAGGTTTGTGCGAGAAGTGGCCTACGGAGGACTCAAGGAGGTTATATAGAACTATAACCTCCTTGGGAAGACTTCAAAGAAGTAAAAAAAAAAAAAAAAAGAGAACAGAACCGGAAGGAAACGAGGAAAACTGTTAAGGGACAATGATTGATACATGCGCTGTTCCTGGTCGGTTAGCATTCAACTTGCAGGGCTCGTATAGAAGACATTGCTCAAGTGTTTTCATTTAACTTTATCCCGTTATTAATTGCCCTAAATTTATAAAGTATGACTCACGCTGCTCCCGTTCCCAGGTATTATTGACCCCCCCCCCCCCCCTCCCTGAAGAACGAATGAGTGCTCTTTCTGGTTGAAATGTTTTGAGAAAGGAAGGTTGGGCGGCAGAGAGCGGACATGAGCACGGTGATTATTAAACCGCATTCGTAGAGGGGTAGCCGTCTGGCCAATGTACTGCGTGCGGCATACACAGCATTCTAGGAGATATATAACGTTTGAGGCATTGCAACCAAAATTACCGTCTATTCTCCCCTTAAAATTTGATTCTGTGCTTGTTGCGCAGATTGATGTCTGTATGTGCTTGCACACCTGGCATCTACTCTTTCCGCAAGGCCAGCACCCCAACCATAGGCTATTACCCATTTTGGAGTGAACTAGAATGTTGCGGATGTTTTTCGGTCGTCTGTAGACAACCTGGGGCGGAGTCGTGAGAATATTGGAGAGACGTTCGCTCTTTTCTAGAATGTTGAAATGTTTCTTTAGGATTTTGTTCACGTTCAGGGGGGGGGGGGGTGTTACTCGTGAAGGTGAGTACCAGGCTTGTTCGACGGTCTTTTTCTTTCGTCAACGTCCCTCTAGTAGTTATCCTCTCGGTTGAGTTCAGATGCCTTTTTTATGGCGTCGTCAACAATATCTACCAGGTATTGTTGTTTAAGGAGGACTTCCCACACGCGTTTTGCGTTTCGTGCGAAGTCCTGATCTTGGGAACAGATTCTTTTGAACCGATGAGCGTGAGATAATGGGATGCTTGTTTTTGAGTGATGAGGATGACAGCTTTGAAAATGTAAGTATTGTTGCCGGTCCGTGGGTTTTCTGTGTACGCTGGTGGTAAACGAACCTTCATGGATCGAAATTTCAAAGTCCAGAACGTTAATTTTGTTTCGGGACATCTTTCCGTCAACTGAGCGCCTTCAATGCGTCACGTTCCTTTTTGCAAAGGTTTTGCTTCCCTGGTCTGTGGTCCTTATAAGCTCTGATTACGTCGTTCTGGAAGGCACTAATGTGCATTTCCAACTGTTTGTCTCTCCCCGTATTCGGAGTCCATTGGTAATTCTTAAGGCCGAATTCTCTGCCATGTGCCGTGCTCTGTGTCCCTTCGAAAAAGTATTCCCTGAATCTCAGAGTTCGCGCAAAGTTGTCAAGGTCCTTCAATACCGAAAATTCGTTAAATGTTCCAGTAGTAGGGCAAAATGTAAGTCCTCGTGAGAGTACAGATCGTTCCTCTGCCGTTACGGGGGTGGATGAAAGGTTTATAATACTGTCCTCAGGATCAAAGCCTGAGCTTCCAACCAGAGGGAAATCATGCGTAACTGCTTCTGTTTCCGAGCTTGCTTCCGGTATTGTTAGGTTTGTGATTGTAATGTGGGGAACACCGTCACGGGTAAAGATTTTTCGCGTGATTTCGGCTATCTCGGTCGCTGTATTTTTCCTCCCCCTTCCCCCCTCCCCTTTTTTTTTGTCTCCCTATTGAGCCAGTGGGTCTGGGTAAGGGAGGGGAGGATAACAGATACAGCGAAAAATATCTCCAAGCGAACGCGCTCACCATTCACAGTCGGCCACTTGCAAAAACCTCCTTCAGACTTGGTTGTGGTTTGGTTTGGTAAGACTTCCCATAGTAGGGGTCCTGAAGGACACTAGCATCTTTCAGTGAGAACCGCAAATTATTTCACCATTCTGCAGGGAACACCGTCCCCAACTTTTTTTTTCGAGGTTGTTCCGCCGCTGCCTGTATTGTATACAGCCGACTCCTGGCCGGCGCATTGGGTGGACGGCTTGACCCTTTGTGCCTACCCTGCTCTCCGTGTGTGTGTGTGTGTGTGTGTGTGTGTGTGTGTGTGTGTGTGTGTGTGTGTGTGTGTGTGTGTGTGTGTGTGTGTGTGTGTGTGTGTGTGTGTGTGTGTGTGTGTGTGTGTGTGTGTGTGTGTGTGTGTGTGTGTGTGTGTGTGTGTGTGTGTGTGTGTGTGTGTGCGCGTGTGTGTGTGTGTGTGTGTGTGCGCGCGCGCACGCGCGGCTGGTTCGCTTGTGTCGTCCGTGTTTGTATCACTAGTTCAGTTGCCAACACTATAAGACGACAAACAAGAACCATGTATCGAAATGTCGACTCCAAATAAAACTGGAATCAGTATGAAGCTTTTTTTCCCTTGTGTATAACCTCTGGCAACCAAGTACGTCTATTTACTTATGCTAAGTATCTTCAATGGCTGCTAGCAACACTTCGACAGTTTCCTGGAAATATCCCCTCCATCCGCCAACATGGGCAGTAGTTGGAGACTCCCAGACAAACCATCCGTTCCATCACTTCGACGCTTCAAGTTTATTCTCCCCGGCATTAGTCACCCAGCGTGGCGCAGAAATTAGCCACTTGAAACTCCTGCTGGTCTTTGTACCCCCCTGTGTTAGTGGACTAATTCTGCATTTGGGTACTAATGACCTCAACCGCAAAGGCATCCAGACCGCACTGGAGCGTTATGCCAGTGCCTTCAAGTTGATCCGCACGGAACGGCCTGCAATCCGTATCATTTACGCTACCCTCGTGTTGCCACGTGCCGCTAACCGCCGACGACGCTTTTGTAATTGACGATCAGTCAACAAATTTAACCACCAAGCCAACATTTTCAATTCCGTTCTAATTGAACTTTGCGGATGACACCCTAAGGCCCCGGGAATCTGGCCCTCGCGACTTCAGAGTTCACATGGTCCTTGGTGTGTGGGGCCTTGTCTACAGTGGTTCTTCTCTTAGGGGGCCCGCTTGCAGTACTTTGTTTCCGGGTACCGATGCTCTCCACACGGTCATTTTCTTTGGAAGGGGCTTGTTGGTGACTTTTTGCTGTGTTGCTTGGAGCTGCCTTCTTAGTTGTAGGGGTACGCTCCTGTGTGTCATCCCTGGGTGTAGCCGGAAGCTTTTGCCGATGTGCCTCAGTTGGTGCCCGTGCTGCCGAAGGGGTTCCCTTTATGGTGGCGTCCCTTGATGACCTGGTTGTCCGCTCACGTCCCCACTCAATGACCGCTCACACTCCCAATTCCCAAGTAGCGTGATTAGTATTAAAGTGTAGGTGAATGACTGCGTATACCTTTTTACATGTTTTCGCTTTTAATTCTAAAGAGTGCTCCAAGTATACTTGATTTGGGCTTTCTACTTCTCAGCCTATAAAAATATATTTTTTGCATGTTTCACCAGCTATTACACCACGTGTATTGGATTTTGTATATTTTTGTGTAATATATTACTACATAACTTGTGACAGGTTTCGTGGGCATACCTTAAAAGACGCAATACGCGTTAATCATTACCTTGTGCGCATGTGAGCGCTCATTGTGTGTGCAATTGCTTTGTATCTGCATGTCGTGACGAAAATGCACCTTGATGCATTAAATGATGTAATGAACCGCAAGGATGTAAGGACCGCTCACATGAACATACTCGGCAATCACCGAACCCCACTATCATGCTAACCCATTGCGCGTCAGCACCAAATGTTAACAGCATTCTCCAAAAACATCACAATATCCTTATGCAGAGCAGTCGCCTTACCCAAATCATCCCACAACCACCTCGTGTCGCATACCGAAGGTCGCGCAATTTGCACGACTTGCTGACTTCATCTCAAATTACTAACACTCTTTCAACTGGCTGCCGCCCTTGCCAAAAGCCACGTTGTAAGGTGTGCGATCATATGACCACCACTACAGTAGTGAAAAGCACAGCATCGGACTTTTGCTGTAAAATAAAAGGTGATTTCACTTGCGACAGTAGCAATGTCATCTATCTGCTCCAGTGTTCTGTGTGTGAACTCCAATACATTGGACAGACTGAACTGCCGTTCAGGTTACGATTCATTAACCACAGATCACATGCTAAAAGCTTGCCTAACCTTCCGCTTTCCAAACATGTCGCGATTCCGGGCCATTCTTTTGAAAACATTACAGCCACAGTACTGGAATCTGGTTTTAAATCTCATCATGAAAGAGAGATTCGAGATTCATTTTAATCTACAAATTCAATGCAGTTACTTCTGGTCTCAAAGAAAACCTAGGGAAAATATCGTTTTTTCCCAAGACGCGTGATTAGTATTGAAGTGAAGGTGCATGATTATGTTTACGTTTTTACATGTATTTGTTTTTAATAGAAAAGAGTGCTCCAAACTTGATTTGAACTTTCTGCATGTCAGCATATAAAAATATCTTTTTCTCTATGTTTCACTAGCGACTGCGCCTCGTGTATTGGAGTTTGCATGTTTTTTGTGTGTGTGTAAAAGATGATTACATAACTTGCGTATGATTCTTGGTAATATCTTAAAAGATGCAATACGCGTTAATCATTACCTTGTGCGCATGTGAGCAGACATTGTGTGTGCAATTGTTTTGTATCTGCATGCCATGCCGAAAATGTACTGCATGAGCGCCACACGCGCCATTATGAAATAATATAACCTCTTTGACAATGTATTATTTGTGGTTTTACGCGTATTTTATTCTATTGTCATTACAGTGTTACTACTTGTCACATGTCCTTCGATAGCGCATGCATTTAAGCGGAACGCATAGGCTGCTTTGCGCATTCCTTGACGAAGGCCGGGCCCCGGCTGGAACGTCGGAAATAAACCATTGTTTTCGTTTGTGCGCCCCTACCTCATCTTATACATATTTCTGGATCCTGGAAGACTTTTATGAAACATATATATATATATATATATATATATATATATATATATATATATATATATATATATATATATAGACCATAGTGCCTGTCTGAATCGCCTCACTTCTTCGCCGACCTCGACGTGTAAAATAAACCTTCTCCTACATTTGGTGGAGATGTGGGTATACAAATGACCGTGCCGCCATTTCTCCTCGCCGCGTCGCCGTTCCCTATCTCCTCTGGGACGGCGTCCCAATCTTGCTCAAGAGGAAAACGGAATGCCGCAGTTCCAGAGGCGAGAACTGCGCAACGAGCGAACTGTCAAAGACCTAACGAATCTCCCACAAATCTTGAAGTTTCTGTTGACGGCGTTGTAGTACTGGCTCTGGTCAACAGCGGCGCTGCTGTTTCTGCCATGGCTGCAAGTCTTTGTCGTTTATTGCGCAATGTGACGACACCTATTTCAGGATTCTCATTATGCGTGGGAAGTTCCCAGCCTGTAGAGCCTATAGCGATGTGCACAGCTAGAGTCCTCATTCAAGAAGTTGTATACGCAATAAAGTTCGTCGTTTTGCATTCCTCCTCTCATGATCTTATCTTGGGTTGGGATTTTCTGTCGCGCCATAATGCGGTGATCAACTGTGCTCGTGCCGAACTGGAGTTTTTTGCGCTAGGCGAACCGTCACCGAACATTCCTTTTTCCAAAGTCGTCATTGCCGAAGATACTGATCTCCCTGCGTACTCTTTCGTTCTTGTGCCCACCGATTGCGCTTTTTCCCGCAGTACCGATGTACTTTTCCCCCCATCACCCACATTTCTAAACTGCAAAAGTCTTCCTCTGCCTTATGCCGTACCTACTATATCTGCTGGCCTCACCGGGCTCAGGATTTCTAATCCGTTCTCATTTCCCGCATCCCTTCGTCGCGGCGAATGCCTCGGCACCATCCAGCTCATTGATTCTATTATCACCAGTGACGCAGCACCCTCTTCGCAACCCGCTGACTTGGCTGCACTCACACCGCCTGCTCTTGCGCTGGAAGAGTCTTCTGCCGGCTGTATCCTCCGCTCCATCGATACCAGTCTTCCTGAACCTGAACGCTCTGAACTTCTCTCACTGCTTCATCAGTTCCGTTCCTCATTTGACTCTCACCAGCCTGCCTTGAGCCGCACATCAGCTGTTGCTGACCGCATTGACACCGGTTCCGCGTCAGCGCCTTTATCGAGTGCCTGCCACCGAGCGCCAAGTTATTGAAACCCAAGTAAACACTATGCTTCAGAATGGAGTGATTGAGCCTTCTAACAGTCCCTTATCCTCCCCTGTTGTCCTGTGGGTAACAAAAGACGGTTCTATTCACTTCTCCGTTGACTACCGTCGCTTAAACAAAATCACGAGAAAAGACGTCTACCCTCTTCCGCGTATAGATGATGCATTGGACTGCTTACACGGTGCTGAACTCTTTTCTTCGCTCGATTTACGATCCAGTTACTGGCAGGTGCCCATGGCTGTGGAAGATCGCCCTAAAACAGCATTTGTCCCCCCCGATGGCCTCTTTGAATTTACCGTCATGCCATTCGGTGTCTGTAATGCCCCTGCTACATTCGAGCGTATGATGGATACTATACTGCGTGGTCTGAAGTGGAAGACATGCCTCTGTTACCGTGACGACATCGTGGTGTTCTCGCCGGACTTTGCGATCCACCTCTCTCGCGTGAAACAGGTCTTGACATGTCCTGCGAACGGCGGTCTACAGCTCAATTTGAAGAAGTGTCGTTTCGCGCTGCTCGTGAGCTGACCATTCTAGGCCACGTTGTGTCCAAGCAGGGTATACGTTCTGGTCCCGCCAAACTTCGAGCTGTGTCTGAGTTTCCGAAGCCTACTACCATCAAGCAATTAAAAAGATTTTTTGGGCCTGTGCTCATACTTTCGGCGTTTTATACGAAACTTTGCTTCCATTATCGCCCCGCTGACTGAGCTCCTCGGCAATAACTCAGATATTTCGCTGTGGTCACCAGCATGCGACGACGCCTACAACACCTTGCGCCACCTCCTCACAGCCCCGCTCATCCTGCGCCATTTTGACCCTCAGGCGCCCACCGAAGTGCACGCAGACGCTAGTGGTGTCGGCCTCGGCGCTTTGCTTGCTCAGCGCCCCTCTGGCTTCGGTGAATACGTAGTCGCCTACGCCAGCCGTACTCTCACGAAAGCCGAAGCGAACTACTCTGTGACGGAAAAGGAGTGCTTGACCATTGTATGGGCACACACAAAGTTTCGCCTCTACCTTTACGGCCGTTATTTTGATGTAGTCACGGATCATCATTTCTGCTGGCTTTCATCGCTTAAGGGCCCCTCCGGTTGCTTGGCACGATGGGCTATTCGTCTGCAGGAATGCGATATCCGTGTTATTTACCGATCTGGCCGCAAACATAAAGATGCCGGAGCTTTGTCTCGCTCGCAGCTGCCAGCCGACCTTGCCAGCCTCTCCGTCTCGGACTCTGCGGTATCTTCCCTCGACATCAGTGACATGCCCGCTGAACAACGAAAGGATCCATGGATCGTATCCCTTATTGACTACCTTTCCAACAATTCAGCGATTACCCCTTCACGCGCCCTTCGCCGCCAAGCTTGCCACTATCAGATTCGGGATCACCTTCTTTACCGGCGCAACTACAACTGAAGTGGACGGAAATGGCTCCTCGTGATTCTGCGCCATCAACGGACTCAAATATGTACAACTTTTCACGCCGATCCGCAGTGCGGTCACGCCTCAGTTTTCAAAATGTACACTTGAATCTGTCTTCGCTATTATTGATGCGGTATGTGCAGCTGTATGAACCTGTATGAAGGACAAGAGGCCACAGCCAGAACTCAGCATGGTTCCCGATTGGTTCCCGGTTGGTAACTGATTGGTTCCCGATTGAAAAAGGAGTGAGACAAGGCTGCATACTATCTATCGCCCTGCCTAATTAACCTATATGCTGAGTGCATCATGAGGAAGGCCGGTCTGGACGAGTCTTAAGCTGTAGTGAAGATTGCTGGAAAACGTATCAACAACCTTAGATAAGCGGATGATACCACTTTAATGGCAGAAAGTGAAGTGGAACTCAAGAGACTTCTGATGCGCGTACAAGAAGTGAGTGAGAAGTTTGGGCTTAAACTGAACATTACAAAGACAAAGATCATGGCGTCTTGCCTTATCAAGTCCTGGAGCATCAAGGGACAAGAAGTGAAAGCCGTGACAGATTTTCTATTCTTGCGCTCCAAGATTACCCCAGAAGATGACTGCAGCCATGAAATTAGGAGACGCCTGCTTTTGGGAAAGAGAGCCATGGCTAGCATTGACCGCCTAGTTAAGAGCAGACATCAGACTGCCAACCAAGATCCGTATAACTCGTGCTGTGGTCTTTCCAGTGGTGATGCATGAATGCGAGAGTTGGACTGTGAAAAAGGCTGACCGCCGAAGAATTGACGCGTTTGAATTGTGGTGCTGGCGGAGACTCTTGAGAGTTCCTTGGACTGCCAGAAGATCAAATCAGTCGATATTGTCGACCATAAAACCTGCCTGCTCATTGGAGGGTCTAATTCTAAAGTTAAAGCAGCTACTTTGGTCATCTGATGAGAAGAGAGGAGCCGCTGGAGAAAGATTTGATGTTGGGAAAGGTTGAGGGTCGCCGGAGAAGGGGTAGGCAGCGAACGCGATGCTTAGATGGCATCCTCGAGGCGCTGCAGATGAAGCTATGTGATGTTAGGAAGATATATAGCGACAGACCGTAAAGCGTGGCGTGATATGGTCCATAGGGTCACGAAGAGTCGTACACGACTGAACGACTGAACTGAACTGAACTGATCTACAACTCGGTTCTTAGGTACGTTCGATCATGCTTGACTTGCCAACGCCGAACCTTCCTCCCACCGTTCGGCTGGTGAGTTACAGCCTCTCACATGTCCGCTTAGACCCTTCGACCGCACTGGAATTGACCTCCATGACCCTCTGCCGTACAAAGCTGATGGCAATTGCTGGGTCATTATCGCCGTCGACCACCTGACGCGATATGCCGGAACCGCCGCGCTCCCAGCTGCCCGAGATGTGGCCGGTTTCTTATTGAAGAACTTCATTCTCCGCCACGGTGCTCCTCTTGAATTGCTCAGCGACAGAGGCTGTGTTTTCTTATCTGAGGTCACTCAAGCCCTGCTCGCTCAGAGTAAAATAATTCACGGACTTGCACCGCCTACCACCCGCAAACAAACAGCCTAACCGAACGATTTAATCGCACCCTCGATGGCATGCTCGTGAAGTACGTCGGGTCGAACCACACGAACTGGGGCATTGTCCTTCCTTATATCACCTACGCGTACAACACTGCTACGCAATCCAGCACGGGTTTCTCTCCGTTCTTTTTGCTTTACGGTCGGCATCCATCTGCTCCTCTTGATACTGTCCTCCCTTATAACCCTAACCCATCAGAATGTACTACAGTGATCGAAGCTGCACAGCACGCCGAAGAATTCCGCCAGATTGCCCGGACGTTCACGACGGACTCTCAGTGGCGCCAAAAATATCGTCATCACACCGATCAGAAGAACGCACCACACTTCGAGCCCTGTGGCTATGGGTTCCATCCGGCAGCCCCGGCCCCTCAACAAAACTGATCTCCAAGTATCATGGGCCCTACCGTGTCGTCGAGCGCACTTCACCAGTGAATTACGTTGTTGAGCCGCTTACGCCATCTTCTGATTTCCGATGCCGTGGCTGCGGATGTGGCTGCGATGACCCCATTGTATCAGCGTCCCCTTAAGTCGCCAGGGTGGCTCTTTTTCCCTGGGGGAATCGCCTCGCTTCCTCACCGACAACAACGTCGTCCTCGACGTGTAAAATAAACCTTCTCCTACAATATATATATATATAAAGAAGAGGTAGAGGCGCGCGAAAGAAATCAATCATTTATTTCCGACGTTTCGGCGGGGGCCCGGCCTTCATTCGTGGACGAAGGCCGGGCCAAGGCCGAAACGTCGGCGATAAATCATTTTTTTCGTTCCTACGCCTCTACCTCGTCTTATACATATTTCTGGATCCTGGTAGACTTTTATAATATATATATATATATATATATATATATATATATATATATATATATATATATATATATATATATATATATATATATATATATTGCGTGTAACTATCTTCCCCTGAACAGATTACATTACTAATTTATGTGATTATCGAATTAAAAATTAAAAAAAAAGACAAAGTACAATCCCCAATGCTCTCCTTGGCCTCGCCGACTGTTGGCTTCTTTCCTTCATCACCAAAAGTACCCATGCCGAACAAAGGTACACCGCAGGGTTCTATAATCTCTCCAATGCTATTTAACATAGCAATGATAAATTTAGCAAAAAAACTGTTGACCCGCAATGATATTGGCTTCACTTTATACGCGGACGACATCACCACCTGGGCTACTCAGGGATCCTTGGCGCAAAAAGAAGCTCTGCAAGCCGCTATGGACCTAGTCGAGGAATTTGCCGGGGAGAGCGGTCTTCAATGCTCCCCAGAAAAATCCGAACTTATCAGGCTACACAGAAGAAATTACAAGTCCCCAGGAGAAATTCAGCTCTCTCTAGGAGACCAGACAATTCAAGAGAAGGACAAGATCAGAGTTTTGGGGCTTTGGTTGCAAAGCAATTTGAGAGTGGATTATACAATCAAAACACTCAAAACCACAGTCAACCAAATTTCCAGAATGATTAGAAGGGTGACCTGGCACCGGAAAGGGATGAGGGAGGAGGACACCCTACGCCTTGTACAAGCCCTAGTCGTTCGCAGGATTACCTACGGGCTCCCATATCACGAATTAGAATCTATGATAAAAGGGCCATTGATACTATCATAAGAGGAGCCTATAAAACGGCCTTAAACCTCCCGCCAACAACATCAACGGAACGTCTTTGGGCACTCAGAGTGCACAACAACTTCGAGGAGCTCAAGGAGGCGGTTCTAGAGAGTCAGAAACAACGCCTAACAACAACGCAGGCGAGTAGGGAAATCCTGTCAAAACTAGGGCTATGGCAGGCACTAAGCACTTCTGAGATCAAATCACAAATTCCGACATCCACAAGAAACAACATCTATGTGAACCCGATACCCAAGCACATGCACCATGAGTTACAGAAGGGTCGAAGGAAAGCCAGAGTCAAATCATTGGAAAAACAATTGTCTAAAGACGCGGAAGTTGTCTACGTGGACTTAGAGGCTTACGGCGAGCCTGGCAAGTTCACAATAGCTGCAGTTGACCACCAGAAGAGGCCAATTATTCAGTCTTCGATCTATGCTAAGGATCCTGCGGAAGCGGAATCAATGGCAATAGCCGTCACCATAAAAACACAAGACCCCCAAAAGAAGTCATCACACGTAGTGACGGACTCCCAACCAGCCTGCAGGGACTACCTGGCCGGAAGAAGAGCGTGTGCAATATTACGTTCCATCTCCCAGACGCACACAATTACATAGACACCTGGTCACGAAGGCCTAGAAGGAAATGAGGTAGCGAATGATCTAGCCCGAGCTCTCACAAACCGGGCGGATCCCTATCCCTACCCCACCCCTCTCCTAGGACCCTACGGCGACAGGCTGGAACACCTACGGTTAGAAAGAATTTTCTCACCACCACACAAACAACTTCCTTCCTCGGACGCTATAGACTGGAGAAAAATACAAACACATTCCCTAATCTTCACATTTTAAATAAGATAAGCCCAACAAAATACACGAGTTACTGTCATTGGTGCGGTGCAAGCCCCACACTCTATCACATCTCTTGGGAATGCCAGGACAAACCTGACCCAACGTTACTAGTGCCATGCCCGACACACGAGCAGTGGGAGGCGGCCCTAACCAGCGACAACCGGGACCAGCAAGCCTGGATTATCCAGCTAGTCCGCAAGTCAGCTGCTGCCAGCGGAGCCCTGGACTAGGGGCACCGAACACCCAGCTCCTGCGAATTCTTACTGATTATTATGCTCATTAAAAGTTTTCTCTCGCTTTCCTTCATATATATATATATATATATATATATATATATATATATATATATATATATATATATATATATATATATATTGTAACGTAACAACGTATTGTAACAACCAGTCGGGTCAGCACGAACGCGGAGCACCGTTTTCGCTTCGTCGTCGTCTCCGAATCGCCCGCTCAAATCTTCGTCGTCTATGAATGGCATGTGTCATTGCCCCCCTTCTTGGCAGCATCGCCTCGATGCTGCAAATGCTGCTTGATGCGATGAGCTGACAGATAGTATGCTAGGTTAGTATAGGATACCACAACACAAAACGGGGCACCATCAGTCTCAAGAATACCCCGATCGTGGTAGGGTTTCATCCGGACGACGTGTACAACATCAGTGATTTTGAGTCGTCTGTGGCTTGAGGGATCTTGGGTCGCGGATTCAGCTTCGTAAGTAACGTCGCTGAGGCGGCAGAGGACACGGCATGGCCGAAGTACCGGCGCAGCAGTTTTTCAGAGCCCGGGCCCACGATGACGAACGGGCGTCCAAATCAAGACATAGTCTCCAGGCTCGTAGGCAGCGAAGCGCCGTCCTTTGTTGTAACGGTCAGCGTCTAGTTGCTGTTGTAGGTATATGCGCTGCCTTGCCAGTTGCCGCGCTTCTTCCGTATGCTGGGTAAAACTAGCGATGTCCAGGTCAAGCTCATGTCCGTCGTCGGTGTATAAGGGCAGCATTGTATCCAGTGGAGTGGTCACTCGACGGCCGAAGACAAGCTCGAAGGGTGTGAGCCGCGTCGTCTCCTGAAGTGCCGTATTATATGCGAACGTGGCATATGGGAGGATTTGATCCCACGTCGTATGCTCTATATTGTTACGGCGCGCGCCGAGGAGCGCTGCGCGAGAAAAAGAAGAGGCGCGGGACGAGCGCGAGACGAGCGCGCGGCGCCAGCGCGAGGGTTAGAGAACAAAAGAAGAACACCGGGGCAAGTGGTGTTTGCCTGGTGTCCTCCGTTCTTCTGTGTCTATCTCTAGGCGGGCACAGCTTCAAACAACATTTTGGTGTCAGAAGTGGGATCATGCCGCTTGCCCGCTCCCAAAGTGAAGGACCCGAGTGCCAGACGACAGGACTCTGCCACCAGGCGATGGCACCGACGACGCAGCGGCTGGCGCAGCTAGACCTAGACGCTCGGAGGGGCTCGGTCCTTCGCAGCAGCTGGATGGCGGTATTGAGCGCCTCCTGGATATAGCTACTCAGCGGATGGATGCATTGGAGGCCCGTCCGACTGCCCAGGCTGTGGAGATGGAAGCTCTCCGGCGCGACTTCCGCCGCCTTGTGCCAGCCGAATCGAACACAGATCATGAGTCTTTAGGCGTCACCGCCACCGCCGCCTCCAGCCCTGCCGTCGCTGGGCCTGCTGTCGTAGCCGCCAATAACGTGCTCGGCGTGGGTACATCATTGGACGTAGTGGAATTACCCACGTTTGACGACACTATCTCGTAGAATGATTACCGCATCCAACTGGAAGGTATTGCGATGGCGAGAGGCTGGGACGAGCAAATGAAGGCATGGATGCTCATCTCCAAACTGAGAGGCCGCGCAACTGAGCTGCTGCAGAACGTGCCGCCCGACCAGCTGGGCTCTTACACCGTCCTGGTGGGCCTCCTGTCCGACCACTACAGTGCTTCAAGTCAACCCCGTGCGCAGTACCACCGCCTGCGAGCCCGCCGTCAAGAGCCCGGGGAGACATACCAGGACCTCGCCGCCGCCATTGAGCGCCTGGTTCTGCAGTCGCTGCCGGGGGCACCTCAGAACGTCGTAGCCCTTGTCGGCACCGAGGCGTTTGTCGACGCCATCCGTCTCCCTGAGGTGCAGCGCTTGGTCCGTATTGGGCGTCATGAGTCCGTCCGCGCCGCCATGGCGCTCGCCATCGAGGCGGAATTGACTTTGTTGGCCACGCGGGGGTCGCCACCGTCTGCCGCGCGCACCGTCTCGGTGCAGACTCCTCGATTGGCAGTCCCTACAGTGGCTTCAAACCGACGCGGGCGTAACGACAACCGCACGACCTGCTTCCGCAGCGGCCTGAGGGGGCACTACGCGAGGGACTGTGCTAGCCTTTCGACGTCGGAAAACGATTTGGCGGAACTCAGGGGGCACCGTTCCATCCTTTCGTCGGCTTCGATAACAACTGAAGCTCCCTACGTACTCGTCGACGTCGCTTTGCTTGACCGGCACGTAGAGAACTTGGTCGACACCGGAGCGGCTGTCAATGTGCTGGAAAAATCGTTTATTGTTAACGAGCCCCACCGGCTCCTTCCAGCCGCCAAAACCCGGCTCTTAGCTTTTAACGGCGCCCTTAACGCCCCGGTGGAGCAAGTCGGGCGTGTCATCGTCATTCTGACAGCGCTCGGAGAGACTCTCTCCACCGAGTTTGTAGTAGCAGACAGCCCAATTTGGCCAGTGGTCCTCGGGTGCGGTTGGTGCCAGCAAGCCGGAGTCGTCCTTAATTTTAACACAACAGAACCACGGGTGAGCCGAACTCTGCGTGGGCCGGGTTAGCTTAGCCGGATTTCCAGTCTCGGTGTCGCCCTGTGGCAGTCCCTAGTGTCGGCGACCATGCGTGCCTCAGAATCTGTGCGTTACCTCGCAACGAAGTGGCCACGTCGAGTCAAGCCGATCGACGTCACTACCATGACTGTAGCGTCCGCCGTGACTCTGCCACCGGATGCGGCAATGTGGGTGTATGCCAAGCTTGACAGTCCGATCACAGCGGACGTGCTTTTCGAACCCATTCGGTGTTCAGTTCCAGCCCGTGAGATAACCTCCCCTCGAAGCCTTCTGCCTGTGCTCAAAGGAGAGGCCCACGTATTTATGCTTAACATCAGCCGCGCACCTATCGTGCTGACTCCTGGTACTCAATTGGGTACAGCCTCAATTCTGAACTCCGGATCACCGGTTGCGTCTCTGCAACCTGAAGCACCGCCTCAGCACCATCCAGCGCCGGCGGTCCTACCATGGGAAACATTTAACTTTGGCCCCACCCTCACCGACGCGGAGCTTGCCTCTCTCAAGGCCTTGCTGCTCGAACATCGCAGTTGCTTTGCTTTAAGCGCCGGTGAACTCGGGTGCACTTCCTGGGCCCAACACCGGATCAAAACCGAAACCCGCGGGCCCATTCATCACCAACCTCGCCGTGTAGCGCCAGCCGAACGGAGAGTCATCCAGCAGCACGTATGCGACATGCTTTACCAGGGAATCATTGCCCCGTCTTGCAGGCCTTGGTCCTCCCCTGTAGTCCTTGTGCGCAAGAAGGATGGAACACTCCGCTTCTGCTTTGATTATCGCAAGTTAAATGCTATTACTCACCTCGACGTGTACCCTCTTCCCCGCCTCAACGATGCACTTGATCGCCTGATGGGGGCCCGTTATTTTTCCACCCTAGATCTGCTCTCGGGCTACTGGCAGGTGCCTGTTCACCCCGATGATGCGTAAAGATGGCTTTCGTGACTCCCGACGGCCTTTACCAGTTCAGCCGCATGCCCTTCGGTCTCTCGAATGATCCAGCTACCTTTCAGCGCCTCATGGACCGCGTCTTAGGCAATATGAAGTGGACTGTGGCGTTGGTCTACGTGGACGACGTACTTGTTTACGCGGCTACGTTTGAAGAACACCAAACGCGACTCAAACTCGTCCTCGAAGCCCTTACCTTTGCTGGGCTTCGCTTAAAACCAAAGAAATGTTTCTTCGGTTTTGCAGAGGTGACGTACTTGGGTCACGTTGTGAGCCGGCATGGTATCCGTCCCAACCCTGGAAAGCTAAATGCGCTTACGGCTTACGAAGCTCCCACCACCGCCAAGGAGCTCAAAAGTTTCCTTGGATTTGCTTCGTATTTCCGTCGTTTCATTCCGGACTTTGTCAAGCGAAGCGCTCCGTTGACCGCCCTGCTGAAGAAGAATGCAGCGTGGAGTTGGACGCCGGTCCAACAGCTCGCGTTCCTTGACGTCAAGCACGCCCTCCTCAAGCTTCCCCCATTGGCCCACTACGACGAATCGGCCCCCATCGTCCTCCACACGGATACCAGCGAAGATGGGCTTGGCGCTGACCTTCTGCAGGAAGACGAGTCTGGTGAAAACAAAGTTCTAGCTTATGCCAGCCGCTAGCTTTCCAACGGAGAGCGCCGCCGCCACTCTTCGGAACTCGAGTGCCTCGCCGTTGTCTGGGCCGTCGAGAAGTTGCGTCCCTGCCATACGGCCGTCATTTTACCATAGTCGCGGACAATAGCGCTCTCACTTGGCTGCAGTCTGCCAAACACTTAAATGCCAAGATTGCACGCTGGTCACTGCAACTTCAAGAGTACGATTTCACCATAGTGCATCGGCGCGGTTCTGCCCATTAAGATGCCGGTTTCCTTTCTCGCCACCCTTGTCCCGTGACGGCTTTGACGGATTTCAGGACTGCACAAACGCAAGATCCCGACATTGCGGCCATAGTCCAATCCCTTGGCACCGCTGCCGGCGCAGGTCTCCGTAAACTGCGCCGGGTCTATCGAATTAAAGATAATCTCTTGTGTCATGTGAGACGGCTCCGTGGTCGACCACCCGTGTGGCAACCCACACTGCGGTCGTAAGTCTTGCGCAGCCTCCACGACGCTCCCACAGATGGTCCCCTTGGTCGCGGCAAGATACGCACGAGTGTCGGAGCGCTTTTGGTGGTCTAATATGTCCAGAGACGTCAATGAACACGTTGCGTCCTGCCAGACGTGCCAATACCGGAAATCGTCCACACGAATAACCAAGCCACCCCCGCAGGCTTTTTCGCCGCCGAGTTCACCTTTCGAACTGGTTGCACTGGACTATTTGGGCCCATTCCAGAAGACGCCCGCCGGAAACAGGTATAGTCTGGTTGCGATCGACTACTTTTCCAAGTAGGTCGAAGCACTGCCCGTTCCAGGCACCTCTTCCGCTCACGCCGTTTTGTTTGTGGAACAGCATCTCGTTCTTCGGCATGGTGTGCCCCGACGCCTGATCACGGACCGTGGGAGCTGCTTTATGTCTCATGAATTTCAGCGAGCCCTCCGCTCCTTCGGCATTGCGCATTCCACTACATCCGTCAGTCATCCCCAGTGCAATGGCGTCGTGGAGCGTGTTAACCGCAGCCTCACGGATATACTCGCCTCCTACGTGGCTTCCGTCCCACAGAAACTGGGATCGTATTGTTTCTGCGGCAGCTTTTGCACTCAACACAGCGAGGCAAGAAACAACGCATGTCACGCCGTTCTCAGTCGTCTATAGCAGAACACCTCCATCCGTCTCGTCGCGCATTTGGGCCTCCCCCATCATACTGCGTCACCAACTGACTCCGCCCAACGACTTCATTACGCCCGCCTCGACGCTCAGCGCAACCTTCTCGCGGCTCATGCGCGTGTGCAAGTGGCCAATGCGGCAGCACCGCCACTTCCCTCCTTCCGGTCTGGTGACTTGGTCCTCGTTTGCCGCACCATCCGCGCGACTGGCCGTGCCATGAAGCTCATGCCCCGATACCGCGGCCCTTACCGTGTCGTTGAACGGCTCGGCCCCGTGTCATACCGCCTCGAAGACCTCCCCGAGCATCGACCATGCGGTGTGCACCACATTTTCCCGGAGCGTGTGTCAAACATGAAGTGATATGTCAACGGCGCCAGCATTGACTCCGACTTAGATACCGGGTCATCACCACTACTGTCGTCGCCTGCTGCCTCATTGCCTTCCCCACAAAATGCCGCCGCATAAGTGGAGCGCCTGCAGCAGCTCACCGACCTTTCTCCCCCCCGCCCCCCGGTGGAAAGATGTTACGGCGCCGAGGAGCGCTGCGCCAGAAAAAGAAGAGGCGCGGGACGAGCACGAGGGTTAGAGAACAAAAGAAGAGCGCCGGGGCAAGTGGTGTTTGCCTGGTGTCCTCCGTTCTTCTGTGTCTATCTCTAGGCGGGCACAGAGTCCCACAACAATATCCACATACATAGACAGAATGTCGGCCAGAGTTCTGTTAAGCCGTTCCACCAAGCCATTAGTTTGCGGGTGGTATGCCGTGGCCCGTCTATCTCTAGTGTGTGTAAGGTTCAGTACAGCCTTAGTCAGGCGGGCCGTAAAAGCTTCCCCGCGGTCGGTAATGATAACAGCCGGAGCGCCATGACGCAATACGATGTCGTGGACGAAAAACTCTGCTGCTTCTGTGGCAGTTCCATTTGTGAGCGACGCGGTCTCAGCATATCGGGTCAAGGAGTCTGTCGCGACAACAATCCAACGCTTTCCATTAGTTGACTTAGGGCAAGGACCAAGAAGATCCATCCCCGCTTGTTGGAAAGGAGCCTTCGGTGGAGCGATCGGCTGAAGAAATCCAGCTGGTTTCACGGGTGGAGTCTTTCGGCGTTGACAATCACGGCAGGTTTTAACGTAAGATCATACTGAAGGTAAAAATGTCGGCCAATCGTATTTCTCCCGAATTCTCGCAAGCGTACGACAAACTCCCAAGTGGCCGGCGGACGGTTCGTCGTGACAAGCGCTTAAGATGTCAGGCCGTAGGTGCGTAGGTACTACGAGTAGAAATGTCTCTTTTGATCTTTCAAAATTGCGCTTGTAGAGAACTCCACTTCGTAAAGCGTATGACTACAAGCCACGATGAAAAACAAGCGGTACTCTACCACCGCGTCCTTCCAGATAATCGATGAGCGGTGCCAGCTTCGGGTCCTTGCGTTGAAGGTCAGCCATATGAGATTGGGTAATGGCCCCAATAAAGGGAAAATCGTCGGCGTTTTCCACTGCAGTGGAGTCCAAAAGCGCGTGACAAACAATCCGCATCTTGGTGTTTATGTCCCGACTTATAGACAACAGTGACGTCATACTCTTGAAGACGGAGGCTCCAACGAGCCAAGCGTCCAGACGGGTCTTTAAGGCTTCCCAGCCAGCACAAGGAATGATGGTCGCTGACAATACGGAAGGGTCGTCCATACAAATATAGTCGAAACTTAATGATGGCCCAGATTACAGCAAGGCACTCCTCCGTTATCGAATAGTTCGCCTCCGATCGTGAGAGCGTTCGGCTCGCGTAAGCTATAACCCGTTCTACTCCGCCTTGCCACTGAATGAGTACCGCGCCGAGGCCAACATTGCTGGCATCAGTATGTACGTCGGTTACGGCGTCTTCATCGAAATGGGCGAGTATTGGGGGTCTGTGTAGACAGCTTCTAAGCTCCTGGAAGGCATGTTCTTCATCGTCTCCCCACAGGAAGGGTATGTGTTTTCTGGTTAGTGCTGTCAGTGGTTCAGCTATCTTAGAAAAGTCTTGGACGAAGCGTCGGTAGTATGAACAAAGACCTAGAAATCGTCGAAGTGCCTTTTTGTCGGTGGGGCGTGGAAAATTTGACACTGCGGTAGTCTTCTCGGGATCAGGGAGAACGCCCTGTGCACTGAGAACATCGCCGAGAAAGCGTAGTTCCTTGAAAGCAAAGTGGCAATTCTCAGGCGTGATCGTTAGTTGCGTGCCTTTGAGTGCCTGAAGCACGGTGCGCAACCGGTCCAAGTGTTGCTCGAAAGTAGGCGAGAAAATAACATCATCTAAGTACACCAAGCACGACTGCCACTTCAGACCTGATAAAACCATGTCCATTATACGTTGGAACGTGGCCGGTACAGAGCAAAGACCAAACGGAAGCACCTTAAACTCGTATAGGCCGTCGGGCGTCACAAATGCAGTCTTCTCTCGGTCTCTCTGATCTAGCTCGATTTGCCAGTATCCGCTTTAGAGGTCTAATGAGCAGAAGCACCTGGCGTCGCGTAGTCGGTCGAGGGTATCATCAATCCTGGGCAGCGGATAGACGTCCTTTTTGGTCACGTTATTTAACTTTCGGTAATCGACACAGAATCTCAAGGACCGCTGGCGACGCCCATGGGCTCGTCGAAGGCTGGATCACGTCGCCCGCAAGCATTTCGTTCACTTGCGTTTTAATGGCCTCACGTTCCTTAGGAGAAACCCGGTATGGGCGCTGGCATAGCGGTAACGTGGTCTCATCGGTGATGATGCGGTGCTTGGCGACAGAAGTACGACCGACCTTAGAGCCTGTGGCGAAGCAGTCTGCGAAATCGCTCAGAAGAGCCGAGAGAAGATTCCTCTGATCGGGCCTCAAGTCGGGGCTAATTTTAACGGTTTGCAGAGCATAACAAGGTGCGGCCTCTTCTTTAGGGTTCGCTCCGGCGGTGCATAAATGAGGCAAGGCAGTAACATCGTGAAGGACGGCAACAGCCGTGTCCTTGGCGAGATGCTGCATCTCCTTAGCAAAATTTGTCAGGAGGACCGTAACACAACTGTTCTGGAGTTGTACGAGTCCTCGAATAACGGCTAATTCCTTCTCGAGTAGTAGCAGAAGGTGCCCATCCGCGATGCCCTCGTAATCGTGGAACAAGTCATGCTTTACAAGAACCGGCACACTAGACCGTACCGGAACCCTCACGTCATCGTCAACTATACGCAAAAAGTTCAGACTCGGATCCTCGTTTTCAATGCGCGCAACGGCTCGTTTCGTCGAAAAGGAAACACGCGCTTCTTTCAGATGAATGACAGCGCCGTTTGTCTGCAGGAAGTCTAGACCTAGGATCAAGTCTTTAGAACACTCAGGAATTGCACGATGAATTCTCCGACATACGCAAAACCACAGATGCCGACCCGCGCTGTGCACTTGCCTGCAGGTTCAATCAAGTGACTTCCCGCCATGCGAATTTTCGGGCCGGACCAATGTGTCAAAACTTTCTTCAATTCTCGGGCGAGACCACGGCTCATTACTGAATAATCGGCACCAGTGTCGAGTAACGCGATGACATCCACTCCATCAATCGTTACACACAAATCGGTGGTAGTATGCCGGATGCTGTCGCTACCTGACACAGACGAAATCTCGTCGGGTCGGCCTGACGATGACAGAGGATCTTCCCATTTCCCGACATCAGCGACCCTGCCTACGAAGGCCGCTGGTATTAGTTTTCCCAGCGAGGGCTGGGCGAGCGGCGTCGGGAATAGTTGGCACTTGTCGAACGGTAGCTCGTCGGGGACGTAGACTGACGCTCTTGGTAACCGGACGTGACGGGGTACTGTCGCGCTGCAAGGCCGCTTGCAATCTCAGTTGGCCGTTCGCCATTCCGAGGGTAGAGGTCCTCCGAGGCGACACCTCGCATGTTGACGCGGCGGGACGGGCACGTCCGGCAAAGGTGACTGGATTCACCACAATGGTAGCCAGTGAAGGAACAAATGCGTTTCAAGGCATCCGGAGCGATTGCAGTTCCTCCCGCACGACAGAACGGATGAGATTGCCTAATGCGTCCATGTCGCTGCTGACATCCACAGGGGGTGCGTCGGACCCAATGATGTTCACGTCACGGTTGTACAGATGGGCTCAGTGTTGCAGCGTTGTCTCCATGGTCGCAGCCTCGCTGAGAAACTCCGCCACAGTGCGCGGTGGACTGCGCACCAGTCCCGCGAAAAGTTCTTGTTTAACGCCCCGCATCAGGTGACGCAGCTTCTTATCTTCTGGCATTTGCGGGTCTGCACGCTTGAAAAGGCGTGTCATGTCCTCAAACAACATACGCACGCTCTCGTTCTGGCGCTGACTGCGCGAGTGTAGCGCAGCTTCTGCTCGCTCCCGACGGTCGGCATTAAGAAAAGTGGCTTTCAAGTCACGACAGAAGGCTGCCCAGGATGGAAAGGAAGCCTCATGGTTTTCAAACCATGTCCGTGCAGACTCTTCAAGTGCGAAGTACACGTTGTGGAGCTTACGCTCCTCAGTCCACCCGTTGTAACGAGCGACTCGCTCGTAGGCCTCAAGTCAGTCCTCGGCGTCCTCGAACACGTCGCCATGAAAAGAGGGTGGTGTTCGCGGCTGATGACACAGGACGTGGGTGGGAAGCCTGGTCTCAGATGTGATTGCAGCAAGTTCTACGGCCGTCTGAGGGTGCGTCGTCCTGGTAGTGGCCGGAAGGTGTCCGAATTCAGGGGGCTCTCCACGTAGGCGGCGGCCGAGGCGTTGATGTACGGGGGTAAGCTCCGTAGGGACAGGTTGATTATGCAGGACTAGATCGATACCCGGCATTCCCTCCACCAGATTTGTAACGTAACGTTACACAGAAGGCACTCTGGCCTTCTGGCACCGAAGAACACCAACAACCAGTCAGGTCAGCACGAAAGCCGATCACAGTTTCGCTTCGTCGTCTTCTCACAATCGCCCGTTTAAATCTTCGTCGTCGTCTATGAATGACATGTATCAATATATATATATATATTGTAAAGAAGACGAAGAAACAACAACACTGTGGCATCGCCATCACCATCGCTGGTCTCCGGCGCCCATCTCTCTCGCGCTGAAGCTGTGCCCTGCGGCTGGTATTCCGATCATGCTGTGCCCGAATTACTGCCAACGCTAGACGTTCCAATCGACTATTAAATCCACATTTCACTCGGTGGAGGTCAAGCTGAGGTTCCCTGTACCCATCTCGCCCTGGAACTTCGCAGCAGAACGTTGACTACCCCAATGACGGAGCCTGCTTCATTGCACCTACATCCGCCAGTCACCTGCACAGGTGCCCTTCGTCAACGGGACCCCGCTACCTTCAGTGGAAGCAGCGATGACGACGTCGACGATTGGCTGTCCACTTACGAACGGGTCAGCCGTCACAATAACTGGGACGACAACCGTAAGCTCAATAATGTCATCTTTTACTTGAGCGACGTCGCTAATCTGTGGTTTCGAAACCACGAGTCGGACTTTACCACCTGGGCGCATTTCACGACCAAATTTTCTGATGTCTTTGGCCGCCCCGCCGTCCGAAAACTCCGCGCGGAACAGCGTCTTCGATCGCGACTACAGCTGTCCGGTGAAACGTTCACCAGTTACATTGAGGACATTGTTGATTTGTGTCGCCGCGTTGACCCGACCATGACCGAGGCCGTTAAAATACGTCATGTCCTCACAGGAGTTGATGATGGCGCTTTCAACATGCTCGTCGCCAAAGGCCCCACTACGGTCAAGGAAATATACGACCTCTGTCAAAGCTACGACGAACTCCGCAAGGAGCGTGTTTTGATTCGCCAATCTCAAGCATCACTTGCTGAACTGGCCGCGGAGAGGGAGTCATCTAGCCTCTCTGAAGACATCAAGGCTTTTGTACGTCAGGAGGTCGCGCGACAACTGTCTCTGCAGCCATATATTAAGGAGTCGACACCAACTGGCCTTGTTCCGGAGCTTCGCCGCGGAATCCAGCAACATGTATCTGAAGTCGTCCCTAATCCTCCTCCTCAATCAGCTCCAGTCGCACCCTCAATGCCGTTCCTCACGCCCACAATTTCATCGCCCGGCGTTGCACCACTGAGCTACGCTCCAGCCTTTGCGCGGGCTCCTCCTCAGGTATTGCGTCGCACGTATGCCGAAGTTACTTCAAGTCCACCTCCTGAGCCAGCATATGCCTATGCTTCGCCCCCTATCCGTTCGGCACAAACAGCTTTTGCTCCCTCCTTGCGTCAGACACCATCTCCATGGCGCACTTCAGACAACAGGCCTCATCCCTGGACACACTACACGCTACTGCCGGCGCCGAATAAATATGTCCTTTGCTGCACGGCCTGCGCCACCTTATTTGGCCCCCCAGTTCCCCGTTCCATCGGGTCCTCCAACAGCAACCGCCGATCCTCCGGACTTCCTGCCTCGTCGTTCGCCATCACCACGTCGCCGCTCCATTTCGCCAATGCGCCGACCACCCGCTACTCAGCCGGAAAACTAACCGCCGCAGTTCGCGAGGCACGAACTGCGTATTCGACATAATTTCAAAGTCCTCGTCTTAATCCCACGAATGTTACTGCTGTCATCGTTGAAGGTGTTTTTACTCTTGCGCTCGTCGACACCGGTGCCGCTGTATCAGTTATCAGCCAAAAACTCTGCCGCTCCCTCCGAAAAGTGACTACGCCCCTCGAGGGACTATCGCTTCGTACCGCATCCGCTCACAGTATACAGCCGACAGCTGTCTGCACTGCTCGCGTCGTCATTGCTGCAGCCTTGTACATCATCGAATTCGTCGTTCTCCCCACATGTTCTCATGACGTCATTCTCGGCTGGGATTTCCTGTCCCAGCATCATGCTATCATTGACTGCGCCAATTCTCGTAGAGCTCATTGAACCAAGTGATGCACCATCTGATGCCCTGCTCCACGAGTCGTGTCCTCGTTTTGCGGCCAAACTCCTCGTAGCTCATGACACAACCATCCCACCCGTTAGCGCTGTTCTGGTTCCCCTCACTGCCCCTTTTACCACCGCCGCGACAGTCCTCTTTGTGCCCTCTAACGCTGTCGGCCGCCGCCGCCACTTACCGCTGCCGTTTGCCGTCCTTGACATGAACAACGGCGCTTGCACACTTCTGGTAGCCAATCCTCTTGCGTCTCCCGTTATGTTGATCGAAGGGGAGTGCCTCGGCCGCATCGAGCCCGTGGACCTTCTGTTCGCCTTTGATGATGTGTCAGTCCCTGTTTGCCAAGTTGACGCCTTGACTCCAACTCATGTGGCTTCAGATCCGCTACAGCGGGACCTTTTTTACCATTCTGTGGACAGCGCTCTAGAGCCGCGCCACCACGAGCAACTTCTTGACCTTCTACACTAATTCCGCTCCTCCTTCGACATCCCGCAATCTTCCTTGGGCCGCACGACGACTGTTTCTCACGTCATTGACACTGGCGCTCACCCACCTCTCCATCAGCGGCCGTATCGGGTGTCCCCGACTGAGCGCCGTGTTATTGCCCAACAAGTCGATGACATGCTGCAACGCGGAGTAATTAGAGAATCCTGTAGTCCATGGTCGTCTCCTGTGGCCCTCGTTAAGAAGGATGGCTCCATACGATTTTGTGTTGATTATCGCCTCCTCAACAAAATTACTCGTCGTGATGTGTATCCCCTCCCACGAATCGACGATGCCCTAGACTGCTTGCAAGGCGCAGAATTCTGTTCCTCACTTGATTTGCGCTCTGGATATTGGCAGGTGCCCATGGCAGAGGAGCATCGCGCTAAGACCGCCTTTATTACTCCAGACGGACTATACGAATTTAATGTTATGCCGTTCGGACTCTGTAACGCCCCAGCCACATTTGAAAGAATGATGGACACTGTACTGCGTGGCCTGAAATGGAGCATCTGTTATGCTACCTCGATGATATCGTCGTCTTTTCAACCGACTTCCCGACCCACCTGACTCGACTTCGCCAGGTCTTCCCCTGCCTAACCCGCGCCGGTCTTCAACTGAACCTCAAAAAGTGCCGCTTCGGTGCCCGCCAGCTCACAATACTCGGACATGTGTACAAAGATGGAGTTCTGCCTGATCCTGAGAAGCTCCGCGCCGTTGCTGACTTTCCGAAACCGACCACTTTGAAACAACTGCGAAGCTTCGTGGGCCTCTGCTCGTACTTTCGTCGTTTTGTTCGCAATTTCGCAACCATCATAGCCCCCCTTACACAGCTCTTGAAAGGCACCCCTAACCTCTCCTCTTGGTCGCCAGCCTGCGATGATGCATGCATTCGCGACACTGCGCAATGTTCTGACGTCACCGCCAATCCTTCGCCATTACGACCCTACTGCACCTACAGAACTTCACATCGATGCCAGTGGTGTCGGCCTCGGCGCCGTCCTCGCCCAGCGAAAGCCTGGCTTCTCCGAATACGTTGTCGCCTACGCAAGCCGTGCTCTTACCAAAGCCGTGATGACCCGATAGTAGCGAGACCGCACAGTGTGCACTGGGAATGATACAGAATACTCTATATTGCCGCAATGTTATCGTACTGGCGCCGCCATGTGGCGAGCTCGGGAGACTGGCAAGCGCTTGTCTTCTTCGCTCTCGGTGCTCGCCCGCCAGTCGGTTCCGTGCCTGATCTTACCGCTGCTTTTACTTAGTCCTAGTAAACCTGCTGAACCAGTTTCACTGGCTTCTGTGACATTTTTGGTGGAGGTGCTGGGTAGATCCCATGTACGAAGAGCCTCTGGCTGCCCCCTACGCCCATCTACACACCATGGACACGACACCTGTGCACAAGGCGAGCCGTCGCTTGAGAGGCTTAGCACCCGAGTGTGGTCCTCTTGTTTCCCCACCGCGAACCACGATGACTACAGCGGCAATTCAGACCACTCAGCTTCCCGTGAGTGCCCAGCAGCTGATCTGCCATACTCCACGTATGCCCACGCCGTTTCATGGCGACAAGTTCGAAGACGTTGAGGACTGGCTGACCAGCTACGACCGGGTCGCTGTGTTTAATGCGTGGGACGAGGAGCGAAAATTGCACAATGTTTATTTCGCACTAGAAGACGCCGCCAAGATGTGGTTCGAAAACCATGAGGCTACCATTTCCACCTGGCAGGATTTCCGGCGGCAGCTGCTCGCAACATTCGGCAACGATACAAGAAAAGAGATGGCCGAACTCGCTCTACAGTCCCGAGCACAGCGGCCTAATGAAAGCGTCGCCATGTTTGTGGAAGAAATGACTCGCCTTTTCAACCGGGCGGATCCGTCCATGTCGGAGGCAAAGAAGGTGCGCTACCTTATGCAAGGCGTCAAGGAGCAGCTGTTCGTTGGCCTTGTACGTGACCCTCCACGTACTGTTGCTGATTTTACAAAAGAAGCAACAAGCATCGAGCGTGCCTTGAATCAGCGATTTGTACATTTTGATCGCTCTGCGAACATCGCTGCCGTAGACTTCTGCTTGCCAATGGTCGGAAACGACAGGGAAGCCCTTCGCGAACTTATCCGAAGCATCGTGCGCGAAGAGCTGCAAAAGCTGCCCTATCTCGAACAACATCCACGTGTTGGGGGCATCTCGGATATTGTGCGCGAAGAGCTCCGCCAAGCAGTACCATCAGTACCGTCGCCCCAGCCTCCTGCGCCACAGATCATGACGTACAGCGACGTGTTGCGTACCCCTGCGCCTGAACCATTGGCACCCTGCAACCCTGCTCCTCCCGCTCGTCCTCCACCCCAATATCCAGTTTCGACTGGTGTGCCTGAAGCTCGACCACCCGTTCGCAAAGCACACGCGTGGCGCACGCCGAACAATCTGCCTTTGTGCTTTCACTGCGGCGAAGCCGGTCACGTTCTGCGCCACTGCCCGTACCGTCGGATGGGCTTGCGCGGATTTTCCCCGGATGCCCCTCGGCCGCGCTATGGCGAACGACCTCGGGACATCGACCAATACCTCAGCGACCACGTCCCACCTGCGTCCCTCCAGCGACGCCAGTCCAGGTCACCACCGCCGAGACAGTTTTCCACCAGCCGCCGTTCTTTCCCCAGGCAGTCCCCAAGTCCGCACCGGGAAAACTGAAGACGGCGACCCTCGGGGGTAGGGCCGCCGTCGATGGACACTACGACCAACATCCTCCGCCCACCGATTCGATCACACAGACCGACCTCCGACCCTTCGCTCCGACGAACAATCCGACCACTTTTCGACGATCGCCGAAGCTTTCCTCCGACGCCCCCAATCGACGCACCGCACGACCAACGAGTCCGACGACCCCCCGACGATCACAGAAGCTTACCTTCGACGCCGTAATTCGACGCAACGAACGACCCGTCAGCCCGACGATCCCTGACACGCCGCACTTTGTCGACGGTGAGCTGCATTCCGCCGAGATACCGATCGTCGTTGATAACCACAACACGACTGCCCTTGTAGATACCGGCGCTGATTTTTGCGTTATGAGTCATGGCCTTGCTACCATTCTGCGAAAAGTCCTTACTCCTTGGCACGGAGCCCCGATAAGGACAGCCGGAGGGCATGTGGTAACGCCGCTCGGAGTGTGCACCGCTCGCGTCGAGATTCACCACGTAACTTTCTCGTGTTGCTTTGTTGTGCTAGCAGAGTGCTCCAAGGACCTGATTCTCGGCCTTGATTATCTTAGAGAAAACGACGCAGTCATCGACCTCCGTGACTTCATGGTGACTTTCTCCACTCACCGCGCAATTTCCGACGAGTACAGACAGCACAGCGACGACTACACAGACAGGCCAATTTTCCGAGTGTGCGACGACCATGTCACTCTACCTCCAAGCACCAGCTTGTTTGTTACAGTGCAGTGCGACAGCCCCCCCGCCTTGCAAGGCCTCGCGGAAACGAACGTGAATTTATTGTTGAGCCTACAAGTCTGCGTCGCTCGGGGGATCTATGCCTTGAGAAATAAACGAACTGAACTACTTTTAACGAACTTTAGTGCCGAATACCACCATTTACCACAAGGTACAGCTATCGCTTATTTTGACGAAGTCAGTGCGCCATCCGCCCATTGCGCCCTTTCGCTGGCCAACGAGAACCCTCCCGAGAGCACTGGACATACTGTTCAAACTGACGTGAATCCAGCTTTGTCTCTTACCCAGAAACGCCGCCTTCAAGCAATTCTGGACACTTACCGTGACTGCTTTGCCGTCACTTCCAAAGTGAAACAGACGTCAGTAACCAAACATCGAATTATAGTTGATCCCACCGAGCGCCCTATCCGCCAACACCCCTACCGAGTATCGCCGAAAGAACGAGAGGCTATTCGGGCGCAAGTTGATGAAATGCTCCGTGATGATGTGATCCAGCCGTCCACAAGTGCATGGGCCTCACCAGTTGTGCTGGTCGCTAAGAAGGACGGAGCACTCAGATTCTGCGTCGACTATAGGAGGCTTAACAAAATTACGAAAAAGGACGTCTATCCATTGCCTCGAATCGATGACTCGTTCGACCGACTTCGCCACGCCCGATACTTTTCATCGCTCGATCTACGCAGTGGGTACTGGCAGATCGAAGTCGATGAACGTGATCGAGAGAAAACCGCATTCATTACTCCTGACGGACTGTACCAATTTAAGGTGCTTCCCTTCGGTTTGTGTTCCGCTCCCGCAACCTTTCAAAGAATGATGGACACTGTCCTAGCCGGCCTGAAATGGCAGACGTGCCTCGTCTACCTTGACGACGTTGTCATTTTCTCTGAGACCTACGAAGAGCACCTCAAACGATTGACGGCCGTGCTAAATGCCATCCGCGGGGCCGGACTCTCACTAAAACCAGAAAAATGCCACTTTGCATTCCAACAGCTCAAGTTCCTGGGTCACGTCGTGAGTGCTGAGGGAATTAGCCCTGATCCAGAGAAGACGGCTGCCGTAGCTGCTTTCCCGACCCCCACTGATAAAAGTTCCGTGCGTCGGTTTTTGGGCCTCTGTGCATATTACAGGAGATTTGTGCACGACTTCTCCCGAATAGCGGAACCATTGACTCGTCTAACAAAGGACGACCAGCCTTTCATCTGGGCCGACGAGCAGCAAAGGGCCTTCGAGGAGCTTCGCAAGCGCCTTCAAACAACGCCCGTACGTGGACACTTCGACGAGGAGGCCGACACAGAATTGCATACCGACGCCAGTAACGTTGGCCTCGGTGCAGTTCTCGTTCAGTGGCAAGAAGGCGTTGAGCGGGTGATTGCTTACGCCAGCCGCACCCTGTCTCGTTCCGAAGCGAATTATTCTACGACCGAAAAGGAGTGCCTTGCAGTTGTGTGGGCGGTAACAAAATTTCGGCCGTATTTGTATGGTCGGCCGTTTAGAGTGGTCAGCGACCACCACTCACTCTGTTGGTTAGCGAACCTTAAAGATCCTTCAGGCAGGTTAGCCCGCTGGAGTCTCCGCTTACAGGAGTTCGACGTCACTATTGTGTACAAGTCCGGCAAGAAACACAGTGACGCTGACTGCCTATCCCGAGACCCTATCCCGTGTTCTTCAAGTGAAACAGATGACTCCGTCTTTCTCGGCGCTCTTTCGACGCCAGATCTCGCTCAACAGCAGCGAGACGACACCGAACTGCGGCCCCTCATCGATTACCTCGAAGGAACCGCCTCATCGCCGCCTCGCCTTTTCACGCGTGGCCTGTCGTCGTTCTGCTTGCGTGACGGCGTCCTCTACAAGAAAACGCCGTTTTACGCGTAGGTTACGAAGGGAAGAACCCGGTCCCAGTTGGAATGAGGAAAGCGCCTCGCCAGTGTCACGATGGTGTTTTTGTTGCCACTGGTTTTCCTTTGTAAGTGAACGAGCGAGCTGACGGCATTCTTCTGCGTACTGGGCGCCATCCGAGAGTGGCGTCGATTCAGAAATATCAGGGCGGTAGGGAAAAAGCGCGTCCATTGTGCAGGTTGGCTCGCGCCCGTATAGAAGGAAGAAGGGAGAGAATCCAGTGGTTGTCTGTATCGCAGTGTTTTACGCGTAGGTTACGAAGGGAAGAACCCGGTCCCAGTTGGAATGAGCGTCGATGACGTACATGGCCAGCATGTCACTCAGAGTACGGTTGAAGCGTTCTGTCAGGCCATTCGTCTGAGGGTGGTAAGAAGTAGCGGTGCGATGAATGATGCGGCATACTTTCAGCAGGGCTTCAAGAGCGTTGCACAAGAAAACGCGTCCACCGTCACTGAGCAGTTCCTTCGGAGTCCTGTGGCGAAGAATGAAGTTGTTGAGAAGGAACAAAGCAACGTCTCTTGCAGTAGCAGAAGGTAACGGGGATGTTTCAGTGTAACGAGTAAGATAGTCTACTGCCACGATAATTCACCGGTTTCCAGCGGGAGTAGTAGGAAAAGGGCCATAGAGATCTATCAACGCGGTCAAACGGGCGAGCAGGACAGGGTAACGGCTGCAACCTAACAGGGGACTTCTGAGGAGTTTTTCGGCGTTGAAAAGATTCGCAAGGGCGCACGAAATGTCCACGAAACATTCCACGCCAGTAAAATCGCAGACGTAGGCGCGTGTAGGTTTTCAATACGCCACCGTGAGCACATTGTGGGTCACCATGGTACGCAGCACAAATGTCGGCACGGAGATGAAGCGGGATGACTAGAAGCCACTTCCGTCCATCAAGAAAATAACTGCGGCGATAGAGAAGACCGTCACGAATGGAGAAGTGGTGGGCTTGCCGGACGAGTGCTTTGGATGAATGACCGGGAGTAGGACTTGAGAGAAAATCGAAAAGGGCATTGATCCAAGGGTCATTCCGCTGCTCGGTAGCCATGTCGATAGTGGCAAGAGTCGACAACTCGTAAGCACAGACGTGGTCAGACGAGGTATCACTTGGCAACGGCGAGCGGGAAAGAGCATCCGCGTCCGTATGCTTCAGACCTGATCGATAAATGACATGGATGTCATACTCCTGGAGGCGGAGAGCCCAGCGAGCAAGGCGACCGGATGGGTCTTTCAGAGAGGCCAGCCAGCACAAAGCGTGGTTATCGGTCACAACATAAAACGGTCGTCCATACACATAGGGACGAAATTTTCCGATGGCCCAAATAATAGCCAAACATTCCCTTTCTGTGACTGAATAATTGCACTCTCCTTTCGTCAATGTTCGGCTGGCGTATGCCACAACATACTCGCTGTAACCAGGCTTACGTTGTGTAAGGACGGCACCAAGCCCGATACCGCTGGCATCAGTGTAGACCTCCGTAGGCGCAGTCGGATCAAAGTGGCGTAGAATGGGAGGCAAAACCAAAAGGCGGCGTAAAGTGTCGAAGGCTTTATCGCAGGCTGTTATATATTGTTACGGGGTGGCATGACAAGCGATGGAGCACGGCGACACAACAGAAACAGAACGACGTGATGACATGACGATAATATATGCTTTAATGGCCAGCGGGCCTGGCGCGAGCGCTCCGCGCCGCGCCACTGCCCGCTTCATCTTAGTAACAATCAGTTCAATTGTTCAGTCGTGTCCGACTCTTCGTGACCCTATGGACCATGTCCCGCCACGCTTTCCGGTCTCACTATCTTCCTAACATCACATAACTTCATCTGCAGTGCCTCCAGGATGCCATCTAACCATCGCGTTTGCTGCCTTCCCCTTCTCCGGCGACCCTCAACCTTTCCCAACATCAAATCTTTCTCCAGCGACTCCTCTCTTCTCATCAGATGACCAAAGTAGCTGAGCTTTAACTTTAAAATTTGACCCTCCAATGAGCAGTCAGGGTTTATGGTCGACAATATCGACTGATTTGATCTTCTGGCAGTCCAAGGAACTCTCAAGAGTCTTCGCCAGCACCGCAATTCAAACGCGTCAATTCTTCGGCGGTCAGCCTTCTTCACAGTGCAACTCTCGCATCCATACATCACAACTGGAAAGACCATAGCACGAGTTATACGGATCTTGGTTGGCAGTGTAATGTCTCTGCTCTTTACTAGGCGGTCAAGGCTAGCCATGGCTCTTTCCCAGAAGCAGGCGTCTCCTAATTTCATGGCTGCAGTCTCCTTCCAGGGTAATCGTGGAGCCCACGAAGAGAAAATCTGTCACAGCTTCCACTTCTTGTCCCTTGATGCTCCACGTCTTGATAAGGCTCTTTGTCTTTGATCTTTGTCTTTTGATGATCTTTGTCTTTTTAATGTTTAGTTTAAGCCCAAACTTCTCACTCTGTTCTTGTACGCGCATCAGAAGTCTCTTGAGTTCGACTTCCCTTTCTGTCAATAAAGTGGTACCATCCGCATATCTAAGGTTGCTGATATGTTTTCCAGCAATCTTCGCTTCAGTTGAAGAGTCGTCCATACCGACCTTCCTCGTGGTGCACTCAGCACATAGGTTAAATAGGCAGGGTGACAGTATGCAGCCTTGTCTCACTCCTTTCTCAATCGGAAACCAATCAGTAAGACCATGCCCGGTTCTGACTGTGGCCTCTTGCCCTTCATACAGATTCCTGAGGAGACAGATGAGGTGAATTGAAACTCCCATCTCTTGGAGAGCTTGCCACAATCTGTTGGACATACGCAGTCAAACGCTTTCGCATAATCAATAAAGCAGAAGTAGATGGGTTTCTGGAACTCTTTTGCTTTTTCCATGATCCAGCGAAGGTTGGCAATCTGGTCTCTAGTTCCTCTGCTCTTGCGAAACCCAGCTTGCTCGTCCGGAAGCTCCCGATCTACATACTGCTGCAGCCTACCTTGGAGGATTTTCAACATCACCTTGATAGCATGCGAAATGAGCGCGATCGTGCGGTAGTTGGAACAATCTTTGGCACTGCCTTTCTATGGAATGGGGATGTAAACTGACCTCCTCCAATCCTGAGGCCACTGCAGGGTTGACCAAATTTGCTGACATAATGTATACAGAA